>NC_091472.1:36751082-37494207 GCF_036971445.1 Narcine bancroftii
ATCCACTGTGTCTACAGAATTGGTGATTTACTTCAATCCTTGTACTGTAATTGGCTGACCATCTTCTGGACTAAGCCAAGGTAAACAATGAAGGTGAGTGGTATTGGGGTAGGATGAAGGCTGATAACAATTTTCCTCCAAATGCATTAAGGTGCAGGGATTTCCTCAATCCCTTTGTGTCATTTACCTATTACCGTATCTTCAAGCCAATGCATCAGAACAAACTACCTGCTAGTCACATCTCTTTGGTTATTATTCTTTCATCTTGTGCTGCTGGATGTTTGTCTTCAGGCTCCTGTACCTCCTTTCCAATGGTAGCAGTGTGAATAGGGCATGGCCTGGGGGTAAGGATCCTTGAGGAAAGATGCTGCTTGTAGATGTCCTTAATGGAGTGGAGAGATCATGGCACTGACTGTTCTGTGTATTGCCACCTCCATACCAGACAGTGATGCAACCAATCAGAATTCTCTCCATAGTACACCTGTAGAAATTTGGCAACGTACCAAATCTAAAATTCCTCACAAAGTATAACTGCTGGCGAGCTTCTTCATGATTGCATCGATATGGAGACCTGAGAACATCCTCCGATGTTAACACCCAAGAATTTAAAGTTGTGCTGACCCCTCCATGAGGACTGGTTAGTATTCTCCTGATTTCCCCTTCCTGAAGTCCACAATCACCTTGGTTTTGCTAGTGTTGAGTGTAAGGTGGTGGTTGTTATGGCACCACTCAACTCTCTGATCTATCTCTCTCCTGTACACTCTGTGATTCTACTGATGACCATGGTGTCATCGGCAGATTTGTAGATGGCATTTAAATTGTGCCTAGCTACAGGTGTATAGTGAGAAATGCAGTGGGCTTAGCACACATCCTTGAGGTGTGCCTGTGTTGATTGTCAGTGAGAAGATTGTCATTGTTCTGATTGTAACTTTCCGATGAGGAGTCCAGGATCCAGTTGCAGAGCGGGGTGCAGAGGCCCAGGTTTTGGAGCTTGTTGACCCACACTGAGGGTATGATACTGCTGAAAGCTGAGCTGCATTCAATGTAGAGTAGTTTGATGTATGTATTCATAGAACATTTCTGCACAGTGCAGGCCCTTTGGCCCTCAATGTTGTGCGAACCTTCATATTTCTGCCAAAAATAAAATGCTAAACTCTCCCTACCCCATAACCCTCTATTTCTCTTCCATCCATGGGCCTAAGAGTCTCTTAAATTCCCCTAATGTTTCAGCCTCCACCACCACCCCTGGCGAGACATTCTCGGCTCCCACATGAGATGTCCTCTGGTATTGATCATTGCTTACCCCATCTATGCCTTTCTTAATCTTATAAACTCTATTAAGTTGCCTCTCATCCTCCATCTATCCAAACAGAAATCTCCAAGCTCACTCAACCTTTCCTCATAAGACATGTTCTCCAATCCAGGCAACATCCTGGCGACATGGTTAGTTTAATGCTTAGCGCAATATTGTTACAGTGCCAGCAATCGGGACCGGTGTTTGAATCCTGATCTGTCTGTAAGGAGTCTATACGTTCTCCCCGTGGCTGCGTGGGTTTCCTTCAAGGGCTCTGGTGTCCTCCCACCATTCAAAACGGACCAGAGTGTTGTAGGTTGATTGGGTGTAGTTGGGTGGCATGGGCTTGTAGCCTGAAAGGGCCTGTTACCATGTTGTATGTCTAAATCTCCTTTGCCCCCTCTTTAAACCTTCTACAAACTTTCTGTAATGATACTCTTTAAGTGTGGTCCAACCAGAGTTTCATGGAGCTGAAACATTACCTGATGGCTTTTGAACACAATCCTCTGACTGATGAAGGCCATGACACCTTGTGCCTTAACCATCCTGTCAACGTGGGGATTGGCGCATCAGTGGACCTGGGTCCACGATCCCTCTGTTCCTCCACACTGGTGAATCCTGCCATTAACCATGTACTCCACCTTCGTTTAACCTGCCAAAGTGTATCATTTCACTTTTCCAGATTGAACTCCACCTGCTACTTCTCTGCTCAACTCTGCATCCTGTCTACATCCTGTTGTAATCTCCCATGACTTTCTACACGATCCACAACACCTCCCACCTTCAAGTCATTTGGTGGGGGGGGAGAAGAGAGTGGGTCCTCCAGTTCAGAGGCTGTCTTTTAAAGGCACTGGAAGGTGCAGAAGCTCTCCATGGAGAGCAGAGAAGTTAGTGAGGTGGGGGAGGCAGGGTATAGAGAGAGGGCAGGATAGCGAGGTGCGAGGGAGGGAGGGGTTGGGTAAGGCAGAGGGGTGGGTAGGGAGGAGTTGGGAGGGGGAGTTAGGGAGAGGGTCGAGAGGAGTGGTAGGGGAGGGAAAGAAGAGAGAGAGACAATTACAACAATGAGCAACATGCAATAGATCAGACAATTAAATGTGAGGGAATGTAGAAGAGTAGAAGGAACCTGGGTGTTGTTGCAGAGACTGAATTCCAATAAGAGCTTCCTGTTTAAAGTAAAACAGCTACAAATATATAGAAAGAAATAAAAATGTAGATCAGTGGTTTTCAAACTTTTCCCTTCCACCCACATCCCACCTTAAGCAATCCTTTACTAATCACAGAGCACTGATGGCAGAGGGATTGCTTAAGTTGGAATGTGAGTGGGAAGGAAAAAAATGAAACCACTGATGTAGATGGATGGTTTGGTAAGTTTGCAGATGATGTATGGAAATATGAACAATGTTGAAGGCTGTAATAGGAAACAGTTGAATAGGCTGTTTCAGGTACGAGACCATATGACATAGGAGCAGAAATAGGCCATTTAGCCCAGAGACTGCCCTGCCATTCAGTCATGAGCTGATCCGTTTTCCCTCAACCCCACTGCCCGACCTTCTCTCTATAACCCTTTGATGCCCTGGCTAATCAAGAACCTATCAATTTCTGCTTTAAATACACCCAGTGTCCTAGCCTCCACTGCTGCCTGTGGCAACAAATTCCAGATTCACTATCCTCTGGCTGAAGAAATTCCTCTGTATCTCTGTTCAAAGCAGAGCAGACGCCCTTCAATCCTGAAATTGTGCCATCTTGTTCTAGATTCTCCCACCATGGGGAACAACCTTTCTTATTCTACTCTGTCCACTCCTTTCAACATTCAAAATGATTCAATGGGATTCCCCCTCATTGTCCTAAATTCCAACAAGTACAGGCCAAGAGCAGTAACCCTTTCATTCCCAGCATCATCCTTGTGAACCTCCTCTGTGGCCTCTAACGTCAGCACATCCTTCCTTAAATGAACAGAGAAATGACAGATAAGTTCATTTCAGACAAGTGTGAGATGTTGCACTTTGACGATTGAATTTAAAGAAAAAGTACATAGTTAATAACAGGGCCCTGGACAGCATTGATGAACAGAGAGCTCTGGGGTCCAGGTCCACAGCTCGTTGAAAGTGGCCATGCAAGTAGACAGGGTGGTAAAGAAGATGTGTGGTCTGCTTGGCCTCAGTAGGGCACTGAGTATGAAAGTATGAAAATTAGGTTGCAGTGATAAACAACTTTAGTCAGGCCGCATTGGAATATTGCCTGCAATTCTGTCCATCCCATTATAGTGAGGAAGTGGAGGCTTTGGAAAGGGGACAGAAAGGGTTTAGCAGGTTGCTCCCTGGATTAGAGGGTATGAGTTGTAAGGAAAAGCTGGACAAATTGGCTTGCTTAATTTTGACATACAGTATGATAACAGGCCCTTTTGGCCCACAAGCCCCTGCCACTCAATTACCCCTATTAACATACAGCCCCAATACTCTTTGAAGGGCAGAAGGAAACTGGAGCACTTGGAAGAAATTCACACAGACATGGGGACAACATACAAACTCCTTACAGACAGCGTGGGATTCGATCCTGGTCAATGGCGTTGTGATAGTATTGTGCCTACTGTTATTGGAAGGTGTTCTATCAGATCAAATATACAGGTATTTGGATAGTCAAGGACTGATTATGGATAGTCAACATAGTTTTGTGCGTAGTGGATCATATCTAACCAATATTTAAGATTTTTTCAAGGAGGTAGGGGACTTCTGCTTCTCAGACTGTAGACCTGTGACTAGTGGGGTGCCTCAGGGATCGGTGTTGGGACCATTGTTGTTTGTCATCTATATCAATGATCTGGATGATAATGTGGTAAATTAGATCAGCAAGTTTGCAGATGACACTAAGATTGGAGATGTTGTGGACAGTGAGGAAGGTTTTCAAAGTTTGCAGAGGGATCTGGACCAGTTGGAAAAATGGGCTGTAAAATGACAGATGGAATTTAATGCAGACAAGTGGGAGGTGTTTCATTTTGGAAGTACAAACCAAGAAAGGACGTACACGGTAAATGGTCGGGCACTGAGAGGTGGGGTAGAACAAAGGGATCTGGGAATACAGATACATAATTCCCTGAAAGTGGCGTCACAGGTGGATAGGTTTGTAAGGAGAACTTTTGGCATCTTGGCCTTCATAAATCAAAGAATTGAGTACAGGAGTTGGGATGTTACGGTGAAGTTGTACAAGACATTGGTGAGGCCAAATTTGGAGTATTGTGTGTAGTTTTGGTCACCAAACTACAGGAAGGATATCAATAAGATAGAAAGAGTACAGAGAAGATTTACTAGGATGTTGCCAGGACTTCAGGAACTGAGTTTACAGGGAAAGGTTAAACAGGTTAGGACTTTATTCTCTGTTGCTGTTATCTAGGTGATCCTGAGCTGAGTGGAGAGCCAGTGATACTGTATCTGCTGTAGAGCGATTGTGACAGTTGGCGAATTGCATTGGGTCCAATATCTCATCTTGGGTGCAAGTTAATTCAACATAACATAGCAACTTCTGTACTTAATACTTTGAAAGGCCAATGTGCCAAAAGCTTTCTTTACAACCTGTGATGACACTAAAGGTATTGTGTATGTTGGATCCCTTTTCTCCCTACTGTTTACCTTGCAAGTCCTACTCTGGTTTGTCCTCCCAATGTGCAACACATCACACTTTCCTGCATTAAATTCCATATTCCATTTTACACTAATTTTACCAGCTGGTCTAGATCTTGCTGCATGCAAGCTTTGGAGCCTTCCTCTCTGTCCATGATACCCCCAATCTTCATGTCATCTACAAATTTGCTGAAACAATTTATCAATTATCATCTAAATTGTTAATATAGATGAAAAACAGAAATGGGCCTGGCACTGATCCCTGAGGCATACCATTACTGACAGGTTTCTAGTCAGAGAGGCAATCCTCAACTCCACTCTCTGGTTTCTTCCACAAAGCCAATGTCTAATTCAATCCATCCGGGATGCCAAGTGATTGAATCTTCTCAACTAGCCTCCCAGACTGGATGTTGCCAAAGGCCTTAAAGTCCATATCAATAATACCCACTGCCTTTCCTTCATCAACTTTCTTGGTAACCTTGGAAAAATTCTAAGATTAGTTAGCCGTGACCTATCACACGCAAAGCCTGTTGACTATCCCTGTCTATTCAAGTATTTGTACATTAGGACTCTCAGGATACCTTCTAACAACTTGCCACTACTGACGTCATGCTACAATTTTCTGAATTGTTCTTGAAGCCTTTTTTAAATAATTGAACAATTTTACCTAACATCTAATCCTCCAGAACCTCAGCCATGTCTGACGTTTTAAATACCTTGTTTTAAATAGTATTTAAATAAATAATAAATTAACATGATTATTATTGTCACATAAAATTTGTCAATTTTTGCTTGTTATGGCACACCAAGAGGTGCTACTAGGCATAGCCTGACACCCTCAATGATGAGAGAAAGAGAAGCAAAAGAGGCCCTGAGTGTCTGTGGATTCACTTCCTGCACTCCCACAATTTCTGTAACCACTCAGCCTCCTGTCTGCTCCATTTGCAAACTGGAGCCCCCAGTTCCAAACCTCCAATATGATTGGGAAGCTTTCAGAGGCAGTTTGGGATCCCTTCTTACCATTGGCACTTTTGTGGATCTTGGTCCTAGTACCTGGTTCCCACAAGCCATTCTCCAACAGTTGTAGCCTGTGTGGGTCCTTCAGCTGCCAAGCCCTCTGCTGGTCTGCTGCCATGATCACCTTCCCTGGAGAGTCGTCTCCCTGGCTTCTCCTTCTCAGCAGGTGTATGGATCCCGATGGTTTTGAAGGTTTTTTAAAAAAAAACACACTGGCTCCTGTTAACAGGCCATTTCAAGCTTGTATTGGGCCATGGGCATCATGACCGGGCAGTTGGAAGTTATGAAGAGTGCTGTGTCTCTGCTTGTTCTCTTGGGTCCACACTAGCAGTTGCGCTGCTGCTACAGCCGTGTCAGCATTTTGCACATTAGTGATTATTCTTTCTGTTTAATTTTACTTGTTTAAATGTATATAATAAATATTTATCCAATATTTTTGAGTTTATTAAGTTTTGATGATGTGCACAACATTGCAGATGACAGAAAGCAGAAATAGCACAAAATGCTTCAAATTTTAAGCAGATTATTCAACATCTATAGAGGTAGAAATTGAATCATTGTTTCATGTTGATGAACTTTCACCAGCATATTACCTAAAATTAAATCTGTAAAATAAAAAGAGCAAGAAAAAGAGTAAAAATATAAATAAATACTTAGCTGGATATTGTATGAGATATTTTCAATATGTAAACTAAATTGGGCGCAAAACATCAAGTGTGGTTGATTAGTAGTAGGGGCCAAATAAATAGAACATGGCAGCTCTTTAGCCCTTGATGTTGTGCTGACCTATATTTTCCTTTTTTAAAAAAATAAAAGTATTAAACCTTTCCTACACCATAACCTTCTATTTTCCTTCCATGTACCTGTTGAAGACTCTCTTAAATTCCCTTAATGTTTCAGTCTCCACCATCATCCCTGGCAAGGCATTCCAGGCACCCACAACTCTGCGTTTATTTAAAAAAAAACTCCTCTGATACCTCCCCTAAACTTCCCTCCATTAACTTTGTACTCCAGTCGTCTGGTGTTTGCTATTCCTGCCCACCCTATCCATGCCTCTCATAATCTTGAAGACATCTAGTCCCAGCTCTGCTAACCTTGCCTTATAAGACTTATTTTTCCAATCCAGGTAATATCTTGGTAAAATTCCTTTGTACCCTCTCCATAGCTTCCATATTCTTCCTGTAGTGAGGTGACCAGAACTGAACACAATCCAGGCCTTTTTATTAGTGGGGGGGGGGGGAAAGCAAATATAAGGACCGATATTCTCCACATTTAAATTACTTCACCTACCTTTATAAAAATGCCGATGATGGATGCTGGATGTGGATTCTGATCCATCCAAGAGGTTAATCCTGGAGGTGAAGCAAGTAGCTACACCTTGCTCCATAAAGGCAATACAGCTGTTTAGGGGCGGGCTGATTTGGGATGTTGATACCATTAGATTGCAACCCAGGAGCCACCACTAGGGCTCCTACGGTGATTGGGGTTAGGGCTTCCTCCTGCCAGCTGGAAATTCCCTCTTCCCATTCTCCCTCCACCCCTCACTCCTTCAAGGCCGTTGAGACCGACAAGCTGGAGAGAACAGGAATGGATGTGCAAGGTGAGGGGGAGTGGAGGGACTTCATTCTGAATAGCATGGAGGTCCAGCAGGGGCAAGGAGAATCTGAGCCTGTTGGGGCCAGGGTGCAAGGGTGCTGAACTCCATGGCCTGGGAGGAAGGAGGACAGATGCTGAAGAGTGGACATGAAGAAGCAGAGCTGCAGAGTCCTCTAGGTGAAAGAGAGGAGCAAACAACCATGTTGGGTGGGCCGGAAGGGCAGTGCCAGGCAGAAGAGCTGGAAGAAGGAGCCTCAAGTTTTAAAATGAGGACTTCTTTTTATTTTAAATGGGATCAATGGGTGTCTTTGTTACCCATAATCCACCATGCAACTTGAACTGCTCTGCATTTCCCGGAACGGTTCCAACTCCGTGGGGATTATGGGCAATAAAGGCGGCCATTGCTCGCTGCATATGTTTGAATTCACGGCGACAGGCAGAACCTCTGGACCACTTGCCTTGCCTCCCTCAGCTCCGGAGGATGGCTTCTGATGCTGGAGTAGTCTTATAGGCCTTCTCCATAAAAGGTAAGTCTGCCTTTTATTTTATCTCATTAAGCTGGCTTCAATGCTGCGTCATTCCATAAAAAGGGCTTAAGTGTGGTCTCACCAAAGATATGTGAAGTTGCAACATGATGTCTCTACTCTTGAACTCAATCCCCTTATTAATGAAGCCAGCATCCTATAGGCCTTCTTAACTATTCTATCAATCTGTGTGGCGACCTTAAAGAATATGTGGATTTGGACCCCAAAGTCCCTTTATTAATCCACACTCTTAAGTAACTGATCATTATCCCTGTACTCAGCCTTTTGGTTTGTTCTTCCAAATTGCATCACCTCACACTTATCTGGATTGAACTATATCTGCCCCTTTTCCACCCACCTCTGCATCCTGTCCATTATCCTGTTGTAACCTTCAACAACCTTCAGCTCCATTTACAACTCCTCTAACCTTTGTGATTTTTATAAATGACCTGGATAAAGAGGCAGAGGATGGTTCAGTAAGTTTGCAGATAATACAGAGAAGTGGTCCCACAGCAGATCCCTGTGGTACACCATTGGTCACTGACCTCCAGGTGGAATACTTTTCTTCCATTGCTACTCTCTGCTTTTTACCTGCAAGCCAATTTATTTTTTATCCACACAGCCAAGGTTCCATAGATCCCAAGCCTCACGAATTTCTGAACAAGTCTCTCATGGGGGACCTTGTCAAATGCCTTAATAAAATCCATGTAGACCACATTTATCGCCTTACACTCATCAATTTTTGTTACCTTCTCTAAAAACTCAATTAGGCTCGTGAGGCACGATCTTCCCTTTACAAAGCCATGTTAACTATCCTTGTAACTCAAAGTTCTGAGGTACATTGTTTCTTCTGGATAATTGTCTGTTTTGGATGGAAAATGATGATCCCATCGTGTCCATATCTGAGGATGAAGTGCATGCTACCTTTGTAAATTTGAGGAAAGCATCTGGCCCGGATGGAGTATCTCACCAAGAATTAAAAATCTGTCCTCACTAACTTACCAAGGTATTTACGGATATCTTCAACATCTCACTTCAGCAGGGCATGGTACCTACCTGTTTCAAACATATGGGTGCTCAAGAAGAGTGCAGTAATGTGCCTTAATGACCATCGGCGAGTAGCACTTACATTGACAGAGATGAAGTGTTTTGAAAGGTTGGTCATGAAGTGCATCAGCTTCTGTCTGAGCAGTGACATGGATATATTCCAGTTGGCCTATCATAGTAACAGGTAATCTAGTACAGGTAAAATTTCTTTCTGTTTCGCTTGTTCCAAGAGAAACTTCAGACAGATAGCACTTCCAGCCATCCACTGCTCTGGAACTTTGTTTCCAACCAGCTCTTCCTGGCCTGCACTGTTCAGCTCCTTTCAGTTTCAGACACACAAGCTGAGAGAGCTTATTGAGATTGGTCTCATCTCTCTCATGCTCTTGCTCTCTCCAACTGAGACTGCCAGGAAGCCCATGTGACTTTTTTTACATACAAAAACCCCACCTTTTCAGCAAACCACAAAACCCAGGAGTGACCTTTTTGTGAGCACACTGTAAATACTTGCAGCCAGTTTGTCACCTCCAAAACAATGACTATTCATTTAATGACGTCATTTCAATTAGCACCTACTTGTGAAATGTGCATAAGTCTCCAAAAATCCTGCAATGTCACTGAATATGAATTCTTCAGTCTTTCAAATAAGATCTGTTGTAAAAAATGTGTATGTATGTAACCTACTCTAAATCTTAACAAATTCTCCCAATATTTAACCATTACACCATCAAGAAGGGCACCTGAAACCAGAGACCAGGCGAGCAGCCCTCTGGGTCTTCACATCCCAACTCCAAAAAGACCTCCAAGATAATCTTCTCCACCTCCCAGTTATATCCTGACCAATGAACTGGAACAGATCATGCCTCAAGCTCCTTTACAACAACAGTGCCTCGACCGATACCATCCCTCTCCGAAGATCCAAACGACCCATCCACCCACTGGAACATTTCAGACACTCTGCTGGGTGGGGGAGGGGGACATGACATCGTTATGTTTACGCACTGTCGTGGGGAACTAATTTATACTGAATGCTTTGTATTATGAGCATAAAGCCCTGCAGAAGATTGTGGAGACAGCTCAGGACATCTCAGGCAAAATCCTCCCCACTACAGAGTGCATCTATAGTAATGCTTGTAGTATGTAGTTGTAAAGTGTTGAGTTAGTCTGCACTGATGTTGTGGCTGTCATTATTGACAACTGGGGGGAGGGGCCTCAAACATAACAAATGTATCTGTATTCCCAGATCTCTTTGCTCCTCTGCACTCCTCAGTGCCCAACCAATTACTGCGTATGTCTTGCCTTGGTTTGCCCTTCCAAAATGCAACACCTCACACTTATCTGCATTAAACTCCATCTGCCATTTTTTTTGGCACATGCTCCCAGTTGGTCCAGATCCCTCCGCAAGTTGAAAATCTTCATTGCTGTCCACAATGCCTCCTATCTTTGTGTCATCTAGATCATCGATAAAGACAACAGACAACAATTATTCCAACACAGATCCCTGAGGCCTCCAGCCTGCGAAGCAACCATCCACTACAACTCTGTTTTCTCCCACACAGCCAACTTTGAAATCAGTTTACAACCTCCATGTATACCTAGAGTTTTAACCTTATGAACCTTCCATGTGGGACCTTGTCAGAGGCTTTACCAAAGTCCATGTAGTCAACAACCACAGCCTTTCCTTCATCTACCTTCTTGGTAACCAAAACTCCAAGATTCGTTTAACATGACAAACAATGCACAAAGTCTTAATCAGTCCATGGCTGTCCAACTACCTATACATCTTATCTCTCGGAACTCCTTCCAATAATTTGCGTACTACTGACATCAGGCTCACAGGCCTATAATTACCTGATTTATTTTTGTAGCCTTTTTTAAACAACAGGACATGAGCTACCCTCCAATCCTCTGGCACCTCACCTGTAGTGAAGGACATTTTGAATATATCTGCCAGGGCCCTACAATTTACGCACTAGTCTCCCTCAAGGTCTAAGGGGTATCTGGTCTTGGGGACTTGTATACCTTTATTCGCTGTATGGCAGCAAGCACCTCCTTAATTTCCATATGTTCCATGCCACTACTGTTTGTTTCCCTTCCTTCCTTATACACTATGCCAATTTCCTAAGTAAATACTGATGCCAAAAAACTGTTTAAGATCTCCCCTTTACCTGAGGCTCCACACATGGATGACCACTCTGATCCTCTTAATGTACTTGTGAAAACCCTTTGGGTTTACCTTCACATTATTTGCCAAAACTGTGTCTGCCTGTCCCGCATCGGACTTGTCAGCCACAAACGAGCCTGCAGCTGAAGTGGACATTTACCCCCTCAATAAATCTTCGTCCGTGAAGCCAAGCCAAAGAAGATTTGCCAAAACAACCTTGTGTCTTTTTGCTTTCCTGATTTTCTTGAGTATTTCCTATACTTTTCAAGTACCTCATATAACATTTATACTTCTATTTGACCAGAGGAGCTTTATTTCTTAAATTCAATCTTTGGAAGGCACTTTGTTTGATTTTGGGGAAATATCAGAAAGTAGGGCTCTCTTGGAGAGTTGACTCTGATAAATGAAATGGAGATGCAAGAAATTCAGCGCAGCAGTTGCAAGGTCTTGACCTGAAACTTTGACAGCTCCTTCTCATTGAGCAGCTAGCCCTGCTGAGTCCTCTCGAAGTTTTTTTTGTGTGCTATTAACATTTGGTAGATCGATGTGTTCCATTTTATCTGGATCTTATGTTTTGGGTTATTTGGTTTATGGGGGAAAAATGAAATTTTTATTTTGTACAATAACATCTTTAAGTTTCTAATGTTTAATGATGAATCCATATTTGTATTTAATTAATAATATATTTTATTAATGTATTTTCCAAATTAACATAAAATGTATCGTGTTTTAATTGCTTTGATTGAGAGAGGGAATGTGCCAGCAAGAGAATGCTGCAAATGTTTCTTTGGATCATTGAGCAAGAACACACCCTTGACTAAAATTGAAAACTCAGTGCTAAGTGGTAGGCATCTGTATATCTGTAATGGTTCTTGTGATGTTGGATGTTCTAGTTCAGATGTTGGGGTGCTTGTTTGTTGTATTCTCCTTTGGATGAAAGTTTTGACTGGTTTAACGTTCTTGAAATTAGGGTATATTGTCCCAGGCTGGATCAGGTTTCACTGACTGGTTTTCCTCCACATTCAAACAATATTTGGAAAATGCAGAATCTATAATTGGTGCAACATTTAAAATGCTGGAGGCATTCTGTTGACTTTTACCTTCCATGTATGCTGCTAAGTTCCTCCAGCATTTTGCATGTTGCTTCAGTTTTCCAGCAACTGTAGTCTTTCTTGTTTACCTAATTGTTTTGGTAGTTTAGAATTAAAAATTGGAAGATTTAAACTTTCCAATGATTGGATTATAGGCTGCTGTTGATCTCGTATAAGTTTGGTTGGCAACGTTTAGCTTTGGTGCTGGGAATGAGGTTCCAGAAGAATTATCCTTGTTATTACCTTAATTAAGTCTAGATATAGACTGATTCATTATACTTTTCTGCACCAAATGTATTTCACCTCAAAAGAGGCATAAAAATAGACCAGAATTTTCTGTTAAATGTTTTAGGTATGATGTAGATGTTGGTACCTTTTTAAATTCATATGCACAAAATTAAAACTTTTTGGATAGAATTGGGGAGATGTTGACAAAAATTGTGGGGTGAACTTCCCTCTAGTCCTGGAGTTGTTTTTTCTGGGGAATTTGGCAGTTATAAAAGTTCTCCAGAAATGAATCTAAATTTATTAAAATTGCATTGTCAATAGCCAAGCAATGTAAAGCAGTAACATGGAAATCCAATTCCCTACTTCACATCGATTGTTTGAACATGGATGTCCAAAGTTGTATTCCCCTTGAGAAGATGACTTGAGTCTTGGGAATAGATATCGTATGTTCGTCAAAGTTTGGCAACCTTATTTTGATTACTTGAATGCACAGATTGTATAATTTATTTTGACATTTGTCAATTAGTATACTCTTTATTAGAAATTTAATACTTTTAAAATGTGACTCTGAGATGTCGAATCTTGCTCCTGTTGCTTTTTCTTTTCATTTTCTTTTATATCCCTCTATTCCCTGCTGTCTGTCCCCTTTCGAATCTGAGGAGGGGGTGCTGGGAGAAGAGGGTGTTATGAGCCCAGAGGACCCCAAAACCCAGCAGCAATAGAAATTCACCAAGGCATTGGTTACTTAAACAAAGGTTGCTTTCAATTTTCTTTAAATGTAATAAGATGAAACTTTAACAAAACTATTAACTTAACCCCCTTCTAATTCTAAGTGCACATATATGTAATGTTTATATATTCAGGAAAATTTTTTGTTTCACAGTCCAGTCATTCACTTCTCACTTCTCCAAGTTCACCTGTATCTGGCAATTCTCATACTGTGCACACAATTTAACATTTATACATCTTTACCAGGCTCTGGTGCTTAAAGTTAAATGGTTACTGCTCACGAAGGTTCTTGTTGGTTTCAGAGAGATATTTGTTGTTTGTTGGACACACAAACTGATTTCTTCCAATCAGTCACTTCAGTGTCTTGGCCAAAGAAACTTGTTCCATCATGGGTTTTCCAAATGATGACCTCTTCTTCCAGGTCACCGGAGTTCCTCCTGTTTCCCTTATTTTAGGAGAAACCCTCGAGCCAGCTATTTCCTCTTGAACAGGCCGAACTCAGAATTCACAACCCGTCTTCAAAATGGGGCTTTTCAATGCACCACCTACGGCTCCTAGAACGCTTCCACCAGCGTTGTCTCCGCTCCATCCTCAACATCCATTGGAGCGCTCACACCCCTAACGTCGAGGTACTCGAGATGGCAGAGGTCGACAGCATCGAGTCCACGCTGCTGAAGATCCAGCTGCGCTGGATGGGTCACGTCTCCAGAATGGAGGACCATCGCCTTCCCAAGATCGTATTATATGGCGAGCTCTCCACTGGCCACCGTGACAGAGGTGCACCAAAGAAAAGGTACAAGGACTGCCTAAAGAAATCTCTTGGTGCCTGCCACATTGACCACCGCCAGTGGGCTGATAACGCCTCAAACCGTGCATCTTGGCGCCTCACAGTTTGGCGGGCAGCAGCCTCCTTTGAAGAAGACCGCAGAGCCCACCTCACTGACAAAAGGCAAAGGAGGAAAAACCCAACACCCAACCCCAACCAACCAATTTTCCCTTGCAACCGCTGCAATCGTGTCTGCCTGTCCCGCATCGGACTGGTCAGCCACAAACGAGCCTGCAGCTGACGTGGACTTTTTACCCCCTCCATAAATCTTCGTCCGCGAAGCCAAGCCAAAGATTTTGTAACCTCAACTGCGACTGTAGAACTGACCTCCCTCCCCCCTCTCCCCCTCTCTACCTCCCCCCACCCCCCCAAAAGAGAAAATCACCTGTCTGTTTTTCCTTTCTCTGCTTGTAAAAACCACACAACTTGCAGGGCAAACCCAATCTTTGAAATATCTTATCAGTATCTCTGAGTCTGGACTTAATTGCCCATACACAATAGATCAGCATTCTTCATTTCTGCAAAGCCAACCAGATCCTCAATGCAAAGCTCTTGCATTTTAAATGAGATGCCTTTTGTGAAGGGTTACTCTGTGTAGTGACCTATACTAAACCCCTCAATCTTTTAAAGACATATTTATCCATAACCATTTATTTTGGACCTTATGAATGTTTTTCTGATTTTTTTTATATATATTCAATGTGTTATTGTTATATTGAGTCCTACATTCTGTATTAAAACGTAAATAAAATATTTTTTTAAATTATCCTTGTTTTTTGAAAACTTTATTTAATTTCACATATGCATTAAAACTTGTACGTAAATTTCTTGTTCAAAAATATAAAAAATTAATACATAGTAATTTAAAAAAAAAATCCCCTCCCACCCTCCCCCCTTCCCCCCCCCCCCCCCCAACAGCCTGATAGAAAAGAAGGAAAAAAGGAAGAAAAAGAGGAACCTCTGGATATTATAAAAACAGTAAAACTATCAAATAAAATCTAACATATCTTAATTTTTAGGAGTCGGAAGATTCAGGTTGGGTGATTACAATCTAATTCCTACATTTTTAAAATATGATTTCTAAATATTTTGAAAAAAATTAGATTTTTAATGTAAATTATATGTAATCTTTTCAAATGGTAAACAACTTGCCTATTTCAGTATGCCATCAATTCATTCCCAAATACACATCTGGCTTCCAAGTTATTGCAACACATGTAGGTACTGCTAAGGCTATTTTAATAAATTCTTTTTGATAATTGTTTAATTTCAATTCTGTCAAAAATATTTCCAAGTTTATGTAAAAAAAAAATTGGATCTTGAGGAAACTTAACTTTTGTAATTTCCCAAAATTAAACCAAATTCTATCCAAAAGCATCTTGATTTTGAACGTTCCCACGTAGAATGTAAGAAAGTACCTATTTCTTTATTACATCCAAAACATTAATCTGAAAAATTAAAATTTAATCCATTTAATTTCTGTGGAGTAAGATAGTTGATGTAAAACATTACATTGTACCATTCTGTACTGGACATTAATTGTATTAGTCATACTATACTGACAAATTTCTAACAAAGTTTCCTCTTGAATATCTATTTTTAAATCTTTCTCGTATCTTTATCTTATGAACACCTGGTTTATACATTCATTTTTGTAAAAATTGTATACATAATTGAAATAAACTTTTACATTTTTATGTCAGTTATTGTTCCAATGTATTCATTTTTGCACAATTAACCCTTCCTATTAATGTTATAGGTAGTTCCTTCCATTTCTGTAAATCTTCTCTATTAAGCAATCATGTATAATTCAATTTAAATAAATTATGTAAATTATTGTTGATTTTAATACTTAAATCTTTAATTGCATTCTATGCCATTTAAACTGACTTTCCCTTTTACATTGCTCATAATCTGCCATTACTATTGGCTTTATTTCATTTTTAACTCGATTTATTTTGTAATTGAATACTCTTTCTTCTTCTCTCTTTGGCTTGGCTTCGCGGACGAAGATTTATGCAGGGGGTAAATGTCCACGTCAGCTGCAGGCTTGTTTGTGGCTGACAAGTCCGATGTGGGACAGGCAGACACGGTTGCAGCGGTTGCAGGGGAAAATTGGTTGGTTGGGGTTGTGTGTTGGGTTTTTCCTTTGTCTTTTGTCAGTGAGGTGAGCTCTGTGGTCTTCTTCAAAGGAGGTTGCTGCCCGCCGAACTGTGAGGCGCCAAGATGTATGGTTTGAGGCGATATCAGCCCACTGGCGGTGGTCAATGTGGCATGCACCAAGAGATTTCTTTAGGCAGTCCTTGTACCTCTTCTTTGGTGCACCTCTGTCACGGTGGCCAGTGGAGAGCTCGCCATATAACACGATCTTGGGAAGACGATGGTCCTCCATTCTGGAGAAAGTGACCCACCCAGCGCAGCTGGATCTTCAGCAGCGTGGACTCGATGCTGTCGGCCTCTGCCATCTCGAGTACTTCGATGTTAGGGATGAAGTCGCTCCAATGAATGTTGAGGATGGAGCAGAGACAACGCTGGTGGAAGCATTCTAGGAGCTGTATATTCTTTTAATCTTAAATACAGTTTACTTAATGAGCTTTCTGGTTCAGTCAAATACATTATAACATCTGCAAATAAACTAATCTTGTGTTCTTTGCTGTCTACTTAAAATTTTTAATATCATTATCAAGTTTAATTAATTCTGACAAATGCTCTATTGCGAAAATAAATAATGAAGGTGATAATGGACATCCTTGTCTCCTTGATTTAGTCAATAAAAAAGATTCTGATATTTGCCCATTTGTTATCACTTTTGCTTTAGGTTTATTAGATAGTGCTCTGATCCAATCTATAAATGTGGGTGCTAGTCCAAATTTTCCTAAGACTTTAAATTAAAAATCCGATTCAAGTCTATCAAATGCTTTTTCGGGGTCTAAAGTAACTACTACACTAGGTTCCTCTCTTAACTGTGCTAAATGTATTATACTCATTCACTTTGTTACATTATATGCTAATTTATTTTTTAAACAAATCAACTTTGATCCATATTTATTAATTTTAGTAAATATTTCACTTCTATTTGGTAACATTTTAGATACTATATAATCAGCATTTAACAATGAATCACTATTGTTATTGCTGTCTTAAATGATTCTGGTAAATAATTTGTCTCTCTCACCTATTCTAATACTTCCATAAATGGAGTAATTAATAAATCTTTAAATGTTTTATCAAATTCGGGGGAAAACCATCTTCTCTCAGAGACTTTTTATTTTGTAAATGGAGTGGCCAATACTCTTTGATTTTCTGTATTTAATTTTGGTAAATTTATTTGAGACAAAAATTCTTCTATTTTATTGTAATCTTTTAATGTTTCGGACTGATAAATTTTTATAAAACTTTAAAATTTTCATTTATTTATTATGGATTATAAGTAATCCAGTTTGATTCTTTCTTAGTTGCTCTATATGTTGTAGATACTTGTTCTGTAATTGTCATGCAAGAGCCTTGTGTGCCCTCTCTCCTAATCATAATATCTTTGCTTAGTTCTCATTATATCTTTCTATTTTACAAGTTTGCAAAGTATTATACCTTAATTTCTTATTTATCAACATTCTTTTTTTCTTCATTTTATTGTATATGTAAATTTTTTCTAACTTGTTTCTCAAGTTCTGCTTCTTGCACATAATTTTTAATCTTGGATCTATTGCTTATTATTTGAGAATTATGATTGTTCACGAGAAGCAAAACATTCATTGGTTCTGATACTCTGGCTGCCATTGAGCTAGTTCAAAAGTAACATTAATGGTTGAAGCTGAATTTTAGGTAAGCCTTAAGTTGTAGGTTAATTTAATGTGAAGGGAACCATTTTGGAAAAATGTTTTTGTTTCTAAAAAATAAAGCTTGTAAACAATACTGAAAGCACCATTTTACAAGCAAAAACTTGTCTATCTCATTTGAATCCCATTGAGAAAGCTTCTCTCGTTATGTTTGAAAACTATTTAAGAGATTGGTAAGGCATGTATCTTTTATGTAATATTGGTGTCTTATTAATACAATGGTCCATCTCTACATAATAATTTGACAACAAAAAGATGATGGATATGTATGAACTGCTGTTTAAAAAAAAAAAAAAAAATCAAATTTATAAGGCACAGATCCTGTTCTAAACTGCTGTGCAACATATGAATTGAAAGTAATTGGAACTGTTAATGTCTATCAAAAGCATTAAATGTACAATTTTGGAACATGTATAGCCTGGCATTTCAGGCATAAGGCAACAATAGTTTCTAAAAAATAATTGTATCACTGTTCAGGAATCAGAACAATTTGTGGTTAGAGGTGGATAAACTGCAATTTTAAGAGTATTGTGTTGGATCTTGGTTTGTTTTTTAAGTCCATTCCAAATATGCCAATAGGAACCACCATGTTGTAAGACATTGTCTTATTCAAGCCGTGCAGATACTTTCATTCTATCCATGTGAAAAGTGTCAAAGATTAGGACATAGATCCATTATCTCTTTAGCGTCAGTGATTTAGCAGTTACCAAATTGTGTTATGGTTTTTTTTTAAAAAAAATTGCCCTCTTGATAATATCCACATTTTCTATCATTGTTCATTTCATTATTTTTATTGCTTAAAAGTCAGTTAAATCACATCTGCCCATGTGTAATTCAGATTCATTTTCATAATGCTACTAAACTGCAAATTAAGTTTATGGAAAGGCATTAATGCCGGATAGATTCCGGTTGGAGATAGAAATGACTAATTGGTTTCCACTTCTGAAAGATTAGTCTTAACTATATGAATAAATATTTAATATAAATATGCGATTTGCAATTAGGACATGGTGTGGTCATGGAAGTCCATGGAACATGGTGTTAAATCATTTGAGTTCCACCTACTATCTTCTCTCAGCCGAGGAAGTTTACTTGTTTTGAAAAAGAGGCTGAATACTTCAGCTATGAATGCCAAGTACAGTATAAAATCCATCTAGGTCTTCAGAGATCCCCTTCATCACAGACAGAGGCCCCACTTCAGTTCATTTGTTCATAGAGATGGGCATTTTAACAAATGTTTGGAATGTCATATATTCCATATTAGCTTCATTTCCTTGGCTACTTTCTTCATCAAAATTAAATTCTTACCATTTGCAATGAATAGATACTGTATTGGCACAGTATTCCTTTAACATATCCATTATTTTTCCCTGACCATTGTTTCCAGAACTTTCCCTGCCACCTATGTTTCATATCCTGATGAAGGAAAATTATTTTGCATATAATTTCAAGCTTCAAACTTGAAAATTTCCCACCAAATGACACTTTGGGAGTTTGTTAAACAGGCCTTTTGCTGTTTAAAAAGACAACTCATCATCTCCTTAATAACTAGAGGTGGGGAATGAATATGATCATGCAATTGCTCACATTCCATGAAAGAAAAATTCCCGTTGAAATGTTGAACTGAATTTGATGGACAAGGGGATTCTTGAGCACTGTTTTAGTTTAGCAGAGTATTCTAATTCTGGTTGCAGCATTTGCAGTTTTTTTATTGAATTTTAGTTAATGGGACATTGTTGTATATTAATATTTGTGTAAATAGGACTTGTATGGAGTGCAATACAGCATTGAAACAGACCCATCAGCCCAACTCACCCATGCTGATAAATATAGAATCATTGAGTACCTTTACCATCTAACCTGCAGTATCTTTTGAGACTACCTTCAAGATAAAGGTGCAGGAACATAGAAGCCAAGGTTTCCAGACTGGGAAACAGTTGAACAATCCAAGAAACCCGTAAATTTTTATATATACTGTAATTATTTTGGATTGCTATGTATATGCCATTCGTGTGTAGGGTGTACTGTGTGTGTGCACTTTGGTTGTATGTGAACAATCAGAAATGAACTTTAATCTTGTGCTATTTGCTTATGCTTGGCCCATATCCCCCTATCCATGTCATAATTGTACCTGCCTCTACTACTTTGTTTGGCAGCTAATTGCATCAAACCACCACCCTCTGTATGGAAAATGTTGTTTCTTGGGTCTATTTTTTTGTTTTCCCCTCACCTTATGCCTATGTTCTCTCGTTTTAGACTCTCCTATTGGAGAATAAAGACACTGACTATTCATGTTTATATTTGTCATTATTTTGTATACCTTAACCTCCTACATTCCAGAGGAAAATGTTCTTGCCTATCAATTCTCTCTCACTAATTCAATCTTCCAGTCCTGGTGACATGCTTGTGAATATTTTGTGTACTACTTCTAGTTTAATAGCATCCATGAATTTCAGCTTGTGTTTCATGACCTCTGTGCTATCTTTGGATGTGGCCAAATTGTTTAAGAGCATTTGTCAAAATATTTTATTCATATGAATTTGCAATCCTTTTTCCCCCTCAACTGAAGAGAAAGTTAAGAGCTTGAAATCAAATATTTACCTTAAAAACACAATGCTGGAGAAACTCAGGTCAACAGTGTACTTTATATAGGAAAGATAAATAATTGACATTTCAGGCTTGAGCACTTCATCAAGGTATGAGCAAAAATGTAGGCAGGCCCCCAAACAAAATAGCTGGGGGTATAGACGACACTTTCCATTTTGCACCCAATTTCAAATTGTGTCATCTTCAAAGAAACACAAGGACAATATTCTGAATTATTATCTTATCAATTCAACAAACCAAACTCTGTAGATGCAGATTTATACAGCTTTAATTGGCTGATATAAACAGAAACATTTTATACAACTTCACATCAAGATTTTCATAATGATGAATAAACAGAGCATTTGGTTATAGTTAAAGACATACAATATAAGACGATAATAAGATGAATTAAGATAAGAAATTATAAAGATGAATTCTAAAAGTATTTCAAGCTCTCCAAAGAATGAGAAAGCAAGCTCTGAGTCTGCACGGATATTACAACCTATGATGTTATGGCTATAGTAAAACTACAAACAAAACTTGTCCTTAAAGGGATAGCCACAAAATTATTAAGAAGCAAAAACACAAGGTTTTAACCTTTACATTCTGGCCCCAAATTACTATTATAGACATTAATGACTAATATATAATAATTACTATTACAGATATAAAAGTAAATATGGTAAATATAAGATTAGAAATCAAAACTTTCTGCTTCTTGTAAAAGACAGATTTTAGTAATAGGTCCATTTAAGTAACCAGTCTTGGTTTTAATCCGCACTTGCAGAACAAAACCTTCCTTGTCTGGAACTGGATTCACGATTTTTTCCAGTAACCAAGAATTTCTTGGTGCAGAATCGTCCATGATAATTATAATGTCTCTACGTGCAAAATTGTGTTCAGCTTTAGATCATTTTTGTCTTTCTTGTAATAATGAAAGATATTCTTTAATCCATCTTTTCCAAATTAAATCTGCAACAAACTGCACTTGTCTCCTTCTGCGTCTTGCATAGATATCTTCTTTCTGAAACTGACCCGGAGGCATTAAAGGTTTAGATTTAAGAAGTAAGAGATGATTTGGTGTAAGTTCCTCGATGTCATTTGAATTGACAAATTTTTGTCATTGGATGACTATTTAAAATAGCTTTGATTTCACATAATATTGTCATCATTCAGTATTTGACTATTCAAAATGGAATTAAGAATTTTCTTGATTCATTCTTTTCTTCATTCTTTCCCTACACACTAACATGATGATATCTAACTAATTTTCTTTGAAGTAATGAATCATGAATTAGATGTTGATTCCAATTTTGAATTGCTTTTTATAGCTCTAATTGAGCTTCTGTAAAGTTGGATCCATTATCTGAACAAAATTCCTTCACTTGACCACGTCTGGCAATAAAACATTGAACATTGATAAGAGTCAGTATCAAGCAATGACGCTACTTCATTATGAATTGCTCTCGTAGTCAAACAAGTAAAAATAGCTCTATTGTTTTTCAACACTTCCTTGTCTTACTTATAAAGGACCAAAATAATCAACTCCCACGTATGTAAATGGGGGTTCATCGGGCAAAACTTTGCTTTGTGGCAAATTTGTTGTCCAGATTTACATTTTGATATAATTCTTTTGATCAATGTTGAAGCACCCAATATTTCTGGCACAATTCTGGTAATACGTGATTACAACCACCATGATCTCGCTTCTCATTTATATGTTGAACAATCAATTCAGAAATATGAAATTCCTTAGCTAATATAATTGGACATTTCACTTCTTCTGGCATTATTGCTTTTTCTAATCTTCCTCCTACTCCTAATACATCAAAGTGGCAGGCACCAAGAGCTTTCTTTAGGCAGTCCTTGTACCTCTTTGATGCACCTCTGTCTCAGTGGCCAGTGGAGAGCTCGCCATATAACACGATCTTGGGAAGGCCATCATAACAATCATAGAAAATCACTATCTTCTGATGGTGTTTTCACTTGATGAAACATCACTTCCATATCTGCAGCAATTACAATAGGCTCTTTACAAAATCTTAGTAAAACACCTATTAAAGTACTTGTTAAGGGTGGACCTTATAAAAGTTAAGATTTCAATGAAACTCCTTGAACTGATGCTCCACAATGAAATACTACTCGTCGTTTCTCTTTTTATGGATGTTTAACTCCATGATGAAGTAGATACCATTTTCCACCATCTTTGTGTTCCAAGATATCTTCTGATACCTTTTCTACATAACCTTTGGTTATCATGTCCAACATGACTATCTTCCAAATGAAAGGAAGAATTTCTCTTGAATTTTCTTGTCAAATTCAGCATGTTCTGTTCTGCAATTATTTTATTGTCTGTCATACAAATTTCTCTTCAAAGGTAATGCTATACAGTAATGACCATCAACAAGTTTAACAGAATTTGAAACTAAATCCAGAAACTGCTTTAAAGGTTCTTGAATATCTGTGAGACATTCAGGAATCAATTTTAAATGGTTGTTCCCAGAGATCATTAATTTTGACAATTGAAATTCTGTTGACATTTACATTTGACAGCTCCTCATCATTATTCATTTTTCCTCCTAATGATCCATTAATAGTCCATCCGAGCAACGTTCGCACAGCATAAGGCCCGTCACATTGACTCCTTATTACTTCTAGAGGTTTGAAAACTTTTGGTACATCTAATCCAATTAATATCTCAATTTTGGCATCAATATTTTAGATGACCCCACTGTTTAATATCATCCCGCTAGAGAATATTTTCCTTATTTACAGACATAGTCTTCTGAGTACATACACTTGAGAGATCGTAAAATTCATTGCTATTCAATCCAGCAATTTGTAGACTTGAAACTATATTAGTTTCATTGCTCTTTTCATCATTCATTGTCTTCAACAAGATCTGTAATTTTTGACCATGAAGATTGATTATTCATTAACTCAACAGTACAAAATGCTGCAGTACTTCCTGGATCAAGAAATGCATAGGTCTTCAGTATGAAGTTCCCTTTTAGCTTTAATCCGTATAGGAACTATTGAGAGAGCTTTGTCACCGGCCCCAGTAAGACAATTTGTCTGAACTGAAGTAGAAGTGTACTCCTTGACTGTGTCTTTAGTCTTGAATTCAGATTGACATTCTTCATTGAGTTTGCAGTAACTCAGGATGCTTTAAACTGCATCCATCACAACTGAGTCGCTTGTAACAAGTTTTGCTGATGTGTCCTTTACACAAGCAACTGAAACATATTGCATTCTTCTTTTAAAAAGGTTAATTTCTTGTCATTTTTTTTCTCCAATTGTGAACATTTTTCTAAAGAACATTTATCTTTGCAATACAAACAAATTTCCTGAAGAGTTTAATCTTTTTCTATTATTTCCTTGTTCGTTCTTGTGCTTGTGTCTGATACAGCAGTAACAAAGGTACTTCCCTTTGGTTTCTGTTGAAATGATGATTTAGACTTCACATCTTTAGGAACTATTGAAGTATCCTTAATATTTCCAAATACTGGTATGGTATTACCATTTACATGCCATTCCAAAAATTGTACAGCATCCTCAAAGGTAGTACCCCTTCCAGGAATCATTTAATGCTCTGTAACTTTGGTTTTCCATAAGTCCTTCAGCTTGTAAGGTGATTTGTTTATAATAATAGATAAATTAGCAAGAAAATTCAGCTCTTGCAAATGTACACTAGTTTCCATTGCATTCAAACATTCTCTCAGAAAGAGTGCATATGCTTGTAAAGCCTTTGCATTCTCTGATTTTATTGCTGACCAAAGAATCTTGTCTGTGGGCCCTTGCGATTTTGTGTTCATCGCCATAATGATGATAGAATAGTTATTTTGCCCTTTTAAAACCCTGGTCTGGATCCATATATTGGCAACTTTCGACTAGTTCCTTCACCTGCCCTCCAGTATACTGTTCCGGGTAATACAGACTATCTTTAGCATTTTTAGTATTTTACTTTCAATGTGATGTTCTTCTTCAGCATGATGCTGAACCAAGCCATGAAAGACCAACAATGAAGACGCTGTTTACATCCGGTACCGCACGGATGGCAGTCTCTTCAATCTGAGGCGCCTGCAAGCTCACACCAAGACACAAGAGAAACTTGTCCGTGAACTACTCTTTGCAGACGATGCCGCTTTAGTTGCCCATTCAGAGCCAGCTCTTCAGCTCTTGACGTCCTGTTTTGTGGAAACTGCCAAAATGTTTGGCTTGGAAGTCAGCCTGAAGAAAACTGAGGTCCTCCATCAGCCAGCTCCCCACCATGACTACCAGCCCCCCCACATCTCCATCGGGCACACAAAACTCAAAACGGTCAACCAGTTTACCATCATCAGATGCAAGGATCGAAAACGAGATAGACAACAGACTCGCCAAGGCAAATAGCGCCTTTGGAAGACTACACAAAAGAGTCTGGAAAAACAACCAACTGAAAAACCTCACAAAGATAAGCGTATACAGAGCCGTTATCATACCCACACTCCTGTTCGGCTCCAAATCATGGGTCCTCTACCGGCATCACCTACGGCTCCTAGAACGCTTCCACCAGCGTTGTCTCCGCTCCATCCTCAACATTCATTGGAGCGACTTCATCCCTAACATCGAAGTACTCGAGATGGCAGAGGCCGACAGCATCGAGTCCACGCTGCTGAAGATCCAGCTGCACTGGGTGGGTCACGTCTCCAGAATGGAGGACCATCGCCTTCCCAAGATCGTGTTATATGACGATCTCTCCACTGGCCACCGTGACAGTGGTGCACCAAAGAAGAGGTACAAGGACTGCCTAAAGAAATCTCTTGGTGCCTGCCACATTGACCACCGCCAGTGGGCTGATATCGCCTCAAACTGTACATCTTGGCGCCTCACAGTTCGGCGGGCAGCAGCCTCCTTTGAAGAAGACCGCAGAGCCCACCTCACTGACAAAAGGCAAAGGAGGAAAAACCCAACACCCAACCCCAACCAACCAATTTTCCCCTGCAACCGCTGCAACCGTGTCTGCCTGTCCCGCATCGGACTTGTCAGTCACAAACGAGCCTGCAGCTGACGTGGACACTTACCCCCTCCATAAATCTTCATCCGCGAAGCCAAGCCAAAGAAAGATGTTTAAAGGATTTCATGAACATCAGATATTGTAATGGATCTCCATTTTAAAAACTGGAATTTCCTTCTTAAGTAAACCATATGAACCTTGATGCTGCGCTAACAGCAGAAATTTCAATTTGTTTTGCTATGAGTGATAATATTTTGTCTTGTCCTCCATGGCTTGCAACTGGCTGTCTTGTGGTGAATGGAGCATACAGAACTTGAACTGGTGCCATAGGTGTTGGACTTTCATATGTAAGTTGATGGGGTTCCTTGAATGTCACTGGTTCTTCAGCAACATGAAGAGACATCAATTGTTTAGTATGATCAACTTGCATGGTTGAACATTTTTGAAATGCTATCCTTTTGGGAAGATTCATGTTGTGTGCTCGGAAAGATTCAATGTCGCTAGCCCTTTCCACAGGATTGGTCATTGACATTTGAGCAACTGCAGCACCATCTGTGACTCCTTGCTTGAGTAGACTCTATTCTTGTGGCTGTGGTACCCATTCATCTTTGGAATATTAGGTGATACCCCTTTGGGTATTTCACTGTGAGTGATAGATCTTGCAGAAGCCTGAGCTAATGCTTTTTCTCTAGCCATGTTCATAGCATATTGTTCCTTAAGATCTAGTCTTTTGTCTATTCAATAATCTTTTTTGTTCTTCACTAGTCATTTGTAACTTCAATTGCTGATTCTTCATTTCAGATTCCATGTCTTCGAAAGCATGTCTTTTCTCAAACCACTCATGTTGTGCACATAGTAACCAAGTCTGTTTGCAGAGCTGATATGTTTGAAGCACGTGAAGCTGTACTTGCTCTAGATGCATTTGAAGACTTTGAAGATCTTCATAACCTTGGAAATACTATCATCAGGAATCACATTTAAACATTCAGATACCGCGGATTGAGTCTCTATCTTCAGCATTTTGCTTGGTACAGCACCAGTGGGGCTTTGTAACTTGCATTCATCTGTCTGTTCCAGTTCCACTAATTTCTAAATCAGCAAATGAGGTCTGCAGTGCCTTTTCGTGGTCCTTTTCTTGCTGGTCGTTGAAGCCACTTCTTCAGTGGTGTCTGGCTCCAACCTCCTGCCAAGCATTGTCGGACCGCCTTGCTGGCTTAACTCACGATCAAACAGTTCTTTGAGAGGAGCTGCTTGCTTGAGGTCTAGCCTGACAAGACTTCTTCTCCATCTTGGATTCTTCACACTGCAGCCTGTCATCTTGCTTCTTCTGGTTCCCTGGAGCTATAAACAAATTTGTATCTTGCGTGGCCCTTTAAGAGGATTTTTCTGGCTGTGTTCTGCTCAGCATTTTTTCTTCACTAACTGGCTTCATTATTGTTTTCACAAATTTTCAAAACATTTTCTGGGCTTCTTGCCAATTCTTCAAACCAGAGCTCTATCTTTCATGGTTAACAAGTATCTTGCAAGACATCAGCTGGTTTTAAACTGCAATTCAGACAGACATAGCTGGTAGACATTTTTTTCACAGAAAACTGCTTTTCTTGTTAAAGCTTAAATGCTTCTCAATTTAAATCTGGTTATAACAAGTTGAGTTCTTTCACCTTTCCAAACAAAGTTCACAATTTTATTACTTTAAGTAATAATATAGACGACACTTTCCATTTTCTAGTATTTCAAAACGTCTCATCTTCAAAGAAACATAACCACGATATTCCGAATTACTATCTTGTCGATGCAGATTTATGTAGCTTTAATTGGTGATATAAATGTATAAACACTTTGCATAAATGCATCAAGATTTTCATAACGATGAATAAACAAAGTGTGACAGAATATATAGATATGATTTTGTGAGATAAATTGGGAAAGGTTTGTTAGAATAGGTCACATACAAACACTTTAAAACAAACCTTTTATGAAATACTGGAGCTCTGCTACTGCTAAATATATCGACTCCACAGCTTTTGCAAGAGCTTTGGAGAGTGCCCAAGAGACTTTGTTGTTTACAAAAGGCAACAGATGAAAGATCTGTTGAGGACGCCTTCTGTCTGGGGGTAGAGGGTCATGTGGTTTTGCAAGCAGAGAGAGTCAAGCAGACTTTCTCTCAGAGAGAGCGAGAGAGAGAGTGTTCTACAGAGTTACACCCAGCAGAAGCAGCTGGTACTGGAACAGGACAAGCTGGCAAGCTTGTGGAAAGCCCTATTTGGAAGATGGCCTGGTCAAAGCTCTTGTGGTTCATGAAAGAAGAGAGGACTGGCTGTCTTAATGTTTCACTTGGAATAAGAGAAACAAAAAGGCACTCTGGTGACCTGAAAGAAAGAGGTTATCATCTGGATTACCCTGAAGGGGCAAGTTTCATCAGCAAGACACTGAAGTGGCTGATGGAAGTACATCAGTTGTGGATATCCTGGAACAACAAAACTCTCTCTGAAAACCAACAAGAACCTTCCTGAGCGGTAACCATTTACCTTTCAAGCACCTAAGTATGGTGAACTTTATACATGTTAAATTATGTGCACAGTATAAGAATTGCCTGCAACCAATGAACTTGAAGGAATGAGAAGTGAGATTGGACAGTAAACCAAAGAACTTTTCTGAATTTACACATACATGCGCTTAGAATTAGAAGGGGGTTAAGTTAAAGTGTGATTCTGTTTTCATGTTTAAAGATAATTAAAACCAATTTTTAAGTAACCATTTGTCTTGGTGAATATTGCTGCTGGGATTTGGGGTCCTCTGTGCTCATAACAAAAGCATTCAGTTATATTTAAAGATGTAACAATACAAGACAATAATAAGATGAATTAAGATGAAAAAAATGATTAAGAAGAATTCAAAGAAAAGTATTTCGAGTTGCGTATCTTTCATAGTTTTTCAAGGAATGAGAAAGCAAGCTCTGAGTCTGACATATGACATCATAGTAACACTACAAACAATACTTATCCGTAAAGGAATAGGCACAAAATTCTTCTTCTTCTTTGGCTTGGGTTTGCGGATGAAAATTTATGGAGGGGTATGTCCACGTCTGCTGCAGGCTCGTTGGTGACTGACAAGTCCGATGCGGGACAGGCAGGCACGGTTGCAGGGGAAAATTAGTTGGTTGGGGTTGGGTGTTGGGTTTTTCCTCCTTTGTCTTTTGTCAGTGAGGTGGGCTCTGCGGTCTTCTTCAAAGGAGGTTGCAGCCTGCCGAACTGTGAGGTGCCAAGATGCACGGTTGGAGGCGATATCAGCCCACTGGCGGTGGTCAATGTGGCAGGCACCAAGAGATTTCTTTAAGCAGTCCTTGTAAATTACTAAGAAGCAAAAACACAAGGTTTTAACCTTTATGGGGCGAGGTAAAAAATAGATAAGGGAAGGAGGGTTCTGTGACAGGTTCTGTGAATAGAGAGGAAAGGGGTGGAAAGCTGGGGGAAAGGCAACAGATAGGAGAGGGAGAGGGAGAATGGGAAGTGGATAAGCAGAAACTGGAGAAGTCTATGTTAATGCCATCCAGTTGGAGAGCACTCAGACAGGTACTCCAAATTATGGGTGACCTTGGTATGGGCAGTGCATGAGGCCAAGGACAGCTACGTCAGTGTGGGAATGGGGTGCAGAATTGAAATGGTTGGCCACTGGAAGAACCGTGTCATTGATACAGATAGAGCAAAGATGGTCAGCGAAATGTCCATTCTCTCCGATTCAGAAAAGGCCACAATGGCCACCTGCAGATTTATGTGAAGTGTTATTTCACTTGGATGGTCTGTTTGGGGCCTGAATGTTGGCAAGGGAGGAAATGTGGGCGCAAGAGTGGGAAATCGCCAAGGGGGAATAGATGGAAAGGGATGCATGCATGAGAAAGTCAAGGACTTTCAAGGAGCGGTACCGACGGAAGGCGGAGAGAGGAAGATGTGCCTGGTGGCGGGATTATGTTGTAGATGACAGAAATTGTGGAAGATAATATGTTGGCTGCGGAAACTGATAGGGTGGTAGGTGAGGAATCCTGCTTTTATTGCGTCTAGAGGCAGAGGGGGGCTAGGGTAGATGAACAGGAAATGAAACTCTTCTGGCTCTCGCTCGCATTTTTCTCTCGCTCGCATTTTTCTCTCTCTCTCTCTCTGTCTGGCGCGCCCTCCCTCTTTCCTTCCCCCCCCCCCCGACATGCACGCACCCTTTGGCTCTCTCTGTCGCTTCTCCTCCCACCTCACCCCCCGAAATGTCCAGATTACTATTCAACTTTCTAAATTGTCTCTCTCTTCTCTCTCATATTGAGCTTGGTTTACCAAATTGAAGTGACATACCTTTACAGATGCTTGCTTTCTCCTGTCTTCACCACTGTAATATTGTTTGGCTTTTCTAGTCTTTATGGCCATGAAGGTCTGTTTGTTGACATTAATCCATGAAATTGACAGAATCCTGGATTAATTAATCTGTTTAGTTTAATGCTAAATCTTGAAGTTATCATCAGGTATTTAGTCCCCCTCAGGCTGTACACTTAGCATTTTCTAGTCCAGATCATTGCAGCTAATGCTTATTAATTGAATACAGATGATAAATATTAATTCAAGATCTTCTCCATATGGAGAGTAGCAAAATCTAGTGAATATTTTTCATCTGTATTGATTGTAGAGAAGATCATGGAAGCTTGGGAATCATGGAAGAGAAAAATGTTACGTTGAATCATATCCATAAAAGAAAAGGTGTTGGCCGCCTTAACGTGCATAAAGTTGGATACATTTCTCGTGCCTCATCAAGTGTATCCTCTGATATTGTGGTAAGCTTGGAAAGAAAATTGCTAGGGCCCTGCAAAGATGGTGAATGTTGGCTAATGTTGTGCCTTTATTTTAAAAAGGCTACAAGGAAATGGCAGGGAAATATTGAACCTAACATCAGTGGTAGATAATTTGCTAGAGGAAATTCTGAGACAGAATCTATTTTGATTTGGAAATACAAGGAGTGATAAAGAATATTCAAGAAATTTTGGTGTTTTGAAGAGGTGACCAATAGCTTTGGAGAGGGCAGGATGAACAGCTTTGCACTGTAGATTTTAGCAAGGCCTTTGACAGGGTTTCATGTGGTAGGCTGAGCTTGAAGCTTTCTCATATGGGATCCAGGGTGAGCTAAACCATTGAATGATAATTGGCTTGATGGTAGTAGTTCAAGGGTCATTGAGGAAGGTTAAATATCGGAGGCCTGTGACTAGTGATGTTCACTCTTATTTGTCATCTGTTAATGATTTGGATGAGAATACAGTTGGCATGGTTACTAAGTTTCCAAATGACATCAAAACAGTTGGCAGTTGAGTGGACAATGACAAAGGTTATCAAAGATTACACGAGCATTTGGATGAACTGGGAAAGAGGGCAAGGAATGACAGATGGAATTGAACTCTGACAAGTTTAAAGTGTTGTATTTTGAGAATTTAATTGAAGACGAAACTTGTGTTTGAGAATATTGCAAAACAGAAGATCTAGAGGTAGATCTCCAAAAGTGGTTGTACAAGTATATAACGTGATAAAGAATGCATTTGGCATGTTTGAGTAAAAGAGTTGCAAGTGTAAAAGATGTTGATGAGATGACACTTGAAGTATTGTGTGCATTTCTGGCTGCCCAGCTTTTGGAAGGGGTGTCACTGAGCTGGAAAGGGTTCAGGAAATATGCACTGGATTAGAATGTGCATGGGATTGGACCCCCTGTGATCCACTGGCTGTGATTGGCCAATTTGATGGCTATTCCTGCGACCTATGGGAGTAGGTGTCTCATCCCACGTGCTGTCTTCCCATGGATTGGGCTGCGGGCTGCTACAATTTGTATTTAATCAGGCTTGTCAGGATAATTTTCTGCACCAGAGGTAAATGTCCCTTGGTCTTTTCAAAGAAAAAAAAACAGCTTCTCTTAGTAATTATGTTGCTCCGAAAACACCCTCGTAAATCTCCTTTGCATCTTTCTGATAGTGGCCAGAACTAAATGCAGTGCATCAATCATGGCCCAAATTGCATTTAATGGTTTTCCTCATGACCTTCTTACTCAAGTATTTTGCATCTCTTGTCAATAAAGGCATATTGCTTTTATGTTTCCTTATCTGCTTTAACAAACCATGCCCTCCTCCCTCCTCTCTACTCTGGAACTGGGAAGATGCGTTTCAAGATTGCTCGTTTAATATCCTACCTGTCATCAAGTACTGTATTTTGATGTCTTGCTTTCCCTAAATGCATACGTGTTTTCCTCTGGATTGAAATGTTTTTCACTTACCCACTGAACCAGTTCATTAATATATTTGCATAACCTACAACATTTTCCCTCACAATCACTCTGTCAATTTTGGTATCATCTTCCTAATTATGGCCTCTCCATTTACCATCTATTTTGGCATATAAATTGAGTCGTGAAACCCAAAAAACTCAAAAATGGGTGTCGACGTATGCTGGATATACTTTTGAGACCTTAAATTCAGCTCAAAATCCAATCCACGTTGATCTACATTATGTCGACCCTTGAAAAACCGATTCGGCATAAAAGTCAACCCTTGAAAAACCAAAAAATAAACAGACTGCAACAGATTTTCATTGAAAACAACAACAATTAGCATCCTTCAAAATCACTATCATGGTCTGAAAATGGCACATATAGAACCCTTCAAAATCACTCTTGCTTTCATCAACTGAAGCAAAGATGGTGGCAGGGACATCCATATTCTCATTATTTAAACAGTCATCATATGGGTCCCAGTCTCTCTCTAATGAGGCAGTTTCTGCTTTGTCGTCAGTGTCCCACAATAAATCATCTTCCATGCCATCAATTGCACAAGAGATACTGCACTTTTTAAACTATTTTATCAGTCTCTACTTTAACTTTGTCCCATGCCTTGAGCACAAAGTTACACAGCATATCAAGAGATGCAACGCATATTACTTGTAAACAACTTTTCTTGCCTTGTCATCCACGTATTCCATTCCTCGCGCACATGGTCTTCGAATGCTTGTTCAAGCAGACATGGAAAGGTTGCAATATAGACATCAAATCACATAGGAGAACTGCCATGTAATTATTATGTAGTGCTAATCTACTTTTAGTGTTCTCAGTTAAGTGGCTACGAAACATGTCCCAGACTGGCAAACTCCATTCTTTGCATAAACCACCTGGCCACCTCTTCCACACATTGTCTATCCATAGTTTTACACTATTTTCATCCATCGATCCTTTTTTATGAAAATGTTCAAAAATACCAGAATTTCATTTTGTGGTTTTAATTTTGCATTTGAAGATTACCATGGGTCTTAACTTTGACCCATTGGCCATGCACAATAACACCACAGTAAACCTGGTCCTTTCCTATACTTCTGGTTTGCATCATTTTAACACCTTTCCATTCCACAGTTCTATTGCCTATCATGTCAAAATTCATGGGAGCTTCATCCAGGTTTCCGTTATTTGCCAATGCAAACTGGTGTTTCTGCCTGTTATGTATAATAAACTGGTGAAAACTTACAACTTTATGATCATGATCTTTTGGTAGTTTCTGTGCATTTTCATTTTTTGGTGTAATATGAGATTTTTCCTGTTCATGAAACTATTGCATCAACCTACTGTAGCCTCAAAATCATCACTGAGGTTTGGGTGCAGCTTGGCCCACTGCAGTGCAGATGTTCTTATTTTGGGTGACGATAGCAATCTTGCCTCCGTTCACATATCCATTGTGCAATGTGATTTTCCAAGCCTGGCAAATGAGTGATTCCTTTTCTCAAAGAACATTGTCTTTTGGCATTTTTTTTCTTAAAGTCTCTTCTTTCTTCTTCCAATCTCTTACCAACTTCTCATGCACATCATATTTTCTTGCAGCAGCACAGTTGTTGGTTTTCTTGCCCATTTCTATCACTTTCAATGTAAAGTTTGCTTCATATTTTCGTTGCATGCTGCCTTGTGTTGATTGACCCTCCATGATAGCAATCACCTCCAGCCAACACCCAGCAGATCAATCTGCATGATCTATGGGGGGTCGATTTAGACGTCGGTCAATGGGGCACCTCAGGCAACTAGAAAATGGGGTCAACTTGTACGATGGATATCATAAAACCTTTAAAATGAGGCTAAAAAAGGGGATCAACTTGCATGCCAAAATATACTGTAATTCTGATTTATTTAGTAAATAGCATGAAGAGCAAGAGGCCAAAGAGGAAGTAAAGGTTTTGAGAGTCAGGTTCTTTGTCATACTAATCTGCTCTTATAATTACAGTTGCTTAATTTAATTTTCAGGAAAGTGGTGATCCATGGGATATTGATGACTTGGCAAAGTCGTATGATAGATTGTCAATGAGTAGTTAGTCTCTTGTTGGAAATTATTATTACATGAGTCTTACTTATCATTTTTATCTCTTGTTGGAAATTATTATTACATGAGTCTTGCATATCATTTATTTCTTGTTGGAAATTATTATTACATGAGTCTTGCATATCATTTATTTCTTGTTGGAAATTATTATTACATGAGTCTTGCATATCATTTATTATCTCTTGTTGGAAATTATTATTACATGAGTCTTGCTTATCATTTATTATCTCTTGTTGGAAATTATTATTACATGAGTCTTGCTTATCATTTATTATCTCTTGTTGGAAATTATTATTACATGAGTCTTGCTTATCATTTATTATCTCTTGTTGGAAATTATTATTACATGAGTCTTGCTTATCATTTATTATCTCTTGTTGGAAATTATTATTACATGAGACTTGCTTATCATTTATTATCTCTTGTTGGAAATTATTATTACATGAGTCTTGCTTATCATTTATTATCTCTTGTTGGAAATTATTATTACATGAGTCTTGCTTATCATTTATTATCTCTTGTTGGAAATTATTATTACATGAGTCTTGCTTATCATTTATTATCTTGAATGTTGTTTGAATCTTACCACAGATATTGGTTATGCTACTTTTAGGTTTTGTAAATATGAATGTTACAATCATCTTTGAGTGCAGGTGTAAAGATGTTTTACTGCAATTAAAAGGGGGCCTTGGTGAGATCATACTTGGACTATCATGTACATTTTCTGGTCACCTTTAGTTAAAAAACTAAACCTGCCATGCAGAATTCTCCAGGCTAATTGCAAGGATGGTGGACTCGTATTATGAGGAGAGAGAGAGTAGGCCAGGACTGTATTCTTGACTTTGAAAGGTGATGACATTAATCCTACAAGGGTTTTCTAAGTTTCAACAGGCTAAATACAGGGAGGATGTTTTCCCTGGTTAACAAGTCCAAAAGCAGGAGTTTTGTCCTAAAATAAGCAGTAGGCTATTCCAGTCTGAGGTAAAGAGATGCTGCTTATGGAGGTTGGATCATTGAATTCACTCAAAACGTAGGCTGATAGATTGCTGAATACTGGAGGAATTCAATTCATCCCCCAGCATTTTGTTACCATCTTTTCATTACATCCTTTGATCCATTTGGCATTGAGAGAAATAATGCCTCTTTTTGGATAAGACAATGATTTGGCCTATGCTATCTTCTTGATGGAAGATTCCACATCTTCACCATGCTTGAGATGAAGTCATTTCTCTTGATCTTTGTACTGTGTGGCTCACCCTGGATGTGGATCCTTGTTCTGGACTCCTAGCCAAAGGGAACATGCTTCTTGCAGGCAGAGTGAATGAAAATGAGGTTGAGGTAGAAGATGAGCTTTCTGAATGTGGGACTAAGCTCAAAGATTCAAGTGGCTTATTCCTACTCTTATTTCTTAAGTTCTTATTTTCTCATCAGCATTCCCACTGTGCCCTTGTGTTGAAAAGAAAGTTGGGTATTTGACTATAAATAGGACATCATACATGGTGATGTCCTATTTAAAGCAAGAGCAGTATTTATTTAGACTTAGTCAATCACTGCCCATGGATGCTGCCTAATCTGCTGGTATTTCCGATAGTTTTCCAGTTTATGCAGTACAGGGATCCTCTGCATTACAGCTTTTCGGGTTTCTGAAAATTTCCCTTACAGAATTCACAAAACACTGCTCAAAATCTGAGATATAGACTAAGAATTTATGTGGGAAATGAATACAAAGTGAGTTTTTTGTCTACTTTTATTTCTTTGAACTCTCACTTATTGATGTACGCATAGGTAATGTTCCTTTATATTTAGCGCAGAAGCTTCATTTTGCTATTGAACAGTATTTTCCCCCCCCACGAGAGTTTTTAATATTATTCTTAAAATATCCAAAACTGGGCAAGTTGTAAGCCTAAATTTTTGTTGCGAGTTCGATCATTAAATAATCTTGTGTGTTTAAAAGTTGAAGGCTGGAAGGCAAAAAGCATCTGCAGGAGCTTGTCTTCATTCAAGAGATTTGCTTTGCGAACTGACAAGTCAAATTTCTGAAATGGTCCCCCTGCCATGAAGCAGCAGCTGTGGTATTGAGAGAAAATCATCCCTTATGAATGTATCACCACTTAAAACATGAGTTTCTTCAGCAAATGAGGCTTTGCGTAATGGAAAATCACTGCATTGGATCTTGTTATAACAGAGCGGAAGGTCAGAATGAGAGTGGAATAGAGAATTAAAGTAGCAGGCAACAGAAGCTTCAGGTTGCTTCTGGAGATTGAATACAATTATTGTGCAAATCAATCGTTCAATTTGTGTGTTGGTTTCTCCATTGTTGAAGAGACCACATTACAAACACCAAATACATTACACTACCTTGGAAGAGGTGCAAGTGAATTGTCACTTCACCTTGGAAAAGCATTTTGGGTCTCTGGATCGTAGGTAAGTAAAGAGAAGAAAGGGTAGATTACACAGAAAAATGCTGCAAGGGAGTGATTGGTGGGAACAGAATTGATCAAAAGTTGCAAAAGGAACAGTTGCTTTGAAATACTGTAGGGGAGCAAGCAGAAGACTAGGTGGAATCTTGTTGGGAGTTTGCTTAAATGAGAAGGCTGGTGGTGGAATGTCAGAACCAGGGAATACCATCTTTGCTTTGTTCAGGAGAAGATATTTTTCTTTGGCTTGGCTTCGCGGACGAAGATTTATGGAGGGCTATGTCCACGTCTGCTGCAGGCTCATTGGTGACTGACAAGTCTGATGTGGGACAGGAAGGCACGGTTGCAGCGGTTGCAAGGGAAAATTGGTTGGTTGGGTGTTGGGTTTTTCTTCCTTTGTCTTTTGACAGTGAGGTGGGCTCTGCGGTCTTCAAAGGAGGTTGCTGGAAATCAATGAGGGGTTTGGTTGGTATAATCACTCTGATTATATCAACAATATGATTTGAGATAAAGAATACTGTAGTTATTTCTGATTAATACAATAGCTTTACACATCTTTTGTCTTTTTAGCTTGAAGCATCAACAGACAGTTCAAGGATTGTCAATTACTTTCATTCCTCATTTTATTGCTATACTCATTTCCTCATATTATTGCTGTGCTCAATGCAGGAATTTTTTTCATTTTTTAATGAGTATAAGGTTACTTTTTAATTTATGAATATTTGAAGAAAGCAAATTTGATATTGGGGCTGAACTGTATAACTTCTGTAGTTAAGGCTATACAGTAAAACGCCAATTATCTGAAATCAGATTCTCCAAAACCCTGTTATCTGAAATTTAAAAAAAATTTTGCATAAATGAGAATATCCAAAACAAATCAGAAATCCTCATTTATCCAAAAAAGCTTTCAGAGCCGAACTGTCCGGGGACATCAGGCTCCCAGCGATGGCGTACCTTGGGCTCCCGGACAGGAGCGGGGCCTTGGTGGGGAGGTGTCGGTGGTCGGCGGTGGCCAGCATTTTTTTTTTTTGGTGAGAATTAAACATTATTTTAATGCTTAAAAAAGCCTCATCTTGTTTGTTGTTGTTTAAACACTAACAAGTAACTTGCTGTTGCTACTGGGATGTTTTTTTTTTAAAAATTACCAATTCTCTGGAAAAAACACTTATCTGAAATAGGCCCGGTCCTGACCATTTTGGATAATTGGAGTTGTACTGTATTTTACATTAAAAGAAAAATAATCAAGGCAAATCTCTTTAATTTTCAAAAAGCTTAAAATTTATATTTTACAATATATTCCATGATTGTTAAAGGACAATTTGTTATTTGTACACAATGAACCTGTTTGTCCTCCACCAAACCAACATTTCCTTTCCTTAAATGAATTTTTACAGCATGCCATGAAATAACATTTGAACTTTTTAATTGGTCCACACCTAACTTGTTTATAATTTCTGATTTTAAAAAAAATTAACCACCTTAAGTAATTCCTATGACACAGGTGCTTCAGGTGGTATATCAGTGGAAAGAATAAGTTTGAAAGCCACTGATCTATAGTAATTTGATCTATAGCAATACTACGACCCAGCTTCAGTGTACTGTACACTACCCGCAACCCTTCCAAGTGACATCCACAGTAGCGACCTGGCATAGAGTGGTATCTGGGGCTAGCAACGGTGGGGGGGAGATGGTGTTTTCATATGCCTGTGGGTTTTAATATGCTGTCTAAAACAGGGCACATACACATCCTTTCCTGACCTGGTCCAGAACAGCAGATTGGCCATTTTATAGACATTAATTCGGCGCTGTGACTACCTCTGCTGGTTTAAAGGCGGGTCTGGAATGACCCCTCCATTCTGTGTTTGTACTTTCTACACAGAAGGCATAGCACAATAAAGGCGCAACATTCCCACATCGAAGTGGCTGTGTAAAAGGAGCGTATGATTCCAATATTTTCTGCCTCCTCATCTGTCTCCTCTGTACTCTGGCCCCAGCCCATCCCTGTTTAAACCCTCCTGAAATAGCACGAGCAGTTTGGGTGCAACCCATCCCAGCTGTACTCCTCACCTCTTCCCAGAGGAGATCCTAGTAATTGAAGAACTTGAATCCTTTTCCACTGTACTAGCCTCTTTATATTCCCAACCTTATCAGTACAACCTACTGGAAGTAATCCAGAGATTACTACCCTCAAAGACCTTTTGAATCTCAATCCTAATTTACAATATTCACTGCACAGGACCTTGTCCCTTTTCGTGCTAATGTCATTGATTCCAATATAATCAACTGCAGGCTGCTCACCTTCTCCCTTAAGAACATTTTGCAACATCTCAGAGAATCCTATGACCCAGGAGACAACACATCATCTTGGTGTCTTGTGGCCATAGAACCTCCTGTTTGTCCCCCTCTCAATCAAGTCTCCTAACATTGTCACTCTGTCTGACTCCACTTTCTTCTGCTGAGTCTCAGGGCATGTCTTGGCACCTGATGGAGTTTAAACCCAAAATATTGACCATAACTTGGCTTGCATGGATGCTGATTGACTGTTGAGTTCCTCCAGCAATTTGTGTTGTGCTTCAGTTTTCCACTGTCTGCAGTCCCTCATGCATACCATGGTGTCATTGACCAAGCTGTTGCTGCTGTCACCACCTGAATGGTCATCACCCCAATATTATCCAAAACATGCAAAATGGTAAGAGACTTGTATCTTGATGAAGAGCTTAACTCTTCCAGGCTTTGGCTCATCAGGCTTCGGCGAAAAAAAGTTGGTTATCTTTCTCTTTGCAATATGAAGTACACTGTTTGACTTGCTGAATTTCTTCAGCATTGTTTTTACTTTTAATGCAAAGTGCCTGTTAATGAGGACAACATCCACAGAGGAGCCTGACGCTATCTACCTTTAGCTTTGGTAGAGATCATCCACCTTCCTGAAGCATGTACCTTCACATTGACCACATCACAATAATGACTTTTCAGCCAAGTGGGTGATCTTGATTTTGTCTAACTCCAGCTCTGATTCCTTAACTCAGTCAGTCATGAATTTATCTGTCGCTGATCATTGCAGCAGCTGGGGGAAAAAACAGGACAGTTGCATCTGTGGAAAGAGAAACATTAAATATTTTGGTCTTGTGACCATTCATCAGAATGGGTGCTTGACTTGCTGAGTATTTCCAGCATTTTCTATTTTTATTTCAGATTTCCAGCAACAGCATTTATTTATGTTTTCACCCATCCTCTGCGAAATTCCCTTTTTTTTTTAAAACCCTCCCAATTCTCCAACATACTTTTTTCAGTCCCAGTTGCCAGGAAGGGTTAACTGATTTCCCTCCACAGATGTTACCAGACCTGCTGAGTGTTTCCAAAGTTTTGTTCTTATTTCAGTTTTAAAGGAATGTACTGATTCAGGAAGCATTTTAACTGTGCTAATTTAACAAAAACTTTTTAAAAAGAAAAACTCATTCGAACTCCTTCAATTCACGTTGGATATTAAAAAAAATTGATCAAACAGCAACGTGCAGCATAAAGGAAGTGGTGTCAATTACAATTGTATTGGAAGAGATTGTGAAAGGACGTCCTGTTCGTTCGACCTTTGCCAGAAACAATGAAATTTGACTCTGGAATATAAATAGAGAGACGAGTTTAAAATGCTTCGTGCTCATTTGGTGACAGTGATGCTGTGCATACGAAGTACAACAGACCTTTTGCCTCTGCAGCCAAGCTCCAGACCATTTTCCCAACGGGGTCACAGGAGTGTCGATCATCTGACATTCTGGTGGGAACGAACTGAATGTTTATGAGATGCATAAATGATTGGATTATATAGTAGCCTAATTTAGAGAATCTGTAGCGGCCGACGAACATTAAACACGCAATGTTAGACGGAATGTGGGAGTTTACATTTGGGTGAAGATGGTTTGTTCATGTTGACTCTTGAACATGGACTGCGAACTGGAGAAGTTTCTTTACTGACAATGCAAAGTTTTGTGGAGTTTTTTAATCCACCACCTTTTGAAATGGGGGGGAAAAAACCCCAACTTTTCGTCCATACTTCAGTTATCTCCTCAATTCCAGGAGAATCCGATAGTTCTGCAGTATTGACAACATTTGGTGTTGGACATGGAATGGGGATCATCGACAGATAGAGGGGAAGAGCTCAAGGAGTTGATGCTCCACCTAAAATTGTCTAACTATTGATCTTGCAACGTTGGTCGGATTTCTGTTGTGAGGAAATGTGAGCGATGCGATGACTTTGGCGGGCGCTAGGACCGCGGTGAAGCGCTGCCCCGAGCGGGAAATGACGATCTAGGCCGTGATGAAAGCCTGGGCCTTGCTTGCACCCGTGTCAGTCGTGACGGTTCGAGTGGCTCAGTTTCATCATGAAGCGGCTGTGATCGGGAGTGACCGTGGAACTTGTTTCCTCAAAGCAGTGTTTTGTTTTCTTCTCCGTTTGGGATGGTGAACGCAACTCGTATTGGGATCCAGAATTAATCATTTAAAAGGCCCTGAGGTAGGGAGCCGGAGCAAAAAAGAAAAGCCAAAAAGAAATCCGAAATTGGAAGAATGTCCAGGGGAAATGGGTTGCACTGGGAGGGGGGAGAAGCGGAGAAACTGGGCATTAAATGGGTGAGGGGGTGGCTGGAGAGGGGTTGGGACGACGAATGGTTTGAGAGGTGTTGCTTTTTTTTTATGTTTTAAATGAGCAGATTGTGTCCGTGAGGATGTGACCATATTCAAAAAACTTAATATGACCCAAGAATTCACAAGGGACAAAATCTCCAACGTGATGCAAGTTAATAGAAAGCTCTGCTTACAATTCATCAAATCAATTTTATACATTTGTTCGTTTACTTTTTGAGGTTGTGTTCCTAAATTTCTGTACGTAAGATTAATATTAAAATTTAGCTGTTTTCCAAAATATTTCAGTTTAATCAGGAAGAAACCAATGAGGAAACAAAGATTTAGTCTGCTTCATTCCTCCCAGAAATATAATTATGCTAAAAATATAAACCAGAATCAATTTGAGAATAAATCAGGTAATTGAAGTAAAATCACAAAGTGATTTTGTGTTTGAACCTGACACAGACCTGAAGTGGTTTTGGACTTGAGATTTTCACTTTCATGTTTTTAGTCTATTGTATTGTAGCGGTGCGCAACTCAGTCATGACAAACTGGCCCCACTTGTTATGCGTGGTCAGCGGGACAGTCGCGACAAAGATGGCAATATGTATCTGTCTCTTCGGCTCCAGAATGGAATTGCTGTACGTGCTTGTGTCAGCGTGATAGCGAGCATGCAACATTTGAATAAACACTCTGCTATGACACTTGAGCTAACAGTCTGCATTTCCAGTCTGTCCCACCACTCTTGCACAGTACACTACAATGGTGACCCTGATGAGTCTCCACAACCTGAAGACTCAACCGAATGGACCCTGGAGCAGTTGGCGCCGTAGTGTTGAAGCCTCCGACCTTCTGGACCAACCGGCCCTGCACGGTGTGGCCAAGCAGAGGCCCAGTTCCAAATCAAGCTGATCACTTCTGACTCCACGAAATACTTCTGCGTCATTAGTTTACTCGACCAGGAGGCCACTGCCTGTGTGGATGATCTAATTCAAGCTCCACCTGAGGAGGGTAAATAGACAGCGTTTAAAACCCTTCTTATCAGCACCTACAGCCTATCCTGATGTGCCAGAGCAGCCAGACTCTTACACTTAGACAGTCTTGGAGACAGAATGCCATCCACATTAATAGACAAAATGCTCACGCTCACCGATGCCAACTTCAGCGACCTGTGCTGAAGACTGATATTCTCTACTGCACTCTACAAAGTGGTTCACCAGCCTGCAACACAAGTCCACCCCTAAACTCACCCCCTAATAAAGCACCGTAGCAATTGACAGAGCCAGGCCCCCACAGACCAATGCTTATGCTTCTACCACCAGCATTGGGGAGCTGGGGCACGCAAATGTCATCAACCCTGCTCGTTTCAGGGAAACGAGGAGGCCAGCCGCTGTTAGTGGCTGTGGTGCTGCCGACAGTACAGCTTGCTCCCTGTATGGGATGGCATCTTGGGCCGCAGGTTCCTTGTCGACACGGGAGCTAAGATGAGTGTCACTCTACCCACTTCCCTGGAGACGCGCACAAGACCATACGGCCTCACTCTACGAGCAGCTAACATCTTCACCATTGCAACGTTTGGTCACAAAGGCCCACTCCTAAGTTTTGGATAAACAAACTTTAACTGGAAATTCACCTTGGCGGCAGTAGACAAGCCACTTCTGGGCACAGACTTTTCTTGGGCACACTCTTTACTGGTAGACCTGAAAGGCAAGCGTCAGGTTCACGCAGAGACATTCAAAACAGTCCTCCTCTGGCACATTGAATGAACCAGCCACCCACTGGCATGGTGGGGAGCACTGAGAACCATTACACCCATCTGCTCACCAACTTCCCTGCCATACTCCACTCAAAGTTCTCCTCTACACAGCCGCCACACAGCGTCCAGCACCACGTCGTGACCAATGGTCCCCCATTCACTCATGAGCCTGCATGCTGGCGCCGGACAAGCTCACATTGGCCAAAGAGAAGTTCATGCACATGGAAGAGTTGGGCATCGTCTGCAGATACGACAGCCCACGGTCTTCATCTCTCCATATGATACCTAAGGCCAATGGGAGGTGGCGACCTGGCGGCAACTACCACTGCTTAAATGAAACTACAGCCCTGGACTGATAACCAGGATTTCACTGCTAACCTCAATAGCGCCCAGCTCTACTCAGAGGTTGACCACATTCCGGCGATGTCATTAGATACCAGTACACCCGGATGACGTGCAGAAGACAGCCATTATCACCCCGTTCGGCCTCTTCGAATTCCTCAGAATGCCCTTCAGCCAGAAGAACACCATGCAGATGTTCCAGTAAATTCAGTATGGCGTGACCTCCCGTTCCTATTCATTTACCTGGATGACATCCTGGTCGCAAGCAGCACACCGGAGGAACACCTGGTCCACCTCTGATGTATTTTTGCTTGCCTGGCTCATTTTGGCCTCATGATCAACTCTGTGAAGTGCCAGTTTGGCAACAAAAAGATTGATTTCCTGAGACACTGCATCACCGCAAATGGAGCGGTACCTCTCCCTGACAAGGTGGGCCCCATCTGCCAGTTCCCCAGGCCAGACACACTTAAAGGCCTATAGGAGTTCGTGGGGATGGTCATCTTTTATAACCGGTTCATTCCAAACTCAATGGCCGTTGTGCACCCTCTTTTCGACCTGATGACCAATTCCACCAAAGGTCTCCATTGGACCAAAGACCACCACAGCCTTTTCCGCTACCAAGAAAGCCCTGGCTGGTTCCATCATACTTGTGCACCCACAGATGGATGCACTGACAGCTGATGTATCCAGCACAGTGGTGGGCGTAGTCCTCAAGCAATGGGTGGAGGACACCTGCTTTCTTCAGCTGACACCTACACCCACTGGAACGCAAATACAGCACGTTCGCCAGGGAGCTGCTTGCCCTATAAGTCACCATCTGCCATTTTCGATACTTTCTGGAGGACTGAGCTTTCACCATTTACACAGACCACAAACTGTTGGCCTTGACCTTCACTAAGGTCTCCGACCCATGGTCCGCCTGCCAACAGAGGCACCTGTCGTACATCTCAGAGTGCATCACCTCCAATCGTCATCTCTCAGGCAAACACAATATCGTCACAGGTGCCCTTTCAAGACTGGACGTATGCTCACTCTCGCAGGGTATCGACTTCCACGCGTTGGCCCGGGCCCATCAGACCCGGAGATGAACTGTTTCCGCATGGCCGTCACTGATCTCCACCTACAGGACCTGCCCTTGGACAACGGCACCACTACCATCCTCTGACACCTCCACAGGCAGCTCTTGCCCAGTGGTACCAGCGCAAAAGGTAGTTTTCAACCTCCTACAAGGTTTGTCGCACCCCTCCATCTGTTCCAAGGTTCAGATGATTTCCACCCACTTCGTCTGGCACGGCCTTCACAAAAAGATCTCAGAATGGGTGCAGCCTGCCCAGATTGCAAGTGCAAACCCACACCGAGACCCCGTACAGCAGTTCGAGCCGTCCTCACGCTGTTTCCAGCATGTCCATGTGGATATTGTCAGACCACTGCCTGTCTCGTGGGGTTACCACTATCTCCTCACAATGGTAGATCAATAAATCTGCTGGCCAGAGGCGACACCCACCTGACGTTACCATAGACAATTGCGTGGGAGCTTTTCTGTCCATCTGGGTCTCCCATTTCGGCATCCCCTCCCACATCACCACTGACTGGGGTGCACAGTTCATATCCTCATCGTGGACTGAATTGTCCAAATTCCTGGGAAACACAGCTCCATCACACGACTGTTGGAGTGGTTCCATCGGCACCTCAAATCTGCCCTCATGGCATGCCTCAAGGGTCCAACCTGTTCGGACCAGCTACCCTGGGTGCTCCTGGGGATCCGTACTGCCCCTAAGGCTGACTTGCATGCTTTCACTGCTGAGTTGCTCTATGGGCAAGCCCCTCACTGTCCCAGGACAGTTCCTGCCCCCTCCCACCAATCTGGCCCAAGTCAGAAGCCACACTAGCACGTGTCTGGGAGAAACTGGGCTCCCTGGCACCCCACCACCACCCTACCCTCACAGCATGGTCAGCCCCCCCACCACTCATGTTCCCTGCAATTTAATATCTTGTGCTTATATCTTTGTGTGCAGGAGTGGACACAGAGCACCTTTATAGCGTCCTTACGAGGGACCCTACAGAGTGACCTCCACTTTTACCTTTGATATCGGGGCAGAGTGGAAGACTGCTTACTCAGATGAGAGACAGCCGGTCTAAGTACAGAATCCAGCATGCAGAGGCAGGCCTCCAAAGCATCAGGATGGCACCGGTGCCAGTTCTTTGCGGGGTGGGGGGGTTATGTAGCGGCGCACAACTCTGTCATGATGAACCTGCTCCACTTGTTACATGTGGTCAACGGGGCAGTCGCGACAAAGATGGCGACATGTACCCATCTCTTCCACTCCAGAATGGAAGTTGGCATGTGCGCGTGTGACGCAAGTAGCGGGGTTGTACACATGATCTGACTGCCAGCCTGATAAGTGAGCGAAGCTTGAATAAACACTGCTGTTACACTCAAGCTAACAGCCTGCATCTCCAGTCTGTTTCACCGCTCTCACACAGCACACTACAGTATTGTCATTGAATGTTTAAGGCCCACTGTCATGGGAAGTGGGTAACTTGTTCTTAAAAGATCCCATCATGCTCCAATGAATTGCTGAAATTCACCAGTGGCTTCCAATTTATTTGTTGTGGTAAGAATGCTGAAGGGTAGAAATTATTTAATCTTTAGAGCAACTTTTTCCTCAAAAAGGTTCAATAATCATCAAATAAAATTGAAACCAAACTCCCCCCCCCCCCCCCCCCCAGCAAGATCTGCGTGTAGCATTGAAAGAACTGTATATTTTGAGTTGTTGCATGACTGGGGAAGCTTTTATTACCTCTCTGGGAGAATTCTCATTTCAAAGAATACCACTTTTGTTGACATGAACAGACAACGAGAAATTGACTGAATGTAGTAATCAAAAATTGCAACACTGACATTTCATTGTGATGTAATACCAATGGTTTTATGAGTTTGGATAAGGCATGCAGCTTCTAATACATGACCAAAGGTATCATAGCATGTTTCAAAAAGAAAATTAATAAAATATTATAAATGCTTTAGTTTCTTCAAAATATAGCGAAACCTGTGAATTATTGATAAGAGCAATAAAATAATGGTTTGGCAGCTGAATTTTTTGATGGAAAAGTATATTTAAAAATACTTCATTCTTCTATGTAGAAGCTGTTTGGCGATATTGGTTAAGAGGGATGAAAGGGATCCCACCTCCAGATGGACTTGATGTTTCTGACAGTTTAGAAGTTGTCAACATTTGATTTGAACTCGTAGCGTGTACAAATGCAGAAATAAAATCAAGCATATAGCAAAGGTAGGATGGTTGAATGGGAGAATTTTTTCTCCTTAATATCGATTAATATTGCCAAGCTTGTGTCTATTGATGTGAAAAGGGTAACTCTCTGCAACATGTCCCAACACCATCAAGGGGAACAAACTATTTGAAATTTTGTTTAAATTTTTTGGATAATGAACATTTAGTGAGTGTTCCATAAGTAAGTGGCACTTATAGAATAGCCAGGTTGCATACTAGAAAGTTCATTGCTTTTTTTTGGGAAAATGAAAATAAATAGCATGCGTTATATCCAGGCTGTGAATTTAAGTTGACAAAACTATTAAGCACAGTACCGATTCCATTTATTATCTTGGAGTTTGCCAAATATTTAAATCATCTGTCATAATTGCTGACAACTTAGTCCCACAAAGAATTGAATTAAACATGAAAATCGTTAGACGCTGGGATTGTAGTGTAGTACACAAGTGCTGGAGAAACTCAACAGTCATGCGGTGTCCCAGGATAGGAAGCCTTTGTGCAGTTTCCACTGAGTCACCCTTGTGCACAACTCCTCCCCAGGGATCAGAGTGTTCTTCCTTCAGCTGGAAATGGGTTGCTTTCTGCTGTCCCTTTTCCACTGGTTTTATCAGCATGCTGACGCCAGGGATACGTGTAGGGGTTGAGGTGGTTAATCCCCAGCACGAAATGACATCATTTGACGCAGACAGTTTTTTTCCCCACTAGTGCCTGTCGCGGTTAATTCCTGGGACAAGGTGCCAGTAGAAAAAGGGCTCTTAAAAAGCTAATTTTGGGGTTGAGCCTTTTGTCAAGGTATGGACAACTAACATTGCGTGCCTAAGCCCTAGGAATCACATAGACAAAGGGCTCAGGTCTGAATTGTTGGTTATCCTCGACTTCTCACAGATGCTGCATGATCTGCTGAGTTTTTGATTCAGATTTATTATCAAAGTATGTACATGACATCACAAAAAACCCTGAGAATCTTTTTCCTGCAGGCGAGGCAGAATTACCACTTACTAGCAGTGCAAAAATAAACTGACACCAGGCACACATGTAAACAGGTAAAGAAATGTAAACAAACTTGTGCAATGCAGAGAGAGAGTAAAAATCAATAAATTGCAAAAATAAGAGTCCTTAAATAAATCCCTGATTGAATTTGTTGTTGAGGAGTCTGATAGTGAGAGGGTAGCAGCTATTCCTGAATCTAGTGGTGTGAATTTTGTGGCACCTATATGTCTTTCCTGATAGTAGCAGTGAGAACAGAGCATGTGCTGGGTGGTGTGGATCCTCGATGATTGCTGCTACTCTCTTATGGCAGCTTTCCCTGTAGATGTTCTTGATGGTGGGGAGGGTTCTACGCATGAAGTCCTGATCTGTGTCCACTACCTTTTGGAGGGCTTTTTGCTTGGGGCCATTGATGTCCCCATATCAGACCATGATGCAGCCGGTCAGCACACTTTCTACTACACATGGGGAAATTTGCTAGGGTTCCCAATGTCATACAAACTTCCTCAAACTCATAAGTATAGACGCTGACGTGCTTTCTTCAAGATGCTGTTCGTGTGTTGTGTTCAGGAAAGGTACTCCGAGATAGTGATTCCCAAGAACTTAAATTTGTTCACCCTCTCTATCTGATTCCCCAATGATCACTGGATTGTAAACTTCTGGTTTTCCCTTCCTGAAGTCAACAATCAGCTCCTTGATTTTGGTGACATTGAACGTCGAACATAGAACATTACAGCATAGTAGAGACCCTTCGGCCCTTGATGTGCCAATGCGTGTATTCCTTAAAAAATGTACTAAATCCTCCTTACCCCGTAACTCCATTTTTCTTCCATCCATGTGCCCAAGAGTCTTTTAAATGCTCCTAATGTTTCAGCCTCCACCACTATCCCTGGCAAGGCATTTCAGGCACCCACAGCTCTGTGTTTATATATTTTTTAAAAACTATTCCTGATGTCTCTCCTAAACTAAACCTTTCACTTTGTACATGTTTTCCGGTGTTTGCTATTCCTGTCCTGGGAAAAAGGTGCTGGCTCTCCACCCAATTTATGCCTCTCAATTTTGTAGACCTTTAAGTGTCTTCTCAGCCTTCCATGCTTGAAAGAGAAAAATCCCAGCTCTGTTACCTCATAAGACTTATTTTCCAATCCAAGCAGCATCCTGGTAAATCTCTTCTGCACCCTCTCCATAGCTTCCACATCATTTCAACCATAATTGCACACAATACTCACAAGTATTGTCTCACCAGAGATTTGAGGAGTTGCCATATCACCTCTGATCTCTTGAACATAATTCCTCTATTAATGAAGCCTAACACCCCCTAGGCCTTCTTAACTATCCTATCAACCTGTGTGGTGACCTTGAGGGATATATGGATTTGGAGCCCAAGGTCCTTTTGTTCCTCCAAACTCTGAAGTAACTGTCAATTAACTCTGCACTCAGCCTTCTGGTTTGTCTGAAAATTCAACACCTCACTCTTATCCAGAATGAACTTTATTTGCCACTTTTCCACTCAACTATGCATCCTGCCCATATCTTTTTGTAACCTATGACAACCTTTAACACCATCCACAACTCGACCAACCTTCTGCCTCTTCATCCAGGTCATTTATAAAGATCACAATGAGCTGGGGTCCCAGAACTGCAGAACTCCACCGGTCACTGACCTTCAGGTAGAATACTTTCCTTCCATTGCTACTCTCTGCTTTCTACATGCAGGCCAATTGTTTTTCTCCACAGCCAAGGTTCCATGGGTCCCGTGTCTCATGATTTTCAGGAGTTTCTCATGGGGTATCTTGCCAAATGCCTTACTAAAATCTATATATATCTACTACTCTACTATCCACAGTTTTTAACTTCTCAAAATTCAGATCGTGAGGCATGACCTTCCCTTCACAAAGCCATGCTGACTGTTCTTGAGTAGACTGCACTTCTCCAAATGCTCATAGATCCTATCCTTGAGAATCCTACTGATGCAAGAACCACTGTATTTTCAAGGTTTTGTACCAAGTTGCTACAGCAGAGAGTGGAAGAACAACATGCATTCAATGTGGTTATAGATTTTGCACTTTCTGCCCCTGCTATATAGGTTCAGTTTTATCAGCAGAAATGACTTCAATGGCATTCTGGTCTCTAGTTGATGTTCCCATCATGCGGGCAGTCGACCAAAGAGAGGTCATTAGCCTGTGCAGGCCTTGTATGATCGCTGCATTTGACCACCATTTTCTGTGTTGGGCCACTACATGATCCCCCCCTCCCAAAAAAAAAGAACCGGCGATCCAAGTATTGTCTTTTGCCTTTGGCAACCTGCCCCTGCATTGCAAAGCCAGTGTAGTAACCAGCTGGCTGATGTCTGTGTGCTGGCTTGAGGCAGTCGAAAGTGAAAGTCTCTTACTGCTAATATCCAGTGTGCATATGTGTCTGGTTATTCATATGACCATTGCGGAGGCGAGTGGTGTGCTCCCCGTCTTACAAAGACGTATTTACATGTCTTTAAGTCCTTGGGGATGAATGTCTTCGTTTGGCTGTGTGGCAAGGGCTATACTGGGGTTAAGGTGCCTAGCTGCTCCCTTAGGTGCTGCTGATGGTTCTTCAGGGTCCTTGGCAGCAGCCAAGAACTCCCTGTTATGACCAATAGTGTGCCATGCACCATTTCTGCCACCGAGACATTGAAATCCTCCTTTGATGCTGTGCGGATACCCAGGAGGACCCACGGTAGCTCATCTGTCCTTGAGCTGAGTCATCAGAGCTGCCTTCAGGTGTCTGTGGAACCACTCCGCCAACCGACTGTTAGCCACGGTGTTTCCCTGAAACGGGGGTTGGGGAGGCAGCATCGACGAGCCTCCATACCCCATCTCTGATGGTAGAAGCAGTACTGATTGGTGGGGGAGTCCACTTGCCTTTCTGACGGTTGTTGTAGCCTTGGCGTTCTCTGCATGCGTGGTCTAGTGACCTTTCCACCACGGAGCTGCCACTCCTTTCGGTCTCCAGAGCACGACTGCCTGAGTGGTGACTTTCCTGGAGTCGCTGAAGTGCTTGTTGGTGAGCAGCAGTCAGATATCCTCAGGCAGCTGTTCCAGAAAAAACAGCTTAAAAAGAGGCAAGGCTTATTCTTCTCAACCAAGGTCACCATGTCACTCATGAGGATGGATGGGACTCTGTCCCCTAGGCCGTCCATGTGCAACAGTTGGTTAGCACACTCACACCATGAGAATCCGAAAGTTTGGGTTAAAAGCTCTTTGAGGGCCTCATATTTGCCTTGTTTTGGAGGCTGCCACAGGAAATTGACAACTTGTGCTGCTGTGTCCTGGTTGAGCGAGCTCGCCACATGGTAGTAGTGCATGGTGCTGGTGGAGATCTGTTGGAACTGGGACTGGGCTTTGGCCTGGTTGAACCACACCAGTGGCTGCACTATCCAGAATGTCAGCAGTTTCAAGAGTTGACTGGTTGGTTATCTTCTGGTCCAAATGGCATTTGGACCAGTCAGGGTCACCAATGTTGTGAGTTGCTTCAGCAGAGAGTGGAAGAATGACATACACTCGATGCAGTTATAGACAAGACTAGTTTATTGCACTTTCTACCCATGCTTATGTCGGTGGAAGTGACATTAGTGCCATTCCGGTTGCTGAGGCCCTTCTGGTATGACCTCTGTGACACCCTAACCAAGATCATGGGAGTCGCCTTCCTAGTGGACCCAGAGCTTTGTCTTCTGGGGAACTTTACCACATTTGGTAGATCACTAAATAATTCTCATATTAAATTCACAGAAATTGCCTTGTGTGTGGCCAGGAAGTGCATAGCAGTAACATGGAAGATGGTCTTTGGAGATGAATAGCTGGATCTACTTGCAAAGGTTACATACAATCTCAGGAAGAAATATACACCTTCCTAAAAATCTGGCAGCCTTATTTAGAGCATATAGATATCTCACTAGCACCAATATAGGGTTACGATTGCTATTGGCTAGACAATAGACCTCTGTAAAGATTTTAACAGTGTGGTATTATCATGCCTTCATGTGTTTTACTGTATGCACTGCCAATGGGATGCTTTTTTTGTTTCTTCTTTCTGTTTAATAGGACTTGCATAAAGGGGTAGGGTTCTCTTGATGTTTTGTATTTGGTATGATTGCAAAAAAAATAGTGTGACGCTGTGAACACATAAATAAGCACTTGCTATTAAAAACCAAGTCAGGAAGCATCCGTGTAAAATTAAATGAGCAATTAATTTGAACAACTTTCATCACAACTGTTTACATTCTGTCATATATATTTTCAAATGCCACATTTTAATTAAAACTATTTGCTATTTACAGGCAAAGATATGTTATTAAAATTGGAATGGTCGTCACTTGCTTACATCTGATCTTGGCACCATGAACTTTGCAAATTTTGCTTTTTATTTAAACATGTTTTTTGCTTCTACTCTTTCCCCTAATTGATTGTTCATATTTTTTCCATATTTTATTCTTTACTGTTCCACTCAATTTGATTTTGTGCTGGCTAATTATTAGGTTTTCTTCATTTCTTAATCTATTTCTGCCTTCTTGTCTTGTTTTTTGTCTTGCTATTTTTTACCTGATATTTCCTGCTTTACCACAATGTTTTTTTTTTAAAAAGTAAATGCAGGTACCTAGCTGATGGCAACCCTTCTGTTTCCTGCCCAAGGTCTCTCTGCACTAAACAAGGGCTATTAAATGTGTTATTGCCAGAGTCCATTACAGTGAGCTCTAACTTTGTGTTCATCTGGTATTGGCTGTTTGTTGATCTGGAAATAGAAGCATTTATTTATCTTTCTTTGGCCCTAGGAGCAATAATGTTAATCATATTGCACACTTTTTGGCCCAACTTGGAATTATGAATCCATTGACAGAATCTCACGTTGCACACATTCAGCTTGTTTCTTACAATGTTTGTGAAAAAGATAATGTTGATGTAATATTACAGATATTGTGGCATTGATCCTTGTGTGAGCATATAATTTGGAAAGTTGTTGAGAAATTTTGGGCCATGCATTATCTGGAGTGCAAATAGGAAAGATTTGGAGCCCTAAACTCTCTGGACATTTGACTTATTCTGAGTCAATTTTAAATGAAGTGGGCATCTATCAATCCAGAGTATTGCAGCCTAAAATATATAAACATGTATATTTCTCATATTTTTAAGCCTTTATTTGCTGATAAAATATTCAACCAGATTCTCGCTGAGGAAGGATGCAACGGAATAGCAGATGAATAAGCAACAGACAAACATGCTCATAATAAAATTCAGCCAACTCTGTTTCCTCTGTCAAAAAAAACTGACCACATTTCCACTGATCTTTTGTGGTTTGGAGTAAGCTGTGGAAAATACTTAACCCTTGTCTAGTGTTCGTCTAGCAAGCAGCACATGACGAAGGTATTGCCTTTGAGCTGTTCGTGCTTCAGAACTTGAAAGTGTGATATCACATCCAATATATCATCTCTCTTGTATTTGCTTCTCTTTGAATCATGGACTTTTTGTATGTCTGATTTATATTTTGCTTGGTAGTCAAACTTGTCAGCAGAAATGTGAAGTTGACAATGTGTAACAAATGACTAAGGTATGGCACGTTTTATTGATCTTTTTATCTTAAAATAGGTAAATGAATTCCTATTTTAGCATTACAGGTGGTTACAATACAGGAACAAGACTTATGACTGACCCTTCATTTATGCACAGAAAAAACAAATTAATTAACATTTGATATTACTAATTTAAATTTAAATATAATGCAAATATGGAAACCTGACCCTCTTAACATGAAAGAAAAGACTCCTTTAACACATGAATGGATATATGGAATGTTTGTAAGGCAAATTGTGATTTATTTTTCCATAAATGTGATAACTGGCAATAAACATCTTCACATGAGGCAGCAAAGGCTTTCTTGGTGGTGTAGAAATTCTTTAACGATTGGACAGTATAGAACTCTATGTCGAGGAAGGAAGTGGACAATATATACTGTACAGAATGTTTCATAATGTTCAAAAATGTTACTTAAATTGAACAGAACTGTAATCGGTAATCTATCCAGACATTTTAAGGAGAAATTACTGAAAACCTGAAAAAGCAATTGGTCTTATGAAGTTTAAACAAAGTCATGCAGTTCTGATAAGCAGATTTTTGTTTGTCCTAATTGTTATATTTTTAGGCAATTAGAATAAGCATTCTTGCTTCATTTGCTACTTATGTATAATGTTCAAATTGCCGTAATTTGGAAACAAAGGTATAAATTGCATAAATGATTTATGTTTCTTCTTCTTTGGCTTGGCTTCGCGGACGAAGATTTATGGAGGGGGTAAAAAGTCCACGTCAGCTGCAGGCTCGTTTGTGGCTGACAAGTCCGATGCGGGACAGGCAGACACGATTGCAGCGGTTGCAGGGGAAAATTGGTTGTTTGGGGTTGGGTGTTGGGTTTTTCCTCCTTTGCCTTTTGTCAGTGAGGTAGGCTCTGCGGTCTTCTTCAAAGGAGGTTGCTGCCCGCCAAACTGTGAGGCGCCAAGATGCACGGTTTGAGGCGTTATCAGCCCACTGGCGGTGGTCAATGTGGCAGGCACCAAGAGATTTCTTTAGGCAGTCCTTGTACCTTTTCTTTGGTGCACCTCTGTCACGGTGGCCAGTGGAGAGCTCGCCATATAACACGATCTTGGGAAGGCGATGGTCCTCCATTCTGGAGACGTGACCCATCCAGCGCAGCTGGATCTTCAGCAGCGTGGACTCGATGCTGTCGACCTCTGCCATCTCGAGTACTTCGACGTTAGGGATGTAAGCGCTCCAATGGATGTTGAGGATGGAGCGGAGACAACGCTGGTGGAAGCGTTCTAGGAGCCGTAGGTGGTGCCGGTAGAGGACCCATGATTCGGAGCCGAACAGGAGTGTGGGTATGACAACGGCTCTGTATACGCTTATCTTTGTGAGGTTTTTCAGTTGGTTGTTTTTCCAGACTCTTTTGTGTAGTCTTCCAAAGGCGCTATTTGCCTTGGCGAGTCTGTTGTCTATCTCATTGTCGATCCTTGCATCTGATGAAATGGTGCAGCCGAGATAGGTAAACTGGTTGACCGTTTTGAGTTTTGTGTGCCCGATGGAGATGTGGGGGGGCTGGTAGTCATGGTGGGGAGCTGGCTGATGGAGGACCTCAGTTTTCTTCAGGCTGACTTCCAGGCCAAACATTTTGGCAGTTTCCGCAAAGCAGGACGTCAAGCGCTGAAGAGCTGGCTCTGAATGGGCAACTAAAGCGGCATCGTCTACAAAGAGTAGTTCACGGACAAGTTTCTCTTGTGTCTTGGTGTGAGCTTGCAGGCGCCTCAGATTGAAGAGACTGCCATCCGTGCGGTACCGGATGTAAACAGCGTCTTCATTGTTGGGGTCTTTCATGGCTTGGTTCAGCATCATGCTGAAGAAGATTGAAAAGAGGGTTGGTGCGAGAACACAGCCTTGCTTCATGCCATTGTTAATGGAGAAGGGTTCAGAGAGCTCATTGTTGTATCTGACCCGACCTTGTTGGTTTTCGTGCAGTTGGATAATCACGTTGAGGAACTTTGGGGGACATCCGATGCGCTCTAGTATTTGCCAAAGCCCTTTCCTGCTCACGGTGTCGAAGGCTTTGGTGAGGTCAACAAAGGTGATGTAGAGTCCTTTGTTTTGTTCTCTGCACTTTTCTTGGAGCTGTCTGAGGGCAAAGACCATGTCAGTGGTTCCTCTGTTTGCGCGAAAGCCGCACTGTGATTCTGGGAGAATATTCTCGGCGACACTAGGTATTATTCTATTTAGTAGAATCCTAGTGAAGATTTTGCCTGCAATGGAGAGCAACGTGATTCCCCTGTAGTTTGAGCAGTCTGATTTCTCGCCTTTGTTTTTGTACAGGGTGATGATGGTGGCATCACAAAGATCCTGAGGCAGTTTACCTTGGTCCCAACAAAGCTTGAAAAACTCATGCAGTTTGGCATGCAGAGTTTTGCCGCCAGCCTTCCAGACTTCTGGGCGGATTCCATCCATACCTGCTGCTTTGCCACTTTTCAGTTGTTCGATTGCCTTATATGTCTCATCCAGGGTGGGAACCTCATCCAGCTAGCCTTAGGGGCTGTTGAGGGAGCTGGAGAATAATGATTAAGTTTGTTGTTTGCAAACCCATTCCATTCAGCTCCTCTTGATACATGACCACTTTCAAACAGAATTCACAAATAGATCACAAGTTAACTGCTGATTATTGCATTCAAGTGTTTTGTCATTTTTGGTTACATTTTGATATTGTTATTCTATAATCTACAATTACATGTTCTGTTATTGATTTTGAAAAGTTAGAGAATGTACTATATATTTGTACTTTTTTAAAGAGAATTTCAATCAGAAGATCGCAAACTTGGAAGGAACATTCGATCATTGGATGAAATTTTGGTTTTATTTTCAATTTATCAGTTATTGTGAAACAATATACATTTTTGTGGAAAAAATGAAAAGTTGAATGCAATTTTTTTGTAAAGAATTTTCTTTATTATTTTGTGTTTGCAAATAACCTATTATTTGTGTATCTTTCTTTCAGGAAAGTGAAAAATGGGAGCATTTTTGGATAAACCAAAAACAGAGAAACATAATGCACATGGTGCAGGAAATGATTTGCGTTATGGCCTTAGCAGCATGCAGGGTTGGAGAGTGGAGATGGAAGATGCTCATACAGCTATTGTTGGCATTCCTCAAGGCTTGGACACATGGTCCTTCTTCGCAGTGTATGATGGCCATGCAGGCTCTCGAGTGGCAAACTACTGTTCAAAGCACTTACTTGAACACATCACAAGTAATGAAGACTTCAGAGGCACAAATGTGTCTGGTTATCCCATTGAACCTACCATAGAACATGTCAAGAGTGGTATCAGAACTGGATTTTTGAAAATTGATGAGTACATGCGTAACTTTTCAGAGTTGAGAAATGGCATGGACAGGAGTGGGTCAACAGCTGTAGCAGTGATGATCTCTCCAGAGCACATTTACTTTATCAACTGTGGTGATTCGAGAGCGGTTCTTTTCAGAAATGCACAACTTTGCTTTTCAACACAAGATCATAAGCCTTGCAATCCAAGGGAGAAAGAGCGAATCCAGAATGCAGGGGGCAGTGTAATGATACAGCGAGTTAACGGGTCACTAGCTGTATCGAGAGCATTGGGGGACTATGATTACAAGTGTGTCGATGGGAAAGGGCCTACAGAGCAGCTGGTATCTCCAGAACCTGAAGTGTATGAGATTCTTAGAGCAGAAGAAGATGAGTTTATTATACTGGCTTGTGATGGCATTTGGGATGTGATGTCGAATGAGGAGCTCTGTGAGTTCGCTAGATCTAGACTAGAGATAACGGATGACCTTGAAAAAGTCTGCAACTGGGTGGTGGACACCTGCTTACACAAGGTAGTTAATGTATTTTATGGATTCATTTAAATTATTTCAATATGTTTTGATTTGAAATGCATCTGTAATGTACGCTTGAATGATTGATTTCAGATTCGAGTTCCAAAGTGGACTCGCATGAACTAACATCCAACACGTGTCATGACTTTTGGTTCATACATGTTTAATTAGCTATGCTAAACTTGCTATTACCTCTTTTAATATTTTACATATTCTCAGTTTTATTCACAATTAGTAACTGTATATAATTTAAATACTCATTTAAAAATTCAGGTTCTTGCATTTACACTTGGAATATATGGAGATGTTTTTTTTTTCATTTTTGCTGTGTTTGACAAATAGCCTGTTTTTCTCTCTCGTGTTTGAAAAACTGGGGTCTGGCTTGAGTTAGTTAATGGTATCAAGGGCATTACAATTGAGTTTGATAGGAAGATATTATTTAGATTTTTGTTTCCAATCAATAATGAAAATATATACAAGAACATTTATTCCATGTGTAGAATTTGTCCTTGTGCTACAAAGGAAATTAAGCAAAATTTGAGAGATGGCAATTATGAATACAAATTTCAAGTTTTTTTCTAAAATTCCAAGTTTATCAAATACAGGTGTGCGCTGCTTAAAGTCCATTTGGGTAACGTCTGACTGCATATACATCAGAGGTCCAATAATTATTCCATTACCACGAGCAAGTCTGCAGCAATTTAGAAAAAGTGATCGCTAGCTATAGGAAATTGTGTACTGTATACCCAAACTGATCCGACTGCCTCGCTCTCTCCCCACAGCCCAGTATCAAACCCAACTAATCCTACTGCCCTGCTCTCTCCCCAGAGCCCTGTATCAATCCGACTGAACCCCTCTCTCCCCGCAGCCCCGTCAGTCCCAACTAATCCGACTGCCCTGCTCTCTCCCCGCAGTCCCGTATCAGTCCCAACTAATCCGACTGCCCTGCTCTCTCCCCGCAGCCACATTTACAGATACATTACAATATCCCATATAGCTTTGTGCGAACACCATATTATATACTTAGCAATGTCCATATTGTATAATGCCCAATTTCACAGAGCGTATCATGGATGTTAATCGGCGCACACCTGTAATTATCCTGTCTTCAATCAGAGTAGGAGCTCTGAAATAAAAGAACTTGCAGGATGAATTCAGATCCTCCAAAATGAAATTTTTCACATTTTCCATGTTGGAATTTAATTTTTCATGAGAATTGGAAATTTTGTATTTTACTATATTAAAACATAGCCCAAAGTTTCAAATGGTAGTCGTTGCATTTAATTTTGGCCACCAGGTTTAATTAAAATCAGCTATTTTAAAAAAATATTAAATTTAGATATACAACATGGTAAAAGGCCCATCTGGCCCACAGGCCCATGCTGCCCAATTACTCCCAATTACCAACAACTCCTGTTTATTTTGAAGGGTGGGAGGAAACCAGAGCACCTGGAGGAAACCCATGCAGACATGGGGAGAATGTTCAGACTCCTTATAGACAGTGCTGGATTTGAACCTAAGTCACTGGATTGAAACAGGATTGATCAACTAATTTTTCAGTGAATATTTGTCTATATTGGGTTTAGTAAATTGTTCTTCAAGTGTCCTGGATTTAATCCATTTTAGATTAAACACCTTCATTGAGATTGCTTCCATTCTCGTGGTAATAAAGATTGAATGCAAGACTCAAGTGTCTGTTAAACTTGACACTGTATAAAGGTACCATTAATTGAGCTCTGAATTAGCAAGATAGATAATGCAAGGACAATGGCTGCTAAGGGAAGTGAAATGCTTAAATCTGGAACATTACACAGTACTTCAACTTGCTCTTGAACAGAGAAGGTGGAGAATGATATTCACGCTTTGCTGTGAATGCTTTGATTATTTCCTCATGATGTTCAGCCCATTGAGTCTATTCTAGCTCTGAGAAATCCCATCGATAATATTTCTTCCACTTTTTTATAACCTATTCTCTCTTTCATTTCCATAAACACACAGTTTGTCCTTCCAGTCACCTATATGTGGGGTAATTTACAGGAGGGAATTCACCTGAAAATCACACATCTTTGGAATGTAGGAAAAAGTTAAGAACCCCAATTCCACCAGTTGGTGTCAGAATCGCACCGAGGTGCTTTGAGCTGTGAGATAGTTGTACCACCTGAATTACTACCATTTTCCCTTGAAACTGAAAACTTAAACTGTGAAGAAATGTTCGGTTTTTAATTATTTACCTAGAGTACAAAAAACTTCATCCAAAATCTTTGATTTTTTTTTGTGTGTAAGATTGAGCTGGTGGGTAAATCAACCTGTCTTCCATTTTATTATCTAAAACTCTAGAACCTTGAAAATGCAAAGGTAAAATTCAACAAAATTTTTTAATTCATATGCTAAAATGTGGAGAAGGGCAAAGACTCATTGTAACTTTGAACTTTCTGGATGATTTTTTTAAAATATCTGATAAAAGGCTGTTATGCTGGTATTTGCAAAGATGAATATCAAATTTAGATATCTTAAATTGCGCTATTAAAACACAAAAATAAAAGCTCCTCCAGATTGGTAAGACCAAACCCAGGTTGGGTGACTCTTTTTGAACACTGATGTTATGTCCTTGTCTGCCAGCTAGAACTCCCAGTTGCCATCAGTTCTAATTTCCTTTCCCATTCCCATGCAAACTTGTCTGAATTTGAATTAGTCCAGTGTCAGGATGAGACCATTATGCAAACTTGACGAAAAGTGTATCACGTTTCGTTTCGGTAGTCAACAACTCACATGAATGTTCCATTTTCAGATAACCTCTCATTCGATTGTTTCCACCATTTCCTTTACCTGTTTCCATTTTTTGATCTATTCCGGTACTTCTCTCCATCAAGTATCCTATGACCTCTTGGGCCTCCCTCGAACCTAGCCCCTCCTCCTTTTTATGCTTGCTATTTCCCCATCCCACCTCAGTAGAGCGTCCTGACCCAAAACATTAATTGTGCCCTTGTCTCCACGAATGCTGCTTGACACCCTGATATCTTCCAGCTTGTTATTTGCTTAAAATAATTGTAGCTCCAATTATCTGATTATTTGGAAACTTATTATTTTGAGAAAGGCAGCCCTCTCTTGTGGGTTCTGTTCTATCTATCCCTGTGACATTTCCCCATTTTCCCAAAATGATTTCTCTTGTTTATATTAGTATGTTCCAGGGATTTCCTATTTATCCCAGATGAGCTTAATTTACCAGCAGCATTTATCTAAATCTTGCCCAAAACTTCCTTCAGCTTTTAGGTTGTGTCCTTAGTTTTAATACAGTGTGTGCATTCAAGATGTTTTTTTTAACCTTGAGTTGAGTTTATAACTCCACACAGCTGGACAGAATTTGTAGTCACTTTTGTAAATTAAACAGTGAAGCAATCATAGCTTGGTTAATAACAAATTGTGTCAAATAAACTTGCTGAAATCCATGGAATCAAGTGGTCTGAGGCAGCATGGGCAGAAAACAGGCAAGATAACAGAAAATGAGCAGTAGTGAAAAAATTTTTATTCATACTTGACTGAAAAACAAATGACTACAGTGTAACTTCTGAGGAATTCGTTCAAGGACCACTGCTTTCCTTTGCTTATTAATTTCAACCTGTACCTTGCAAGTACACTTGTCTCCAGATCAGCAAGTGGCACAAAACTTGGTGATGTGGCGAACTCTGAAAAATAGTTCAAGGGGATAGGGATAGGCTGGCGAAATGGGTGGAGAACTCGCAGATGAAACTTAATTCTGAGAAATGGGAGTATTGCATGTTGGTTGGATGAATGATGAGAGGAAGTATAAGCTAGAGGACACCATTTGGAAAGGAATATCATCACAGAGATTCGGGAAATACATGCATTGCTTGTACATGCTTGTGATCATGGTCTTTGTAAATAGTTGCACACAGTACAAGTGCAAGGAAGTCATGATGAACCTTCATTTAAAAAGAATAATTGAGCTACAACAAACTGAAAAGGGTGCAGAAAAGATAAATTTGTATATTACCCGGAATGGAGGGCTTGAGTTGTTAGGAGAGATTAGTAGACTGGGACTATTTTCTCTGAAGTGAAGGAGATGGAGAAGTGACATAATACAGGTATATAAAGCTATGAGAGAAATTGATAGGGTAGATAGCCATGGTCTTAATACTGGAGGACAAAAGTTTATGGTGAGGAGAAATATTTGTAGTAAATCTGAGTGAGAATTTTTCCACACAAATGATGGTGGATATATTTTACCTTGTGTGTATATGTAGATGGGCATCTTTGTTAGCTTGGAGTACCAAAGTCTTATAGCAAACTTTTTAATCAAATCTTTTTTTCATTGTAGATTTGATGATAACAATTTAAAACTTTCTGAATTTTTCGATCACCTTTGGCGAATCTCCACATTCTGGTTCATGCTTTACCTTGTAAGTTAGCGTCCTGGGGTCCATACCCGCAGCCGTCTTGATTCCTGTGCGCATGCATGAGTCTTCAGTTGGCGCGTTTGTGGTGGTTCGCTTATTGGAGTTTGGTTAGCGTGTGTACAAGAGTTAAGTGCCCAAATGAGATTGAATTTGCACTCTTAACTCTCGCCCATGCACCCTTAACTCTCGCGCATGTGCCAACTGAACTCCAATATGTGAACCCACTGCTCATGCTCCAACCGAAAACTCGTGCATGAACACAGCAATCAAGATGGCTACACCCAGCCAACGGACTTCGGGATGCTGACTAACAAGATAAATATGCACATTTTGGCTTTTTACCTGCCCTGTATCTATTAATACAACATAATCTGTGTAAATTTTATATTTTAAAAAATAATTTGGTCATATGTGTGGATGGATGTAAGTTGCATATGTCTCAAGTCAGGGAATACCTGTAGTTCTTGGAACTTGCATGAAATTAAAGATATATTCAGACCAGTTTTGAATTAATTTTATACTTGGGTGACTCTTCTTATATGTTTTGAAATTATACATTTATAATCATGGTTTAAATTTCTTCACAGTGATTGAAGGAGGAGTGGACTGTCATTATCCCTTTTTTTCCTTTCCTCTCATTTCCTAAACCATCTCTCAAAAGCATTCTTGATTTTTTTTTTAGTCATTCACGTTTGGTTAACTTAACCAGTTACTTTTCTTAGGAAGTTTTATTGCTGCACTTTTCTTAGGAAATGGAATAAACTAGTGCACCCAGAGGAAATATTTCACCATTACACCATTTCACCAATTCCACACAAGCAGCACCAAGATTGAATCTGTGTCTCAGATGCTGTGAGTCAGTGGCAATGATGACTGTGCTACCATATTGCCGTGTAGTGATTAATGTTGATTAATCATTGGAAAACAAGCTTATACTTGTATTTTCAACTTTAAGAAGTAATAATAATTACCTCTAGTTCACACACCTGAAGGAATGGAGCAAATGTTATGTGGTCCAATACAAAGAGTACCTGGACACACTTCAGTTCATCTATTGTTACAACGTATCAATGGCATCTGCAATCTTGCTGGCCCTCCACTCTACATTAGATCGTCTGCACAACTGGTTCATTGGCTACAGCTTGGCGTTCAACACCATCATTCCAGCAAAACTTTTGACCAAACTAAGGGAGCTGGAACTCTGTTCTTCTCTGCAACTGGATCCTTGATTTCCTCGTCAGCAGATCCCAATCTGTACAGTTGGGCAACATCACCTACTCTTCACTGATCATCAGCAGGTACACCTGTTCTGTTCCCTATCCTCATGACTGTTCGACTCCAAAGCGATCCATAAATTTGCTGAAGATAGCACCATTAGAACCATAGAACATTACAGCACAGAAACCAGGCCATTCAACCCTTCAGGTCTTGACTGACCAATAAAACTCGTTAGTCCCACTAACCTGCTCTCATTCCATAACCCTCCAGACCTCTCATCCATGCATTTATCCAATTTATTTTTAAAACTCGAGATTGAATCTGCATTCACTACATCAGATGGCAGCTCATTCCACACTCCTACCACTTTCTGAGTGAAAACCTTCCCCTAATGTTTCACATGTACCTCTCCCCTTTCAGCCTAAAGCTATGACCTCTTGTATTTATCTCCCCCAATCCTTCTCACATCTACTCTGTCTCTACCCCTCATAATCTTGTAAACCTCTATCAAATCTCTCCTCATCCTTCATTCCAAGGAGTATAGTCCTAATCTGTTTAATCTTTCCCAGTAACTCAACTCCTGAAGACCTGGTAACATCTTAGTAAATCTTCTCTACATTCTTTCATTCTTATTAATATCTTTCCTGCTGCTGGGTGACCAGAACTGCACACAATATTCTAATTATGGTCTCACCAAATACTTGAATAACTTCAACATAACATTTCAACTTCTATACTCAAAATACTTTGATTTATAAAGGCTAAGATACCAAATGCTTTCTTTACTACCCTGTTGACATGTGATGCCACCTTCAAGGAACAATATATATGTATTCCCAGATCTCTTTGCTCCTCCACACTCCTCAATGACCTACCATTTACTGTTTGTGTCCTACCCTGATTCACTCTTCCAAAATGCAACATCTCACACTTATCTGTATTCAATTCCATCAGCCATTTACTGTACCAATTTCCCAGCTTTTCCAGATCTCTCTGCAAGCTTTGAGAAATCTTCCTTATAGTCCATGATGTCTCCTATCTTTGTGTAATCAGCAAACATGCTGATCCAATTGACCACGTTATCATCTAGGTCATTTATTTTGATAACAAACAATACTCCCAACACAGATCCCTGAGGTACTCCACTTGACATAGACCTCCAGTCTGAGAAGCAACCATCCACCACCACTCTGTTTTCTTCCACCAAGCCAATTTCAAATCCAAATTGCAACCTCTCTATGTATATCTAGCGTCCTAACCTTCTGAACAAACCTCTTGTGGAGCCTTGTCAAAGGCTGAATAACAGGAAATGATAAGTCAGAATACAGGATGAAGGTCACAAATCTGGTTTGGTGGTGCCAGATCAACAATCTTGCTCTCAATGTACATAAGACCAAGGAGTTTATTGTAGATTTTTAGGAAGGGGAGATGAGGGATCATGCATCTATCCATATTGTTTGGGACTGAGATAAGAGAGGGTTAGTACCTTCGAGTTCCTGGGAGTTCACGTGTTGAAATATCTCTCCTGGAACCAGCACACCAAGCCAACCATGAAGAAAGCACATCAACTTACTAAGAAGTCTGAGATTTTCCATATCATGAAATACTCTTATCATGCCTCCACAGGTATACTGTGTAAATTGTATGAACTGGTTGCATTGTAGCCTGGTTAGGTAATACCAAGTGCCCAAGACTGCAGAGGGCAGCAAACCTAGCAAAGTCTATTGCAGGCTTTGATCTCCAATCCATTGAAGAAATCTATGTGAAGTGCTGCCTAAGTAAGGCAGCCAACATCGTAAAGGACCTCATCATCCTGGTCACAATTCTTCTCGCAACTACCTTCAGGAAGAAGATATAGAAATCTGAAGTTAACCACATCGAGGTTCAAGAATATTCTTTCTCCAATGGTTACCAGACTCTTGAACCTCCGTTACTTACCAAATCATATAGTACGACGGCACTGTGCACCATTGAAACAAGACTTTTTTTAGTAACTGAATATATTTTGTATTTTCTATCTATTTTTGTACAGTAATTTGGTGTTTTCTATTGGAATTTGTGTTTACAAAGCATCTGTTTTGGCTGGAGCAAGCAAGAATTTTGGTTCATTGCAGTTATGTGTATGACAATAAATTCATTAACATTATTAAGGTATTTTGCATTTCATTTGCATTGTGGTTGAGGTTTCATTGAATATGAAACCAAATGCCTTTCAAAGCTGTTAACAAAAGGTACTTAGTTATTTTAAGGTCCCCTTTCTATCCAATAGACAAGCCCCAGTAAGTCAAGAGACAAGTCAGATTCAGAATTGTTCCTTGGATTGTTCAGAATGGTTGGAATGTGTGAAAGTGCTTAACCTTCAGGAATATTATTCTTTACTTAGTGTAGCCATGAAATAGAAATATTTCATCACACCCTACAGAAATCTGGGCCATGCAAATTGGGAACAAAATGACTGAGTTCAATCAAATCAAGGTAGATACTTTTCCCACCATGGCTCTCAAGTAAGCTGTAATTAGGTTAATTGATGCCATTCTCCCTTGAATCACTTAGTTTTATAATCTCTGAATTAGATCTTTATAATGCTCGAGTCCATGCCAGTATTCCGATAAATTACACCTTACTGAAAGAATTTCCGAGAACTAATCTATCTCTAATGCTCAATAATTTGTACTAAACTCCTTGGTTATGCATAAGTAAAACGCTCAGTAGGTTCATTGCCAACTATAGAAAGATATGAGACTTAACATTTCAGTTCTGTGTATGTAAATTTAGTTTTATCCCAATAATTCCCACCAATTTTCTGACATTTTTGATTCTACAGAGAAGGATAGATGGCTTGTGTGAAGTGATGGTTTTGGATTGCTCTCTACATTTTTTTGAGAGGTGCATTGTAGAATTGTATTTTTGTATATCTGACAGAAGGGCATAACTTGTCCTCCTTAGGAACTGTCTTATTCTACAGTTCTGTATTCATTTGACAAACACTTTTGGGAGCTGATATTTTTTGCTTTTGGGATCTTTGAGATCATCGTTTTGTTTTCAGAGTAAATAGTATCTTCTGATAATGCATGAAAAATGGTATTTATAAATTATAAAGGAGATATTTGCTTCTATTCCCATCTGTAAATATTTATGTGGTATCATTTTATCATGCAATATATAATGTATCTATTTTAAAATAGTTTGACTCAAGAAGAGAAATGTCAACTTGAGGACCAAGTTAAACTGGTGAAATGAACTTGCAGATGAAAATTAATGTATGAAATTAATGTCACATTTATTTAATTGTTCTGAATTTCCCTACCAATTTCTTCACCTCTCTATTTTTCCTGTCTAAGGTACTTGATATCCTTGACTAACTTTGTTTATCAGCACGTCTTCTCAGGTAGTTTGGTCTCAGATTTTATTTACTAATGCTTCTATTAAGTGGTATGATGGTGGTTGTATAAATGCAAAATGTTAAATAATTGGATTGTTCAAATACACAGATCTTTTAAGGCAGGAGGACCAAGTAAGGATTTGTTTTACATAAGAAAAAGGTACTGTAATTTGCAAATACAAATTTGCAAAAACAAGGATGCTAATCCCTGATTTAATGCTGTTCACCACTCATGAAGGAAGGGTTTCAAGGGTTTGGGAGGAAGATATTTCAAATTGAAACCAAAAATGATGGTCTCCTTTTATAGGGGAGGCCAAAACAAGCTTCCATTAGGATCTTCAGAGAGATGTAATGGAAATATTCAGTTATGCAGGTTTTTAATTAAATAAAGTCACTTCCAGAGAGCTTGATAACCAGAGGACATTTAAAGTAATTAGCCGAACCAGAGAAAAGACCAGTTAGTTGGTTGGAGCAGATAAAACGGTAATTTGCAACAAAGTTGGATCTATATTTTGATTATTTTATACATTCCAAAAGAAACCAGTGGTTGAAAATGTTACTCCGCAATATTCAAATACTCATGGCCTCAATTGACCCAAACCTGTGCTTGTGCATTGAAGATTGTGGTGAATTTAATATTTGATATCTGCCTAAGCTGTGAGGTAGCTACTTGCATTAGTAGGTACTTCACTTTTTCTCCTTGCAAACCTTTATCATTGGAGTGCAGTAGTGGCAAGTTGATAGAGGACCTTTTTTAAGATCAACACCTTAGATCCAGTATGAAAACAGTCATCAGACAGCAATGGTGCCCCATTGATTCCCCTGCCTCAAATGAGTAAGATGCTGCAGTTTTTACGTTGACCTCATTAGCCACTCAGAACCCCATATCCAGAGTGGAAACAGTGATCCTCAATTCCAAGAGATTCCCTGAGATTCTTAAATTAATAAATTACAAACCAAATGTCAATTTCTATGAGGTTTTGTTTGAAATTTCAATTGAAATCAAGGTGCAACACAGCTTTGGGCTTCTGCAACAAGGTTCCTGGAAATGGCATTTATTTTTTCCTGTCAATGGATTTCTAAAACTTAGGGAAGCTTGAAAATTTAAAAGATGAGTTACAATCTATATTATTAACCTGTGAATAAGCCTTTCTATTTATGGGGTTGGTAGCCAGAGTGAAATGGCTGGAAAATGTAAATGGAGCCTGCCTTTGTAACTCATCATTTCAAAAGGCAGTGATGAACTTTGCCTCTTAGATGCGGAAGGTTCTAGTCATTTTAAAGCCAGATGTTTTGGCTAAATGTTCACTTGCAAAGTATCTCAACTATTCAAACAAGTTACTTTCCTACCAAAGCCAGAGTGCTCAACCAAAGGAAGATGTTATTGCTTGTATAAACCATAATGACAATACTATTGATTCAACAAATATCTATCATAATTCTCAGTCATAAGAGGCTGCGCGCGTGAAGAGGGGATTCGATTTGTTTGCCTCAATGGACATTTCCTGAGATTTTACAATGAGCTATATTTCCATGTTCAAATCTACTTATTGGTTTGTGACGCTTTAGTTATTATGACTGCAGAAATGTCAAATAATTTCTTGGACCCAATATAACAACTTAGTACAGCAGCTGATGCCTCTTACATATTGGTTTTGTTGCAATGAGTCATGTTACTGTTTGTAATGTCACAAAAGAGAGGAAGGAGTTTTGGTTATTTGAAAATTTAAGTACCTGTGGTGCAAAATCCCAATACTTTTTAAAATCTTGACATACTTTAGTCAGTCTTCTGGCGACCTCTTAATTGCAATGCTCATTCAGATGGGGTAGTTTTGGAAAACCAAGAGAAGCAAATCTGAAAGTAGAAAGACTTTCCAATTTGTAAGAACCCTCGCAAATGTTTAGGCAGTTATCTACTATGTTATTGGTCTGTAGTCTGGCATGTCTCCTCTAGATCCTTCTGAATTGTTCAAGAGTGGCATACAGATGATAGGTTGGAATAAAAGCAAGAGCTTGGCTTTGAATAAAATAAATAGACCTTATTGGCCACTGATCTTTTTGACATTTTGGCTGTTCCCTTCCAAGAAAAAAGTTTTAATATGTATGCTGGCAAACCTTGGGAAAGGCATTTCATGGAACTCTAAGTACAGTGAGGTTTAAAAAAAAAGAATTAAGCATATTAACCTAAAAGTTCACTGCACTTTCATGTATTAGCAATCAGAAAGGAAACAGAATAGATGAGGAAAACATTTTCTCCAGCACTTTATCAGTGAGAATGGTATCCTGTGGCTTTGAGCTAAAAGAATATTCATGACTGTAAATTTGGTTTTGAGAATAAAATTCCACATGTATCAACATAAAGAAAATCAAGTCACAAGTCTGTGCACATTTTTTAACCATTACACTTAGCATGAAAAGGAAATATATAGTGAATGAATGAAGATAATGACCTGTGCTCTATGTCCAAAAAGGTTGGATCATGGACTTCCACTATTAATACACCAAATACTGTTAATGGAATGATGTCAGTCAAAAAAAAAGTTCTAATTCATTTGACTCTAGGCTGACTCTACCTGAACAAAGCTAAAGCTAGGAACCTGAGAAAAAGAAATAAGGGCAACCATGAAACAATAGTTTAAAGGTTTGGGAATGGTGGAGAAGTGCTCAGACAAAAAAGTTGAATATGTAGTGGCAGCTACTCTGTTCCTGCAATAACACACACAACCAGACTGGTTGAGCTCAGTGAGCAGACTAGTTTATTGCAGGCTACTGGGCTGCACTTATACTCCCAGCCTGGACCTGGCTGAGAACCGCGCTGGAGGGCACTGACGTCACCCGGGCGTCACGTGGTCCCCAAGCGTGGGTTTCTGAGCCCCAAGCTGGAAGGAAGGGAAACCCATCCCCCCCGACGGTGCCATTTTGGCTTGCTGCCCTGCCACATGGCTTACAAGCGGACCGGTTCGCCTGCCTTGTGGTGAGCCGCCACACAGGCCCCCCCACCCCCAACCCCCCCCACCAAGAACCAGCGCCAATGTCATTTTTTGCCGGGCGGCCTCGCTTCTTGGGCTGGGCAACGACCGCAGGCTCAGTGGGATCAAGGTGTGCTGGCTTCAGCCTGTCCATGGTAAACAGTTCATGCCTGCCACCCAAGTCCAGCGTGAATGTCGAGCTGGAACGCTGTATAACCCTGTACGCCCCTTCGTACGGTTGCTGCAGAGGTTCTGCGGTCAGGCCCCGCCGAATGAAAATGAACTCCGCGGAAAGCAGCTCTCCAGGGTGCCATACCTGGGTGGCGGTGAGGGTTCGAAGGATTCCAAGCATGCCCTGAGGTGAGGAAGTAGTTCATGCGGCAACCGCTGGGGATTGTGAGGTACGTTGATGAACTCACCAGGTAGTGCCAGCGGCGCACCGTAGACCAGCTCAGCTGATGACGCCTGCAGATCTTCCTTGGGAGTGGAGCGGGACCGGTGAGGCGGGCCATGAGCGCCGAATTAATGGACGTTCAACCAGTCCATTGGTCTGCGGGTGGTAGGCCGTGGTGTGGTGTAGCTGTATCCCCAACCTGTTGGTGAGCTGGGCCCAGAGCGCAGATGTGAACTGGGTGCCCCGATCTCTGGTGAGGTGAGCTGGGACGCCGAACCAGGCGACCCAACCATGCAACAGTGCTCGGGAGCAAAGGTCGGTGGAGGCGTCTGGCATCGAGATTGCCTTGGGCCAGCGAGTGGTGCGTTCCACCACCATAAACAGGTAACAGTTGCCTCGGGAAACTGGTAAGGGCTGACCTTGGACATCTGGCAATGGGTGCATGTTCTGGCCCAGCCCGTGATCTGCTTCCACAGCCCATGCCATATGAACCGTTCTGCCACCATCCGGACCGTGGACCTGATGGACGGATATGAAAGGTTGTGGATGTTTCAGAAGACCTGCCTTGCGCCACTGCTGCGGGGTGCCCAAGGAGATATCGCACAGGATGGTGCCTTCATCGCTCGGAGTCGGGAGGTCTTGGAACTGCAGGCTGCTGATGGTGGTCTTGAAGACCCTCGTCTCCTCATCAGCTTCCTGGTCCTGGGCGAGCTAGTCAAAATTGAGGCCGGGCGTCAGTGCACAGAGTGCATCGACAACCGCATTGTCCTTCCCCCGCCTTGTGCCGAAGGTCGGTGGTAAACTCCGACATGAAGGAGAGGTGGCGCTACTGGCGGGCCACCTTTGCCATCGTGAGCACCTTGGGTGAGGGGTTTGTGGTCGGTGAGGAGCGGTTGCCTAGTTGAGACGTCGATAGTCTCCACAGGGACGCCAGCTGCCGGAGGCTTTCGGGACCAGGTGGAGCGGTGAGACCCACGGGCTGTCGGACGCGATTCCCCAGCTTCAACAGGTGCAAAAACTCCTCCTTTGCCACCTGGAGCTTGTCAGACGGGAGCCGGCGTGCCTTGGCGTGAACCAGTGGGCCCTGGGTGGGAATATGGTGGAACACCCCGTGGCGCGGCGAGGCAGCGGAGAACTGTGGCTTGAGGAGTGTCAGGAACTCGTCCAGGATCTGCTGGAACTCGTCTCTGGGTGTGCTGATAATGGCCATCTGCGGTTGCCCCGAGCGGGAGGCATTGAGGCGAATGGCCTGGTAGTTATGGGTGTCCTACCTTGAATGTCCACCAGAAGCCCATGTGTGAGGAGGAAGTCTGCACCCAGGATGGCAGTCGGGAGGGACAAGACGGTGAACCACCACGCGAAATTCTGTTGGCCGATCTGGAAGTGGACTGTCTTGTCTCCATACGTCTGAATTGCCGTCGAATTGGTCGCATGGAGGGGAGGTCCACAAGGTCAGTTCCTGGATTCGATGGCCGTGGCCGGTATGACGGTGATCTGGGCTCCAGTGTCAATGAGGAACTGCCGGCCGCTGACTGAGTCCCACAGCTAGAGAAGGCTGTGTCCTTGGCCAGCCGCCACAGCCATTAACAGCAGCCAGCCTAGTCATTTCCCTGGAACGAGCAGGGTTGACGACACTTCCAAGCCTTGGCTCCCCAGCGCTGGTGGTAGAAGCAGAGGCCTGAAGTGGATGCTGTGTCCTTGGTTATGCTCTTGGGGGCCTCTGAAGGGGCTGGGTGCTCTACCGCAGTGCTAGGGCCGGGCTTGGCGTGGTCATGCCTGTGCCTCATGACAGCCTTCCGAGAATCATGTGAGCCATAGCTCTTGGGCCTTCTAGGCAACCTTCCTCTGGTCAGTGAAGCTCTCCTGAACCAGTAGCGGGCGGATGTCCCCGGGCATATGTTTGAGAAAGATGCGCTCGAAAAGTTGGCAGTTGGTATGCTCACCCATGAGCACAAGCATCTCGTCCATCAGTTTCATCGAGGTCCTGTCCCCCCAGGGCGTTGAGGTGCAGCACCCAAGCGACACGCTGGTGTCTGTATGGTCCGAGGAACCCGGTAAGCACTCACTTGATGGTCTCTTACTTGTCCTCGGTGGGTGGGTGCTGAACAAGGTGTAGCATGCGTCTGGCGGTGGCCTGGTCCATGGCAGCGACCATGTCGGATGAAACCTGGTGGAGGTGAAACTGGGCCTCTGCATGGCCGAACCAGGTGTCCGGCTCCTGAACCCAGAATTCAGGCAGTTTCACGGCTATAGCACTGATCTCAGGCTCGCTCATGATGGGTTCAAAGACCTTTGAACCAGTCGGGGTCACCAATTGTAGCGGTGGCTACACTGCAACCAGATGGGTTTAGCTCAGTGAGCAGACTAGTTTATTGCAGGCTGCTGGGCTGCACTTCTACTTCCAGCCCGGACCTGGCTGAAAACCGCGCTGGAGTGCGCTGACGTCACCCGGCGTCACATGGTCCCTCGGGGTTTCTGAGCCTCGAGCTGGATGGAAGGGAAAATCCCTCGGACAGCGCCATTTTGGCCGGCTGCCCCGCTGCGTGGCTTACAAGCGGGCCGGTTCGCCTGCCTTGTGAGCTGCCACAAGCACTTGATTTAAAAACAATTGAAAAGGTGGTGCTTAGTCATGAAAAACAAGGGGGGAAATTATACAAATTGATTTAGTGAGAAAATGAGAATTGCCAAGAAAACTGAAGTAGAAAGGCACATATTTTAGCCGTTAGGCATTTGTTTTTGTGGAAAGGCATGGTGTATGAACTAAACATTGAATTGTAGGCTCAAGTTCAGTTTTTAAAGTTCATTTACATTATGTAGGTGTTGCTGGCAATCCCATAATTGTTGAGTGATTTTTCTCAAGTTGTTTTCCTGATTAAAATTACTTCTACATGTCAAGGTTTTAGATTCAGCAATGACAAGAGAACTGAATACTCAAAACAAATTGAAGAGATGCCCAAATTCAGAATAATTTACAATAGAAGGCCAACGTTTGTAACCATTGGAAAAAAACTAATTGAGCTTCCACCTTGATCTGTTTTGTCTTCCTGGTGAAAGTGATCCCAAAGTGTTAGAAGTTTGGGAGTTCTTCTGACATAACGATTGTTACTGTATTTGAATTAGTTTGAAAGTAATATCAGCTGGTAATCATTGAGAAATGGAGCAAGATGGTTTGAACACAGTGTAAACTTCTGCATTGCAGATGAGAATTGTCTTGATAATTAAGGATGAGTTTACTATCAATAATAAGGGGTAAGTTTGCAGTAAATTCTCCACAGGATGAAATTAAGAAATTACGAAATATATTAATATTGGAGTTGCATAAAGCTCCTCTAAGTTTTGAGATTGTAGACTGCATGAATTAAGTGATTTCACAAATACAATACGAAGCCAGGATGGTTTAAGTGGTGGAATTTAATTTCACGTAGGTGTGAACAGTTCTCTCCTGAGACTGCATTTTGGCAAGTCGGATTACTTAGCTGAGCTCTTCTACTGTGACTATTCGAGAATGATGTGTGGGCTGCCTTCTGGAGAGTGAATCCAGGGAAAGTATCCAGTCTGGATGGATTACCTGGCCGAGTATTAAAAACCTGTGCTGACAAACCTGCCGATTCACCTGTAACTTCCATGTTTCCCTCTGGCAAGGTGTGGTATCAACCGGTTTCAAATAGGTGTCAATTGCACGATGCCCAAGAAGAGCGTGGTAACCTGTCTAAATGACTAACGATCAGCAGCACTCACATCCACAGTGATGAAATGTTATGAGCATCTGGTGTTGATGCATATCAGCTCCTGTCTGAGCAATGACTTGGGTCTGTTCCAATTTGCTTACCACTAGAAAAAGTAATTGGTTGGTTCCATCTCTCTGGCTCTATTCAAATTCCTGGACAACAAAAATGCAAGCATCAGGGTGCTCTTTACCGATGACAATTCAGGATTCAACACCATTATCCCCTTAAAGGTGATCCACAAACTCCAAGACCTGAGTTTCAATGTTCCAGTGTGTAATTGGATCCTGGATTTCCACACCTCCAGATAACAATCTGTGAGGAATCTCCACAATCTCCATTAGCACTGGAGTATCACAGGGCTGCGTTCTTAGACCCTTGCTCTACTCACTTTGCACCATTGACTGGCTTGGTACGAAAATAACACCATCCACAAATTGGCTGATGAAACCACAGTCGTGGGTAGTATAAAAAGGAGTGATGAATCCGCATATAGAAAGGAGATTGAAAGCTTGGCCGAATCATATGTCAATGTCACCAAAACCAAGGAGTTCAATGGGGACTTTCAGAAGGAAAAACTAGAGGTGAACAATCCAGTGATCATTGAGGGATGAGAGGGTGAGCAAATTTAAATTCCTATCTCGAAGGTCCTCTCCTTGACCCAACACACAAATGTCATTGTGAAGAAAGATAGCTAGATGTGACTGGACAGTGTTATAAGCATTCAAAAGTCAGAGATGCAAAATCTGAGAAAATAGATTGCAATCAATGTGAAATTGGTGCGTAAAATGTATCAAAGCTTGGAAGATGTATCAAAATCAGCACAGAAGCATTGTGACAGGGGTTATGAGCATTGTAGCATTTAATTCTGATGATATCAATAGAAACATTTATGTTGAACAATTAATTTTAAAGGTCGCCATTTGACTTGCTCTACCCTGGCTATAAAACAATATAGTTTAATTCTAATTTCTAACTCTTGATTTGCAATCCTAAGAATTTTGACAATGTTTTAAATTGGGTGTAAATTTAAATTTCTTAAACTCTGCTAACCTTTCTATCAATTATTTTAAATCTATGTTCCATAGTAATTAACCTTTTCTGTTATCGAAACTAGTCCCTCCTGATCATCTTTAGCAGGCCTCTCAATTTTATGCACTTCAATTAAATCTACTTGGGGCATCCTTTGTTTCAAGGAAAACAACCTCTGCTCATAATTATTGTTTTTCAATCCTGATATCATCCTCCAGAAATCTATTTGAATCCACTATTGTGCTGTCACATTTTTCCTGATTAAAAAATTATACCCGGTTACTGAGCAGTGTTTGCATTTCTATCTTGATTTCTTTATTTTTGATGTTTAAGACAAAGCCAATGCAGACAAAAAACACATCCCTCTTCAACCACCTTTTTACCTTTCCAGTACCTCCATAGATCTGTGAATGTATTCTTCAAGATCCCTCTGCTTTTCTATACTGTACTGGCTAGGTGGATAGTCGGGGTTTATATAGAAAAGGGAATAGGTTTATGGTGAGGAGGAGATTCAAATGGGATGTGAGCATACCTTCAAACCGAGTGGTTAATAGCTGGAGTGTGGTGCCGGACGAGATGGTAGGAGCATTAAGATAGACACTTAAATAGGAAAGCCAGAGCTGTGGATAAATTGATCACCATAAAAGGACAAAAGGATGGGCATGGATATGGTGGGCCAAAGGGCTTATTTTTGTTCTTCTGGGGCCACTTTCTATCTTCCCACTTCATGCAACTGACCAGTTTTTCTCTCCATCAACCACACTACTAATTTTAGTACTTTTTCAATCTAATGAAAAGCAAGACTTATTGATATACATTGCATAGCCATAGAACATTAGAGCACAGTACAGGCCATTCTGCCCATATAAACCTACTCAAAAAACTAAACATTCCCTTCCTTATAATCCTTTACTTTTCTTGCATCCGTGTTCCTGTCTAAGTCTTTTAAATGTCCTTATTGTACTGGTCTCTACCAGCATCGCTCGCGATGCATTCCAGGCACCCACTACTCTCTGTATAGTTTTTTTAAATAACACCCCAGATGTCTCCCTAAAACTATTCTCCCTGCATCTTGTGCAGATATCTTCTGGTGTTTGCTTGTCTCGCCCTGGGAAAAGATGCTAGCTGCCCACTCTATCTATGCTTCTCATAATCTTGCAGAGCTCTCAGTTATGTCTCATAATTCTTCGCTTCAAAGAGAAAAGGCAAACTTCAGAGAATTCTATGAACAATTATACCGAACCGAAAACGAAGGGAAAGAAGGGAAAATAGATGAATTTTTGACTAAAATTGAACTACCAAAACTACAAATAGAGGAACAAAATAAATTAACAGAACCATTTGGAACAGTAGAAATACAAGAAATAATAAAAAATTTACCAAATAATAAGACACCAGGAGAGGATGGACTCCCAATAGAATTCTACAAAACATTTAAAGACCTAATAATACCGCCCCTCCTGGATGTAATCAACCAGATTGATGAGACACAAAACTTACCAGATTCATGTAAAACAGCAATAATTACAGTGATACTAAAACAAGGGAAAGATCCACTCTCACCAGCGTCATATAGACCAATATCTCTGCTAAACACAGATTATAAGATAATAGCTAAACTATTAGCGAACAGATTAGCAGAACAGGTACCGAAAATGGTAAATTTAGACCAAACTGGATTTATCAAAAAAAGACGCACAACAGACAATATTTGTAAATTTATTAACTTAATTCATGCAGTAGAAGGAAATAAAGCACCGGCAGTAGCAGTTGCTTTAGACGCAGAGAAGGCCTTCGACAGAGTAGAATGGAATTACTTGTTCAAAGTATTGCAAAAATTCAGTTTACCGGAGAAGTTTATTAATTGGATTAAAGCATTATATAAGGGACCGTTAGCGAAAGTGACAGTAAATGGACATGTATCAAAGCAATTTAACTTAAGCAGGTCAACGCGGCAGGGATGCCCACTATCACCATTATTGTTTGCGCTAGCTATAGAACCACTAGCAGAATCGATAAGAAGAGATAATAATATAAAAGGAATAAAAATAAAAGACAGGGAATATAAAATCAGTCTGTTTGCGGATGATGTGATAGTGTACTTAACAGAACCAGAACTATCAATAAAAGAACTATATAAGAAATTGAAGGAATATGGAGAAGTGTCGGGATACAAGATAAACGTAAATAAAAGTGAAGCAATGCCTATGAATAACGCGGATTTCTCAAAATTTAAGGAGGAATCCCCATTCAGATGGCAAACGCAGGCAATAAGATACCTAGGTGTGCAAATAAACAAAAATCTAGGCCAATTATATAAACTCAATTACAATCCACTAATGAAAAAATTACAGGACGATTTAGAGCATTGGAAAGAGCTACCACTAACACTGATAGGAAGGATAAACTGTATTAAAATGAACATTTTTCCAAGGATACTATACTTATTTCAGGCATTGCCAATACAACTGACAGAAAAATTCTTCAAAGAGTTAAAGAAAATAATAAGGAGATTTTTATGGAGAGGGGGGAAACCGAGGATAGCACTAGACAAATTAACAGAATGGTATAAACAAGGAGGCTTACAATTGCCAAACTTCAAAAATTATTATAGAGCCGCACAATTAAGGTACCTATCAGATTTTTATCAAACAAGGGAAAAACCAGACTGGACGAGACTAGAATTAGATAAAATAGGGGAAAAGATACCTGAACACATATTATATAAACGGGATGAAAAATTGGTACAACATAGAACTTCTCCAGTATTACACCATCTCCTCAATATATGGAAGAAGATTCATGTAGAAAGAAATAAAATAAATTATCAAATACCAAAACTAATATTGACGCAAAATAAGCTACTCCCTTTTACAATAGACAACCTTGCCTTTAGAAAATGGGAAAAAAAAGGGATTAAAAGAATAGAAAATTGTTTTTCAGGAAGTAGATTCTTATCCTTTGAACAAATGAGAGATAAGTACAATATAACGGGAGATACAGCGCTGGCATATTACCAACTGAGATCCTACTTGAAAGATAAATTAGGAAGCAACTTGAGTTTACCAGAGGGAAGTAACCTTGAATATGTGATTACAGATACAATGTTAATCAAAAGATTTATAAAAAATATGTATATTAAACTGCAAGAAAAGGAAAATGAGGAAACAAATGGTAAAACTAAACAAAAATGGGAACAAGATTTAAATATAAAGATAAAAAAGGAAACATGGGAGAAGTTATGCTCTGGAACGATGAGAAATACAATAAATACGAGGCTGCGTATGATACAATATAATTGGTTACACAGACTATACATTACACCGCAAAAGTTAAACAAATGGGACCCAACAGTATCTGATAGATGTTTTCGATGTAAAAAAGAAAGGGGAACAACAATTCATGCAATCTGGACATGTGAGAGAGTAGAAAAATTTTGGGATGATCTCAATCAGATATTAAATAAAATAACAGAAAACAATATACCAAAGAATCCAGAGATCTTTCTCCTAAGTAACATAAAAAATAAAGAATTTGGAATTGACTTGGAGGATGCACAAAAAAGATTTGTTAAGATAGCCCTAGCTGTAGCAAAAAAATGTATTATGTCAACCTGGAAATTGGAAGATAATTTGAAAATACAACAATGGTATATAGAAATGAATAAATGTATTCCATTAGAAAAAATAACATATAGTTTAAGAAATAATATTGAAATATTCGAACAAGTATGGGAGCCTTACATTAAATACAATAGCGAAAACCTACCGGGAACAAACATTACCTAAGTTGATGGAAGGAGAAGAAAAGAAAAGAATGGACTCAGTAGAATTTCTGGTGTATTTTTGTTGAATGACAACATTGTCTAACTGAATTAATGCAACCTAGATTGTATAACTAAAATGGATGAGAGGGGGGGGGATGGGGGGGTGGCTTGGGAGGAGGGAGGGGGGAGGGAGAAAAAGTCACTGTAAATGTGTGGAAAAGAAAAAGTGTATATCATGGCTATTGTGATTTATGGTGTGAAAAATAAAAAAATTTAAAAAAAAAAAAAAAGAGAAAAGGCCTAGCTCTGCTAACCTAGCTTCATAAGACAAGTACACCAATGCGGGCAACATCCTAGGAAATCTCCTTTGCATCCTCTCCATAACTTCCACATCCTTCCATTAATGAGATAACCAAAACTGAACACGATATTCCAAGTGTGGTCTAACCACAGTTTTAGTGAGCTGCAACATTACCTCTTGACTCTTGAACTCAATTCCCCAACTAATAAGCACAACATATCTTAAGCCTACCCAAGCCTATCAACCTGCACGGCAGCCTTGAGAGATCTATGGATTTGGGCTCCAAGATCCATTGTTCTTCCACACAGTTAAGAATCCTGCCATTAACCATGTACTCTGTCTTCCAAAATACATCAACTCATACTTATCAGGATTGAACTCCCTCTGCCACTTTTCTGCCAAACTCTGCATTCTGTCTATATACTGTTGTAACGTACAACAACCTTATACACTATCTGCATCACCTCCAACCTTTGGTTCATCTGAAAAGTTACTAACCCATCGCTCGACTTCATCCAGGTTGTTTATAAAAATGACAAAGAGCAGGAGTCCCAGAACATATCCCTGTGGTACTCCACTAGTTACTGTCCCCAGGCAGAATATATTTCATCTTCTACTACTACTCTGCTTTTTGCAGACAAGCCAATTCTGAAATTACAGAGCAAAGCTTCCATGGATCTCGTGTCTCATGACTTCCTGAACGAGTCTACCATAGAGGACCTTGTCAAATTCCTTTCTAAAATCCATGTACACAACAGCCCTTTTTCCACTGGCATCCCAGTTAATTGGCTGTACAGTGACCCAAGGAAGCTGTTTGTGCTGTTTCCACCGGGCCACTTTTAACCGGGACACTGACTGCTTTTCCACTGAACACAACTCATCCCCGGGGATAGGAAAGTCTACCTTCGACCGGAAACGGTTGATTTTTTTTTTGCTGTCCTTTTCCCACTGGTTTAATTGGCACGCTGGCATCAGCTGATGCTGGGGATATGAGGAGAAGTTGAGGCCTTCAATCCTGGTGTGATTTGACATCATTTGATGCTGGTGTGCTGGTTGTTTTTCCACTGGACCCTGTCCCATTTAATACCCCATTAATTCCTGGGGCAATGTGCCAGTGGAAAAGGGGCTAATATCTATCACCCCACCCTCATCAATTTTTTTGTTACTTTCTCAAAAAAAGTCTCTTGAGCAAGACCTAACCCTCACAAAGCCATGCTGGCTATCCTGCGAACACTATGCTTTTCTAAATGTTTGTAAATCTTGTCCCTAAAGATACTCTCCAATAGTTTGCCCATCATGACACAACATTCACTGGTCTTTCATTTTCAGGATTCTCCCTATTAATTTTTTTAAACAAAGGGACCACATTTGCCATTCTCCAGTCCTCTGGTACCTCTCCTATAGTCGGGGAGGATGCAAAGATCATTGCCAGCACCCCAGCAATCTCTTCGTTTCCTGTGGTATATCTCGTCTGGTCCTGGGAACTTAAACAATCCTAATTATTTTAACAAAATCTAGCCCATCCTCTTTCTTAACCTCAACATATGCTTGTTCTACTTTGACCTCATCTTGACCAAGGTCCCTCTCTCTGGTGAACACAGGCAAAATATATATTTTGGACCTCCCCCAGGTACACATGAACCTATATTCATTCTCTTTTGTTCTTCATGTATGCATATAATGGCTTGGGGGCTTTCTTAATTCTACTTGCCAAGGCCTTGTCTCCCCTTCTAGCTCTACTATGTCCTTAAGTTTCATCCTGGTTGCCATATCATTTTCATGAGCCCTTCCTGTCTTTTGCTTCCTAAGTCTTCTGTATGTTTCCTCTTCTTCTTATAGCTGCCTCACCAATTTGTCAATCACAGTTCCCTTGTCCTACCATCTTTTCCCTGTCTCAGTGGGACAAACGCAACCCTGCTACAGTGACAGCGATTGGGACTAGCGTTTGACTCCTGTGGTATCTGTAAGGAGTTTTTATGTTCTCTCTGTATCTGCGTGGGTTTCTTCGGGGCTCCAGTTTCCTCCCATTGTTTGAGACATACCATAGTTGTAGGTAATTTGGGTGTAATTTGGCAGCATGGGCTCATGGGTTGAAATGGCCTGTTACTGTGCTGTATGTCTAAATTTTTAAAAAATTTAATCCCGAGCAAATGGTCCCAAAAGATCATCCACTTTTCTTCTCTGCTTTTCCCTGAGAACATCTGTTCCCAATTTACTCTCCCTAGTTCATGCCCTCCTTCAATTAAATACTTTACTATTTTGTCTACTTCTATCCTTGTCCATGGCTATGCTGAAAGTCGGGGAATTGTGGTCACTGACACCAAAAAGCATCCCCACAGAGAGGGCTGTCACCTGACCAGGTTCATTATTCAGTCTGTATACTGCAATTTTGTTCTATCTGCCAGTCCTTCCACACAAACTCCCTACCCAGCTATCTCCACATGTGCACACTTCCTCTGCCTCTTCACTTTGGTCCCCACCCCCCCCCCCCCCATGAATCTAGAATAACCCCCCTTCCCCAACAGTATCACCAAAGATAAGTCGTCGTCATCTCAGGATTTAAGAATGAGAATCTAAAATAAAAATGGAAAATGCTGGAAATACTTAGGAGGTAATGCTGCATCTATAGGAAGCAAAAATAGAGTTAATGTTCCAGGTTAAAACCATTTGTTTAGATTAGAAATTTGTCATTTTGCTATATAGAAAAGATGAGAAGAGTAAATGCACGTATTTCGTAGTCTTTCAGCACTGAAACATGCCCAACTTGTCCATGCTAAACAACATGTCTTCCTGCATTAATACTTCCCATCCATGTCGTTCCCAAGTGCTTCTTAATGAAAGCAAATTTAGCTATCTCTACCACTGTTTCTGGCAGCTCATGCCTACTGAAGAACTGTCTTTTAAATCCCACCCTATTTTGTTTTAGATTCTTCTCTAGAAAGAATTTTAGACATCTTGTTTTAGATTCTTTAAGAAACACTCTCCTTATTCACTTTATCAATGTCACTCATGATTTTTGAGTTCAATAAGATCACCTCTCAACCTCCTAGGCTCAAAGAAAATGGGTTTAGTTTTTCCAGTTTCTCATAATAACTCAACTTCCCTCATTCTGGCAATAACTTTGTAAACCACTTCTGTAGTAATACTTTATAAAATTCTTTCCATAGTGAGGCCACAAAAACTGCACATAATACTTTAAGTGGATACTCACCAATGTTTAATTTCACTTCAACATCATATCCCAGAAGCTTAAGTTGAATCTGGCCTCTCTGGAACTCAACACCCTCTCTGTAACTGGATTCGGGACTTCCTAACAGAACACCCACAAGTCTGCCAGGATCAGCAACAGAATGTTGAACACCATTACGCTAAGCACTGGTGCACCTCAGGTCTGAGTGCTCCGATTGCTCTGGTCTCGCTACTGACTCACGACTCCAATGCCAGGTCCAAATCCAACAGATTCTAGTTTGCAGATGACATGACAATAGTCGGCTTCAACGATAAGTCGCACTACAAAAAAGAGATGAAAAATACTGAGAGAGCGCGAGAATAACATTTAATCTTAAAGCAGACAGGTTGAAGATGATGATAGTAGACTTCAGGAGCACCAAGGTCTGCCTTCCTCCATTATACATTCATAACTTGGTAGTAGAGAGAGTCGAGAGCACCAAATTCCTAAGAGTCCACTTCAGAAGTGACCTGTCCTAGACACATTTCTACTCATTTGTCAGGAAGCAGTAACAACGACCGCCCTTCCTGAGAAGATTAAAGTGGGTGAGGTTAATGGACACCATCCTGTCAGTTTTCTACAGGAGCTCTATTTAGCTGCATCAGTGTGGGATGGTTGCTGCAGATCATCAGATCTGAGGTCAATCCACAGGACCACAAGAGCAGCAGAGGATCATTGGGGTCTCCCTTCCCTTGCCCCCCCCCACATATCGATGGGATTTACCGGGATCATTGCGGTAAAAGCCTCGCAAAATCGAGGATACCTACTGCCCCGGCATGCAGTATCTTTCAGCTACTCCCATTGGAAAAGGGATACAGGAATATCAGAGCCAGAACCAGCAGGCTGAGAAATGGCTTCTTCCCACGGGAAGTGAAACAGCTTCTTCCCACGGGAAGTGAGACTGCTAAATGACTGATGAACTGCTCAAACAAACCCATTGGGACTCAACTATTTATTTAACAATGATATTTATTTATTTTAATATTTGTGCTACACATACACATCATTTGTGCATTTGTAGTGTTGCACTGAGGACTGGGGAATGGTGTTTTATCAGGTTATATCTGTACAATTGGATGATAAACTTGAATAAACTGAAAAATATAACCATGATATCTGAACACTTGTGTTCCATCCCTCAATTGATGGAGGTAAGCATCCCAAAGAATTGTGAGCCACTTACTACAGCAAGTAGAGGAGAAACAGCAGGTCAAGCAGCATTCTTTATGGCAAAGGTACATAACCTACTGCTCAGGCTTGAGCCCTCTGTCAAGGTATGAGCAAAAAGTAGGCAGGTGCCTCTATGAAATGGTGGGTGGAGGGCCAGGGGAGGAGCACATGTTGACAGGCAAGCAGTCAGAAGTGGATATGGGTGAGATTTTTGAAGAGAAAAAACTTGGGAAATGATGGATGAGGGGATATGGAAAAGGATGGGGAAACTGGAGGAAAGGAGACTGAGGGAAAGAGAGAGAGAGAGAGATAGGGGAGGGGCTTAAAGGTAACAAGAGAAGTTGATCTAGTTGGAGAGTACCAAGATAATATATTAGGTGGTGTTCCTCCAATTTGTGGGTGGCCTTAATTTGGCACTGCCTGAGGCCATGGACAGACATTTCAGTACAGAAGTGGGGTGTGGAATTGGAGTGGGTTGCCACTGGAGGTTCCTGCTATTGCAGCAGACAGAGTGAAGGTGCTCAACAGAACAATTTCCCACTTTCCATCCAGTTTCTCCAATGTAGAGGAGGCCACAAAATGGGAGATCATTCTGTTTAGTATTTCATGAATGGAATTGAATAGACATCATTTTAATGTCTTCCCCATGATTGAAAAAAATCCATCATATGTTGTGATAACTGAGGGATATTTAACTGTTTATTTCTGCTGGTGAAAGTGTTCTCTGATAAAAAAGATAACTAAAGGAAGATATCGCCTATGATCATCTATGTGTGGTGCAAGTCTGAATGCCCAGCTCTTAATTATGTGTAGGCAATTATGGATTTATGAAAATATGTTTTAAAGATAACATTTACAAGACTGTGTGACTTTAATCAATGAAAGTTGAAAAGAAGGCTGGAATAGGGGTGAAAAGAAACAGTCCAGAAGTAAAGGTAAAAAGAAAACCTCCAGAAACCTCTTGGGAAAATTTGGATCCATTAGTGGAACATTAATTCTTTAGAATTTGTTTGTAATTCATTCAGCAAATCTCAAAATTCTCCTGATCCCACGAAAGTGTGAATCATAAGATCAAAGAACAGATGCAGGCCCTTTGGCTCGTCGAGTCTGCTCATACATCTAGTTCCATTTTCTCACCTTTTCCCCATATCCCTTGATACCCTGACTAATTAGATATCTATCAATCTCTTCCTTAAACTCCCCCAATAATTGAGCTTCCACAGCTCTATGTGGGAATGAATTCCACAAATCCACGACCCTCTGGCTAAAGAAATTTCTCATCTGTTTTAAATGGGTACCTTCTAATTCTAAGATTGTACTCTCTTGTCCTGGATTCACCCATCAAGGGAACCACTGTACACAACGACTCTGTCCAATCCTTTCAACATTCAAAATGCTTCTAAGGTCCCTTCTCATTCTTCTATACTCCAATGAATGCAGTCTTGGATCCGATAAATGTTCCTCATTCCAGGTCTTGCATTCCAGGAATTGTCCTGGTAAATCTTCCCTGTACTCTTTCCAACATCTTTACATCCTTTCGAAGATAAGGGGCCTGAAATTGCACACAGTACTCCAAATGAGGTCTCACCAGTGCCCCATAAAGCCTGAATACCTCTTTAGTCTCATACACTATTCATCTTGAAATGAATGCCAACATATCATTTGCTTTCCTTACTGCTGATCCAACCTGCTGGTTAACCTTTAGGTTATCCTGCATGAGGACATCCAAGTCCCTTTGCACTTACAAATTTTGAATTTTTTCCCCATCCAAATAATAATCTCCCTGTTTATTTCCTCTTCCAAAATGTACAATGGTACATTTATCAACATTGTATCTCATCTGGCATTTCTTTGCCCACTCTCCTATGAATGAATGTGATCAAACAAGATTTTTAAGTAGGAAGCCTTTGTCAGATTTTCTAGTAGGGCATTGTTAGTGCAACACTGTTAAAGGGTCACTGACCTGAGTTTGAATCCAGCATGCTGTCTGCAATTAGTACATTTTCCTCTTGACTGTGTGAGTGCTCTGTCTTCCTTCCACCCTCCAGAAATGTACAGGCCATGTTGGTTAATTGGTGTATTTGTGCAGCAAAGGCTAGTGGGCCAGAAGAGCGTGATCCTGTGGTATATCTCAAAATTAAAAGTTAAAATAAATTTGTGGTTCAAATAGGAAGATTTCATTACAAGGAATTGTAGATGAAGATGGAGCTCTGGTTCAGATTGATTTGTCATTTCCCCATTAGAGTATGGTAACACGGATTTTTCCAGGAGGTATTTTGATTAAGCAGATATTTTAAATTCTCAGGCTGGGTATTATTACTAAATGTTGCAAGTGCTGAACTACTGTTTCTTTCATTTTTTTTAATTTAGTGAAACTGCAGCCACAGGTTCTTCCAGCCTATGAGCCTGCGTCGCCCAATTGCACCCATGTAACAATTCTTCAAAACGTGAGGAATCCTTAGTGGAGTGGCACGTTTAGCATTGTGGTTAGTGTAATCCTGTTTACAGCACCAGTGACTGGGGTTTGAATCTGATGCTGTCAAGGAGGAGTTTGTATGTTCTCCCTGTGTCTGCGTGGGCTTCCTCCGGGTGGTCTGATTGCCTCCTTTCAGAATGTGCCAGGATTATAGGTTGATTGAGTGTAATTGGGTGGCATGGGCTCGTGGGCCGAAAGGGCCTGTTACTATGTATATTTAAATTATAAAATACCTGGAGAAACTCACATGGACACAGGAAAAATGAACAGATTCCTTACAGACAATACTGGATTTGAGTTGCTGGAGCTTTAAAAGTGTGCTAACGGCTATGCTAATCATGTCGTCCCACTCTAGAGCCAGGCAGGGGAGTTTCCTGGTATGATGTTATGTCAAATATTTTCTTCACTTTCAGTTTAAGTTGATAAACCCATTGTTCAGATAACATTTTAACTTAAATAATTGTTTCTCTATATGCTGTTGTATATCCATAAAGTGTTAGGAGAGGTGTTAAAGGCTGTGTTGAGGCAGTGGTGTGTGTCAGGAATAATTAAAAACTAAGCAGGGCTAGACCGCTCAGTCCCTTGTACTTGATTTATTATAGAATGATATTGTATCTCATTGCCATTTCCTGGGGATGGAGACTGACCTGATGCGTATTTTCAGATGCTTTATTTTTGAATGTGAGTGGGAGTCTCTTTTGCCATTTCATGATTGAATCATTTTGCCATCTGGACATTTTGCAGGGAAGGTATTTTTTCAGGTATTGCCCTGATGCCTCGACCCGAAACATCAACAGTTCCTCTCTCCAAACCCTCCCCTCACAGATACTGCCCGTCGCACTGAGTTTCTCCCAGCAGTCTTTTGCTCCACATTTTAGCACCCGTGGCCTCTCTCGTTTAGATCTTTCCCTATTGTAGAAGAATACAAACACTAAAATGTTATTTTCTATGTAAGCATGAATGAAAATTGATGTTTCCCATTTCGGGCAGTATATATAACAACTCATTTACTTCCTGCTGAAAACAAATACATAGGATCATAAGAAAACAAAGTATACATTTCCTCAGCCTGCTCTGCCATTTGCTACGAAGAGGACTAATCTGATTTTGCTTGAACTCTACTTTTCTACCTATTCCCCGTAAATTTAAAAGAAAATAAAAGATTATTGGTGTTTTAAAAGTACTCAATGATCCTGGTCTTAAAGCTCTGTGGAATAGGAAGTTCTGAAAATTTGTATCCTGTCAGTTATTCCTCATTTATTTTTAATGATGAGTGCTTATTCCAAAAGTAGCCCCTTGTTTTGATTCCTGCTCTCAAAATTTTAAATTTTTATTGAATCACTTCTTCTAAAGTCCAACCTTTTTCTTGTTCCCTCAGGAAATAATCCCTTCATCTCATCATTCAATTTATTGAGCCATCTCTGCTGCTATATCTGGCCTTTCAAGTCTTTCGTTCCCACCATCAAGAGACCCAAACAGGCTTTCAGGTGCAGCGTTGATTCACTTGCACTTCTTCTAGTCTTGAATATTTCATTTGATATTCACAATATGGTCTTCTCTATGTCAGAGAAACTAGAGCCGGATTGGAAGACCTTGTTTTGTTAAGCACCTGCATTCAATCCCCAGGAAGGGACCTTAACTTCCTGTTGCCTGCTGCTTTGATTTTTTTATCCCACTCTCTCTTTGACCTGGCTGTGTGTCACCAGCACTTTTAGAATGAGGCCCAAAGTGAGCTTGAGGGACAACACCTCGCTTGTTTTCTGAGCATGTTGAAGCTTTCCAGACTTGCAATTGGATTTAACAACTTCAGTTAACTCCCCTTCTCTGTATGTTTTTAAACCTGGCCATTTCTGCTGTAAGTCATTCAGCTGTTATATTGGATTAATTTTTCTGTCTACATTAGCACAGCCTGACCTTGTCGTCATTTCCTGCAGCCTCTCATTTTGCATATTTCTACACAGCTTTGTTTGTTATTTCTCTTTAACTGTCCCCATGAGCCCATCGACTGGAGAACCCATCCAGTTTATGCCCTCAGAACCCAGCTCTTGTCCTATGGGAGAAATTCCCTTTGACCTATCCATCACCTCATCCACTCACACTTTCTCTGCAACTTGAAACATTTTCTCCTTTCACAGTTCTCATAATGAATTTTTGTCTTGAAATATTGACTGTTTCATTTCCTGCATATGCTGCATGATCTGCTGAATGTTTTCAACATTTTCTGTTTTTATTTCAGATTTCCAGTATCAGTGCACCTTTGATTTTCACTTTTTTTTTTGAAAGATCCTGGGATACAGACCATCAGCTTCCGGGGACTGCTATTAAAAAAAATTCTGCAGGACAAGCAGCATCTCTGGAGGCAAAGGGATAGACATCATTTCAGGTTGGGTTCCTGCATCATTCTTGATGCAAGATCTTAACCCAAAGTTTTTGCCTCCATGGATGCTGCTTGATCCAATAAGTTTCTCTGGATGTTTTTTTTTTACCTTTTAGATCCACCATTTGCAGCCCCTTGTGTCTCAAGTCCTGAGAACTTGTCTTTAGTTCCTTCTTCTTTTACTCCTAATTTTCTCATATTGGAAAGATTTGCCACCCCCTGCCCTCTCTCTTCCCCCCTCCCATTCATTTTTTGCTGATGTCTTGCATTACTCCCAATCTTCTGACCCATTAAGATCCATATACTTTCATTTTCATATTTTACTCATTTAATTAGCCATGGATAATAATTTTTTATGTCTTTATTTCTGAATTGAATGTATATTTTAGTGGTTTCCCATTTCATAATTGCTCGGTAGAAAAGGCAGTTGAAGAAAAACATGCATGTTTGTGTTGAATTTCAAAGCCATGCTTAAGTTAGAAATTGGTGACGTGGATTTCAAAACATATTTGTGGCACAAATATTTCATTTTTTTTAATCCAAGCCATTCATTTACTCTAGGAACTTAATGCAATTCCAAGTGCACATAGAAAAAGGATATGACCTGATCAAGAAATGGAGAATATTTTCTATTCACTCCAATTCAACTGTATATTGAAATGTAACAAAACAAGTCAGATCATTCAGCTAATGAATTAATTTGGTCATCTGTCCATTGCTTAACTTAGTCAGTTCTATCAACGTGACTAATCCTATAGAATGATAGTTTTACAATAGTTCTCAATACATATTACTTAATTTGTTTCTGTAGGGAAGTAGAGACAATATGAGCATTGTACTGGTCTGCTTCCCTAATGCTCCCAAGGTTTCAGAAGAGGCGGTGAGAAAAGATGCTGAACTGGATAAGTACCTGGAATCTCGTGTTGAAGGTAAGATGGGTTTGGGCTAAATGTTTCTATTAGCTTGAGATTTTTTCAAAAGATTCAAAAAATGTATAACCAAGTGTTCATTTAACAAATAACTTTTCAGTCTTTTAGTACCCCTTAGAATGAACTATCTTAAGATCTAGAAAATGTTTTTTTTTAAATAACTTTCTCTTTTTAGCAGACTAAAATTAGTCCCTCAATTTTGTTTCTCTGAAAAAGTTGGTAATTCCAATTTGGTCGCAGTTCGCTTTTTTCCTATCAGTGTGGATCCTCTTTTTCAATTATTTTCATTATGTTATTTGTCATCCATAACTATATTTTCCTTGTGATAATGATGAATTTATTGTCATACATATTGTACAATGTACTAATACTCTTGAAATTCTTATTTGCTACAACCAAATAGATACTTAGAAAAAACTGCAATAGTATGCATCATTAAATTAAAAGGAGATAATATATGCAAAAGATGGATAATAAATATTCAGTTGCCATAGAGCAAGAAAAAAAATGTTTCAATCAAGCATAGAGTCCTTTTTGTGATGTTGGGAGTAGTTAACTTCAAGTTTAACAAGAGGAAGTTTTAAAAGCCTGATAACCTTTGGAAAGAATTTTTTTTTGAACCCAGAGGTACTGAGCAATTTATTTTATCTTATTAAATTTTTCCACCAAGATTTAAATAGTTCAATCTTGTATAAAAGCAGTCAAGTTGAAGAGAATTTTTTGCCATGACATGGTCTGCAAGTTCAAATGTCTTCAGAAAATTATGATTCTCTGTGCTTAGAACTACTTTTGGTAATTTTGAACTAATCATTGTTGCATCCAACTAAGAATACTTTCCACAAAGACCAGTGCCACTTTAATGTAATTCCCTTCAGATAGTAAATGATTATTTTCCCTTTTGAAGGTTTTTTTTTCCCCCCCCATAGAGGACACCAACAACATGCCAGAAGTTCAAGAGAGTCAGGGAGCAGAAATGAGTTGTCTCTTATTAAGAAGCTGCTTGGGAAGCTGAAAGTAGTTAAGTCACCTGGACCTGATGGACAATGTCCCAGGGTTTTGAAAGAGATAGCTGAAGAGATTAAGGACACATTTAGTAGTGATCTTTCAAGAATTGCTAGATTCAGGAATGGTTCCAGAGGACTGGAAAATTGCAAATGCCACCTGACTCTTAAAAAGCGAGAGAGGTAAAAGACAAAGTTGCAGACTAGTTTGTCTGAACTTTATGGTTCAAGTTAAGTCACCTTTATTTATCTTTCATATAATGCTCGCAAGTTAGAATAGAAAATAAACACATTAAAATATTAAGACGCATACAGTAAAAGTCCATGGTACCCTATCCCCAACTGGTCTGGGAATTCAGGAGTCTGATGGCTTGGGGTGGAAAAAACTGTTGCCCAATCTGGATGTAAGGGCATGAGTCCTACCAGATGGCAGAAGGGAGAACAGTTACATGAAGGATTTGGGGGGGTCCTTCACAATGCTTATTGCCTTTCACCTGCATTGAATATTGTAGATGTTCTTCATGGTCGGAAGAGAGATCCCAATGTTCTTTTCCGCTGACTTCACTATCCTCTGCAGGACCTGCAGTCTGAGGTGGTACAACTGCCAAACCAGGTGGTGATGCAGTTACCCAGGATGCTCTCAATACATCCTCAGTAGAATGCAGTGAGGATGGAGGGTGATAGATGAACTTTCCTCAGCCTTCACAGAAAGTAGAGGTGCTGCTGAGCTTTCTTGGCTATGGAGCTGATTTTAAGTGAGCTGGTGTTAAGGGAACAGGTGAGATTCTCCGCAAAGTGCACCCCAAGGAACTTGACCACCTCAACGGTGGAGCCGTCAGTGGTCAGAGGAGCATGGTCTCCCTGGGCTTCCTGAAGTCCACATCCATCTCTTTTGTTTTATTATCATTCAGATACAGGTCGTTGGCTCTGCACCAGTCCATTAGTGACTGCACCTCATCTCTGTACACTGTACACGTACTTACTAATCAGGCCCACCACAGTTGTGTTATCTGCGAACTTGATGATGTGGTTCGAGTTTAGCTACACAGTCGTGGGTCAGCAGAATGAACGCCAGTGGAATGAGCATGCAGCCCTGAGGAGCCCCCTTGCTCATTTTGATGGTCTTGGAGGTTCTTTTACCGATCCAGACTGCTTGAGATCACCCGACAGTTGGTAAGATTCCAGAGTCCATTATTAAGGATTAGGTTTTTGGGAACTTAAAAGCATGTGATAAAATGTGACGAAGTCAGCATAGTTTCCTTCAGGAGAGATCTTGCTTGACAAATCTGTTGGAGTTCTTTGAAAAGGTAGTGAGCATGACAGACAAAGAAGAGTGAGTGAACATTGTTTACTTGGATTTTCAATTGGCCCTTAACAAAGTGCTAAGCAGGCTGAAAAACAGGCCATGGTATGGGAAAGGTGGAAGCATGTCTAGAAGATTGACTGCTGATTAACAGAAGGTAAAGAGTGGGAATAAAGGGGCTTTTTCCAGCTGGCTGCCAGTGACTACTGGTGTTCCACAGGAGTCATTATTCGGTTTGCTTCTTTTTGTGTATATATATATATATATATATATATATATATATGTAAATGGTTTTGATGATGGATTTGAGGGCTTTGTGGCCAAGTTTACGGATGATACGAAGATAAGTAGAAGGGTAGATACTATTGTGGAAGCAGGAAGTCTGCAGAGCAACTTGGACAGGTTGGGAGAACGGGCAAAGAAGTAGCAGCTGGAATACAGCATAGGTAATTATATGGTCATGCACTTGGATGAAGGAAAGAAAGGTATAGACTTTTTTTTCAGTGGAGAGAGAATTCCGAAAACAGAAGATTAAAGGGACTTTACAGATTCCGTAAAAGTTATCTTGCAGATTGAGTTGGTCATAAGGAAGGCAAATGCAATGGTAACATGCATTTTCAGAGGACTAGAATATAAAAATAACAATGTCATTCTAAGGGTTTAATAGGCGTTGTTCAGATCTCATTTGGAGTATCTTGAGCAGTTTTGGATCCTAAATCTAAGGAAGGATGTGCTGAGATTGGAGAGGGCACAGAGGAAGTTTACAAGAATGATCCTGTACTTGCTGGAGTTTAAAAGGATCAAAATCAGAATGTATTATGAACAAATATCACAAAATTCATTGTTTTACGGCAGCATTAAACATGCAAAAATTGCTACAAAAAACTGCAAAAGGGAAAAAGTGAGGTAATATCTGGTTCATTATCCATTCAGATGGTGGAGGGGAAGAAGCTGTTTTTGTACTGTTGGGTGTTCGTCTTCAAGCTCCTATACCTCCATCCTGATGGATACAGTGAGAAAAGGGTATGGCCTGGGTGGTGAGGATCCTTGATGATAGAGTCTGCATTCTTGAGACACCACTTCTTGTTGATGTCCTTAATGGAGTGAAAGCTTATGCCCATGATGGCCAAGTTCACATCTCTCTATAGCCTCTTCCTTTTCTTTGCATTGGCGCCTCTATTCCAGATAGTAATGCAACCAATCAGAATGCTCTCCATGGTACACTACAGATGTTTGCAGGTGTCTTTGGTGGCATAACAAATCTCCTCAGGCTCCGAACAAAGTACAGCTGCTGGCAAGCCACCTTCATGATTGCATCAACTTGACGACCCCAGGACCTCATTGAAACCTACTGAATATTGTCATGGCTGGATAAAGTGGATATTGATATGATGTTTCCAGAGGTGGGCATATCTATGGCCTGAGAGCACAGCCTCAGTGCAAAAGGTCATCTCTTTAGAACAGAGATGTGGAATAATTTTTTTTCATCCAGAGAACGGTGAAACTCTAGAATTTGTAGCCATAGATAGCTGTGGAGGATGACATTGGGTATATTTAAAGCAGAGGTTGATAGACTTTTGATTTGTAAGTGTGTTAAGGGTTACGGGAGAAATCAGGACAATGAAGTTGAAAGGGAAAATACATTAGGCATGATTCAAGCAAACTTGATGGGCTGAATGGCCTAATATTTCTCTGTTTATGGTATTGGTTCTAAGGCCACGAAAATATCTATGCCTTCTGAAGACATAATTTAGTAAAGGATGATGTATCGATTATCAATAGATTGCAATTTCCTTGATCACATTATAAAAATGTTTAAATTTGAATGCATGTCATCCAGTTCACCTCAGTGGGCATGGTGTATTGTTAAATGATGCACCTTAATGTTGAAGTTTTAGTCAGACTTCTGTGAGTTGCAGAATTCTCCAAGTGAACCTTCTCAATTTTGTGCGGATATATGAAATAATTTTTCAAAGTTCATCTTGCGTACATCTTGGTCGAGCACAAAAGCTTTCCTGGATCATGCAAAATTCAATGGATATAGTAAATGATCTGAGAAAAAGTAGAGCTTTCGCATTTTAGCACCAGTCTCCTTTTTCCACACTCTCTGGTTTATCTTCATAAAACTATTCATCTGATTTTCTGTGGAATGTTTCAAGGGCTTGACCATAATTTTAAAAATGTAAATCCAACATGACATGAAAAAGAAAGGTGTTTCCTCATATAAAATATTAAAAGTACTTGGCATGCCAGCTAGCATTTGCAGAGAGGAACAATTAATTTTCATATTAAATAGCCTTTGAGCAGAACTATCACAAGTGTTTCTTGTACTTTATGTTGTAATTTCAAATTTTCTGTATCTGAAGATTTTTACTTTAATTTCTTGCTCTGTCAGTTGTAATAAACCAGTGGTTTGCAACCTTTTTCTTTTCACTCACATACCACTTTAAGTATATCCTATGCCCTAGGTGCTCTGTGATTAGTAAGGGATTGCTTAAGGTGGTATGTGGGTGGAAAGAAAAAGTTTCAAAACCACTGTTTTAATCATACCTAATTGACTCATTATGTGCACGGTTTCATAACTCTAAAGGAAATGGGCCAATGACAACTTTTCTCAAGGAAAATATTTCAGTAACAATTGGGTCTAGAGCAGTGATTCTCAACCTAAAGGGAGAGGGAGATGAGACAGAAGTCGTGGTACATGTTGGTACCAACGACATAGGGAGGAATAGAGGACGTCCTGATAAGTGAGTACAGGGAGTTAGGTAGAGAGTTAAAAAGAAGGACCGCAAAGGGAGTAATCTTGAGATTACTGCCTGTGCTCCCTGACAGAGAGAGCAGGAATAGAATGAGATGGAGGATGAATGTGCGGCTGAAGGGGTGGAGCAAAGGGCAGGGATTCAAGTTTGTGGGTCACTGGGACCATTTTTCGGGTAGGTGTGACCTGTACAAAAAAAGACGGGTTGCATTTGAACCCCAGAGGGACCAGGATTCTGGTGGGGACGTTTGCTAGGGTTACTCAGGAGACTTTAAATTAGAATGGCTGGGGGGAGGGAACCAAATGAAGGAGAACAGCAAGGAGAAGGTTAGAGTGCAATCAGAGAAAGCTTGTAGACAGTGTTTGAGGGGGGGGGGGTAAGGCAGGTGATAGAAAAGGGGGATGCTCTATACAAAGATGGACAGGTCGATTGCAAAAGATCATAAGAGAGATATTGGTAAAGTTAGGGGCAAACAGGAAGTAAAAAGTGGGAAATCTCTAAAATGCATATATTTTAATGTTAGGAGTATTGTAAGGAAGGTGGATGAGCTGAAGGTATGGATTGACACTTGGAAGTATGACGTGGCAGCGATTAGTGAAACATGGTTACAGGAGAGATGTGACTGGCAGCTAAATATTCCTGGATTTAGTTGCTTTAGGTGTGATAGAACCTGGGCGGGGGGGGGGGGGGGGGGGGGAGGCAAGAGGGGGTGGGGTTGCACTAATCATTAGAGAAAATATTACAGTGGTGCTTAGGTGCGATAGAATACAAGGCTCGTCCAGGGAGGCTATTTGGGTGGAATTGAGGAATGGGAAAGGGGAAGTTACAATTATAGGGGTGTATTATAGACCACCTAATGGGGAACACAAATTAGTAGGGAGATAGCAGATATTTGTAATAAGCACAGGGTAGTGATTGTAGGTGATTTTAATTTTCCGATCATTGATTGGGAAACCCATTCCGTGAAAGGGCTGGATGGGTTGGAGTTTGTAAAATGTGTGCAGGATAGCTTTTTACATCAATACGTGGAGGTACCAACTAGAGAGGGAGCTGTGTTGGATTTACTGTTGGGGAATGAGATGGGTCAGGTGAGAGGTATGTGTGGGGGAGTACTTCGGGTCCAGTGATCATCGTACCATTAGCTTCAAGGTAATTATGGAAAAGGATAGGTCTGAACCCAGAGTTGAGGTTTTTGAGTGGGAAAAGCTAGGTTTGAGGAGATGCGAAAGGATTTACAAGGGGTGGATTGGGACGAATTGTTTTCTGGGAAGGATGTAATAGAGAAATGGAGGGTCTTTTAAAGGAGAGGTTTTAAGAGTACAACATCTTTATAAACCTGTTAGGTTGAAAGGTCAGGTCAAAAGTTTGAGAGAGCCATGGTTCTCAAGGGATATTGGAAACTTGGTTTGAAAAAAGAGGGAGTACTACAATAAATATAAGAAACAAGGAAGAAAGGAGGTGTTTGGGTACTATATTGAATGTGAAAAAAACTTAAGAAAGAAATTAGAAAAGCTAAAAGAAGGTATGAGGTGGCTGTAACAAGCAGGGTGAAAATAAATCCAAAGGGTTTCTACAAATATGTAAATAGCAAAAGGAAAGAGAGACAAAATTGGTCCAATAGAGAATCAGAAAGGACAAATGTGTGTGGAGCCAAAAGAGATGGGGGAGGTCTTGAACAATTTCTTTTCCTCAGTATTTACTGAGGAGAAGGATATTGAACTGTGCAGGGTAAAGGAAGCAAAGGGGGTCTATATGGAGACTATAGTGATTAAGAAAGAGGTAGTACTGGAGCTTTTGAAACATATAAAGGTGGCTAAGTCTCCAGGTCCTGACAGGATTTTCCCCAGGACCTTGAGAGAAGTTAGTGAAGAAATAGTGGAGGCTCTGGCAGTGATTTTTCAAATGTCATTAGAGACAGGTATAGTGTCGGAGGATTGGTGTGTTGCGCATGTGGTTCCTTTGTTTAAAAAGGGTTCGAGGAGCAAGCCTATCAATTATCGGCCTGTAAGTTTGACGTCTGTGATAGGTAAATTGATGGAAAGTGTTCTTGGAGATAGTATATATAAGTATATGGAAGTTCAGGGTCTGATCGAGGACACTCAACACGAATTTGTGCAAGGAAGTTGGTGTTTGACCAATCTTGTTGAATTTTTTTAAGAGGTGACTAGGAATGTTGATGAGAGTAGAGCAGTGGACGTTATCTATATGGACTTCAGTAAGGCCTTCGATAAGGTTCCGCATGGGAGGTTATTTAGGAAGGCTAAGTCCTTGGGTATTAATTTGGAGATAGTCAAATGGATTCAACAGTGGCTGGAAAAAAGGTGCCAGGGAGTAGTAGTAGATAATTGTTTGTCAGGATGGAGGCTGGTGACAAGCGGAGTGCCTCAGGGTTCGGTATTGGGACCATTGCTGTTTGTCATTTATATGTAAATGATCTGGAGGATGGGGTGGTAAATTGGATTAGTAAATATGCAGATGATACTAAAATAGGGGGAATTGTGGATGATGAAGAGGGTTTTCAAAGATTGCAAAGGGATTTAAACTGCTTAGAGGAGTGGACAGAAAGATAGCAGATGGAGTTTAATGCTGATAAGTGTGAGGTGCCTCATTTTGGAAAGAATAATCAAAGCGAGACAAATGTGGTAAGTGGGAGGGCATTGAAGAATGCAGTGGAGGAGAAAGATCTAGGAATAACGGTGCATTGTTCCCTGAAGGTAGGAGCGCATGTGGATAGGGTGATGAAGAAGGCCTTTAGTATGCTTGCATATATAAATTAGTGCATAAAATATAGGAGTTGGGAAGTAATGATGAAACTGTACAAGGCATTGGTGAGGCCATATTTAGAGTACTATGTGTAGTTCTGGTCACCGATTTATTGGAAGGATATAAACAAGATAGAGTGTAGAGAAGGTTTACAAAAATGTTGCCTGGGTTTCGGCATCTGGAATACAAGGAGAGATTGAGCAAATTAGGTCTTTATTCCTTGGAACGTAGAAGGCTGAGAGGGGATTTGATAGAGGTGTTTAAGATAATGAGAGGGATAGATAGAGTTGATGTGGAAAGGCTTTTCCCATTGAGAATAGAAGAGATGGATACAAGAAGTCATGGGTTGAGAGTTGGCAGACTAAGGTTTAGGAGTAACATGAGGGGGAACTTCTTTACTCAAAGAGTGGTTACTGTGTGGAATGGGCTTCCGGGAAAGGTGGTGGAGGAGGCAGGGTCAATTTTGTCATTTAAGAAAGAGTTGGGTAAGTATATGGATGGGAGGGGGATGGAGGGATATAGACAGTGCTGGTAAATGGGATTAGAGGAGGGTACTTGGATCAGTACGGACTAGAAGGGCCAAATTGGCCTGTTTCCGTGCTGTAATTGTTATATGGCTATATAGTTTCCTTAGGCCAATCTTTATCATCTGCTTCATCTATGATGCCTCAGTCATCTTGGACACCTCTTTCCTCCCCTCAAAAGATACACGGGGTGTAAAATGCACACCTTCACACTAGAGGACATTTTCTTTTTGCATTCATCAGACCCTTCAATGAACCTCCTATTATTGCTTAAAGATGTATTGAACTGCTTAACTGTCCTAACCACAGTAGTAGATGGGTATCTATTTTTTGAAAATTTCATTTTAATTTTCATAGTCTCGTAAAATTCAAACAAACCATATAATTATTTTAAACATTCATGTAACATAAGGACTCTGCATTTATTCCACCCCACCACCCCCCCCCCCCCCCCACCCCCTTCCTCACTCCCTCCTCACTCTCATACAACTGAAAATGCAGTCAATTAAATTACATCAATACAAATTCCAGTGGGGTCAAAGACCCCTACAGAACCCTGGGAAAAATCCTAGGAAAAAAAAAATCAGAAAGGCTAAGTAACAAAAGGTAAGAAATTAAACAGAACTTAAATTGAAAAGAAATTTTAGAAACTGATAACTCATGTCACCTGCACAATGTCCTATTTCTATGTTCACATTTATTTCCCTGCTGGGACAGATTGCTACATTACCCCTGATTCCGTTAGGTGGGGGGAGGCTAATTAATTTGTGCATCAATATGTTTCAAGAAAGGTTGCCACACCTTCATGAATATATATTTTTCCTTAGATTGTATATTTCCACAATCCATCGTGTGATTTTTCAGTTGGGAATCAGACTTCCACGAAACTGTTATATACTTCCTGGCTACCACTAAGGCAACCTTCATGTACGAAATTTGGTATTTGGGCAGTCTAAAACTCATGTCTCCCAGAGTTACCCTTTTAGAACTTGTGGAAAATCCATTTTTGTAATTTTTTTTTAATGTGCCCATGGTCTTCCCAGAAAGGTCTCACCTTTGCACATAGCCAGGTGGAGTGGGCAAAAGTTCTAACCTCCACAACACACCGAAAGCACATTTCTGAAATTTCAGGCTTTGATTTGTGTAATTTTTGAGGCTTGAGGTACAGCTGATGCAAGAAGTTGTATTGCATCATCTGTATCTGGCATTGACAACTCCAATTATACTGTCCACAGATCTTGCCACCATTGTTCATTGATTGTTGTGCCCATGTCCAACTGCCATCTCACCCTTGACCTTTGTAAGCCTGGCTTCTGGCCCTCACTTTGGAATATGTAATGCTTCTTTACACACATTCCCCTCTTGAATTAGAATCTCCACATCACTACATCTACATCTAGGAAGGGTCATAGAAGATGCTAATTTTTATCTTAAGAAAGATTTATTTGCAGATAGCAGAAGAATGTTCTTTTAGACATCATATTTGTTCCTCAACTGCTTGAAATACACAAGATGCCTTTGCTTGCAACAATCCTTGATGCACCTGATCCCTATCTGGCACCAGGTGTCCAGGGTTGTATTACCCAGTGTCAAGGGTATTGTTGTTCTAGGTCAAAAGTGTTTTGGGAGATAAATCCAATCCAATACATTGATTTTTTTTTTTCTTTGCCATATCTGAAGTATGTGCTTTAGTGTGGAGTTTTTTTTAATTAATTTAGTGTTTCATTTATATATAGACTCTCCTGCTGTCTTTTCACCTACTGCATGTAGTCTAATTTGTGCCCAGGAAAGGTGGAGGGGGGGGGGGGCTCCTTCAAAGAGTGAGGTGATAAACCTTGCCTGGGCTGTCCAGTAATTTTTTTTTTTAAGTTGATTTTAAACCCTCCAAATTATGGTCCCACATCAACATTTCCATGGAGATTCTAGCCACTTTACTGTTCCACTGGAACCTTCTGACATATTCGTTAAGTATCTTTAATAAAAAAGCCCTGGGACAATGAAATGAATAATGATTGGCATCACGTTCATTCTGAGCTGTTAACTCTGCTCACCAGTGTTATGAGCAGAATCTTCCATCCAGCAAGGTTGTCTTCAATTTTTCTGAGCAAAGTGAAATAATTAAGTAGTATAAATTTTGTCTACTTTTATCCCCAGATATTTATCGACTTCTCTGTTGATATTGTCTATAATCCCCATTCGTCAAAGGCATAATCTCACTTTTGTCCAGATTTACCTTGTACCTGAGACCTTCCCATAATCCTCAGGTCCTCAGCCTGGCCAATGACCCCCTGGGGTTTGTCAAATATACTAACTCATCAACAGCAAAAATGTTGATTTTGTGTTCCACCCTGAACCTCTTTATGTCTGGATCCCGCCGAATGGGTTCTGCCAGCGGTTCAATTGCTAGTATGAACAGCGCTGGGGACAATAAACATTCCTGCCTACTTCATCTGCTCAATGGAAACACTGGAGAGATCTGCCCATTTGGAATAATTTTTGCTTGGGTTTATAGTCAAGTTTCCTCACCCAATTAGTAAATGTTTCACCCAATTCAAATTTCTCCAATACCTTGAGCAAAAAGTCCCAATCCAATCTGTGAAAGGCCTTTTATGCATCCAGAGCTACAGCCTTTCCTGGATCCATCTTTGACTGTGCCATATGTACTACAGTAAGCAATCTAGCTACATTGTTTGCTGATTGTCTCCTTTCTACAAATCCAGCTTGGTCTGGATTTGTTAATTTCGGCAAATATTCTGCCAACCTATTGGCCAATGCTTTTTGCGATAATTTTATAATGTGTTCAATAATGAGATGGGTCTATACGAGGCGGGATTCAATAGGTCTCTGGCTTTTTTTTGGAATCTCCGTGATAATTGCTGTTGAGAAAGACTCCGTGAGGGTATGCGTCTCTACCACCTGATCCACCACCTTTATAAGAAGGGATGTTAAAAGATTCTTGAACTCTTTATTAAAAATTTTGTGAGAAAAACCATCCTCCCCCAGTGATTTGCCAGACTGTAGAGAGCTCAGGCTTCATGCAATCTCCCCTTTAGAGAAAGGGGCACCCAGCCCCTCTCGCTCTTCCTGATCCAAACTTGGTAGATTCAGTGGAAGCAAGAAATCATTTATTTTGGTAGGATCATCTCCTGACTCAGATTTTTACAATTTCTTATGAACCCTTCCAAATGTTTCATTTCTTTCAGTTTGTATGAGGTCTTGCCTTCCCCAGTATGAATTGCATTGATTGTTCTTGAGGCCTCTTCTGCCCTCACCTGCCAGGACTTTATGGGGCCTCTCCCCCAGCTACTAATACTGCTGTATAGATTTTCAAATCAACCTTTGTCTTGTATGTTTGTAACATATCATATTTAAGCTTTTTATTCACCAAATTCCTGTATTTTTCTTCTGTGCCTGCTCTTCGATAATTCTTTTCCAGTTGAGCTGTCTGCTGTTCTAAAGCATTAACTTCCTTTGTGGGCCTATTTTTAATGCTCTTGGTATATCCAATTAACGTCCCTTAAATAAGCCTTCATTGTGTCCCATATTAGGAAATTTTCCTCAGTAGAGGGGCAGTTGGTCTCATAGAACAATCCTATCTGAGCTCTTTCAAAGCTACAAAGTTCTGGTTTTCCCAATAGCAACGTATTCAGGTGTGATCTCTACACTGAGGCCTACTTATTTGGCAGTTATAATGGACAAAGTCAAGGTTGAATGGTCAGACAGTAGTCGAGCCATGTACTCAGTCTCCACTATCCTACCTTCCAATTGGACTGATGCCAAAAATAAATCAATTCTAATTCTTCTACCTTTCCCTCTCTCTCGGATTCAGCCTTCTCCAGACATCTATGAGATTCATGTCTTTCATAAAGGGCAGGGTGGACTGAGCTGCCCTGGCCTTTGTTACCTTCTTTGCTGATTTCTCCATGACTGGATCCAGACAAAAATTAAAGCCCCCTCCAATCAAAAAATTGTCACACCCCTCGGAAACTTTCAAGAATACATCCTGTATAAATTTTTAATTATTGAAATTTGGGGCATAAATATTCATGTGCCCAGGGTTCCGAGTATATTTGACAATGTATCATCATGAATCTCCCCACTGAGTCAGCAACCACCTCTCTGACCATCACTGGAACATTCATCTCTATCAAGATAGCCACCGCCCCTGGCTCTGGAATTGAAAGAGGACATCACCACTAGGCCCATCCACCCCCTCTTTAACTTTAAGTGCTCTTGCTCTGTAAGGTGGGTCTCCTGCAAAAACACTATTTCCACCTGCATCCTTTTTAAGAGTGCCAAGACTCTTAATCCACCCATTTACATTAAATCTCATGAATTTGATTGACTTATCTATTACCCCCAGACCACTCCATTATATCTTCCCCTTCCTTCTCATCGCCTGATATTTAACCTCCATCCTGATTCTCCTGCATAGATCCTTGGCACAGGCGACCGCGATCTGAAAAAAAACTAAATAAATTAACAAAACTAGAACCCACAAATTCAGAACAAACTGTAGATGGACATCTATTAACAATGAAATGGATTACAGGAAAGAGAATGAAAGTCTAGTTGCATGATGTCAGGATATTTTCTCTCTCAATGTTAGTAATACATTGGAGATTATCATCAACTTTAAAAGAGGGGCAGAGTCTACACCCTTGTCCACATTAATGGGAGCAAAGTTGAAAGAATAGATAGCTTCCAGGTTCTCAGAGATAAATAACTCAAATGACCTTACCTGGGACAAAGATTGATGCGATGGTCAAGAAAGGAAACGGACACCTACTTAGAAAACTAAGGAAGTTTGTCATGTCCCCCCTCCACATCTGCTTCTGGACCATTGTTGAAAATATCGTTGTTGGATACATAGCAATGTGCTACAGAAGCAAGAAGCTACAGAAGATAGTGATTGCAACTTAGAACATTATACAAACTTCCCTCCCCTCCATGGACTCCATCTAAATCTCCCACTGCCTAAGAAAGACCACCGATAAACTGATGGACCAATAACACCCCAGTCACACACTCTTCTCCCTCCTCCTAGAGGGGAGAAGGCTTAAGAATGTGAAAGCACACTCCAACAAACTTAGATAGTTTTTCCTTCAGCTGGCTGTTTTCTGAATCAATCTCATAATGGTGCAATCATGGTGCACTTGCGTAGTGCCAACTGATCTTTTCACTGTAATTCTATACTCTGTACTGATGATTTTTTTCACAGTTGTGTCTGTTGGAGATAACCAGTCTACTCATAGAATAAATTTCACTATTTTATGATAAATGAAATCAAACATAAAACTTTGCTCTTAAACATTATACCTGTGTTTTCTCTTGTTTGTCACTCCCTTGCATTTTTCTTCTTGCACCATTTGCTATACTATTTAATGATGAGTTTATTGTCATAAATATAATTACAATGTCCATGAGCATCAAATTCTTACTTTGTAAATATAAAAATTACGACTCCAATATTTTGCATGAAATTACCACATGGAAAGAGATAATAAGAAATTGACGACTGGAAAGTATACAAAATAAAAATTCTCACTACATCTCAGTATACATGACAATGAATAATTCAACATCACCACCAACTTCATTATGGTTAGAAATCAGGAATATTCTTAACAATTGCTGAATGTTTAATTCAATTTGCCACACCTCAAGCAATGAAGAGGTTAATCCCAATGTTCTGAAAATCCTGACAATAGTTAGGCACAGGCATTTAAAGTGGCAAGTTACATTCTTGCCACATACTTGCCAAGCAGTGATCACCTTTAAGAGAGGGTTAAATACCACTTTCCTTTGACATGCAATGGCATTACAGTCTTCCTTACCATCATCGTCTTTTACTCTCACCATAGATGAGAAATTTAGTCCAGCCAGATGAGTAAATATTGTGGCAGTGTGCACTTTGAAACTGAGTGTTTTCAGAAGGTGACTCAACTTCCTCAGTAACATTAATGATTACATTGGTGTTACCTCTTGCACTCATGATGAACTTTATCCAATTTGCTGCTAATTTTCACCCTGACCTCAAATTTTACATGGTTCATCTCTGGCAACACTCTCCCCTTTCTTGAACTCTCTGTCTCTATCTTGTGAGATGATCTACTTACAGACATCTTCTTTAAACTTGCTAACTCTCACAGTTACTTCTTTCCACCCTGTCTCATGTAAGGATTCTATTCCTCTTTCTCAATTCCTCCATCTCTGTCGCATCTGCTCCAAGGATGAAGCTTTCCATTCCAGAACATCAAAGATGTCCTTCTCCTTCAAAAAAGTATGGCTTCCCCTCTAATGCCATTAATTCAGCCCTCATCTGCAACTCCTCTATTTCTCACACATCTTGCCTGGCCCCTTCTATACTGCGATGAAACAAGGACAGGATTTCCCTTGTCCTCATCTTCTACATCCAATATATCCTCTGCAATTTTTGCCACCCACAACATGATTCCACCAACAGACACATCTTCCCCTCTCCACTTTCTGCAGGGACCATTCCCTCTGGGACTCTCTCATTCACTCATCCCTTCCCAAGAATCGCCCCCTCAGAACCTACCCCCGTGGCTACAAGAAATGCTCCAATTGCACCTACACCTCCTTGCTCAACACAAGCAGTCCTTCCAAGTGAAGCAGCACTTCACTGTGAATCTGTATGGAGTCAGTCATTTACTGCATCTGTTGCTCCCGATGTTGCACCCTAAACCCTCCTCTACATCATTGAGAGTGGATGCAAACTGGGAGATTGTTTCATTGAGCAGCTTTGCTCTGTCCACTAAAATGGTGAGGGCTTCCCAGTGGCCAACCATTTTGATTCCACACACCACTTTCACACTCGCATGTGTGTTCATGGCCTCGTACAATGCCAAGCCAAGGCCACTCGCATTGGAGAAACAACACCTTATATCCTGTCTTGGCACTCTGAGCCCAGACAGTATTAACCATTAACTTCTACAATTTCCATTCAGACGCTCGTCTTTTTTCATCCAGCTCTTCTACACTTCCTTTCCATCTCCTATCGGAGACCTATCTTCAGCCCTTGACAGTCTCCTATAAAATTCTTTTTTTCTCTTCTACCCTCCTATTTGTATCCACATGACTTTTTCTCTCCTCCCCCTCCCCTCCTCCCCCTCCCCTCCTCCCCTCCCCTCCTCCCCCTCCCCTCCTCCCCTCCCCTCCCCTCCTCCCCTCCTCCCCCTCCTCCCCTCCCCCTCCTCCTCCCCCTCCTCCTCCTCCCCCTCCCCTCCTCCTCCTCCCCCTCCCCTCCTCCCCCTCCCCTCCTCCCCCTCCCCTCCTCCTCCTCCCCTCCCCTCCCCTCCTCCCCTCCCCTCCCCTCCTCCCCCTCCCCTCCTCCTCCTCCCCTCCCCTCCTCCTCCTCCCCTCCCCTCCTCCCCCTCCCCCTCCCCTCCCCCTCCTCCCCCTCCCCTCCCCCTCCCCTCCCCCTCCCCTCCTCCCCCTCCCCTCCCCCTCCCCCCCTCCCCCCCCCTCCTCCCCCTCCCCTCCTCCGCCCTCTGCCCTCCCCTCCTCCGCCCTCCTCTCCTCCTCCTCCCCTCCTTGGGAGTCGGGTAGGCAGGTGAGAGTTCAGAGTTGGGAAGGCAGGTGATATAGAAGCAGACAAGGGGAGTAGAAAGGCTGATGGAGGAGAGGGTGAAGGTGGAGACAGTCTGGTGGGTTATAAGTAGGAACACAAAGCCTACAAGTTGAAATCAGATAGAAGGAAGGTGATAATGCGAACCATTAATGGAGAGATAAAGGGTAGTTGGAACAGATAAAAGAATGTATCTGTTTGGGTGAAATGTGTGCTAGGAGGCTGGAAGGAAGGTATGGGAAAGAGAAGGGAAGTGGAGATGAATCAGAGGGAGAGAGATGAGGAATCTGAAATGGGAAAATTCAATGTTTGTTCCATTGTTTGCCAACTGTCCAGGCTGGAATATGAAGCACTGTTTTTCAAATTTCTATTGGACCTCACCCCAACAATGTAGATGGTTGAATTTGGACAGGGCAGAATGGAAACAAGATTTGAAATGGCACAGACCCAGGAGCTTGGAATGATCGTTGAGAGCAGATGCAAGTGTTGTGCAAAATCATCACCTAGTTGTGTCTGATGGTTAGTCTTCCAATGAAAGTTGTTGTGTCTTGAGGAATCTTGTTACCTGATCTTTGGTATTTTGTTTCTCGCTAGGGTTATGATTGATAGACATGCTGATTCAATAGGCTTGCAATTAAAAAAAATCAAAAATATACTCGGCTACCTCCTTGGTAAGATGTAACGAGATCTCTTTGGGTTAGCAGTTGGATCAGTAAAGACCGTAAAGAATGAAAAGGAAAATGTGCCTTAATGTTATTAATATGCAGTAAATGTCGTAATTCAGCATACTACTCATGTTGATAGATTTTTATAAAGCATCATGGAATGTGTTTCCGTTTGTCAAAATGAAACTATTGATGGTATTTTGTAGCAGACACAACTTTAAATTTTATTTTTGGTTTTCTTCAAAGCATATTAACTCCATTTCAATGATTTCAAGGTTCCTTTTATTATGTAATAATACATTAAAAATGTATTGGCTATGTTAGACTTCAATTTTTGCTTGCTGTAAGGGAAGGAATTGTCATGAGCCTTGCCTAGTGTCACTAATAATAGGAGAAAAAGAAGCAAAAGAGACTCCCTTCAGAGACAGAGGGTTCGGGTCTCTTGAATCCTGGTTCTGATATCTGGTTCACATGAGCCATTCTCCAGAAACCCACAAAACACCAACAGCCCGCAGCTTTTGTGAATCCGTCAGCTGCCGAGCCCCTTACTGATCAACTGTCATGGTCACTATCCTGTAGGGTCGTCTCTTATGCATCTCCTCAGTATGGGGGAAGATGGGTATTCTCCCTGCTTCTGGTGCCCTGTGCCAGTCTGCAGCTTTCCCAGAGTCTGCAACACCTCGTGGTATGCTGCCCAGCATAGGTGCTGCCATCTTGGGCACAGACCATGTGGGTACAGGTTGTAGGTTTTTTTTTAAGAAACCATCAGCTCCTTTAACAAATTGCTTAAAGCTTGTGTGGAGCTGATTTGGACCAAATGGTAGGATCCTGTGGAGCAGTGCTGCGTCTCCATTCTCTGCTCTTCTGGGCCCGCACCAGCAGTGCCGCCTCAATTCTATTTATTTATTTATTTATTTACCTTGAGTGAATTATTGCAGGATTGAGATTAGTTATTTAGAAGTATATGGGTGTGTTCAACTTCCCTAATATTGACTGGTACCTCCTTACTGCAAGAGGGATAGATGGGTCAGATTTCTGACATAGTATGTGGACCAACCAACGAGAGGAGAGGCCATACTGAATCTAATTCTGGGTAATGAACCTAGTCAGGTGGGGGAGCATTTTGGTGACAGTGACCATAACTCCCTGAGCTTTGGCGTAGCCATGGAAAAGGATAAAAGCAGACAAAATGGGAAATTGCTTAATTGGGGAAAGATTAATTACAATGGGATGAGGCAGGAACTTGCAAGAGTACATTGGAAAAAGATGTTCAAGGGAGAAAACAGAACTAATATGGAGGAAGTTTAGGGACCACTTGTGCTGGGCTCAAGATAGGTTTGTCCCACTGGGACAAGGAAAAGATGGTAGGAAAAGGGAACCATTGTTGATGAAACATGTGAGGCTGCTCGTCAAGAGAAAGAAGGAAGCATATATTAGATATAGGAAGCAGGAAACCAGAAGGGCTCATGCAAAGTACATGGTAGATAGAATGGAGCTTAAGAAAGGACTTAGAGCTCCAATAAGGCATGAGAAAGCCCTGGAATGTAAGATTAAGTAGAAGCTCAAGGCATTCTGTGCATATGTGAAGAACAGTCGTATGACGAGAATAAAGGTGGCGCTGCTAAAGGACAAAGGAGGCAATGTGCCTGGAGGTAGAAGAGGTTGGGGAGGTCCTAAATGAATACTTTGCTTCAGTATTCACAAGAGAAAAGGACCTTGATCAGGGAGAGGTTGAATAGAATAGACTTGTGTGCTGGACAGTGTTGAGATTAAGGAAAAGAAAGTGTTGATTCTCCTTAAAAACTTTAAGATTGTTAAGTCCCCCAGGCCAGATGTGATATACCCCAGGTTTCTGTGGGAAGTGAGGGAAGAGATAGATGTGGTAATAGCTATGATCTTTGAGTCCTCTTTGGTGTGTTATGAACCCAAAGGGACTTAAAAACCAGCAGCAACAGGAATGCACTAAAACAATGGCTACTTAAACAAAACTGGTTTTATTTTCTTAATACATAATAATATCAATACTTATTACTATTAACCTAACTTAACCACCTTCTAATTCTAAGTGCACAAATATGTAATGTTTGTTTGGAAAAGTTGTTTTTCACTGTCCAATCATTCACTTTTCAATTCTCCAAGTTCACTGGTATCAGGTAATCTTCCATACTCTGCACAGAATTAAACATATTATATTTACCAGGCTCTGGTGCTTTAACTAAGTTGTTACTGCTCAGGAAGGTCTTTGTTGGTTTCAGAGACAGTTGTTGTTCGTTGGACACACAAACTGATCTTCAATCAGCAACTAAAGTGTCTTACTGAAGAAACTTGCCTCCTCTTGGTTTTTTCCAAAAGATAACCTCTTCTTCCAAGTTACCATAAGGAGTTCTTTTTCCCCTATTTCAGAAGAAACATAATAACCAGCCACAACCTCTACAATTGACTACAGAGATTTAGAATAGGCTGAACTCAGAACTCAAAACCTGTCTTGAAATGGGGTCTTGCAGCAGGCCTGCCAACTTGCAGCCTTCACACTGTGACAGATTATGTTATATTTTAAATTGTATATAGATATGTTTTAAAGGAGATAAATTGTAGCCTGTGTTTTAGTTAGGTCATACACAAATACAAACATTTCAAAACAGATTTCATTTAAAATGCAGGACCTTGGTTTAAGCCAGACAGTCCAGGCTCTGAAAGCCTTTGCAAAAACTTTGAAAAATGCCTATAAGGACTTCACAAGTAGGCATTAATTGGACATGGTGTGGAGTAATTAATTATTGTTTTGGAAAGTAACAGATTGGGTCAGAAGATTGGGTCCGGTGCCACAGTCTATGCAGTTTGCTGTTCTAAGAGGGTCGTGTGATAGAGAGAATTAAGTTCTACAGTTATTCAGTTCAGCAGCAGCAGCTGGAACTGAAGCAGGCCAAGCTGGAAAGCTTGTGGAAAACCCCATTTTGAAGACTGGTTGTGAGTTCTTAGTTCAGCCTGGTCAAAGCCCTTGTGGTCCATACAAGAGGAGATGGCTGGCTATATAATGTTTCACTTGAAATAAGGGAAACAAAAGGAACTCTGTGATGACCTGAAAGAAAGAGGTGCTTTTCATCTGGAAAATCCTGATGGGGCAAGTTTCTTTGGCAAGACACTGAAGTGGCTAATCAGAAGGAATCAGTTGTGGGTGTCCAACGAGCAACAAATCTCTCTGAAAACCAACAAGAACCTTCCTGAGCGGTAACCATTTACTTTTCAAGCACCAAAGCCTGGTGAAGATTCATAGATGTTAAATTCTGTGCACAGTATAAGAATTGTCTGATACCAGTGAATTTGGAGAAGTGAGGTGAGATTGGACTGTAAATCAAAGAACTTTTCTGAACTTACATACGCATTACATACATGTGAGCTTGCAACCGCTGCAACCGTGCCTGCCTGTCCTGCATCGGGACTTGTCGGTCACCAACGAGCCTACAGCAGACGTGGTCATACCCTTCCATAAATCTTCGTCAGCGAAGCCAAGCCAAAGAAAGAAGAAATAAGTTAGAGTTTGATTCTGTTTTCATGTTTAAAGAAAATTAAAAGCAACTTTTGTTTGAGTAACCATTTGTCTTGGTGAATTTCTTTTGCTCCTGGGTTTTGGGGTCCTCTGGGCCCATAACAACACAAACTGTTGCAGAATAGTCTGACAAACAATGGGTGTTTTTTTTTCCCTGTTTGAAAAACCATGTGGCTCCTCTTAGGACAACAAACTCCAACCAGATATTTAAAACTCTGGGACCAGTTTAAAAGGAAGAGTTCTCAGTTCTTGAGCTTAGACACTGTTCAAACATGCTGGTCCATTAACACCTACTTATGAAAGCACTTCCCATTGTTTCTGCAAAGCCAACTGTAGACAGGAAGTCTACCCTTGCATAGCTCTCACGTCAAATAAGATGCTTGTGAAATGTGACCTGATAACTAAACCTTAAAATCTTGCCCTTTTAAAATATATTTTATCATAATTTTATTAACTTATTCCATAACATTGGCCACAGTGGCAGTGCCGGAGGTTTGAAGAATGACATATATAGTCCCCTTGTTTAAAAAAGTTAATAGGGAATTATAGACTGGCGAGTCTTACGCCAGTAGTGTGCAAACTGTTGGAGAGGATTCTTCAGGTTAGGATCTATGAGCATTTGGAGAAGTGCAGTCTACTCAACGATGGCTTTGTGAAGGGAAGGTTGTGCCTCACAAGCCTAATTGAGTTTCTTAAGAAGGTAACAAAAGAAATTGATTAAGATAAGGCAATAGATGTGGTCTACATGGACTTTAGTAAGAGATTTGACAAGGTCCCTCATTCAGAAAGTCATGAGGCATGGGATCCATGGAACTTCAGCTGTGTATAATTTTGTTTTAATTGGCTTGCGCGTACAAAGCAGAGAGTAGTCGTGGAAGGAAAGTATTCTGTTTAGAGGTCAATAACTAGTGGAGAATTGCAAGGATCTGTTCTGGAACCCCTGCTCTTTGTTATTTTTATAAATGACCCCGATGAAAAGGTGGAAGGATGGGTCAGTAAGTTTGTGGATGATATGAAGGTTGGACGAATTGTTTTCAGTGGAGCTGAAGGTTGTCGAAGGCTACAATAGGATATGGACAGGATGCAGAGTTGGACGGAGAAGTGGCAGATGGAATTCATTCAGATATGTTGGGTGATGCATTTTGGAAGGATAAACCAGAAAGTTGAGTACGGGGTTAATGTTCGATTACTTGAGAGTGGATGAACAGAGGGATCTTGGGGTCCAAATTCATGCATCCCTCAAGGTCGAATGGTTGATAGGATAGTTAAGAAGGCCTATGGATTGCTGGGCTTCATTAATATGGGGGTTGAGTTCAAAAGTAGAGAGGTCATGTTGCAACTCTATATATCTCTGGTGAGACCACACTTAAGAATATTGTATTCAGTTCTGGTCACCTCATTACAGGAAGGATGTGGAAGTTACGGAGAGGGTGCAGAGGAGATTTACCAGGATGTTGCCTGGATTCGAAAATAAGTCTTACGAAGGAAGGTTAGCAGAGCTGGGACTTTTTTCTTTGGAATGTAGGTTGAGAGGAAACTTAATAGAGGTCATCAAGATTATGATAGGCATAGATAGGGTGGACAGCCAGTGCCTTTTTCCCAGGGTAGGAATAGCAAACACCAGAGGACACAAGTACAAAGTCAAGGGAGGTTTTGATGAGACATCGGGTGTTTTTTTTTAATGCAGCGTTGTGGATGCCTGAACTGCCTTGCCAGGGATGGTGGTAGAGGCTGAAACATAAGGGACATTTAAGTGACTCCTAGACAAGTACATGGATGGGAGGAAAATAAAGGGTTATTGGGTAGGGAGAGTTAGGTATTTTTTTAAAGGAGTATATGGGTCGGCACAATATCGAAGGCTGAAGGGCCTGAATCATATTTTTCAACACATACTTCAATGGTTGAACAAAATTACCTGTTCTAAGTAATCTAGATAATATGATAAAAATACTTGGAGGAAATTAATTAAGTGAGACTCTTCTGATGAATGGTCATTTTTTTTTGGCCTGTAATTTGGGATTCATTTTTGTTTCCAACATGCTATTTAATACTTTGTGTTTTATTTGCTGAAAGGGTGTAATTTTTTTTGGAAGCTTTCAGAGAGTTAAAGTGGCATAGTAAAGGGGAAAAATAAATCATTTACTGAAAAATAGGTAACTATTGTGTGGAGTCAGTTATCTTGCTTGCATCAGTGGTCTTGCTGCTTGACCTGGTTTTATTAAGAAATTTTGAACTTTGCTGCTAGTCAGATGAATTATGCAGCTGGCACAAGATCTTTTGGCAAAGCCTGCATTTGGGATTCCCTCATGATTACTGCCCTTTCTGGAAAGCAACGTCAACAGTGAGCAGATGGTGTTATTTCATGTGTGATTTTTAAAAACCTAGAGAGTAGGTGGTTATAACTTGTATAGCAAACATTTTTTGGATTTTTTTGCAGTGAATTGTCATGAAATCATATTGAAATCAGAACATCAGGAAAGAATAATTAAATTCTCATATTTCAATTACATTATTCCAGATCAATGTACAATTTAGACTTATTTAATGCTTAAGGATAATTGCCCAAAATGTTTAAATAATTATATTTTGACTTTGATTTGACCCAAAATGATCATGTTGTTTTGAATGTGGATGAACTTCTGGGGGAACCGGGAGATGCTTAAAATGGCCAATATTTTTAAAAAGTTAGTACTGTATCTAACATTCATTTAGTTCAAAACCAGTTTACATTATCAATCATACCAATTTCTTAGATAATTTGAAATTTTAAAATGAATGGGTTTTAAAAAAATCAAATATTCTGTGAGATGATCTGGGAATATCTACTCACTGCTGACTGCATTTTCTAAAAAGACTGTTTATCGAGGGAATCTCACCTTTAAGGTTTTGTCAGAAGGTCACATACGGTCAATGCATCAGATGGAATTTGAACCTTAAAAATGACACTCCAAAATCAGGGATCATCTTGTATGCTAAGTATAAAATCTGAATTTATGATTAAGAGTGACCCCTGTGACGATGGAGAACCATATAAAACACTCACATAAATCCTACGGTTCTAACCACTAAATATTTTTTGTCTGATCCTTGCGTTTGGGAAGTTGGATTAATATTAATAGTAATATTACAAACTGACCGTTTTTTTAAAATAACAGCTTCAACAAACAGCTAATAGTTGACATTTGCAACAACTGACGCACAGTAAACAATTGGCGATGTTAAAAGGGTGTGTTCAGTTAGTCGGGCCAATCACAATAAATCTCACAGTGACCAGTTACCTGTACTTTTAAACTTGGATAGAAAGTGTTTCTTGTAAAGGCAAAAGTTTCTAATATATTACATTATATTATGCATAAGTAAATTAGTAATTCAGTTTCAAGTAAATGATATAATTGTACTCGACATCATGTTTGTTTTTGTAAAAAAACTGATGCCTACATTGTAAGTGGAAATTCTGTAGCTTGTCTTGTATGCCCAGATGCCTTTTTTTTGCCATGTAGTAATTCTCCTGATTTAACAGCAAAGGTATTATTATTATTATACCCCTGTTTTCATCAAACCAGGACAATCAACAAGGCTTACAGATGCCATGTGGCTGAAACCTCACAATAGTTCATTTTATTATGGTCAGTGATTCATGTTTCCCATCACTATGTCACCTTGAAATACAGAAGATTTTTTCTTTTTTTGGGCAATAAAGCTATATTAAGAAAATAAAAGAATCATATTTTTCAACACATATTTCAATGGTTGAACAAAATTACCTGATATTGGGAGCTTTTGAATCTTATAGATACCTCACTTGCACATTGGGGTAGACTTAATTGTTTCCTCAGAAGATTGGAGAATCTAGTTATATTTCAAATTACCGGTAAGTGTTGTTTAATCTTGTTGAAGCATACAAGTCTTTTGAGATTGCACCTTTGGAATTCAAGAGGCAGGCTATGAGAGGATAGAAAATATATGAAAGTGGTTTTGGCTGTAAAGCAGATTTTACTTCAGTTCCTGGCGAGTATGAATGGAATTCAAAGCCATTCTATAATTGCATTAAAAATTAAAAACATAACTAGGGAGAGGGTAGGACCATGCCAGGATATAGGAGAGAATTTTATTTTTGGAACCAGAGGATGTGGTTTGCTTTAGCATTTTCAAAGAAGAACATGGAGGATACTGAGCAGTGTGGACATGAAATGTGCTCAGGCATTTCAGATCAAGAAAGTGGTGCATTCTTTTGCAGAATATTAAGAAAATGGCTGGGATATATCTCAGGTTATTAAGAGACGAGAAGAAATTGCTGGTACCTTGACAAAGATTCAATTTTAATTTAGAGATATAAAATGATAACAGGCCCTTCTGGCCCACAAGCCCAAATACACCCATGTGCCAAATTAATTTACTAACCCTGTACATCTTGGAATATGGGAGGAAGGAACAAGCAAGATCCTAGCAGATTTGAGAATAACCAATGTTGTTTCTATGTTCAGGAAGGGAAATAGAGATAATCCAGAAATTTATCTGCCAGTGAGCCTCACATCAGTGGTTGGAAGCTGTGTGAGAGGATGCATAGAATATAGGTTAGTACAGCACAAGAACAGACTCTTCGGTCTATGCAAAATCTGATGCCAAATTAAAATAAACTCTACTACTTGCATATGATGCATAACACTATTTCTTGCATAAATCTCATGTTATATTCATGTAATGATAGATTTTGCAAACATTTGGAAAGACATGTTGATTAGGGACAGTCAGCATGGCCTTGTGCAGAGCAAGTTATGTCTTATAAATGTCATCCTGCTTTAAGGAGATGACAAAGGTGTTTGATGGTAGAGTACTGGATGTTACTTGCATGAATTTTAGTAGGGCATTTGATGAGCTTTTTCATTGTAAGCCGATCCAGAAGGTAAAGTTGCATGTGATCCACTGTGAAATTATAGTCTGGATTCAGAATCAGGTAGTACAATAAAGATGGTTGTGATTGAAGGGTGTTCCTCTGGCTTGAAGTCTCGGTGCTGGGACTTCTGTTCTTTATGACGGATCTAAATTATTAGGATTTTTAAAAAGTAGATGGGCTAATTGCTAAGTTTGCAGATGACAGAGGTCGGTGGAGTTGTGCTCAGGGCCATCAAAGGATACATCATGCACAGTAAAAGTAGACCCCCCCTTTATTTTTGGCCCTGACCACCCACCCATCTGAACACCCATCGCCCCCACTGCAAACCCTCACCCTGGCTATCCACCTATCCGAGCTCCCAAAGCACCAGCTGTCTGCCCATCCGAGCTCCCAACGACCTGGCTGCCTGCGCCTCCACATTCCTGGCTGCTCCGCACTCCCAACACCTTGTACAACGCAGGTACTTGCTGCTGTCAAAGTTGTTAGTATCTGTCTAAAAGTTAACCCCACAAATTTGACCTGAATATCTTGATCCTCAAAATTGACAATTACATGAGTATATAAAATGTTTAAATAAATATTGTTATTGAATAAATATTAGAGTCATGGAGGAAGGATTTGTATGATCAGTTCATCAGTCATTTAGCGGTCTGTAGGAAGAAGCTGTTTCTCAGCCAGGTGATTCTGTCTCTAATACTCTAGTATCTCTTTCCTGATGCGTGTGCAGGATGGAAAGGGTCCTCACTGATTTTGCGAGCTCTCTTTAGACAATGATCCCAGTAAGCCACGTCGATGGGGTAGAGGGAGACCCCAGCGATTCTCTATCGCTTTTATGTTCTTTTGGATTGATATCTGATGTGATGTTCTTCAGCAACTGTGTCACACTGTGATGCAGCTGGCCAAGACACTGTTGACAGGATGGTGGCTGTAGCCTTGCCTGCCTCAGTCTTCTCAGTAAGCTCAGTCACTGTTGCGCCTTTCTGACAAGTGAGATGTTATTGTGTCCAGGATAGGTCACTTCTTAAGTGCTCTCTGAGAAACTTGGTGCTTTCTACTCTTTCCACTACTGAGCTATTAATGTATTGTGGAGTGAGGTCGTCCCTAGACCTCCTGAAGTCCACAATCATCTCCTTTGTTTTGTCCATGTTGAGACTAAGGTTGTTATTCTTGCACCATTTCACAAGATTTTGCACCTTTTTAGTGCGCCTCGTCATTGTTGCTGATGTGTCATTACCGTTGTGTCATCTGCAAACTTGATGAGTCTGGTGTTGCAGTCACAGGGCAGCAGGGTAAGCTCACCAGTGCTCAGTGTAATTATGCTTGATGTTCTGCTGCCAACCCGAACAAGCTGTGGCCTTTCTATGTTCAGGAAGGGAAATAGAGATAATCCAGAAATGTATCTGCCAGTGAGCCTCACATCAGTGGTTGGAAGCTGTGTGAGAGGATGCATAGAATACAGGTTAGTACAGCACAAGAACAGACTCTTCGGTCTATGCAAAATCTGATGCCAAATTAAAATAAACTCTACTGCTTGCATATGATGCATAACACTATTCCTTGCATAAATCTCATGTTATATTTGTGTAATGATAGATTTTGCAAACATTTGGAAAGACATGTTGATTAGGGACAGTTAGTTAGATGTGTCAGGTGTTGCACTTTGGGAGCTCAAATGTAAGGGGAAAATATACAAATAATGGGAGGCCTCTAGATACCATATATGTAAAATGGCATCTTGGAGTTCACATCCATAACTCCCTGCTAGTAGATAAGCTTGCCTAAATTGATTGGGGCATTGAGTACAAGAGTGAGGAAATCCTTTTGGAGCTGTATAAAACTTTGGTTAGTCTGCATTTGTTGTATAATGTGCAATTCGTGTTACCTCATGACAGGAAGAATATGACGACTTTGGAAAGTGCACATAGAAGTTTAACAGATGCATTCTTGATTAGAGGGCATAAACCAAAAAGAATAGGTTGGACAAACTTGTTGTTTTCTCTGAAGTGTTTAAGGCTGAAGGGAGAGATGATAGAAGTTTATAAAATTGTGAAGGACATTGACACGGTAGACGGAATTTTTTTTTTGCCTAGGGTGAAAATGTCGAGTATTAGAGCACATGCATTGAAGGTGGGAGGCAAAACATTTAAGGAGATGAGGGACAAGATCTTTATGCAAAGTTTAGTGCCTGGAAAAAGTTGCCAGGGTGATGGTGAAAGCAGACACAATAGTGGCGTTTAAGAGCCTTCGAAGTTGATTTATGCAGGGAATGGAGGAGTATAGATTCTGTGCATGTAGAAAAAAATTTGTTTTAATTGGGCATGTGTTTGGTAATGTAGACATCTTGGGTCGCAGGGCATGTTCCTGTCCTATGTTCGATGTTCTGTTGGCAGTTCTCAACTTCCTCTCTTTACCACTCCAGCTGCTAAATAGGAAAAGCTCATTGTGTTTTTAAGTTGTGTGGTATATTTATCTGATTGGACAATTGTAAAATGTAATTTGGTGTCATAGTGATATTCATTAACTTTTAGATTTTTTCTCATCTTGGCTAATTACATGAGCTGCATGCTCATTTATGTTCACTGGTTTCAAATTTATGTGAATGTGCATTTCAAGAGCTTTGTTTTAAATGCCTTCTGAAAGTAAACTGGTTTTTAATTGATAATCAAAGTAAGATCAAACAATAACTTGGTGAATACAGGATGTCCTTAAGGTCATACATACATGGAGCGTATCATAGGTAGAATGAGCCATTTGGAACGAACAGATGCTCAGTGTCCTTGACCTCCCTCTGAATGACATTGTCCAAGTACATTTGGTAGCGTAACGAGTTGTGGGGCCAGATAGATGTGTAAGTATCCCTCATCCATAGGACAGTTGTAGCCATGCCTTTGCTTAATGTTCATTTATTTGAAAATGACTGTTAACCAGCACTGAACATTGGGTAGTTTTAATTATTTTCAATTTTTAACTATTTCAACTATTTTGTGAAGTACATGTTTTAAATATTTATTTTTGTTTGATCAATGGGGAGCTGTAAGTCAGTCATGAGGGCATTATTTGTGCAGAAGATTAGTTCCTGCTACCAACTTTGCTTTCTGAATCGCTGCATAAGTGAGACCAGTAAATGCTACATTTACCTCAGGTGATCAGTATCCTAACATAATCAGCCCAGTGTTGCCTCATCCTTTGTGCAGACCAAACAACCAACTTCTGAACAGGATATCCCTTGGGGTTACCTTGAAGTTTGATCTTGTTTGTTAAAAGGTGTTAAATATTTAAATGAAGTCATTTCACTTGTACCTTGTGTACATTTAGAATTCCATCAGATCCTCCTTGTAAATCATTTTTGGGTTCAAGTGACTGATTTTGTGTTTAAGGTTAACTACAGGTGCCTAACCTTTTATCAGGAATTGTCGGGATTAGACACCTGCCATTATTCAGAATCTTCCAGATTTCAGAATCATTTTGATTTAAGCAAATGCCTCACACCTACCCCCCACTCACCCTGCCCCAAACCGGGCCACTGCCAGACTATGGCACCCTAGGCCAGGCTGAGCGTGGGCAGGGTTTGACATGCGCAGTACAGGAGGCTCTCGTCCAGCACGATGGTCAGGTGGAGGTCGGACATGACGGGGTGGCCCAGGAGCTCAGCCACAAAGGCTGGTCAGAGCTGGTGGCCAAGCAGTGGAGAAGGCCAGACACTAGGTGCAGAGCTGCACTCCAGAGGAGTGGGCTGTCAAGGCATTGGAGCCGAGCGCCAGTGGCTTTCAGGCCCTCTATAAGCTCGTTGGGATGGCCTTCAGGCACACCCCAGCAATGCCGTCTGTCATCCCCTCCCAAAAAAAAACACCTGATGTGGCTGCAGGGGTGCACTGCTGCCAAGCCTGGAGTTTACAGAGTGCCACACCAGATTGTGGCAATGGCTCAATGCGGGAGCAATGGCTGCTTTCATTACCCTTAATTCCCCCATGTTCCCACTCTACCAGTGCCAGAGCAGTTCCAGCTGCTTGGAGGATTTGGGGTAAGGAAGATAGTCATTGCTCCACATTGATCCAGCTTCAATCTGCTTCTCTCCCATTGGGGACTGAGAGTTACCTTTCCACTGAAGGTGAGAGAAAGTGGCCCATGGGGGTGGGGACGATGGGGACTTGGGTGGGGGGGGGAATTTATTATGGGAAATTAACATTACTTATACGTAATGTCATCTACCGAAAAAAGTGCCAGTTTTTAGAAGTTGCCAGTTTTCTGAATCCAGATAAAAATGTAAACACCTGTATTTTTTTTATTTATTGAACAAGTGTTAGTAAAGCCCTGTATTTGTGTGGTACTTTATAACATTTTGTTTGCATCCTAAAATGCTCTATTATTTTGAAACCCATTCTGCAATTTCGTAATTAACTTCAAGCTGCATCCTGCACACATGCACATGACTGGCCAACCTATTTTATTGGTGCTATCTCTAGCCATTTTTACACTGAGAAGCCGCATTATTGCAGTATACACAACCTGTCTCTGGAAGCCAGCTTGCTTATTCACACAGAACTGAAAAAAGCTGGCTCTGTGAGTTCAATACACTCCACCGCTGAGACGACCTACCATGGCAGATTGAAGCCGGGTCGGTCTCGAGCCCCCAGTCCACCTTCGATGCTTTCACACAATGCTCAAAAGGCGGATAAAACCCAGCTTTCAAGCACTGATTCTTGGAGATGTTTCTAATCCTCTCCAAGTAATGTCGTGAGGTCTTAACAGCAGAGTACCTTCATTGTGCAACATAATTTAAACTTTGCATTTCTGATGATTTTGTATTTCCTTAACACTGATTCTGGGAGTTGATACTTCAGTGCAACATTTTGTCTTCTGACCCAAATAGAGGATGCATATGCTCCTTTGTACAGGTATCCATAAGTTGGTCATTTGTAGTTTGGGGATGATCTGTACAAGTTTTCAATTTTGTTGCTAGCCCCTCAAAGCGATGGTAAATTTGTAGTTGAAAGACACCTTTAGTTAAATGTATCTTTTTAATCATCAAAACTAGAAATCATGGTGAAACCCAGTGAAGAAGGAATGCCTGATTTGGTTCACGTGATGCGCACACTCTCCATGGAGAACATACCTAATCTTCCCCCAGGAGGAGGCCTTGCGAGCAAGTAAGTATAAAATACGTTTTACAGTACATAAAGTTTATTAATGACATTATAGATAAAACATTTTTTGTGGTTTTATTTTAACTGTCAAATGAATAAAACAACTGGCTGTGGTAAACAAAACTTCAAACGTCTCACACAGTTTCTTAATTGTTTCTGAAATACCGGTAATTATTGTCCAAATCACATTACAGAGTAGCAAATTTCCCTAAATGCACTTGAGACAAAGCCAAACATAGGAGAGAAAGGAAAATCAGGAATACTTAGAATTTTGACAATTGAAAAGGTAACAATGTGTCCTTTTCCAATGGGTATAGAAATTGCATTTGTGTTGGCCGAGATCTTGCTCTCCTCAGATACAGGGATGATTCCAAGGAACTCTAGGATTTTGTAGTAGAACCACAAGCATTACAGCACAGGCCTCTTCAGCCCTTCTAGTCTGTGCCAAACCATTTTTTGTCTAGTCCCACTGACCTTCAACCAGTCTATAACCCTCTGTACCTCTCCCATACATGTACCTGTCCAAATTCCTCTTAAATGTTAAAATTGAGTCTGTTTTACCACTTCAGCTGGAAGCTCGTTCTGTATCCCCACCATTCTAGGTGAAGTTTTCCCTAAACTTTTCCACTTACGCTCTTAACCTATGTTCTCTGGTTTGTATCTCACCTACCCTCAGTGCATTTAGTCTATCCCCTTCATAATTTTAAGTAACTCATCAAATCTCCCCTCATTCTTGAATGCTCCAGGGAATAAAGTCCTAACCTGTTTAACTTGTATTGAATGGCGGAGCAGGCTCGATGGGCTATTTTTGGCCTACTCCTGTTCCTACTTCCTATGTTCCTATAACCTTTCTCTGTAACTCAGTTCCTGAAGTCCAGTCAACATTTCCCAATCTTTTCTACACTCTTTCTATTTTATTGCTATCTTTCATGTCGTTAGGTGACTAGATCTTCACATAAGACTCCAAATTTGGCCTCACCAATGTCATACAACTTTAACATAACATCGCAACTCCTGTACTCAATAATTTGATTTATGAAGGCCAATATGCCAAAAGCTCTTTACAACCCTATTCACTTGTGGCACCGCTTTCGGGGAATTATGTATCTGTATTCCCAGATCCCTCTGTTCTACCGCACTCCTCAGTGCCCTACCATTTACTCTGTATGTCTTTTCTTCATTTGACCTTTCAAAATGCAACACTTTGCACTTGTCTTCATTAAATTCCATCTGCTATTTTTGAGCCCATTTTTTTCAGCTGGTCTAGGTCCCTCTGCAAGCTTTGAAAATCTTCTTTGCTGTCCATAACACCTCCAGTCTTAATATCATCTGCAAACTTGCTGATCCAATTTAATTGATATAGATGGCAAACAACAATGTTCCCAGCACTGATCCCCAAGTATGTAAATATAAATGTCATGTAAATAAGTTAAGGGGAAATAGAATAATCACTAGTTGTAAGTTTGCCCGTTTACTATCAGTGGTTAAAAAAAATTATGAAGGTAAGAATGGAACGCCAAAGAAAATTTATAGGAGCAAATTGTATTTAAATGTGATTTGAATTCCTTGATGAAGTCAGAGTTAGTACATAAGTGATGTGTACATAAACTTTTGAAAGACATTTTAAGTACAATAGCATGTGAGCAAACTCCCCCCCCTTCCCGTGAGCCATATAACACCATGCAGAAAACAGGCCATTTGGCCCTTCTAGTCTGTGCCAAAACATCATTCTGCTAGTCCCATTGACCTGCACTCATTCCATAATCCTCCTGACCTTTCCCATCCATTTATCTATCCTATTTATTCTTAAAACTTAAGAGTGAGCCTGCATTTACCACATCAATTGGCAACTCATTCCACACTGGTTCCACAAATTTTAGTGGCATGATTTCAAGAAGTTGTAGCAGCGTGAATTCAGTATTTGCCGAGGGATATAAAATAAAATTATTGACTGGCTGTGTTTTGGGATGAAGATTACCAAAATTATGTGCATTACTCGAGGTAGAGCTTCATCAGCATCAGTTACCCAAAGTTACCCAAAGTTTGTTTGTAGTTTCATCACAGTTTTGCTAGGAAATCAGTACGTTTTTAAAATTTGTAAATTATGAAGATAGTTATAGAATTCACGCACTCATGAATGTAGTTAAATAAGAACAATCAAGTGAGGTATTTTGATGGAAAGAATGAGGAGAAGGAATCATGCCTAAGCCAGCATTTTTCGATAGAAATAAAATTAACATGTTAGTTAATGAAACGTATCAGATAATCTAATGGAACTTTTAAATAGAAACATGTATGTCTTTTGACCGTCACAATTTTTAAAGGGTCAAAAATCTGGAATTCCTTCTACATATCTATCTGCTTATCTTTTTTATCATTTTTGATATTTTGGAAGGACAGAAAGCTTGGAAAAATTAGAAGAATGGCACTGTGAATAAAGACGATCTTATAATAGAGGGATGATCTAAACTCAGGAATCCAGAATATAGAAGCAATTTGGTTGGAGATAAGTGGGTTCCTGTCTGTTATTTCTTGTGAGAGTAAGGGGACAAATTCATAACTATAATGATAAGATTTTACAGAGTAAGTATGATGGTAGAAATATGGGAACTTGTCAGAAAGGTCTGTGACAATCATGGGTGTTTTTAAACAATTTGTAGAATGTCAAAATTGGATAGGCCATGATAACTTTGATCAGGAATTCATTTGAGTGGTTCTTAGAAGGTTTCTTAGACCAATGTGTTCCAGCACATTCAAGAGCACAGGCCACACAATGCTATGTATTGGGATTAATTCGTCACCTCACTCTGAAGTCATCTTGAAGTAAGTAGCAAGGATCAATATTTTGTACTTTGTCTTTAACGTAGGTTGTAAATAATTGAGGGCCCAGGGGATACCATCGGGACATTTTTGCCATTTACACTATCCCAGTTGAAAAAAGGCCCATTTATTCTGACTGATTTAGATTCACAGTAGCACACATCCCCTGCCCCCTTGAATACCATGATCTCTTATCTACTATCTTTTTGTGTTATCTTATCACATACTTTCTGGACATCCAAATAAACCATGTATTTATCACCTCAACTCCTTGGAGAACTCCAACAAATTTGCCTGATGTAATTTCCCTTTCAGAAAACCATTTTGACTTGTTGACCATGTTATAATCAATTTTCTTCCATCTCTGCTGCTGGTTCTTGGAAAATTCCCAGTCTTTGGCCTTCCATTAGCTCTTGCCACTTTCTTTGCTTTAGTTGTTTTTGTCTCTTGATCTCTTTTGACCAAAGATGGTCCATCAATAACATTGTCCATGAATAAGTGTTGAATCTAAATTATGAGAGTTTATAAAAATGATTTAAAATAAACTAGTAAGCAGGAACAGTTGAGTAATTGGGGAAATTTACAAAAAGTTGTTGTTTATTGCTATTACTGAATAGTGACCACACGATGCTGAAGAAACTCAGCTGATCAAACAGCAAAGATAAAGATGCATAACCAACGTTTCAAAGCATCCATACCTTGATGAGGGGTTCAAGCATGAAATGTTGGCTATATATCTTTGCTACATAAACTATACTGTTGGGCCAGTTGAGTTTCTCCAGCCTTGTGTTTTTATTTCAACCACAGCGTCTGCAGACTTTCATGCTTTACGACTGAATAGTGATATTCTGCCTCAGTTACATGGGGAATTGTTGGAGAAATATTAAATTAACTTACTTATCATGTTTCATACATCTGGCATATTGTATTGATTGCCATATTCATATAATCATGTTAATGAATTGGAAACAGTGCAATGGAAGTTTACCAGAGTGATATCCGGAATGTGTTGATTATCTCATGAGGAAAGATTGGGTAGGCAAATTGATTGAAGCATATTAAATCCTGAGTATATTGACAGGCTAGATGCGGAGGTATTTTCTCTTATGGGAGAATCTAGAACCAGGCATCAAAATTTTAAAATCGGGTTGCCCAGTTAATACAAATGAGAGGAAATTCATTCTTCGAGGATTGTGAATCTTTGGAAATTTGATGTTGCAGCTAGCTGAATAAATGTTTGGGGTACACAAAAGTGTTGGAGGAAGTCAGAACTTGCAGGCAGTCAACGATTTGAGCCTATTGTCAAGAACAATCTGCAGACATCTTCTGTAAAACCACTAATTCCCACAGTTACCTTGACTGCACCTCTTTGAATCCTAACAAGAGACAGGGTGGGATTCTTTCTTCTTAATTCCTCTCTCTGCTGCAACTGCTCCCAACATGAGGCCTTCCATTTCAGGATGTCTGAGATGTCCTCCTTCAGAAAACGTGGCTTCTCTTTTACTGCCATTAACTCAGCCCTCACTCGCATTTCCTCTATTTTCCACACTTTTGCTCTGGCCCATTGTTTCCCCAACCCCCATCTCTCAAATGTCCCCTTACCTATCACCCCTCCAGTCTCCACATCCAACAATTCTTCAATTTTTGCCGCACTCAACGGGATCTCACCATCAGTCACATTTTCCACTTTGTTCCACTCTCTGCTTTCCCTAGGAATTGACTTCAATGCAGACAAGTGTAAGGTGTACATTTTGAAAAGACAAACCAGGGGTGAACATACACGGTAAATGATAGGGCACTGAGGACTGCAGTTGAAGAAAGGGATCTATCTGGGAATACAGATTGATAATTTCCTGAAATCCCTAGTGTCACAAGTAGAAATTATAAAGAGAGCTTTTGACATGTTAGCCTTCAGAAATCAAATAATGAGTATGGGAGTTAGGATGTTATGGTAAAGTTGTAAAAGACATTGGTGAGGCCAAATTTGGAGTATTGTGTGCAGTTTTAGTCACCTAAGGAAAGATTTCAATAAAATTGAAGAGTAGAGGAGATTTACTTAGATGTTGCTGGGACTTGAAGAACTAAGTTACAGGGAAAGGTTAAGGAGGTTAAGACTTTTGTCCCTGGAATGTAGAAAAATAAGGGGAGATTTGAAAAAGGTACACAACATTATGATGGGTATAGATAGAGTAATATGTAAGTCGACTTTTTCCACTGAGGTTAGGTGGCACCAAAGAAAAGGTACAAGGACTGCCTAAAGAAATCTCTTGGTGCCTGCCACATTGACCACCGCCAGTGGGCTGATAACGCCTCAAACCGTGCATCTTGGCGCCTCACAGTTTGGCGGGCAGCAACCTCCTTTGAAGAAGACCGCAGAGCCCACCTCACTGACAAAAGACAAAGGAGGAAAAACCCAACACCCAACCCCAACCCACCAATTTACCGCTGCAACCGTGTCTGCCTGTCCCGCATTGGACTTGTCAGCCACAAATGAGCCTGCAGCTGACGTGGACATTTACCCCCTCCATAAATCTTCGTCCGCGAAGCCAAGCCAAAGAAAAAGAGATAAGATACAACCAGAGGACCTGAGTTAAGGGTGAAAGGCGAGAAGTTTAAAGGAAACATAGGGGGGAATTTTTTTCACTCAGAGTGGTGGGAGTTTGGAAAGTGCTGCCAGCTGAAGTGGTGAATGCAAGCTCAGTTTTAACATTTAAGAATTTGGACAGGTATGTGGATGGGAGGGGTACGGAGGGCTCTGAACTGGGTGCAGGTCAGTGAGATTAGGCAGAATAATAGTTTGGCACAGAATAGAAGGCCTATATAAGGCCTGTTTTCCGTGCTCCATTGTCTATATAAGGCCTGTTTTCCGTGCTCCATTGTTCTGAAGTTCCTTGACTCCCTCATCTACTCATTCCTTCCCACCAGTTGTCCCCTTGGTATGTACACTTGTGAACACAAGAAGTGCACTTGCACTTACACTGCCTCCCTCATCATTATTCAGGGCCCCAAACAGTCCCTTTTGGTGAAACAACACCTGACTCTGTTGGAGTCATATGCCACATTCAGCGCTCCTGATGCGGTGGCCTCCGCATCAGGGAGACTCGATGGAAACTACGAGATTGTTTCGTTGACTACCTTCATTCTGTTCACTACAATGGCAAGGACCTCCCAGTGGCCAACCATTTTAATTACCCACACAATTTCCACACCCACATCTGTTCATGGTCTTAGTATTGCAAAATTGAGACCATCCACAAATTGGAGAAACAATGGCTTGTATTTTTACCTGGACATACGTAATTAACATCAACTCATCCAATTTCTGTTAATCCTGTCCACTGGTTCTCTTTTTCCTGTTCCCTCTGTCACCCTTCTTCCAGTTCCCTTCATTCTCTATCAGAGAGCTACTCTTCATCACCTTTACCCTCTCCTTGTATCACTTCTCAATTTTCTGTTCTACCCTCTGACCTGTATCCACTTCTCTTACCTGTAAGCTCCCTCCGGTCTTCTCCCCACCTTTTTCAGACATCTGCTTGTATTTCCACATTCCTGGAAATGTGACTCAGGCCCAAAATATTGATTGCCTTTTACTTCCTATGGATGCTGGATGACCTGCTGAGTTCTCCAGCAGTTTTGTGTATTGCACTTTATAATCAAAGTTGAGATTTCCTTGTCAGTAGCATCTACCATTTTCTGCCATTTCATGGCTCATTGGGCTACAGTTTTAAGGTTACCTTTTATCCTAGTTCTGAAATGATGTCTTTGTGTGGGTTTTCTATAGTTGCTTGGCCAAGCTTATCTTGTCCATAATAGTCATCTTTCTCCATTGATTTTCTTCTTATTAAACTGAATCTCCCAAGTTCACTATTTTGTCTAATGCTAAATATTGTCAACCATTCTTTGAACTTGTGTACTATTTCCCACCCCATTAAATCTCCTGTTGTCACGCTTTTCAGTACTGATCTAACTGGTAGAAAGAAGTGCAGTAAGGGGTGAATCATTATTTTCATTTTATATGTAAAATGAAATCAGGATCAATCTGTTTCAGACTGAAGTCAAGCACCTACTCAATCTTCAAATACATGTACCTTTTTCTCTGATATTTATAATGGGGAGAAATGACTGCTGGTAATTAATGGAATATGAAAAATAATTTTATTCATGTTTTAACTATGAAATTTCCATTAAACTAAATTTATTGGCTAATTACCTGTTTATATTTTGAAAGAAGAAATGCTCCTAGTTTATAAAGATGCTTAATTTCTTTGCAAGTGATAGAAAAAAAAGTTTGTTTGTGTTTCTGTGATCCCTTTAGACGCAGTGTGATTGAAGCTGTTTATAATAGACTGAATCCACACAGGGAAGATGATGGGGTGAGCTTTAATTTTGCATGTATATACTGTTTTTTTGCACAAAACGGATGTAAGATTTTGCTCCATATGTGCATACAAAACTGACTGTGATGTATTTTTTTTATTTTATGAATGTTTAAGCAAAGGTTTTGCTTGGAGTAAAGTTCTCTTTGATAATGGTACTGATACATAGCCTTGTCATGCAGCAATATAAGCAATTTGGGCCAGCAGAAATATTTTGGGCATAAATTCTACATTTTTTATGGGAACTGAATTATTTCAAAATGTGTAAGCACATTCTAATTAATTGGTTAAAGTGTACTCCATTAAAATGTTGGAAGATATTGAAGATAACTATTATTTTGAAAATTTGTGGGAAAAAAATAAAGTGCAAGAAGTCAATATTTTAAAAAAAAATTTTGATGAATTATGCTCATCAAGATCAATGAATCTAAGGAAGGGGAAACTTCTCCCATTTCTGGTACCTTGCTTTCGCTTGCATAAATTCTTGAAATCATATTTTTGGCTGGATGCAGTGAGAAACATCCTTGATCTGGTACATAACTTAAAACATCCCAAAACCCTTTGTATTATGGATCCTAAAAATTAGATTGCTAAGTGGCATCATCTTGTGGGCCACTTCGATTTAAGAACTTTGGTGGAAACAGTTTAAACTTACACTTCCAAATTGTGTTACAATTCGTGTAACAGTGTCAAAAGAACAATCTTGTCTGCCACAGTAATTAGACTGTAAAACAAGATCTGTTGGAGGTGCTCAGCAAGTGAGGCAGCATCTGTGGAGAGCGAAACGGATGTTCCTTCAGTAGAAATTATGACAGATAGAAAACTTTGCTGCAGAGTTTTCAATTATTAAAACTTCAAACAAAGTTTTATTTTGAACTTTATAATCAGTCTTTAGATATTGTGGCTCCTGTTTGGAAAAAGAAAGAAGCAGCTGAAATTAACATGTTACTTAAGGACTACAATGACAAATGAGGGCACTATAGGCCATTGAGTGTAACATCATAAGGTTCTGGAGAGGATTCTAAGAGACAGGATCTTAGTATTTTGAATGGCAAGGAGTGATTAGGATAGTCAGCATGCTTTTATGCATGAAAATTTGTGGCTCACAAATTGGATTGAGTATTTGAAGAAGATCAGGAGGATGCCAAAGGCAAGGCATGTTGTGTACATGGACCAGCAAGGTCTTTCACAAGGTCCCAAGTGGTCCAGATGTTTGGATCATGAGGGACCCATGGTGCATGAGCCTTTTGGATGCAAAGTTGGCTTGTTGTTTGGAGTCAGGGAGTGGCTGTGGAGGGTTCTTTTTCACGATTGAAAGCCTGTGAACAGCAGGGTAATGCAGTGGGTTTTGCTATTGCTCATTGTCTATGCCTAATGATATGGATGACCGTTTTTTTGGCATGTTTAGTAGGTTCATGGATGGCAATAAAATTGGAAGTAAAGTAAACAGTGAAGAAAGTTGTCTTAAGATTTATATTAAGATTCAGATCAACTCTTAAGTGGGCCAAAGGATGGCAGATGGAATTTTTTAACAAAGTGTGAGGCTTTTCATTTTGGGAAGTTAAACCAGGGCAGAACTTTTCAGGACCCTTCCAATTACTCTGTGAGTGTAGTGGAACTGAGAAACATATGGGTGCTCTTAAAGCGATGGATATAAGCAAACAAAGTAGTGAAAAAAGATGTTTAGCACGGTAATTTTCATCAGTCAGTGAATTGACTACTGAAATTGGGATGTCACGTTACAACCGTACACAACATCGGTGCAACTCCACTTGGAATACTGTGTTATAGAATTAAACAGCATGGAAGGTGGCTCACCAACCCAACTTGTCATGCACAAGATTCTGGCCTACTTTAGGCCCATTTGCCCACATTCGGACCATCCTGCTCCAACTCCCTTTCATTCATGTCATAATCCAAAAGTTTCTTAAAGGAAACTACCTTGCCTTCCTCCACCACTTTGTCTGGGAGCTCATTCCAAATGCCACTACCCTCTGAGTCAAGATATTTCTCCTCATATTCTTTCTAAATACCATCCCCACAACCTTATAATTGTGCCCCCTCGTCTTCGATTATTCTACTTGAAACAGATTGTCGTGATCGATTATTCTACTTGAAACAGATTGTCGTGATTTCACCCCATCCGTGCCCCTCACCATCTCAAAAAGATCCCCTCTCAACCTCTTGTGCTCTAAGGAAAACAAGCCTTGATTTTTCAGTCTCTCGCAATAACTTAGTTTACTTCATCCTGCCAACATCTTTGTAAACATCTGTACCCTTTCCAACTTTATAATATGCTCCCGATAGCTAAGGAAACAAGTGTACACACAATATTCTAAGTGTGATCTCACTGATGTACAACTTCACCGTGAAATCGCAACTCTTGTATTCAGTGCCCTTTAAGAACTTTGGTGGAAACAGTTTAAGCTTGCACTTCTAAGTTGTATTCGAATTCAGGTAACAATGTCAAGAGTCCTAAATGCACTTCTCTGTCCATCGGTGCTGTAATCTTTTAAGAGCTATGAACCTTAATCGCTAGGTGCCTCTGCTCCATAACACTCTTTAGGGCACTGTCATAACAGAGTAAATCCTACCATGTTCAATTTACCTAAATGGAATACCTTGCACTTCAAATTGCACTGCATTGTCATTCCTTAATCCAGTTTTCATTCTGATCTAGATCCCACTACAAATCCAGGTAACCTTCACTGACCACCATAGCACATATTTTTATAACATAAAATATATAACATAACAATTACAGCACGGAAACAGGCCATTAGGCCCTTCTAGTCCGCACCGAACCAAACACCCCTTTCTAGTCCCACCTCCCTGCACAATGCCCATAACCCTCCATCTTCTTCTCATCCATATACCTGTCCAACCTTTTCTTAAATAATACAATTGATTCCGCCGCCACTATTTCTCCCGGAAGCTCATTCCACACGGCTACCACTCTCTGAGTAAAGAAGTTCCCCCTCATGTTACCTCTAAACCTCTGCCCCTTAATTCTTAACTCATGTCCTCTTGTTTTAATCTTTCCTCCTCTTAACGGAAATAGTCTATCCACATCTACTCTGTCTATCCCTTTCATAATCTTAAATACTTCTATCAAATCCCTTCTCAACCTTCTACGCTCCAAAGAATAAAGACCTAATCTGTCCAATCTCTCCCTATACTCTAGATGCTTAAACCTAGGTAACATTCTGGTAAACCTTCTCTGCACTCTCTCCACTCTGTTTATATCCTTCCTATAATTAGGCGACCAGAACTGCACACAGAACTCCAAATTAGGCTGCATGACTCAACACATAGCTGCCCATCATGATCCATATTCTTTCCCTCATAACTATTTTGTTTTTAGTATACTTTTAGCCCTCCTTATTTCCCTCCAAGGGATTTCCTTGAACCTGTCTGCCTCTACAGGATATATGCCTCCTTTTTCTTTCTGATCTGTGCCTCTATTCTATATCTCTCGATAACAAGGGTTCCTTTAACTTGTCATTCCTACCCTTTCCTGGGAATGTTAATCCTGGATCTTCCTGATCACAATTAAACACCTCCTATTTCGCAGTTGTGCTCATGCTCTCAACATTTGCATCCAGTCAACTTTTGTGAACTCCTGCCTAATGATATCAAAATTGGTGTTGGCTAAATTTAGGATTCAATTTGAGGAACAGTGTTATCTTTTTCCATAATTATCTTGAATTTAATAATCCCTCTCTCTCTCCATCTTGGATCCCAACCCCCGACAGATTAGTTTAAAGCTTCCTGGATGAATCTAGCAAATCACCCTGCCACAATATTGATTCCCCTCTCGTTCAGGTGCAGCATTTCTGGTCACCTTGCTAGAAAGATGTCATTAAACTGGAAAGGACGCTGATGAAATTCACAAAGATATTACTAGGAGTGGAGAGCTTGAGTTATAACGATACATTGGCACTTTGTGTAGGAGGCTTTTTCTCAAGGTAGGGGAGTCTAAAACCTGAGGGCATAGATTTAAGGTGAAAGATTTACAGGGACTTGAGTGACAAACTTCACACAGTGGTAGTTACGTGGAACAAACTGCCAGCGGAAGTGGTAGAGCTCAGTACATTTGTGGCTTTTACACAAGTTTATGGATAGGAAAGGTTTTAGAGGGTTACAAACAGTGCAGGCAAATGGGATGAACTCAGGTGAGCAATTTGATCAATGAGGATAATATTTGGCTGAAGAGCCAATTTATGTGCTCCATGAGCCAGAATTCCTTTTTCCCTAACTACTAAACATAATTATGTGGTCAGAAGTGGTTGGTATTCAAAAATATTTGAATAATATTGAATCCTCTTTGACTCAACTTAGTTAATGAAGCTGGAGAATCAGAAACTTCAGATAATGGAATATGAATCTAATACAATCTGATTAATGAATCTGCAGTCTTGATTCAACATATTTTTCTCTCACTGATGCTACTTGACCCACTGAGTTCCTCCAGCAGATTGTGTTTAACAGCTAATGAAACTGTTATGCTTGTATTCAACAAGGTTCTGATTATCTGTATCAAGGAGATACAAATAGATAATCTTCAGGGCTTTTGCCCTCATTCATTCATCCAGCACCACCATTCTTATCATTCAGTCTTTATGGATTTCTACTTTACACTGGCTATCTCCCCTTCACACTCTCAGTCCTGATGCAGGGTCTCAAACTAAAACATCAACTGTCCATTTACCTCCACAAATGCTGCCTGATCTTTCAAGTTCTTCAGTACCTCCACCAGATTGTTTTTTGCCATGAACTTTTTTGCTATTTCTTCCATGCGAAAGTCAGAGTTGAACAAACATACGGACTCTTCAGCCTGTCATGTCCATGCTGATCATTTTGCCCATGTATACTCATCTATTTGTCCACTATAGGTCTATTTTCTTTTATTTCTTGTCTGTCTAATTACATTTTAAACAAAGCAATTGTATCTAAATCCAACACCACCTCTAGGAGCACATTGCCAATATCAACCACTCTTGGGGGGTGGGGGAGGGGGGAGGAGAAGAGGAAACAAACTTTCCCCTTTAAAATTCTTCCCACTCATCTTGATTCCTATGCCTTTTTAAAATGCCTACCAAAAAGAAAAAAGGTTTTGACTACCAATTCAATCGTATTATTTTATATATCTCTGTTAGGTCACTTTTCAGCCTCCTTCACTTGAGGGAAAACAAGCTCAGCTTATACAATCTCTCCCCATAACTAAAGTCCTACATCCAGGTAATATTACCGTCCATATAGTGTTTTGTAATATAAAATAATGTCCCAACGTTTATATTTTCTCCTCTAACCATATTCTATCCTCTGACTTGCATCCCATCTTCAACTGATGTGGCCACTTTCAGGGAACTATGGATAAACCACAGTGTCTTTTTGTTCATCAACATTCCTTAGTGCTGTATCATTTATTTTACATGTTTAACTTCCCAAAATGTATCAACTTTCCCTTTGATCCAAATCCTGCTGTAGCCTTAGACAACATTCACTACCCATATCACCACTATTTATTTTGTCATCTGCAAACTTGTTAATCATGCCTCCTCCTACATTTGCAACCCAAATTGTGGATTGCCAACAGCAAGGGTCTCAGTGCTGATCCCTATGAAACATTTCTGGCCACAATCTTCCAATCAGAAAAGCATCCTTCCACGACAACCCTCTGCTTCTTATCACCAAATCAATTTTGGATCCCCTTGGCCAGTTTACATTGGATCGCAAGTGCCTTAACCTTCCGAACTAGCCTACTGTGTGATCTTTAGCTCTTATCCCTGCTGCTCTTCATAAATAACAGTTCAACACTGGCATCTAACTTGTGGGTAGCAAAATGGCAAACATCTTTGCTGTTTTTCCCCTTGTTTTACAGACCACGCTGCAATAGATTCTATCAGGCCCATTGACCTCCCTGTGAGCATTGCACTTAATCCTTCGTCCTCAATACTGCCCTGCTCCTTTTTCATACTCCTTGGTGCTTGTTTTTTTTTTAACATCTGAAACATGAACTCTTTTTCTCTCTCCTCAGATGCTTCATGATCTGTTAAGTATTTTCAACATTTGTTTTTTTATTTCATCTTTTGAATACTTTTTTGCTTCAAAATTATTAGTAATTTTATTTTTGATTTCCCACCACTTACATTAAAATGTAGTTGTTTGATTTGGACTGATGTAGGGTCTCTACTTGAACTATCAACAATACCTCCGAGTTCCTCCAATTTGTTGCTTGATTTAATCTTGCACCAATTTCCAATTCTCCATTACAACAGCAGTACTGATGCTTGAAAGATTTATGGCCAGTATCTCAGCAGTTTCCCTCTTGTGTCCATGCGATTATTTTTTAAATTCATTTTTAAGTTCAACTATCCTTTCTAGTTTCTCCTCTGTCAATTTTTAATTCGGTGTCTGGCCAACATTTTATTTTGCTGAAGATTCAGCAGCATTCATGGTTATGACTGGGTTCTGTTCCTGAGAGTTGTGTGTAATTTGAATCGTTTGTAATATGGAAATTAACAAAATGAGCATGTTGTAGAGGGTCACCAAAATGCTATGTCTGGAGAGGGAAGGGTAGGTGCGGGGAGAGCAACTGCCAGCCGGTCTCACTGACGTAGTGAATGAGTGAGATTGCGCGGCACTCACAGCTCTGCTTTACCCAGCCCCCAATTGTTGCAGTGTGGTAGAAATGTTCTATTCCCACCAGTCTGCACCCGTCAGCAAATCCATTCTGTTAGTCTCCCAAACAGTCTCTCATATGCACAAGATGGCAGAGACTCGATGTCCATAGCCAAAGGAAGACTTATTTTACAATGTATTTATTTCGTATTCCAGCTTCAATAAATACACTTTTTTGTTTACTCATAAGTCCCACTTCTCCTTGTACTATCTGTTTACTAATTGCAAATCTTCAAAATCTTTTTGCATTTTTCGATGTTTGCTCATATTGATTTTGCCTTTTTACTTTTGCTTTCCCACTGAACCTCCATGATCAAAGTTCAAGATATGGTGGTGTTTAACAGTAGGAACCAGCATAAATTAAACACATATAGATTTTGTTATGATTTTCAATTGTAGTTAGGGATTGTATTTTTGAGGGAAAATAACTTGTACAATTTGACTTAATAAAATAAAATTGGCCTATTATAGATTTATAAACAATATCATTCCTCACAACAAATCAGTTAATAAAATGTGTGGAACTGGCCACCTTAGTCAGAACCAGATGTAAGAATTGAGAATTTCATAAAGACCTACCATCGTGTTCTTTCCAAACTTGAGTTGATGCATATTTTTCTCCTATTGATTAACCTCTGTTCACCTATTCACGATTCAGATTCAGTTTAAGTGAAAACCTCTGCGTTTCTAATCCTGACATTTTTTCATTTTGATGAGCGTAACAATTTAGCAGAAAATGTAAACATCTTTTTAAAAAGACCTCTAGGATTCCCTAGGAGTGTATTTCCAAGTATTTGCATATATCAATGTTGTCCAGCAGAGATTGCTGAGGAGCCAGAGCTGTTGTTATGATGAATGATGCTGTTTTAGCCATGCCTACCAGAAACTTGCAGGTAAATGTACTTCACTTAATAGCAGTGTGTATTTAGTTTGCAAAAATTTATTATGATTAGCAAAGTAGGAAATTGCTCATAATAATCAAAAATTATTTCTATACAGTTTATTACAGTTGCTTAACAGTTGTATTTATAGTTTTAAATAATATATTGAGAATGTGTCCAAGAAGAATGTTTGGCATTTCTTTTTTTTATTTCCTAATCAAAATGTAATTGGTTACATCTGCATTCCCAATAACCCACATAGACCAACAGCTAAAGTATTGGACAATTTTCACTTGCATCAATTGACCATTGATGTTATGAAAATAAGTGAAAGTGGAACATGAATTCCAAAGTCCTGCTGCTTGATACGGAAATAGTAGAAATTCAAATTTTCTGCCATCTTCTGCTGGTCTGTGATATTGTAGATTCACTTGGAAATCTGAATTGCAGGTGTTGAAATTGCCTTTTGCACTGAGTTATATCTAAATTTTAAATTGATAAAATAGTTTATAACCCTTGAAATACTTTCCTGAAATGTTATAAAATCTTAAAATAATATCAATGTAATATTTTAGCCTAAAATTCTGACTGGCTGATGTATTTCTCCTTAGTTTAGAGTTACTTCAACCTGGTTGCAGTAACACCACAAAAATGTTACATTTAAATTACTTATGACTGGAATAATTACTGGGAACTGGGAATAATGCAAATGTGCTATTTTATTTATGCATTCAGCTAATGCAAATGTAGTGATATTACCTCTGGAATGCAAATGAATAAACAAAATAAGTCTGAACACCAATGTGATCAACATTGAGGATATGTTCTAGTAATAGTACAAAATGAAAAATGAAGATGATTATCTTTACAAAACTGAATAAAATTAACAATGCCTTTTATTTCTGTTTTGGCGCCACCTGTCAGAATGAATGTGATTCAGATCAAATTTCTAAAAGGCCTTGTATAATAAAGATCCACTTATCAAAAGTCACTCAATTTATTTCAGGAGATTTAATCTCTTGCATTAAAAACCTAATAGGCTTTTTTTTAAGAAGTATGGTTATTCACTTGTTCTCACTCATTGGCACTGGAGTCCTAAATTAGTTACAACATGGAAGGAAGCAACTTAGCCAATCATTATCAATGATGGCTTTCTATTAGAGCAAGTCTAAGGTTCCTTTCACTGAATGTGTTTTATTTCTCATTGCCTTACACGCTTTCCACAATTGCATATTTATCCAGTTCACTTGTGAAAACTCCAATGGAATCTGCTTCCACTCAATATGTCCAGCAATGCATTTCAAATTCCAATCACACACTGTATATAAAAATATATTTTGCATCTCAATTCACTTTCCCATTATTTGATTGATGTGAGCCTAAGGGAACAGCTTCCACAATCCACTCTATCCAAACCTCTTGTCATTTATATATTAGATGCCCCTTCACTCTTCACTAAAGAAAACAGACCCAGTTTCTCAAACCATACCTTGTAACTGCAGTCCCTTGATCTAGGAACCATTCGCATAAATCTCTTCCTGGGACATCTGTATTATATTGTTACTATAATATGGGATTCAGAATTGGCCACAGTTCTCTTGTACAGACTGGACTACTGTCTTATAAAGATTCATTATAATATCCCAGATTTTGTGCTCAATATCTCTAGAACACAGAACATTTCAGCACAGTTTAGGCCCTTTGGCCCACAATGCTGAGCTGACCTATGTAAATCTACTCAACAAACTAAACTTTCCCAACCTTACATTCATAACTCTCTATTTTTCTTGCATTCTTGTGCCTGACTAACAGTCTTTTAAATGTCCTAATTGTTTTACCCTCCACGACCACACCTGGAAAGACATTTCAGGCACCCACTCTGTGTATTTTTTTTTTAAAAACTACTTATCCCGACATCGCCTCTAAACGTTCCTCCCCTTACCTTGTATAAATGTTCTCTGGTGTTTGCTGCTCTCACCCTAGTTAAAAGGGACTGGCTGTCCACCCTATCTATGCTTTTCATAATCTATTAAGTCACTGGTCATCCTCTTTCACTCCAAAGAGAAAAGCACAAGCTCTGTTAAATTTGCCTCAGAAGACGTTCTCCAAACCAGACAACATCCTGGTAAATCTCCTTTGCATTCTTTCCATAGCTTCCACATCCTTCTAATGAGGCAAACAGAACTGAATACACTATTCCAAGTGTGATCTAACCAGAATTTTATAGAGATGCAACATTACCGTTGGACTTGAACCCAATCACACAACTAATGAAGGCCAGCATACCATAAGCCACCTTAACTATCCTATAAACTTGCCTGGCAACCTTGAGAGATCTATGGATTTGTGCCACAGGTTCTTCCACACTTTTAAGAATCCTATCATTAACTGTGGGCTCTGCCTTCAAGTTTGACCTTCCAAAATGGATCACCACATTTATCCGGTTGAACTCCATCTGCCACTTATCCTCCCAACTCTGCATCCTTCCTATGTTCTATTGTAACCTTCAACAACCTACAATATCTACAACGCCTTTCACCTTTGTGTCATGCAATAATAACATTCTTATTGTGTCTTGTCATTCTTCAACCAATATACGTAACCTTGCATTTTTCTGCATTAATGCTTCATCAGTCAACTCCACAAGCTTGCTGTAAGTTATCACTGTCCTCTTTACAGTTCACATTGCTGCCAATTTTTGTGAAGTCCACAGATTGTGGCTTGCATCCCCAAATCTAGGTCTTCATTGTGATCAGTGTTGGGGCCATTCTTCTTTGATCTCATCTCCTTCTTCCAGTCCAAGTAAGCAGTCATTCACCAAAACACTCTGTAACTCAGTTGATTTGAGCCTGCATGCCATCAATGTTCTTTTTCGGTTCATGCTTGAACAATGCTGTTGACCTTGTTATCTACTCTTTCATTAAAACATCATGTCAATTAGATTTCCCTCAGTAATTCTATCTGATATTTTAGGAAACAATCTATCATATTGGTTAATTGCAATCTGTCCTCAACCAGTTTTGAAAAGCTTTCCCACCACCAATATTAAACTGATCTGCTTGGCTTATCTTTATTCCCATATTTGAACTTTCACATTCTACATTCAAAGAACATTGCAAGAAATGCTGGTGATTATAATGATTGAGCCAGTTCAGACAAGGTCGTTTGGTTCATTGCATACTAGCAGAAACTGCAATGCAACCTTTTCCACTTCACCGACATCAGTGGTTATGCAAGGACCAAGTGTGTCATTCATTTCCTTTAACACATTGAGTCACCGATAGCTATGGATGAAGTTTTCTTTTTTGAGTTGAGTTGACTGCTGATATTCCAATTTACCCAAACTACACCTTTCATGAATTTGTGTCAATTAAACCTCGAGTTAGCTGCATCTGGTCCAAAAAAAAAATGCACTACCCTTGCTAGTCTTTCATGTCTAATATTCTTAAGTCCTGCCCCACCATTCTAAATCCTATTGCCCCTCTCAAGCCATCGATCGTATCCTTCAGAGAAAATCATGTCTAAAACTCCATGCAGTATGGTACTGTGCTTGACCATAGTTTAATGCATCAATTCAGTCACATTGTCTTTAGAAACAACTGCAAATCAAATATTTTATAAATTTAAAATAATTTGTAAAAGTACATTTTATTTTAATATTCAAGTCTGAATAATGTTAAGATGCATATTAAAAACATTTATTTCATACAAATGTTTTAAGAACTGCTAAATAAGTCTTAATTTTTTTCCAGTTTCATATCTTGATGTCATATCACTTGATGCATGCCAGTCTCTGATATTGTTTGATACATTTTGGAAGTTATTTAGATCGACAAAGGCTATGACAATGCAGGACATTAAGACTCCATGTTTACTTATTCCACTGCATTTCCAATAATAATTAATTAACTTGTCTTTATATTGTACTGTTGTACCTTCAAAGGCAGTTACAAATATGATTTTTATGAACATTAAGAGCACTTTTAAAGTTGATTATTTTGTGTGTTTGATAGTCCAAAAGATTATTATAGGCTGTTTACTCACACTGGGGTATTAAATCTTAAAAAGGACCCTACTGGAGCAGATGAAAGGGGAACAAGACCGGGCAAATTGCTCGAAACACTCAGACAATTGAGAATTAATCATAGGGGGAACTACCGTCACCTAATGGAGGAGATGCTGGCAAATTACAGGCTAGCTCAGATCCATGGGGAAGCAAGTACCACCGAACAAGCTGTTTCTACTGCAGTTATGCCCGTTAGAGAAGCAGAGACCAGGTTTCAAGCAGATGAGGAGAATCGTCCTAAGGATGTAAACTGAACTGATGAAATGTAGTGATAAATAAGAAATGCCTTAAGAGCTCATACTTCCTGCATTGTGTATCACTGTCATAATTTACAACATTGCATGACCTCATGGTCTCTTTTGCATGTTTTTATTGTGTCTTGTGCTTGTAATTATAGATTTTTATTGTTTGGTCACCTTGGTAGCCTGAGCAGTTACAGTTAATTTTCAAACCTATCTGTAGCAAAATTTTAGTTGTAAAAAAATTGTAAACATAGTAAATGCATGATTTTGAATAGATACTTATGACATTGATAAATCCACCATGCTTCAGTATAAATGCTAGTTATTTGTGAACTGTTCCTCATGGTGTGTTCCTTTTGCAGTATTCAGTGAGAGAGGAGATTTGCCTGTTTTTAATGTCCAATAAAGCTTTGCAGTATGTCTGGACCATTGTTTAATTTGCCTATGAAAAATTAATTTGGATCTACTTTGTTTACTTCAATAAATTATGATATAAAACGTGAAACCAGCTGGTTGTGTTTTACGTTTACTGGTGTGGACTTGAAAGGCCAACATGGCCTGTTTCCGCTCCGTAAATGGTTATATGGTTAACACTGCAGAAAATTATTTTAATGAATTCCAGTTGCGATTTTTAATTAAATGCACCATTTTTATAAGCTTAGAAAACTTTTTCAAATATGTACTATAGGTATGCGCTCCTTAACGTCCACGATATGTTCTGTGAGATTTGGGCTTTTTGCGATGTGGATGTTGTGCAAACCCCATATTATATAATTACCAAAGCCCTATAGGATTGTGTAGAGTACCTGTAAAATTTTTATTTGTAAGTAGAGATCAGTGTAGGGACTGCCACGGGGTTGTGGGGAGAGAGCTGGGCAGTGGGATCAGTGTGTGGACCAACACGGGGCTGTTGACAGAGACCGGGGCAGTGGGATCAGTGTGGGGACCGACATGGGGCAGTGGGATCAGTGTGGGGATTGACACGGGGCAGTGGGATCAGTGTGGGGACCAACACGGGGCAGTGGGATCAGTGTGGGGACCGACACGGGGCAGTGGGATCAATTTGGGTATATAGTACAGGTATCCCCTGCTATCTGAAAGTAGAGCATTCCTAGGAAACCTTTTGTCAACCAAATTGGCATAAAGCGAAGAAGCAATTGCAATTAATTTATACGGGGAAAATTTTGTGTTTCCAGACCCAAAAAATAACCTACCAAATCATACCAAATAACATAAAACCTAAAATAACACTAATATATAGTAAAATCAGGAATTATTATAAGTACACAAGCTATATAAAGTAGAAATAAAGTGTATACAGTGTAGTTTCACTTAACAAAATCTGGAAAGCTGAGAGGTAATGGTGATGATGATGGTATGTTAGGCTGAGTCATCGGAGGTTGGGGTGGTGGGAAGTACAGGAGACTGGGGTGTTGGAGAGAGAGGAAAAGGGTCCTCTACTGTTCAAAGGTATAGCAGCTTGATGCTGAGGAAGGAGCTTGGTGATGCCACTCTTGTTGCTCGGGGTTCCTTTTTTCATAAAAGCAAAAATCCTCTTCAGAGTTCTTTCAGTTACTGAAAAAGTAGGTCTTTTGTAAAAGCGAAGTGGGGTAAAATGAACTTTCGGAAAGCAGGAGATACCTGTATACAATCGCTTTTTCTAAGTTGTTGCAGTCTTGCAGTAACTGAATAGTTATGGGATCACAGACGTTCAGATGTTGCCCGAATGGACGTTAAGCGAGCATACCTGTATATCATAATTTCTACACGTTGCTTTACCATAAGAAAACAAGCCTTTATACAAAAGATTAGCTTAATTACAAAAACACGTTTGGCTTGGGGAGTACTGACAGAATCAAAATAATAAAATGTACAGGTTACCACAAGAAATTATTATGGCATATTTCTAAAGGGATATTTTTAAGAAGGATTTTTCCTGCTTCTGGGCTAATTATGCTGGAGGTGAAAGTTTAAAAAAATATATTGTACTTTTATTTACTAGATTTGAGTAAATGATGTGAAGACACTGCTAGTGTTTGGAGAGAGATCTCGTGTGTGTGTATTATTTGTAGAATATTTGGCATTTGCACACTCTAGTGACAGCTAATGATAGAATTGGGAAATTTTTCATTTTTAGATTTTTTGTTATGTGAATTTCTGTTTCTTTTAAAATTTCCTCAGCAAGATTCAATGCAAGCTTGATTTAACCACTAAGTTTTAAATATTTTACACAAAATATATATGGCTTCATTTCACTGAATTTGAGAAAATGTGTAATGGAGACTGGGATCAAAGTATAAAATTATGTATTTTTTTAATATATATATATGTGCAATATTTGGCATTGTTATATTAGCAAACAGCTCATCAAGTGTTCAATAAACAAGCTTAAATACACTTGCTCTAACAGGCTGTGTTCATTGAAAATTATAAAATTTGTCCATAACTGTCTTGAAGAACTAACAGAAAATTTAGTTGTGGATACAATCTTGGTTTACAGACTAGAAATTTGTATCAAAACAGTGCAAGTTCATATTAAGTTTTGTTTTGCTCTAGAATGACTATTTCACACTTTGTTTTCTTGAACAGATTTTGGGTTTCCTTACCATGTTAATTCTTTAACCAAAAATATGAAAAAAACACTTCTCAATTGATGAAGAACAGAGACAATCCAAGATTCACTAACCCATGTCCTAAATTCGATTGGTTTTAACTTTTGAATGTAATACTAATCTCTTTCCAGGACACTCTTTGCATCCCTTCCCAAATACGATGACATTACATTGAAAAGTTATCTTGTGTAATGAAATTTATTTTTGATAAAAGACTGTGAATAGAGTACACAAGAACAGCTGGAATCTTGAATGAACAATGGAAAGCTGGAGAGATTTGACAGGTCAAAATTATGATGGGTATTGATAAAGTAAATGCAAGTCAGCTTTTTCCACCGAGGGTAGGTGAGATACAAACCAGAGGACATTGGTTAAGGCTGAAAGACATTTAGGGGGAACATTAGGTGGAATTTCTTCACAGAGTAGTGGGAATATGGAACCAGCTGCTAGCAGAAATGGTGAATGTGGGCCCAATTTTAACAAAAAAAATTGGATAGATGCGTTGATGGGAGGGATATGGACTGGGTGCAGGATAGTGGGACTAGGCAGAATACTTAGGCACAGACCAGAAGGACCTGTTTTCTGTGCTATAATGGGTCAGTTGTCAGCCAGCATCCATGGAGATACATGGTCAGTCAACATTTTAAGATGGGATCATTTATTGAATGTTGGTAAAGGGTCACAACCTGAAACATTGATCATTACTCTGCATGGATCCTAGCTGACCTGCTAAGTCTCTCAAGCTTCTCTTTATTCACTAAAGATGCATATTATTTGAAACACTGCAAAAGAAGTTTGTTTTAAAATATTTAAATTGCTTTTTAATATTTCTTGAATCATCTGAAGTTTGTCACAGGTTATGCTTTTATTTTTCTCTTTCCATGCACACTTAACCTCTTCCAAGACAAGAAGCTAATTATCTTCTGCTGGTAGATTTTTATTGCTGTATATCTATTATTAAGACCATTTCTTTTGCTTTAAGCTTACCAGTTCTGTACTTTCCTTTTTATATTTGACATTTTCATGGCATTTACAAATCTATGTACATGATGTAGAATGCAAGTGTAATAGTATTGTTTTGTTTCTCACAGGGTTCCGCAGATCTTGAAGACCCCTGGTAGTTAAATAGGCTAGAATCGCTAAGAATTTCCTGGTTTGAAATGTGGAAGAAACCTTCGTTCACACACCTTTTATTTACTACAAGGGAAATTAAAAATCCAAAGGATCTTCTTTTTAAAGTCATTTTGTCAGAAGGGCAGGAGGAATTGTTAGAATTATACACCATTTGTTCATTTATTTTTTTTGCATATTCTAATATTGCCATCCTTGCGCATCTTCCTGTAAAACAGTATTTTATTGATTGCCTCAGATTTTCTGATTGCATCTGTACCCAACTTGTTGCCTAAAGGAATGGTGATGCTGTGGCAGATGTAATAAAAGTACCTGAGGTGCATGGATTTCTAGTTTCATTTGGAAGATGCACCGAGTACAGTTAATTTAAATCTAACTCGCCGGACATGGGCATGTACCAATTGCTGTATAAGGCATTACTTGATTGCAAGGTTCAAGGTTGAGAGCTTCTGCACCTATCTCAGGCCCAGAGGGAACATGCAGTAAGCAAAATGCTGTAGAAATTTATTTCGTGTAATTCTTCACTTCAATTTCTGCTGTACTACCAAATATTCGGTTTTCTCAGCTGTCCGAAATGCAGAATATGTTGTCTACTGCTTGCTTGAAGATAACATTGCATTTGGCAATAAATATAGCAAATGTATGGTAAAGTTCCCTTATGATTTTAAAGCATGTGTAGATTGAGCTCTTGCTAAGCAGAACCTTTGGACAAAACCGATTAGTTTAATTTATGCTTCTATGTCAACTGTCATTTGCTTCAGTCATCCCACTCATTACTGCAGAAGTTGAAAATATCGCTATAAAATTTGCCTTTCTCACACAATATTGTAAATTGTGATTTTGTTCTACATGTGGTTTTCTATTAGTATCATTGATTTGCAGCAGGAATAAAGACACAGCCTTGTGTAAACTGGGGTATAGTTTTGCAAAAGAGAATTGTTTGCAGTAACAATTATAAAACTAGAGATCACATAGATTTATAAATGCAATTTAAAATATTCTATTGTGAATTTGAGCTTTACAAAATGCGTTTCTTAATTTTGTTCAGTGATTTTTCTTTTCATTCATTGTGGAATGGGCATGGTACAGAGTGGCTGTCTTTTAAGGTACTTGAAGATTCTTGGTTTGATTTATATTTCTGCAATAACACAATTTTACTGCGTAAGTTTGAGCTGTGCATGTACTAAAGTTCGGTTTTAAGCTAATGGTTGAGGGGAAGGGGATTTGAGCAGCATTTGAGGGCAGAGAGAGCAATGAATGTATCCACTTGTACACAAAACACATGCTATGGATGTCTTGTAAGATTTAAATGATTCAACTGGTCAATTAACGTGTTGAGAAATGCCCTTGATTGTGATTGAAGCATATTGATGAGTGATGCTGATTGGATTTGTATACAATGGAATTCATTTGTATTTCTCTAACTTTGTTTTTCTCCCTCATTAAGTCCTGCTGGAAAGCTGCCTGTTACCATACAACCTTTGAGCACTGGTACTTACAGCCAGCTGCCCCAATCATTTAGTTCAATGTCTGTATGATTCTTGGCCTAGAGAGTATGATTATTGCCCGTGTTTTTATTTATTCACTAGATTTTAGCTACAACAAAAAATGTCCTGAAGATGATGATGTTAACAGGTGTTTTGACCCTTTGATGAGATTATGGGGTTGTTTTAGGATGGGATGACGAGTGTCCAAGTGGTTTCTTACTGTCCATGGACTGTTGACTCTGGTCCTTCCCTGTACTGACTATAGTATATTCCCTGTATGATATTTGTGATGTTTCATACAATACAGTGATCATAACCACCTTGTTATCTTCAATAAAGGATTGCTAAATGCATTATGACTTTTGTATTTACAGTTTGTATCATGGATATACAGCCTGAGAATAAATCCTGCCATATTTTGGACTCGTGTGTAGTAGAGAAAATTCTGCTTCCTATAATAACCTTGCGACTTTTGGCCATGTGACTAATCACTTTTGACCATGTGACTAATCACTTTTGGCCATGTGACTAATCACTTTTGGCCATGTGACTAATCACTTTTGGCCATGTGACTAATCACTTTTGGCCATGTGACTAATCACTATTTCACTGCTGCAAGTTTAAGAAATATTTCAAATGAAATTTTCAAATATATGATTAAAGAATTTGTTCTAATTCTTTTGGGATATCTTCCATGAGTTGAAATCATGTATACTATAATGAGTAATTTTAAAAGATGGAATTGTGTCCATATAGTGTACTTCAAAGGCACGGTAATTTTGCTTAATTCTCACTTTTTCAATAATATGAAATAATGTGATCACATTTTGTATACAAATTTCTTAACTATATGTACACATCAGTTGATTATGCATTTAAAATTTTTATCCTTTTAGAATGGAAGATCATCAATGAATGTAATTTTCCTTTATGCTTAGAAATATTGAGGAATGAATATTCACTTATACTGCATTTATATATTTTTCCCTTCAATTATATTTCACCAGTCTAAGAACTGGAATATACCTGCCATATACAAAATAGCTTACTTACTAAGTAAAATACAACAGATTATAAATAGATTTTCCAAAATAATGAACCAGAGAAAGAAAAAATCTTGATCTTTCAAATGAAAATTTGAATGCACTGAATGCTTGCTGGCTAGGGACAAATTGTGATATTTTGTAAATAATCCTTAATCAAAAGCACTACAGTGTTTCTCTGTGATGCTGCCTGATCTGTTGAGTTTCACCAGCACTTCTGTATAATTCACTAAAATCACAATGTCTGCTGACTTTCCTCTTTAATGCACCAGAGTTGATAACTTGAGTCCCAGGTTACTAATAACTGCTAAACAAAATAAGATCTTTGAAAATTGTTTACAGGATGTGGTAGACTTTGCCTCTTAGATAAGAGGGAAAAGAATCCTAAAAGCATTAAGTTGCATGTTGTTGATTCTGTTGCCTGATCTTCCTACAAACCTTCATTTAACACTTCCTATGAGGTCTATATGTAGTAGAATTTATTAACTATATCATTTTGTTGATTTAAGTGTGGGTCAAATGGGTAATAGAGTTTTATAGCAATTAACTGCTTAATTATTTTCTGTTATTCTGACATCCTTATAGTCATTTGTTCCTTGGAACAAATTTTGGAAATCCAAAATTTTAAAGTGCAATTATTTTTATATTTAATAAATTAAATGTTATTAGAAATCATAGTATGATCAAAACTGCACGAGCAGTGTCACACACTACCTTCTGGAACACTGGTTACAGAAATATGCAATTTCACTTTCATGCAAGGAGATGGTTCTCTTTACTCAATAGAATGGTTGTTTTTCCCTTGTACAAGTTTGCTTGTATTCACTCCGCACCATCTCCAGTTTTAAAACTATTGCTTTTTTAAAGGTTAGTATCGGCTTTTGTGACATAGATAAAATGGAAAGGAATCTGGAGTTTCCAATGTGTGCCATTAAAATTGCCAATTTTATAGCACTGTTACCTTTCATGTCAATTGAGGATCTACTGTGCCCTCCATAATGTTTAGGATAAAGGCACTTTTGTTGCACCATTACCTTTCATGTCAATTGAGGATCTACTGTGCCCTCCATAATGTTTGGGACAAAGGCTTTTTTTTTTCTTTATTTGTTCCTGTTCTTCACAGTTTTAAATTTGTAATCAAACAATCCATGTGATTAAAGTGTACATTCCAGCTTTTATTCAAGGTTATTTGTGTAGATTTGTTTTGACCATGTAGAAATGACAATACTTTTTATACATAGTTTCCTCATTTCATGGCACCATAATATTTGGGACATAGCAATAGTGTGTGTGACATATCCCTAGCATGCAATGACTGCTTGAAGTGTGTGATTATAGGCATCACCAGGTGCTGAACATCTCTGGTGATGCTCTGCCAGGCCTCTACAGCACCCATCTTTAGTTCAGGATTTGCCCTCTTGCGTTTTCTCTTCAGCATTTGGAAGGCATGCTTAATTGGATTTGGATTCGGGAATTGACTTGGGCATTCAAGAACTGTCCACTTTTTAGGTTTTAAAAACTCCTTTGTTGCTTTATCAATATGTTTGGGATCATTGTCTTGCTACAGGATGAAGCGCTATCCAATGAGTTTGGAGGCATTTACTTGAACTTTACCAGATGGATGTTTCTTTACAACTCAGAATTCATTTTGCTACTGCCATTGGCAGTTACATCATCAATGAAGATAAGTACACCAGTACACATGGCAACCCATGCCATAACATTCCCACCACACCACCAATTTTCACAGATGAGGTGTTATACTTTGGATCTTGGGCAGTTCCTTTACACCTCCACAATCTGCTCTTGCCATCACTTTGATGGAGGTTACTCTTGGGTCTCTTCAGTCCACAAGATCTTTTTCCAGAATTCGCCAAGCTCTTTTAAATACTTGGCAAACTGTAATCTGGCCATCCTGTTTATGTGGTTGACTAGTGGTTTGAATCTTGCAGTGTAGCCTCTGTATTTCTGTTCATGAAGCCTGCAGACAGTTGTTATTGACACATCCACTCCTGCCTCCCTATTTTCGGACAGGCATTGGGGGGATTTGTCTTCATTATGATGAGAATTCTTCTGTCACCAACAATGGAATACCAGTCCTTTTGCAATTATTGAGGTCACCAGTACACTCAATGATATTCCAAACAATTGGTTTTGGTAATCCTAACGTTTGGGCGGTGTCTTTCTGTTTTATTCTTGTTTTTCAGCCTCGTAATGGCTTCTTTGACTTTCATTGGCACAACTCTGGTTCTCATGTTCAAAACTGGCAACTACAGACTCCAAAGGTGATTGAAAGATTAGAAACAAGCCTCGTTCTCTTACACCTGCACCAATGAAGCAATTAAACATATTTGAGTAATCACAAACACCTGTGAAGCCAAATGTAACAAACATTATGGTGCCTTTAAATGGTGGGACTATGTATTAAAAAGTGCTGTAACTTCTAAATGGTCAAACCAAAATGTAAACAAATAACCTTCAATAAAATCTGAATGTACACTTTAATCATGTGTGAATTGTATGATTACAAATTTAAATCAGTAGAGCACAGAAAAATAAATGGGGGAAAATAGTGTCTTTGATTAATAACCTTTCACAATATCATTGTGAAGTACTGTACTGGCAAATTCATGGATATATGCAAATGATGTTTCTTTATTTGTCACATTATACATATTACAATGAGACAGGTTCTTCTGTGAGCAGTCTACTAGGTTAACTCTTAACACACCTGAATAAAGTGGAAACGAGCACAATTACAGATTATGGAGCTACAATTTTTTTTAAATCAATTGGTACTAAGCAATAGTTCAATTCTAGTACTGTTGTGGAGTTCGTTCTGGATGAAACTTGTCAACCTGTTGGTGTGTGATTTTGCACACTTAAGCCTTCTCCAACAGGAGGAGAGAACAGTATGTGCCCAAGGTGTGATGCAGTAAATTGGATGCTTTTCCTAGGCAGCACAAAATGCAGATGGAGTCCATGGAAGGGAGGAAAGTTGCATAATGTTCTGAGCTCCATTCACTACATCCTGTAGTTTATTTTGCTTTTGAGCAGAGCATCACCAATACCACATAATGATACATCCAACAAGTATGCTTTGGATTGTATATCTACAGAAGTTGGCAAGGGACAAATTGGACATGCAATCTTCCTTCATCTTCTAAGAAAGTAGATATGTTGGTGAATTTTTTTTACCATTGCTAAAAATAAGACTAGTCTAGGTCAGGTCACTTGAAATGTTTATTTGGAAGAATTTGAAGTTATCTACTCTTTCCACTTCAACACCACATCAAGTTTACGGCCACCATCTCTCTTGGCTCTCTGCAGTTTAGAAATTTGTCAGTGGGTTTGTACTCAACAGCAGAAAATCTTTTCAATGCTGAGAGCTGTTGTCCTTGAAATGTAAAGTCTTTGTTCTCTAACCACCCACTCCCTCTTCCCAGCAACTATCTGAATCAGATTCTTCCACTATTAGTGTCATGCTTAATCCCAGGATATGTATACTTAGACAACATATCATTGCAAATGCCTGTTTATACTTCGATAGAATTAACTAACTAATCTTGTGCTTCCTTCTCAGAAAGTACATTCAAAATGTTGTTCCCATGTGTTTCTATTTTTCAATGAGTTGCAGATGAATGGGTGCCAAAGCTTGCCATCATATCAATTTGGAAAGTAGTTCAAATCTGTGCATGAAATTTAAAGTGACATCGAAAGGATTGAAAATGAATTGAGCTGTAAACTACAGATTTTCCAATCAAAAGTTGATTCCAATCAGAAGTACTAAAACAAAAAACTACAAAACTAGTGTCTATCTCATAAATAGCAAAGTGTTTATTTGGTGCAGTTAAACAATTGATCTCAAATTCAAATCTGGGTGCTAGTGCAATGTATTGAGGTACAAAGTAATTATTTTAATCTTTTCTGCTGTGGATGTTACTGAAGGTCTTTATATCAAAGTATATTAGTAATAGGGAGCGACAGTCTTGCTAGAATATTTCAGCAGGCATTTAATAGTTCAACAGTGTTGGATCTTGCATTGTTTACAGGCAGATTGGACGTCAGAATGGGACGTTAAAAGGAAATACGCAGTACAGGTCTTGCAATTCAACAGCAAATGCTTTGATAATGTATTAAAAATGTAATAAGGGTATAGTCCAAGTAAAGATGGATCCAAGTAAGATTAATGTACATAAAATAACAGATTTGTTAAATGTCTACTTCATATTTAAAGTGGTTGAGCAAGCAGTAAATGGTGTAAACCATAATTTGCCAAATTGCTCCATGTTCAGAAGAATTGCCTTCAATATTTTTTTTAAAGTGTCAAACCAGAAAGGAGAATGGGGGAAATCAAATAAATGGCAATCTATCAACAAAACTTCATTTATGAAGTTGCTGGAGTCTATCATAAGACAAATTGAGTATGAGATCAAGGATTTGCTAATCAGTGTGGGCACAAATTTTTAATTAGCAGATCACATTTGCCCTCACATCTCAGGGCTGGGGGGAGGTAGGTGAGGATTTTGTCAATTTTCCTTTCAAAATTTTATTTTCATAACATAGGTAAAGCACGTAGAACTGGTAACTGTCAAACAGATTGAAAATTTGTTGAGGGAAATGGAGATGATTAGTAGAATGTAATAAATGAAGGTCCTTGGAGTATATTCTGAGGTATCAAATTTTCAACTTGTGTATTTGAAGCATGGACCTAGAAATGCATATGAGATCACAAAATTGGAAAGAAAATGGATATCAACGTGCTTGAAGGCCGATAGAGTATGATGTGAAAAAAGTGAGATCAGTCTTGGATGCTTGAAGAGAAATTGGTCTCATCCCATAATTTGAATTTAAAAAGGATTTAGGGAAATTATGTATGAGGGTGATTTAAAACTAGGGCAAAGATTCAAATGACAATTGGAATTTGAAGGATTTGAATATAAAAGAGGAAATGACATGAGTTTTTAGGGCTTCTGTTGGACTGCATTTGAAATATTTTGTCTAGTTTTTATGCAGAACTTTAAGAAAGCTTTTATTGCTTTGGAGGAGTCACAGAGATATAGAATTATTTTTAATCAGGTGCATAATTTTGTTATATGGGGAGCAGGTTTCCTTCATGAAAAGGATTATTTTTGGATGGTGTTTCAACTTGTGTCAGTATCATGAGAATAGAGAAAGGGAAGTTTTGACTGGGAGCAACAATCAGTGTTAATAAACATTGCTAGTGTGCATGCTCCCAGCCCAGCAATGGAATAGATATTGTAGTCTACCATATATGTTTGCTATTAACTATGGTTAGAAACACAGTATATATTTAACTTGGTCTAAATAAAACTGATTGCTGGCAACATATTGACATCAGGTTGAATTATAAACTTTGTCCACTTTGTTCCTCCTCCACTATCCCCACAGTAATTACCCATTTACACAGAAGATAGTTTTTGTATTAGAGATGTTCAGATACAGCGATAAAGAATACAGAATGGTGATGTTGAGGTACAATTCAGCAACAATCTAACAATGGAGGCTAGACAGTTTGTTTCTATTAATTGGCACAGACCCATCCAAATTCCATTTTTTTTTATTTGAACTTCAAAGAAGGTTAGTGGTTTTGCTGTTTTTTACATACTTTCATCTGATTCATCCATCATGTCATTAAAGTGACATTACACATAACTACTGACCTTTTCATTGTGCCAAGCTAATGACATTTTTTTTCTTGCAGATGGATTTAGGGTAGCAAACTGGATCCAGCTTTGATATAAAAGTTAGTCATAGTCTCTTCAACCATTTGTGCTCTTTTCCATCAAACATCTACGAGTCGCTCATGCTAAATGTTGCCTTGAGTTGAGAATCGCTGCTGGCGTTAAGGCTGATTAGGTAAAACCATTAATGTTTATCACATTATTTCTTTGCAAAATGTAGCTATAAGTAACTGTAGGATAAAGTTTGCTTATGGGGAGGTCTTTGATGCCTTAATTTCGAGTGAAGCCCACTGCTTGAATGAATTGTTTGATGCTTGGAAACAGCTTTTGCCTCATTCAGCTATGCAAACTGTTGATTCAAGTGCTAACTTTAAGCACTGCTTGATACTGTGTTGCAATCATAGACTTTATAGGATGAATTGCATCTTTTTCCTTAAAGATCATTAAAATTGTTCAGATTCTTGAATGCAAACTTCATGCTAAGAATTATGCTTTATTTTAAGACAGTGATGAAAATGTATGGAAGAGTGAAAACAATTTCAAGTTATAGCTCTGCCAATCCAAACACCTGTGGTTGTGTCATTTTTTCAACCAGAACTGGACCATTATGTAGTGACTTAGGTTTTCTTTTGTCTTCCCCGTTGTTCTGGGGGTAAGTTAATTTCCTGCATGCTGATTAAGACAGCCTGCATGCAACATTAACCTTAAAATTGGGTTTGATCATTGTAAAAATTGTTAATTGTTCAATCCTTGTGCTTGAATCCAGAACCAGGGTCAAAAATACTGGGAAAACACTAATAAAAGTGAAAAGAATTGGAAAACTTTTAGTGTTCAAGTTTATTTATCATCTGATTAGAACAGTACAGCCCAAAAAGGCAACATAGGTGCAAAAACAGTGCAAACAAAGATACAGACATAACACACAAATAGACAAACTATACAATTACACAGAACCAATGTACTGTACATGTTTTGCAGACATGGGAAGAAGCTGTCCCTTAGTCTGGTGGATCTGACTAATATTTCTGTATCTTTTTCCCAACAGGAGTAGCTGGAAGGTGCTGTGGTTGGGGTGGGAGGTGGTAGGGGACCTTACAGATTTTGCGAGCTCTCTTTAATCAGTAATCACATCAGTTGAGGGGATGGTCTCTGCTGCCTTTATGGTTCTGCGCATTGACCTCTGATCTGAAGCTTTGCAGCAACCGTAACACACTGTGATGCAACCACCCATGATAGAGCTCCATTAGAAGGTTGGCAGAATGCTGGCCAGTTAGCCTTGTCCGCCTCAGCCTTTTAAGGAAATGCAGTTCCTGTTGTGCCTTCCGACAAGTGAGAAGTTGTGTCCAGAATAGGACATTTTTTAAGTGGACTCTGACGAACTTGGTGCTCTCCACTCTCTTCACTATTGAGCTATTAATGTGGAGTAGAGGAAGGTCGTCTCTGATCCTCCCATCATCCATTTCCTCTGTAGAGTGGCTCATCGTGGTTGCTGATTAGGTCAACTACTTTAGTCTCATTTGCAAATTTGATGACTGAAGCTAAATCTGACATTGCAGCTATGGTCCGACAGCATGAACAGGAGCGGGCTGAGTGCACAGCTCTGGAGTGTGCCAGATGTGATGGTACTTAATGTTCTGCTGTCAAATGAGATAGACTTTTTTTTTTAATTTTTTTTAATTTTTCACACTATAAACCACATTAATCAAGATACATACATTTTCCTTTTCAAATATATAGTGTTGTTTTCTCCCCCCCCCTCCCTCCCTCTTCCCATTCCACCCTCCCTACCTCCCCTCCCATTCATTTAAAGTTCAGAATCTAAGATACATTAAACCAGTCAAACAATGTTGTCACTCAATAAAAATAAACAAGAAATTCCACTGAGTCAATTCTTTTCATTCCCTTCTCCTTCTGTCATTTTAGGTGGTAGATGTCCCTTGTAGGTTTTCTCTATTGTGTTTCATGTATGGCTCCCATATTTGTTCAAATATTGTAATATTATTTCTTAAATTATATGTTATTTTTTCTAATGGAATACATTTATTCATTTCTATATACCATTGTTGTATTCTCAAGTTATCTTCTAATTTCCAGATTGACATAATACATTTTTTTGCTACAGCTAGGGCTATCATAACAAATCTTTTTTGAGCACCATCCAAATCAAGTCCAAATTCTTTGTTTTTTATATTACTTAGGAGGAAGATCTCTGGGATTTTTGGTATATTGCTTTTTGTGATTTTATTTAATATCTGGTTTAGATCTTCCCAAAATTTTTTCACTTTCTCACACGTCCAGATTGCATGAATTGTTGTTCCCATTTCTTTTTTACAACAAAAACATCTGTCAGATACTGTTGGGTCCCATTTATTTAACTTTTGAGGTGTAATGTATAGCCTGTGTATCCAGTTATATTGTATCATACGTAACCTCGTGTTTATTGTATTTCTCATAGTTCCAGAGCATAACTTCTCCCATGTTTCCTTCTTTATGTTTAGATCTTGTTCCCATTTTTGTTTAGTTTTACCATTTGTTTCCTCATTCTCCTTTTCTTGTAGTTTAATATACATGTTTGTTATAATTTTTTTGATTATCGTGTCTGTAATCACATATTCAAAATTACTTCCCTCTGGTAACCTCAGACTGCTTCCCAATTTGTCCTTCAAGTAGGATTTCAGTTGGTAGTATGCCAACACTGTATCGTTAGTTATATTATATTTATCCTTCATTTGTTCAAAGGATAATAATTTATTTCCTGAAAAGCAATTTTCTATTCTTTTGATCCCTTTTTTCTCCCATTCTCTAAAGGAAAGGTTATCTATTGTAAAAGTGATTAGCTGATTTTGCGTCAGTATTAGTTTTGGTAGTTGGTAATTTGTTTTATTCCTTTCTACATGAATCTTCTTCCAAATATTGAGCAGATGGTGTAATATTGGAGAATTCCTATGTTGTACCAATTTTTCATCTCATTTATATAACGTATGTTCGGGTATCTTCTCCCCTATTTTATCTAGTTTTAATCTAGTCCAATCTGGCTTTTCCCTTGTTTGATAAAAATCTGATAGGTATCTTAATTGTGCGGCTCTATAATAATTTTTTAAGTTTGGCAGTTGTAAGCCTCCTTGTTTATACAATTCTGTTAATTTATCTAGTGCTATCCTTGGATTCCCCCCTTCCATAAAAATGTCCTTATTATTTTCTGTAACTCCTTGAAGAATTTCTCCGTCAAGTGTATTGGCAATGCTTGAAATAGGTATTGTATCGTTGGGAAAATGTTCATTTTAATACAGTTTATCCTTCCTTTTAGTGTTAGTGGTAAGTCTTTCCAATGCTCTAAATCGTCCTGTAATTTTTTCATTAGTGGATAATAATTGAGTTTATATAGATGGCCGAGGTTTTTATTTATTTGTATACCTAGGTATCGTATTGCTTGCATTTGCCATCTGAATGGTGATTCTTTCTTAAATTTTGAGAAATCCGCATTATTCATTGGCATTGCTTCAATTTTATTTGCGTTAATCTTGTATCCCGACACTTCTCCATATTCCTTCAATTTCTTATGTAATTCTTTTATTGATATTTCTGGTTCTGTTAAGTATACTATAATGTCATCTGCAAATAAACTGATTTTATATTCCTTGTCTTTTATTTTTATCCCTTTTATTTTATTTTCTGTTCTTAACAGTTCTGCTAGTGGTTCTATGGCTAACGCGAACAATAAGGGTGATAGTGGGTATCCCTGCCTTGTTGATCTGCTTAAGTTAAATTGTTATGATATATATCCATTTACTGTCACTTTCGCCAATTGCCCCTTATATAATGCTTTAATCCAATTAATATATTTCTCTGGTAAACTGAATTTATTTGAATAAATAATTCCATTCTACTCTGTCAAAGGCCTTCTCTGCGTCTAAAGCAACCGCTACTGTTGGAGTTTTATTTCCTTCTACTGCATGAATTAAGTTAATAAATTTACAGATATTGTCTGTTGTTCGTCTTTTTTAAATAAATCCAGTTTGGTCTAGATTTACTATTTTTGGTACATAGTCGGCTAATCTGTTTGCTAATAGTTTAGCTATTATCTTATAATCTGTGTTAAGTAAAGATATTGGTCTATATGACGCTGGTGCGAGTGAATCTTTCCCTGTCTTTGGTATTACTGTAATTATTGCTGTTTTGCATGAATCTGGTAAGCTTTGTGTTTTATCAATCTGTTTGATTACTTCCAGGAGGGGAGGAATTAATAAATCTTTAAAAGTTTTATAGAATTGTATTGGGAATCCATCCTCTCCTGGTGTTTTATTATTCGGTAGTTTTTTTATTGAAATGGTGCAGCCGAGATAGGTAAACTGGTTGACCGTTTTGAGTTTTGTGTGCCCGATGGAGATGTGGGGGGGCTGGTAGTCATGGTGGGGAGCTGGCTGATGGAGGTCAACCAGTTTACCTATCTCGGCTGCACCATTTCATCAGATGCAAGGATCGACAATGAGATAGACAACAGACTCGCCAAGGCAAATAGCGCCTTTGGAAGACTACACAAAAGAGTCTGGAAAAACAACCAACTGAAAAACCTCACAAAGATAAGCGTATACAGAGCCGTTGTCATACCCACACTCCTGTTCGGCTCCGAATCATGGGTCCTCTACCGGCACCACCTACGGCTCCTAGAACGCTTCCACCAGCGTTGTCTCCGCTCCATCCTCAACATCCATTGGAGCGCTTACATCCCTAACGTCGAAGTACTCGAGATGGCAGAGGTCGACAGCATCGAGTCCACGCTGCTGAAGATCCAGCTGCGCTGGATGGGTCACGTCTCCAGAATGGAGGACCATCGCCTTCCCAAGATCGTGTTATATGGCGAGCTCTCCACTGGCCACCGTGACAGAGGTGCACCAAAGAAAAGGTACAAGGACTGCCTAAAGAAATCTCTTGGTGCCTGCCACATTGACCACCGCCAGTGGGCTGATAACGCCTCAAACCGTGCATCTTGGTGCCTCACAGTTTGGCGGGCAGCAACCTCCTTTGAAGAAGACCGCAGAGCCCACCTCACTGACAAAAGGCAAAGGAGGAAAAACCCAACACCCAACCCCAACCAACCAATTTTCCCCTGCAACCGCTGCAATCGTGTCTGCCTGTCCCGCGTCGGACTTGTCAGCCACAAATGAGCCTGCAGCTGACGTGGACCTTTTACCCCCTCCATAAATCTTCGTCCGCGAAGCCAAGCCAAAGAAAAAAAAAGAGTTTTTTTATTATCTCTTGTATTTCTACTATTTCAAATGGTTCTATTAATTTATTTTGTTCCTCTATTTGTAATTTTGGTAGTTCAATTTTAGTTAAAAATTCATCTATTTTGTCTTCTTTCCCTTCGTTTTCAGTTTGGTATAATTGTTCGTAGAATTCTCTGAAGTTTTCATTAATCTCCGTTGGATTATATGTGATTTGTTTGTCTTTTTTCCTTGATGCCAATACCATTCTCTTAGTTTGTTCTGTCTTAAGCTGCCATGCTAGAATTTTGTGCGTTTTTTCTCCTAGTTCATAATATTTCTGTTTTGTCTTCATTATGTTCTTTTCCACCATATATGTTTGTAGTGTTTCATATTTTATTTTTTTATCTGCCAATTCTCTTCTTTTAGTTGTGTCTTCCTTCATTGCTAATTCTTTTTCTATATTTCCAAATGCTCTGTTTCCTGATTGTAGTCCTTCTTCATCTTGGTTACATAACTTATTATTTGCCCTCTGATGAACGCTTTCATTGCGTCCCATAGTATAAACTTATCTTTCACTGATTCCGTATTTATTTCAAAGTACATTTTAATTTGTCTTTCAATGAATTCTCTAAAATCCTGCCTTTTAAGTAGCATGGAGTTTAATCTCCATCTATACATTCTTGGAGGGATGTCCTCTAACTCTATTGTCAATATCAGGGGTGAGTGGTCCGATAATATTCTAGCTTTATATTCTGTTTTTCTAACTCTGTCTTGCATGCGAGCTGATAACAGGAATAGGTCTATTCTTGAGTATGTTTTATGTCTACCCGAATAATATGAATATTCCTTTTACTTTGCATGTTGTTTCCTCCATATATTTAAAAGTTGCATTTCTTGCATTGATTTAATTATAAATTTGGTTACTTTGTTCTTTCTGTTAATATTTTTCCCAGTTTTATCCATGTTTGAATCCAAATTAAGGTTGAAATCCCCTCCTATTAGTATGTTCCCTTGCGTGTCTGCTATCTTCAAAAAATTACCTTGCATAAATTTTTGATCTTTGTTAGGTGAATATACATTGAGTAAATTCCAAAACTCCGAATATATCTGACATTTTATCATTACATATCTCCCTGCTGGATCTATTATTTCCTCTTCTATTTTAATTGGTACATTTTTATTGATTAATATAGCTACTCCTCTAGCTTTTGAATTATATGACGCTGCTGTTACATGTCCTATCCAATCTCTCTTTAATTTCTTGTGCTCCATTTCAGTTAAGTGTGTTTCTTGCACAAATGCTATATCAATTTTTTCTTTTTTCAGTAAATTTAGCAGTTTCTTCCTTTTGATTTGGTTATGTATTCCGTTAATATTTAAAGTCATATAGTTCAACATAGCCATTTTATACTTTGTTATCTTTCTTTTCCGTTTCCTCATCATCACCTTTCCTTCTTATCCATTTCTGCTTTCTTGTTTTGAACACTTTATAAGACAACATTTCTAAAACATCAAACATTTCCCTTATTCTCCTATCTAAAAATTTTTTAACCCCACTATCCCCTCCCCTTCCTGAGTTGCCCTTTATCCCTTGTCGGGCAACCACATCTCCCCTCTCCATTTGGATTTGCGAATTCACTCGCAAGCGTCAACTGATTTCGCAGTGACCGTAACTCCTCCCCACCCAGCCCCTCCCAGAAAAGATTTTAATATTCATATATAACAAAGGTCACTCTCTTAATTTCCTCCTTACTTCCTCTCTTCCCTTACTTTCCCTTATTACTTCTTATCTATACTCTATATATTTTCCTTTAAATACGGATACACTCATGTACACACATATAGACATACACACACACACATATATATATGTATATATTATATATAATATATATATATATATATATATATATGTATATATTATATATATATATATATATATATATATATATACATATAGTTCGTGGTCATTTTTGCTCTCGTTACATGTCTTCATCTCTCTGTCTGTTTTGTAGTTGTTCTGCAAATTTTCGTGCTTCCTCCGGATCCGAGAATAGTATGTTTTGCTGTCCTGGAATAACTATTTTAAGTACCGCTGGGTACTTTAGCATAAATTTATATCCTTTTTTCCATAGGATTGCTTTTGCTGTATTAAACTCCTTTCTCTTCTTCAGGAGTTCAAAACTTATGTGTTGATAGAAAAAAATTTTTTGACCTTTGTATTCCAGTGGCTTTTTGTCTTCTCTTATTTTCTTCATTGCTTTCTCCAATATATTTTCTCGTGTTGTATATCTTAGGAATTTTACTAAAATGGATCTTGGTTTTTGTTGTGGCTGTGGTTTAGGGGCTAATGTTCTATGTGCCCTTTCTATTTCCATTTCCTGTAATTCTGGTCTTCCTAGGACCCTGGGGATCCAATCTTTTATAAATTCTCTCATATTCTTGCCTTCTTCATCTTCATTAAGGCCCACTATCTTTATATTATTTCTTCTATTATAATTTTCCATTATATCTATCTTCTGAGCTAACAGCTCTTGTGTCTCTTTAACTTTTTTACTAGATTCTTCTAATTGCTATTTTAAGTCCTCTACTTCCATTTCTATGGCTGTTTCTCGTTCTTCCACCTTGTCCACTCTTTTTCCTATATCTGACATGACCATCACTAATCTATTCATTTTTTCTTTTGTACTTTTAATTCTTCTTTTTATTTCACTAAATTCTTGTGATTGCCATTCTTTTACTGATTCCATATATTCTTTAAAAAAATATATATCCATTGTCTTGCCCTTCCCTTCTTCTTCCATTTCTCTATATTCTTCTTTTTCTTCCTCTGTGTTGGTCATCTGTTGTTTCCTTGATTTCTTTTTACTCTCTTCTTTCTTGTTCTCGTTGTTTTCTATGTTCTCTTCTTGTTGTTGTGCTGTAGCTGTCATTCTCAGCTGTGGAGATTGACTCCTCAGCTGGTACCCCCTCCCGTCAGTGTTTTTTTTGTCATGCGCATCGCGCATGCCCGGTTGCGCACTTTTGCTTGGCTCCGCGAGCCATTTTTGTAGTCCCGAGCTCGGGACTTCGACTGACCTTTGGGAGCGGGCTTCTCTCTCCGCGGCGGGCCTCCTCGGACAGATAAGGCCTTCACCTTCTTCCGATGTCTTTTCTTCTTCTCTTCTTCCCGTTACTTTCGACTTTTCTTTCTTCGCTGCCATTTTCTTCCCACCTTTACTTTCACTTTATTTTAATTTCTGTGTTTGTGCGTTTGTGTTTTCTGTGTTTTTTTTAAACTTTTCCGGAGAGGGCTGGAGTTCCCCAACTGGCCACTACTCCATCACGTGACTCCTCCCAACTGTAGTCTTTTCATAAGAAAGTCTAGAATCTAGTCGCAGAGAAATGTGTTGAGTCCCAGTGAGGACAGCTTCTCCACCAGCCTCGGGTATGATTGCATTAAATGGTGAGCTGAAGGCAATAAACAACAGTCCAAAGACACATGAGGTGTTGTTCTCTAGGTGGGTCAGGACAGAGTGGATGGACAAGGCTATAGCATCATCAGTAGAACTGTTCAATCTGTGAGTGCATTGTAATAGGTCCAAGATTTTGAGAGATGGTCGAAAAATTCAGTATGAGAACTTTCTAGGTCAGGAGGAAATGGGGGAGATGACCATTTCTTCCTCAAATAGTTCAAGGCTAAGTGAATGAGGAGATCAGAATAGAAGGATACAATGAAGCAGGACAAAGATTTGCATGGAGCATAAAACACTGGTGCAGAGCTGCTGAGGTCAATGGCCTATTAATGGTGTAAATTGATTTAATTCTACAGTAACATGATCAGTTACATGAATTGAATACAATATATACAGCGGCCAGAATTGGGACTTTTGTCCCGTCACTACTTGCCAGCAGTTATTCTCCATTTAACACTTTTACCTTATTACATCTACATCTATAGGTGTATCCCTTCATTTCTATCCCACCCCCCTCATCTGCATAACTTTCTCTAAATGCATCTATTCTCTTCCTCTCAATCATTCCCTGTAATATCTCACCATAATTTTTGTGGTATCCCTGTTGGAATTCTTGATAATCAAATTAATGGCCTCTAGCCTTTTGCAACAAATCATAAAATTCTTTGTATCCACACCATTAAAAACAGTAATTTTAAAGAACTTTGAAGAGTGAAAGTTAGCCTCAAAGAAAACCAAATCATGCTTCACTCATCTGTATATCATTGCAGACCTCTGCATCCTCTCTGATTCTTCAGCATAATTCTTAGAATATGATGACCAGAAGGGATCACATTACTTTAAAGTGTGATGTTACCAAGGTTTGATACAGGTTTCCCATAACTTTATTAATTCGCTCATTTTTTTAAAAAAAAATCTTGACACCACTTCCATTCTGAAAGCTACCTTTTATTCACACTTTATCTTGAAGCCAATTTATAATTAATTTTGCAATTTTCCCCTGCATGTGCATTCTCAGGTCTTTATATTATGGATTACCCTAACGAAGTCCTTTTGAAAATCTAGATAAATTACATCTGCGACACCACCATTATCTGCTTTTTCAGCTGTGTTGTATCATGAACTACTAGTTTGAAAATTAGATGGAGGCCATTTGTAACCAGAAAAGTGACAAGTTGAGGTTAACGCTTTGTTTGTGAAGGAAAATGTTGCACATTTCTAATCACCTGATACATTGCATTATACATGATGGAGCCTGCGATAAGAATGTCCCAAATTGGGGATGGCAATGATGATACATGTATTCTGAAAGCCAAGAATGATCATAAGAAAGTAATGTGAGAAATGGGGACAGCAGGTGCTTTGCTTCTAACGTAGTTAACCATCTTACAGATATAAATTAATTCACCCCAGATCTTCATTTTAAATGTTCTGAAGTGAGCAAAATAATATTTCATTATGTGGATTATAATACTTTCAGATCTCATACCTTTTTACAAAGACATTAATTTATATCTTCCAATTTTGGAACTATAAAAGCATTTATAGCTTAATTTTACTAATTGTATGATAACAATGCAAAGTGCCTTAGTCAATCTTTTACATCAAAACTCCACAAAGTAAGTAAGTTCATAATCACAATTATACCTTCTCTCTTAGGAATGCTATCCTTTATTGACATTTAATCAAAGTGTCAAATGAAAGCCAGCTGATTTTGTTGAAATGAATGTGAAGATATTAGTTATCAAGTTTGCAGATGATGTGACAGTTGTTGGTCTCAACCACTGAAAAGAGGTGGAAATTGTGATATAGTGCAAGAATAAAACCCAGATTCTCACTGTGGACAATAGCGTGGTAGTGGAGAGCACCATCTAGCTCAGAGTCCACTTAATAAGTGACCTATCGTGGACAAATAACATCTCACTTGTCAGGAAGGTGCACTTCCTGACAAGACTGAAGTGGGCAAACCAACTGACCACCATCATATCAACTTTTAACAGGATGTCTATAAAGAGCTCACTGGCTGGCTGCATCACAGTGAGGTATGGTCACATTGTCACATGTGACAATCTACAGGACCATAAAAGCAGCAGAAAGGATCAATGGGGTGATCTTATTGTTCTCTCCACCATCAGCATGATCTACAGCAATCGTTGTCTAAAGAGGGCGTACAAAAGCATTGACTTCCTCTACCATTGCACACATAGCATCCTTAAGCAACTTCCATCGAGAAAGAGATACAGAAGTCTCTGCCAGTCCCAGCAGGCTGAGAAACCGTTTTTTCCCACAGGCAGTGAGACAGCTGAATGACTAAATGAACTGCTCACACTAGCCATCTGAGACTTGATTTATGAAAGAATATTTTTTTTATGTATGCATATTTATTCGGCATGTATATCACTTGTCTGTGTGTTATGTCTCGATGCATATTTTGCACTGAGGACCAGAAAACACTGTTTAGGCAGATTGTACTTATGCAATCAGATGATGAATAAACTTGAACCTGTTCGGCTCTGCTGCTCTATCCCCTCCTTTTTATTCAGACTGTTTTTCTCTATTCATGATGAAGGGCTCAGGCCTTTCATTTCCTTTGAATGCTGTGTGACCTGCTGAGTTTCTCCAGCACTTTTGTGTACTGCATGAGAAGCAGGATGTCTGGCTCACCTTGTTTATGCTGATCGTCGTCATGCATATCCATAATTCCACTTGCTTGCATTAATTTCACCTCCTTCATAGCTTTGCTCATTGATCATCTGTGTAGTGCTTAACTGTTCTACCTGTTCTTGTCACCACAAATTCCTCTGACTGCTCTTTGTGTTGGGAAAAAATGTACCTCTCAGATCCCCTTTTAAACATTCTTCCTCTCGCCTTTAATCTATATCCTTCAATTCTGGACATCCATCATGTCACATCTTGGCCTTTGATCAAGAATAACAGATCCAGTTTATTCAATCCATCCATGTAAATTGACTCCTTCAAATCTGGCAGTGTCATTGTGAATCTTTTCCGCACCCTCTCTACTTCCTGTAGTGTGGTGAGTACAACTACACACAATATTCTAAGTGTAGCCTAATTAATATATTGTGCTACTATAACATGACGTTCCTAAAAATAGAGGGCATAGGTTAAAGAAGAGAGGCAAGATTAAAAAGGGACATGAGAACAATATTTTTCACGCCAGAAAAAATGGTAGAGGTGGGTACAATTATGAAAAGCTCGCAAAAGGAGGTTGCCACAGCCAAAACTATCCCCCACCATTGAAAACATCTACATGGAACACTGATGTCGGAGAGCAGCAGCAGTCATCAAGGATCCACACCATCCAGGACGTGTAATATTATTGTTGCCATCAGGTTAAGAGGTATAGGAAAAACCAGTCTTGAACCGCCAGGTTCAGTAACAGCTGTTTCCCCTCCACCATCAGAGTCCTAAACAACACACTCAATCAGGGAATCATTTCAGTACCTTTACTTTGCACATTATTACTGTTTATCTTTTCTGTATTTGCACAGTCAGTTTGTTCACATTTCTCTGTGGACAGATCATCTAAATGGCAGTGTTGCCCCTGGTGCGGATCCAAGGAGAGCAAAGAGCACCCAAATATCTGCATCAGCTCCACACAGGATTTGAACGGCCATTTAAAGGAGATGACAGTATTATTTAAAATCCCGTGACTGTGGGGTCCGCGCCCAAGATGGCATCACCTCTGATCGACAGCAGCAATGAAGGGTTGCAGGCTCCAGGGAAGCAGAAGGCTGGTGCAGGACACCAGTAAACAGGGAGATCACCACCCCCCTCCCCATCATCTGAGAAAGAGAAACAGAGGAGACAACCCATGGATGGTGACCTCGGCGGTTGAATGCATGTGGTGGGCTGCTAGCAACTCGAGGCAAGGAACCCACAGAGGCTGTAGGCTGCTGGAGACCACTGTCAGGGGATTAGGGCTAGGCTGCGGACTGCTGGAGACTGGCTTGAAATAGGCTGAAGGAGTACCAGGTATCAGAACTAGGATGTGAGGGTTCCTGATCATGTCAGAGGTTGGGATATGGAGCTTGGATTGCCAATTTTTTTGGGCTGGACTCTGTGTGGCTGCTGAAGTGCTGGAAGCGAATCTATGAACACTCAGTGACTCTAGTTGGGGGGTGGAGGAAAACTCTTTGCATCTCTTTCTCTGACTGTAAGAGGCGCTTAAGGCAATTTCTGCCCATTGGGAATCTGTCTGCCTTACAGCAAGCAAAAACTATAGTGTGTAATGTGACACCGTTTTATTAAGTGACAGTAAATTGCATCTTGAATCTTTTTGAGTACACTACTGAAAGTGGAAATTCTGCCTGGCCTGTGGAATCTTAGGTATGTGGTGTCATATGTACTCTGACAATAACTTTGAATTTTATTTGATTTAAAGGACCTTTGGACAGGTACAGGGATAGAAAAGGAATGGAGGGATAAGGCCAAATTTGGGTAAAATTGACATGGACTAGCTGCAGTAGAGGGCCTGCTTCTATGCTGTATGACTTGACACTCACCTTCCTGTCCTATCAGGCACCATGGAAAGGTTGGTGATTCCTCAACTAGAGTGCGAATGTGTCATCCACAATTCCAAGGGCTGCCGGCCAAGAATAAAATGGGAAAATTGATAGGCTCTATCAATAACCACAGAGTCATAAGCTCCAGGAACAATAGGTTTTAATACACTCAAGTCTGGCTGGCCCGGATCCAGGTACAGGACTGCCAGAAAGGGGGAAGGTAACGCGACCTTTATGACCAGGGCAAAAGGAGAGGAGACTTAAAGGATGAGGGAGGCAGGCCTCTGAAGCAGCCATCTGAATGTGTGGGGAAGAGTCTGAGCCGGGTGCTGACTGAAGAAGTATGAGAAGGGAAATGATTCAGTACCTTGTCAGGGTTGGCCCTTTTGGAGTGTGTACTAGGTAGGGTGAACCGGGCAACTCTGTTTCTAACAACAAATCCCAACAGGATGAGATGTCAAAAATAGGGTGAACGGGGTGGATGAGGTAGTTTTGGGCTCTCCCAGATGGGTACTGTGTCCTCATGGCCATCGGGATAATGCATGAAAGAATACTGTGGATTTGCATGTATGAGGTGAACCTCTTTCATCAATGGGTCTGTTTTATGGCCCCTTGCATGTTTCTGGAGCAGGACTGGTCCTAGGGGTCACCAACCAGGGGGGCATTGAGGACCCATTCACTGACTTCCTAGGGAAGGCAAACATACATTCATGTGGAGTATGGCGGTGCATAGGAGCAATTGGATGGCATGCAGAGCTTCTGACAACATGTCTTGCCAGCGGAATACTGGTAGGTTTCTGGACCTGAGAGATAAGAGCACAACTTTCCAAATTGTGGCGTTTTCTTTCTCTACCTGGCCATTACCTCTGGGGTTGTAGCTGGTGGTCCTGCTGGTGGCTATGCCTCTGGCCAGGAAGTATTTCTGCAGCTCCTCACTCATGAACGAAGAACCCCAATCACTATGAATGTAGTTGGGGTACCTGAAAAGAGTGCTGTGCAGCACCTTAATAACTGTCCCAGAGGTCATATCTGAGCAGGGGATGGAAAAAGGGTACCTGGAGTACTCATTTATAACGTTAAGGAAATAAATATTCCTGTTAGACGAGGGTAGGGGGCCATTGAAATCGATGCTGAGTCATCCGAAAGGGTGTGTGGCCTTGATGAGGTGTGCATCGCCAGGTCAAAAGAATTGTGGCTTGCATTCGGCACGGACCCGGCAATGTCTGGTCATGGACCTGACATCCTCGATGGAGTACGGAAAGTTCCGAGTCTTAATGAAATGGAACAATATTGTAACTCTGAGGTGACAGGGTTCATTATGGAGGGTTTGGAGGCAATCGAGATACACACTGACACACGTCCCCCGGGAAAGGGCATCTGGAGGGTCGTTGAGCTTACTTGGCCAGTATAAGATGTTGTAGTTATAAGTGGAAAGCTCAATTCTCCACCAAAGGATCATCTTGTCCTTTTTTATTTTACCTTTCAGTGTTGTGTTGAACATGAAGGTGACAGTATGTTGGTGCGTCAACAGGGTAAACCTTTTACCGGCTAGGTAGTGGCACCGATGGCGCACTGCTTCAACGAATGCTTGAGCCTCCTCGACAGAGGAGTGCCACATCTCAGGGCCATGAAGGGTTTGGGAAAAAATTGCTACTGGTCAGTCTGCCTGGTTAAGTGTGGTGGCCAGTGTGAAGTCAAAAGTATTGCACTCCACCTGGAAGGGGATGGATTTATCCACAGCATGCATCGTGGCTTTTGTAATGTCTTCTCTGATATAATGAAATGCAGCCTGGGCTTCCGCCGATAACGGGAACATCATGGACTTTATCAGGGGGTGGGCTTTATCGGCGTAGTTGGTCACCCATTGTGCATAGTACAAAAACAGCCCCAGGCACCTCTTCAGCACCTTCAGGGTGTTTGGTACCAAGCATTCTATCAGGGGTTGCGTGCGGTCAGGGTCCAGGGCAATGACACCATGCACCACAATGCATTCAAGTAAGGCCAGGCGATTCGTGTTAAAGGTACATTTGTCCCTATTATAGGTCAGATTCAGGGACTTTGCCCTGTGCAAAAAATTTGCAAGGTTTGCATCATGATCCTTCTGGCTATAACTGCAGATAGTGACATTATCTAAATAAGGGAACATCGCTGCCAGGTTGTGCTCCTCTACCATCCAATCCATCACCCTTTGGAATGCGGAGACACCATTTGTGACACCAAAAGGGACCCTGAGGAAGTGGAAGAGCTTGCCATTGGCCTCAAAGCCTGTGCGTGTGTCTGTAAATATCTCTCTCTCTCACTCTATTATGGTCACCTGGGTGGAGGGGGAGCTGGTGATATGCCGACTTGAGATCAATGGTTGAAAAAATCCGGTATTGGGCAACTTTTTTGACCATGTCAGCCGTCCTGGGTAGGGGGTATGCGTCCAACTGTGTGAATCGATTGATGGTCTGACTGTAATCTATAACCATTCGGGGCTTGCTCCCACCCCTAACTACCAAGACTTGGGCTCTCCAGGGACTGGAGCTAGGAGTGATGATCCCCTCCAACAGGAGTTGCCAAACCTCTGCCTGGATGAACGCCATATCCTAGGCGCTGTAGCGCCTACTTTTGATAGCTATGGGTCTTCAGGGTTAGGTTAGTGAATAGTGATGGAGGGGATACTCGAAGGGTGGAAAGGCCACAGGCCTGTGCTGGGGTGCTGTGGGAGGGGAGGGTCATTGAGATGCGGGTTGAACATCGTGAATGGTGATTGTGAGCCCCCAAACGTCATCATCATACTTCTGTACTGTCTTTGAAAGTTGAGGCCCAAGATGATCGGCGTGCAGGCCTGGGACATGACTAACAGGGAAAAGTCATTATAATGTTCCCCACCATCAAAGATGTTACACAGTATCCAAAGATGTCAGTTTGGTGGACCTTGGAGCCATTGATATGGATCCACTCATCGGCCCAAGAGGGAACAAGAGTCCACAAGCCACATCAGGGTGGATAAATCTCTCGCTACTGCCACTGTCGAAGAGGCAGTTAATTTTGAACTCATTCACCTCTATCTCCATCATGGAGTGTGTTTCCAGATGCGGGTTGGCCTAATTCAGTGTAATTAAAGCCAGGAGTGGAGTTTCATCGTCTCAGAGGAGAGACCGAATGTACAATATGGCAGCCTCAGTGTTGACCACGTGGTAATCGCTGCTGAGATTGAGGGAGAAGATGGAAGTGACACTTTCCACAGGGGTGGAGTCACCGAGCCAGACAGAAGTGACATAAACAAGGCCGGCGGCCATGGTGCTGTCCACGCAGAGAGCAGGGGTGGTAGCAGGTAAGATGGCGCTCCTCTCACTGCACATGCAGTCATCACCAGAAGTGAAGGTGGGGCCTGCTTGTTGGTCATGTACGCCATGCTGCTTCGTTGGGAGGGCCTGCCTTTACAAACCTGCTGATAGTGTTCCCTCTTACCGCAGCCGGAGCAGGTAGTGCCTTTCACTGGGCAGAGTCGTTGTGAATGCTTCACTTGCTCGCAGAAGTAGCACTTTGAGTGCTCGGTTTCTATAGCCTCAGTGGTTTGGTTGGCAGTTCCAGGCGTCATCACCCAAAATGGTGGTGTCATTGGTGTGCACGTGGTGGACCCGGATTTTCCCACTATTGATTCCACATGGCACTGGGCTGAGTCTAGTGTTCTGGTCAACTGCACCGCCCGTTTCAGTGGTAGTTGGTCCTCTTTGAGCAGACGCTGCCTGATGTAATTAGACCTCAACCCTGACACACTGGCGTCCCGGACCAGGTCTTCGACATACTGGGCCATCAGCTCAGGAGCCACAGTGCTACCCCAATAGTCTTTTCCCAGAACGAAGAGGGCACGAAGGAAATCTACCGACTCACTGGGCTGCTGTTTTTGGGATGCCAGAAGGTAGCGTGAGTACACCTCGTTGAGCTTCGGTTTGTAGAGTGTCTGGAGTTTGGCCCTCATCTTCGTGTAAGTAGCACTGCTCTTTATGTCCTGGAAGGCTCTCTGGCTGACTCTTGCTTGTAGGACCTTCAGCTTTTTCTCGTCAGATTCGGCCGCGGCCTTGAGAAAATAATCGAAGCAGCTAATCCACTGCTCATAGTACTCCGATGCTCCTGGGAGTTGGGGGTCAACTTCCAACTGATTGGGGTGCTGCAATTTCTCCATTACTAGAGAAGTGTTATTGTGTGCATTAAATTGATAGACTCGATCAATACCCACAGAGTCGTAAGCTGCAGGAATAGGCTTTAATGCACACAAGACTTTAGCTGGCCCGGATCCAGGTACAGGACTGATGGAAAGGGGGAGGTAACACGACCTTTATGGCCAGGGCAAAAGGGGAGGAAGACTTAAGGGGTGAGTCATTAGTTGGGTGGGCCAGCCTCATGTATACAGTAAATGGTGGGGGCTATGCAATGGAGGAAAACCTATCAGTAACTTGTTTTTTGGGAATATCTGTTCAGTGTCTTGTTCCTTGTCGATGCCTGAGCGTTAACCGTCGTGTTATGATGTATTTGCTCCTGTGTTTTAATCCTTGCATCGTACGTGGAAAACCTACATGGTGTTTAACCCACAGATTTTAAATGCTTGACTCCTACTCCGGCCCTTCAACGTCTTTCTTCTTTGGCTTGGCTTTGCGGACGAAGATTTATGGAGGGGTAATGTCCACGTCAGCTGCAGGCTCATTGGTGGCTGACAAGTCCGATGCGGGACAGGCAGACACGGTTGCAGCGGTTGCAGGGGAAAATTGGTGGGTTGGGGTTGGGTGTTGGGTTTTTCCTCCTTTGTCTTTTGTCAGTGAGGTGGGCTCTGACCTAATCAAGCGCAATCTCCAGTCATTCCATGTCAACCATACCGACTGGACCAAAGTCGCACTGTGTGGCGTTCCACGATTCGCAGTGGCACATCGCAGTGGACCAAAAGTTCTGTGAGGGCAGAAGAGCCGCAAGGCACCGCGTTCATCTCCTCTTGCGAAGGGATGGGCCAGGATGATGATTTCTGACAGTGCCAAGAAGGAAAACTTGAGCTGACCTCATTTTTTCAAGGCACCACGGCGACAACCCCTGGGGTCAACAGGCGGGGGCGCTGCGGGTGCCGCCCAGTCTCGTGCGTCGGAGGCGGGGCGACGGAGCCGCGCCCGAGCACTTCGGTTGGTGCCACGTGGCGGAGGGAGTGGCCGTCGGGGAAAGGCGAGGCTCCGACGCACCGCCGACATGGGCAGTCCGGAACCGGCGGGGAGGTCGCCGCCCGCACCCGCTCCCGCCTCGAACGAGGGCGAGGCCGAAACATCGTCCGGGTCAGGGAGCCCCGCCGCCGTCGCGCTGCCTTCAAGCTCCCCGAGGAGCGCGGGGGGGACCGAGCGCCCTGCGGGCGGCCTGGCGAAGCATCAGTCTGCACGCCTGTCGTTGACACAGGCGACGAAGGCACTGGGGAAGATTGAGCTGCAGATAGCGAGTGGGCCTCAGTGGACGTGGATCCGGCGGCTCCTGTTCGGTCTGTTTTGGGTCATTTTGATCTGCCTGCTGGCGGCTGCCTTGGTGACCATCGTCCAGACCCCCGAGTGCAAGACTCCTCCGAAACTCGAGTGGTGGCAGAAGGGCCCGATGTATCGCGTTGTCCTCAAGTCCAACCGCGGAATCAGAGACCCAAAGGGTAAAACGACCTGGTCTGATTTTTTAAAAAGAATCTTGATATTTATCCGCATTCACTATCTATACTATTATTTTCCACCGTTCTTGTTATGTTTAAATATTTGCACTGAGGCAACGACTGCATTTGCTCCCAGGCTTCATGACGAATCCAAAAGTCATCCCTGGGGATTGGAATTTTGCACGTGATGTACAAATCCACGGGCATCTGGTGCTGAACATGAGGTGCTGCAAAAATGGGGACGTGGGAGGGTTCTGGGAACGCGCATGCGCGTGACACCCGCACTCACGTTGGGTGGGGGGGGAAGAGTTTCCCTTTCGTCCTCGTCCTGCTGAACAAAGTTTCCCTGGGGTTGTCAGTGCAGTATTATGTATTGAACCAGTAATGTTCTGCTTGAATTTTCAGACAGGAATTGAGATACCTGTCTGGGACAAAGCATTCTGCTTGACCAGGTTGGTCATATTCCATCTTCGTTGTAGATTCCAGCCCCGTGCTTGTTGATGCTGATGGGCCATTTTTGGCCTACTCCTGTTCCTATGTCAGGTGTCTGCCTGTGAATGTCCCATTTGCTAGTGTTTGACTCTTATCCTTATCCAGGACCCCGTTCAATTTAAAACATGGTGGCGGCCCATTCACTATGCACGTGAACCAGCTTCCAAACTGCCGATTGCATGTCGTCAACGAGGCCGGCTCCCAAGATGGCACGGGGCTTGCTTCATCAATGAGAGAAAGCCCGCACGTGTGAAGAACTCTTTGTATTCACCGGTGATGTCACTTCCGCTGGCAACGACGGAAACAGATGTGTGTATAAAGTCAGGCCTGCAGGCCCAAATAAATTATTTTTGAGTATGATTCCAAACGTACATATTGTCATTATTTCTGCGCTGTGTGCAGCACATCGCTACTATTGGCATCCCCAACAGTCCAGACGCTATTTGGACCAACGATAACTGACTCATTGATACACGCAGTTGCATTAAAATTGCTGCCTTCTGGATGTCGCAGCCACAAGTGTGGTTCGACCAAGCTGAAGCCCAGTTTCAAATCCAGCAAGTAACCTCTGACTTGACCCGTTATTATTTAGTAAGCTCTCTGGACCAGGAGACGGCAAGCCGAGTCGCAGACTTTAGACAGTCACTTCCAGAAGAGGGCAGCATTTAAAGAGCTGCTCATTAGGACCTTTGGTCTCTCACAGTGCAGGTGAGGTGCACACTTGTTCCATCCACTTGGACAGTTTGGAGAACAGATCCTGTCAGCATTGATGAACGAGAAGCTGCCCATGGCTGAAGGACACACGTCGTGCACCATTTTTGAGCAGGTATTCTTGGAGCAGCTACCTAAGGACTTACACATATGTGAATCTGATTCAGCGACCACCCTCTTCCCCGGAAGGTGGCAGCCTAGGCAGATGTGCTGTGAAGAGCCAAAAAGTAAAGCACAGTGACCATTGGGCAAGGTACAAAGCCCCACAAGCAGCAACAGGCCAGATAGAGCCCAGCAATGGAGTGCTCACAACCAAGCGACCAGTGGTGTTTCTATCACCAGTGGTGGGGCCAACCACTGCTGATTTCTTTGGTGGCTGGCCATCAGGACAGTCTCCTGTATGTCTGGGACAAACAGCCTGGACATGCTTTCTTGTCAACACAGGAGTGTCCTGCCCCCAATGGAAGACTGAACCCACTCTGAGGGCAGCAACATGATACGGACCATGGCACCCACACAGTCCAGCTGTAGTTTGTCAACAGCAAATTCATGTGGGACTTCACACTGATTGCCGTGGTCCAACCACTCCTTGGGGCAGACTTCCTGTGAGCATATAGCCTGCTGGTCAATCGACAGGGGAGAAGAATCATCCATGCTAAGTCGTTCCAGATGTTCTCCTTGGGTAAAACCAGGTTACCACCCCCACACCTGGACTCCATCACACTCTCAGAAGATGAGTTCATCAGGATTCTTGAGGAGTTTCCATTGGTGCTTGCCCCACTGTTCATGTCAACTATGCCCAAGCATGGAGTGCAGAATCACTGCACCACTCCAAGTCAGAGCATGGAGACTTCCCCCAGACAAGCTCTGCCTAGTGAAGGAGGAGTTCGAGGATTGAGGAATTGGGGATCATATGGCGATCTGAAAGCCCATGGGACACCCCCCTGCACTTGGTAACTAAGGCAGCCAGGGGCTGGAGACCATGCGGGGACTACTGCCGGCTGAACGAGGCTACAATTCCAGACTGCTACCCCCTGCCACACATACAGAACTTCACAGCAAACCTGCACAGGGCAAGCATTTTTTTACAAAGTAGACCTTGTCTGGGGATATCATCAGATCCTGGTACACCCTGAGGATAGCCCCAAGATAGCCATCATCACTCCATTCAGCTTGTTTGAATTCCTCTGCATCCCATTCGGCTTGAAGAATGCCACAGACATTTCAGAAGCTAATGGACGTGATAGGCTGCAACCTCGACTTTGGATGATATCCTGATAGCCACCAACAGTCGCCAGAAACATTTATCCTACCTCTGCAAACTCTACACTGTTATGGGCCCAGAGAACCCCAAAACCCAACAGCAATAGAAATTCACCAAGACAAAAGTTGCTTGTAATTGCTTGTAAACATGAAAACAGGATCAAACTTTAACTTAACCTAACCTAACCCCCACACGTGTATGTAATGTGTAAGTTCAGAGAAGTTCTTTAATTCACAGTTAAATATCACATCTCACTGGTATCAGACAATTCTTATACTATGCACAGAATTTAACATTTATTAATTTCGCCAGGCTTTGGTGCTTGAAGTGTAAATGTTTACTGTTCAGGAAGGTTCTTACTAGTTTTCAGAGAGAGATTTGTTGTTCCAGGACTTCCACAACTGATTCCTTCTGAACAGCCACCTCAGTGTCTTGCTAAGAAAGCCTCCCCCAGCAGGGTTTTCCAGTTGATAATCTCTTTCAGGTCACCACGGAGTTCCTTTTTGTTCCATTATTTCAAGTGAAACATGATGCAGTCAGTCCTCTCCTCTTGTATGGACCACAAGGGCTTTAACCAGGCTAAACTAAGAACTCACAACTTGTCTTCAAAATGGGGTTTTCCACAAGTTTGCCAGCTTGTCCTGTTCCAGTCCCAGCTGCTGCTGCTCACTGTAGTACTGCAGAACTGAATTCTCTCTCTCTCTCTCTCTTGCTCATTCAGAGAAAGCCACATGACCCTCTTGGAACAGCCAACTGCCCTCAGACAGACTGCGGCTCTGGACCTCATCTTCTGAGTTCATTCATCTGTTGCTTTCCAAAACAATAATCCATTACTGCACAGCATGTCCAGTTGACACCTACTTGTGAAGTCCTTATAGGCATTCTTCAAAGTTTTTGGAAAGGCACTCAGAGTCTTGACTGTCTGGCTTGAGCAGAGCTCTGGTATTTTAAATGAGGTCTGTTGCGAAGTGTTTGTATGTGACCTACTCTTTTAAAAAAAAATGCCACAATTTGTATCCTTTTAAAACATATCTATATACAATATAAAATATAATCTGTCACAACACCCTCCTGAGCAAGTTTGGCCTCACAATCAAACTGGCCAAATGCCAGTTTGGACTCAACACCATTAATTTCCTTCTCCACAAGATCACCAAAGACAGTGTGACCCCACTGCTCGCTAAAGTGGATGCCATCTGACAATTCGCCAGACCCAACACAGTCAAGGGCCTGCAGTGGCTTGCATCATGCACCATTGTTCTCTCTGATGTTGTGCAGGGCTAGACATCACCTGGGATGGTGCCTCCACTGCCGGTTTCATGCAAGCAAAGGAAGCCATAGTAGATGCTGCACTGCTGCCCATCTCAGGATAGACGTCCCAACTTCCCTCACAGTGGATGCCTGTAACTCAGCAATTGGAAACCACTGGCATTTTTCAGCAGATACCTAAGGCCGCCTGAGCTTAAGTACAGTGCCTTTGACTGGGAATAGTTGGCACTGTACCTGTCATCCAACATTTCAGCTACTACTTTGAGGGTATGCTGTTCATCGCTTTTACAGATCACAAACCATTGACTTTCATGTTCTCGAAGAGGTCCAATGCCTGGTCAGCATGCCATCAATAACATCTGTCCTATATTTCCAAATACACAACCATCAACATGTCTCAGGTAAGGACAATGTCATGGCAGCTGCACTTTCCAGGACGACCATCCAGGCTGTGTCCTGGGGATAGATTTTGTGGTACTGGGGGAAGCGCAGCAGTGAAATGCCCAGCTACAAGACTGCAGTCGCAGATTTACAACAACAAGATGTACCAGTAGGTCCCAGCAGGAAGACTTGCTCAAATTGTCCTGGCAGCATGGAGATGGCGAGTTTTCAGCTCTTTACACGGACTGGTAAATCATTCTATCAGGTCAACCGTTCAGATGGTTGCCAACAGGTTCATGTGGCACAGACTCAGGAAGCAAGTCATCGGATGAGCAAAAACATGCATGCAGTGCCAAGGTGCATCAGCATACCAAAGCCCCACCGCAGCAGTTTGCAACCACCCACCAAAGGTTCAGCCACAACCATGTAGATGTTGTGGGGCCCCTGCTGATGTCGCGAGGAGCACAGTATCTCCTCACCATAGTGGATCACTTCACGAGATGGCCAGAGGCAGTCCCACTCACCAACACAACTCCTGTACTCAAGCACTGATTGAAACCTGGGTGGCATGTTTTGGACTACCAACCCACATAACCTCTGACAGAGGTGCTCCATTCACCTCCAGCCTGTGGTCGACCCTGGCTAGCGTTTGGAGAACGCAGATACACCACATGACTGCATACCATTCGCAGTCAAACAGGATAGTCGAGTGATAACACAGGCACCTAAAGTCGGTGCTCATTGCTCACCTGAAAGGCCCAACTGGGTAGACGAACTTCCCTGGGTCCTACTAAGAATCCGCACAGCACCCAAGAAAGTTGTGTACACATCATCAGTGAGTTGGTTTACGGAGCACCCTGGTGATCGCCAGCGATTTTGTCCCAGTCCCACGGGGTCAAGAGGAAGAACCTGCGGTGGTCCTGGACAGACTACATGAGAGGATCGGTATCCTGGCTCCCACAACAACATCACAGCACGGATAGACCTGGACCTGCGTGCCCAAAGACCTGCAGAGCTCTTAAGTTCATTTTTGTAAGAAGTGGGAGCAGGGGGGTATCATCCATCTTTCCAGAGACTGTACCAGGGGCTATTTAAGGTGCTTAAGAACAATGAGTCCTCATTCATTTTGTACATTGGGAAGAAAGAGGAGGTGTTCATGATAGATTGACTTAAACCGACCCATGTAGACTTGGCCTAACCAGTGGAAGTTCAGGCACCATGGTGCAGGGGCAGACTACCCCATCAGAGACCGATCCAGACTTTGGGTTTTGGGAAGGGCTTCATTGGATCTGGGTTTGGGGGGGGGGGTCATGTAGCAGCTCACACACTAGGCACACGAATTGCTTCCCAAAATGGCAGATGCACATCAGCAAAGAGGACAGCTCCCAAGATAGTTCAGGGCTTCCTTCATCGAGGAGAGAAAGTCCACACATAGGAAGAATCCTTTGTATTTGCCAGTGACGTCATTTCCGCCAGCAACGGTGAAAACGGTGCGTATAAAGTCAGGCCTGCATGCCCAAATAAAGTATTCTTGAGTACAACTCCAAACATGCTCTTGTTATTTCAATGTTGTGTGTAACACATCGCTTCAACATCACAATTGTACCTGCCTCTAGCACTTCCACTGGTAGCTTGTTCCATATTCCCTTTACTTTCTGAAAAAGTTGCCCTTTGTCCCCTTTAATCTTTCACCCACCCCTGGAAACACCAGCAACTTCTGCAACATCACCAACCACCAACTAATATGGCAACGTGTGGTGAAACCTCAACCATTAGCACTGCAATATCAATACAGGAAGCAGCAGGTGAAATGCGGAAAACAACAACACCATCTGCAAGCATACGAGCACTGCCGAGTTCAATGGGTGGTGGTGGTGGAAATGTTCGACAAGGCTCTTTGAGGATGATAGGCTGTGGTATGGAGTAACTGACTGCTGCAGAACTTTCCTAGATTGGCCCAGAGCAAGGACGTGAACTGGGCACCTTTGATGTGATGTGGGTCAGGACTTCAAAGCATGCAACCCAAGTGGACAAGAAAGCTCTGCCACAAGTCTTTGTGTCACATGTGGGCAGGGGTATCGCTTGCGGCCAATGGGTAAAACGGTCGATTACTGTGAATAAATACTGCATACCTTAGCTCACGGGGAGCAGGCTGATGATTTCCACGTGCACGTAGTCAAAGTGACACTGCACCGGGTCGAAACTCTGGAGAGGGGCCTTCGTGTGTCTGTGCACTTTGGTGTGTTGGGAGTCCAAACAAGTCTAATCCCATAGGGTTACATCGCGGCAGAGGCCATGCTACACGAACTTGTCAGACAGCAGGTGGACCGTGGATTTTATGGATGGATGTGACAGACTGTGTATCTGGTCGAACACCCACCGTCACCAGATTGCGGGTAAGTTGGGTCTGGGGAAACCTGTAGATATGTCGCACAGTAAAGTTGGACTCCTCGGTGAAGGACAGAACGTCAGCCTGGACATCAGCATCCTCTGCTTAGTCTTTGGTTGGTGAGCAACATCGAGCCCTCCTGAGGTAGCAGTGATGGCTGGTCTGGACAGCGTGTCAGCCACCACGTAAGATTTGCCTGCAATGTGGCTGACGTCTGTTGTGTACTCCAAAATGTAGGAGAGGTGTCGTTGCCTTGCTGACCACGGGTCTGAGACCTTGCTGAGTGCATGGATGAATGGTTTGTGGTCTGTGTTGGCGACGAAAACCCTTCCTTCTAATGTACCAGAAATGTCGTATTGCCAGGTACAGGGCCAACAGCTCACGGTTGAATGCGCTATTTTAATTTCTGGTGTCTGAAGATGTTTGCTGAAAAAAGCCAGGGGACACTACTGTTCATTGACCCAGTGCTACAGCACTGCGCTGACTACTCTGCCTGATGCGTCTGTTGTAAGGGCCAATGGGAGGAAGAGTCTGAATGGGCCAAAAATGTGGCCTCCGCTAGTGCTGCTTCGGTTGCCTGGAATGCTTCAATGGTTTCACGTGTCCACTGGACCATCTTGTCGCCAAGTTTGATGAGGTCGAATGGGGGTTGCATGAGGGTAGCCGTTTCTGGGAGGAAATGATGATAAAAGTTCACCATCCCTATGAATTCTTTTAGGCCCTTGATTGTGTTCGGCTTGGATAGCTTCCATCTTATCCGGCAGTGGTATGGCCCCTTCTTGAGTGATATAGTTTCCTGGCCTAATTGGCACTTAGCCGGGTTCATTGTGAGTCCGAACTCCTGGAAGTTGTTGAAAAGGGGAGTCAGGTGCGTCCTGTGTGTGCTGGCATCAAGGCTGGTGATGAGAATGTCATCCAGGTAGACGAAGATGAAATCAAGGTCCCTGGCAACCACGTTAATGAGATGCTGAAACGTCTGGGCTGCGTTCTTTAGTCCAAAAGGCATCTGAATTAACTTAAAAAGGCTGAAAGGTATAATAATGGCTGATTTTGGGGCATCGTTGGGATGCAGTGGAATCTGATGGTACCGTTTGATGAGGTCCACCTTGGGGGAAAAAAAACCAGCAGCCCTGGAATCTCATGGCAAAATCCTGGACATGTGTGGGGTTTCTATCTTGGACAGTTGTATTGTTGAAGTTACCTGTAGTCACCACATGGGCGCCAACTGCCAGAGTTCTTCTGGACCATGTGCAGCGGGGATGCCCAGGGGCTGTTTGAACAGTGGCCAATACCCAGCTCCTCCATGGCAGCGAACTTGTTCTTGGCTCGGAGGAGTATGTCCTGTGGGAGGCGCTATGCCCTTGCGTACACTGGAGGCCTGGTGGTCTCATTGTGGTGCTCCACGCTATGTGCTGGTTTAGCGTCGTGGAAGTTGGGCGCCAACGGGGGGTGCGTGACGTGATGGCATAGGGGGAGATGTGGAAAAACGCCTCTCCTGGCAGAATTAATTAATCCCAACTTTTAAAAACTAAAAAAAAAATGAATAACTTTAAAGTTCTTTTAAAATCTCAAGCAATGGCTACAAGACAATCTAAAGCTCAACCTCGAAAGGAAACATCTACAGCAGAAGCAACACTAATTGAAGAAACTGGGCCAACCTTGAGAGTTCAACTTCTGATCTTGATTCCTCTCCAGCCTTGTTCGGTGTGACCTCGGGTGAGAATTCAATCTCTAGCGCCAATTACTCAGGGAACTGAAGAAGATGGCGCTGGAGCATGGAGGAAGACTGCGCATGCGCGGATCTTACTGCATGCGCACAATGGAAAGTGGCCTGTATGGAGCCTGCGGGGTCTGTGTCGACCAGCATTGCTGCCTAGACAAGGGACTTGCAAAGGGCTCATGCACAGGCTCAGCTGCTGGCAACAGCAACAGAAGAGGAGATCAGAGTAGAAGAAGAAGGATATGTGCCACAGTTAGAAGATGAAGGAAGAAGTCAGTACATTCAAGGTAAAGTGAGAGCATGCTATTTTACTCCAGAAACTCTGGACCCCCAAATTTTTCATAAAATAAATTTAGTGAATGAGAAAATAGATAAAAACTGCAGAAGTAAGAACAGAATTTACTACACAATTGGGAGGTATTACGGAAGAAATTACTGTAATGAAGACTGATATGGCACAATGTATAAAACTATTGACAAAATTAAAATTAAGGTTCAAAAATTTGAAGAAGATTTTCAAGAGTGTCATACGTAAATAAAAGAATGTAAATATATAGTTAATATGGTAGAAGACTCTTTCACGGCATGGCATGGGAGGTTCAGAAAACAGACGTTGCAAAAAAATTGATATGTTGGAAAATCAGAGCCGAAGAAATAACATCAAAATTGTTGGACTTCCTGAATATTTTGAGGGCACTAATCCAGTGCCGTTTTTTTAAAACGGTTACCTGAAATTCTGGGGTCTGAAAATTTTCCTAATGTACTGGAACTTGATAGAGCATATTAAGCTCTTAGAAAGAAACCATATCCAGGACAACCACCACCCTCTATTTTGATTAAGTGTTTATGTTACCAAGATAGAGAAATTATTTTGAAATTGGTAGTTCAAAAAGCAAATGAACAGCAAGGTCCATTAATGATTTGGAATAATAGAGTAATCTGTTTGGCAGACTTGAGTAATGCTATTGTTAAGAGAAGAAAAGAATTTAATCCAGCAAAATCAGTTTTATGGAGGAAAGAATATAAATTTGCCTTTTGATATCCAGCAATCCTTAAAGTCTTATGGAGAATACCAAGCACAATTTTTTGCAAATGAATTTGAAGCTTTGGAATTTGCTAATTCATTACCTAATAATAAGCAAAATGGAAGCCAGTGTTATTCATCTCAGCAAATGAAAAAGAACTAGGGTAAATTGAGAGAAGAATCTTCAACAGAAAGCCAGAATCCGACTGAAATTGAAGTTGAAATTGATGATGATCAAGTCGATAGAGATTTGAAGAAGCTTATCACACTTGATTGACTGATTGATATTGTTTTTGATATTCTGTCTGGGGGAGGCGGATTCCCTTTTTTTCTGTCTTTTCCTTCTGAGGCCTCATGCAACTAGTGGTGAGAGCTGCTTCCCATAATAAAGAGGTTTAGTGCTAATTCTATCACTATATTTTTGTTTTTTTATATATATTCTCTTTATTATTTGGGGATTTCCTATTTTTCTATATTTGGAGATGTTGTTTGTTTTTAAGATTGGCTGTGGAGCTGAGATGTGCCGGGGTGGAAATGGTAGTCGAACATTTTTAAAATTGTATTTTGTGGACACATATTTGAATAATGTAACAATTCATGTGAATGGGCTCAATAACCCAATTAAAAGGAAGATAGTTTTAGCTTATATTAAAAAGATAAAAGTTGATATTGCTTTTTTGCAGGAGACTCATTTAACAGAGAAAGAACATCAAAAGTTAAAGATAAAATGAGTTGGTCAAGTTATGGCTTCGTCTTTTAATTCTGAAGCACGTGAAATGGCTATTTTAATTAACAAACTGTTGCTGTTTAAATTAAAATCAGTGGTTTCTGACCCTGTAGGAAGATTTGTTTTGGTAAATTGCCAAATTTATTCAGAGTTTTGGACTTTTATGAATATATATGCACCTAATATAGATGATGAGAAATTTATTCAAGACACTTTCCTTAATCTTCCAAAAGAAAATGAAAATGTAATAATCAGAGATTTTAATTTGTTGTTTAGACCCAAATCTCAAAAACCTTTAACAGAAACAAAAGCTGATAAAAGAATTCTGACCTTAATGGAAGATTTGAATTTAATAGATATTTGGAGAAAACTGAATCCAAGGCAAAGAGATTATTTATATCTATTTGATTTGTATTCTAGAATAGATTTAATTTTAATTTCAGTTCAATTGCAAGGACAAGTTGAATGTGCACAATATAAACCTAGAATCATATCAGATCATTCACTGTTATTGATATCATGTTGAAGTTTTGATTTAAAAAAAATTGATTCAACTTATAGATGGAGATTTAATTCTTCGTTATTAAAAAAATGTTGACTTTTGCAATTTTATAAGAAATTAAATGCGTATGTATTTAGGTATAAACAATAATTCAATTGATCATAAATTTATTTTATGGGATGCATTTAAAGCTTACTTAAGATGTCAAATAATTAGTTATTCAACTAAGATTAAGAAAATTATCTTAATGAGGTAGATAAATTAGAGAAAGAAAAAGTAATCTTGGAAAAAAAATTACAAAAAGATTTGTCCGAGAAAAAGAAGATAGAATTGGTAAATAAGAAAATGCATTATTATTTGATACAGACATATAAAACAAAGAAGTTAATTGAATGAACTAAACAAATATTATAAACTGGGAGAGAGAGGACACAAGGTTTTGGCTTGGCAATTAAAAACAGAACAAATGTCAAGAATTATTAATGCCGCAAGAAAGAATTATAAAATTACTTTTAAACCACAAGAAATAAATGATTCTTTTAAAGAATTTTATACAAAGTTATATTTCTTTCTTTCTTTCTTCTTTCTTTGGCTTGGCTTCGCGGACGAAGATTTATGGAGGGGTAATGTCCACGTTAGCTGCAGGCTCATTTGTGGCTGACAAGTCCGATGCGGGACAGGCAGACATGGTTGCAGCGGTTGCAAGGGAAAATTGGTTGGTTGGGTGTTGGGTTTTTCCTCCTTTGTCTTTTGTCAGTGAGGTGGGCTCTGCGGTCTTCTTCAAAGGAGGTTGCTGCCCGCCGAACTGTGAGGCGCCAAGATGCACGGTTTGAGGCGATATCAGCCCACTGGTGGTGGTCAATGTGGCAGGCACCAAGAGTTATCTTTAGGCAGTCCTTGTACCTCTTCTTTGGTGCACCTCTGTCACGGTGGCCAGTGGAGAGCTTGCCATATAACACGATCTTGGGAAGGCGATGGTCCTCCATTCTGGAGAGGTGACCTACCCAGCGCAGTTTGATCTTCAGCAGCGTGGATTCGATGCTGTCGGCCTCTGCCATCTCGAGTACTTCGATGTTAGAGATGAAGTCGCTCCAATGAATGTTGAGGATGGAGGGGAGACAACGCTGGTGGAAGTGTTCTAGGAGCCGTAGGTGATGCCAGTAGAGGACTCATGATTTGGAGCCGAACAGGAGTGTGGGTATGACAACAGCTCTGTATATACGTCTCAATCAAAAAATAATGAAGAGAAAATTAATTAATTTTTACATAAACTTCAACTTCCATCAAGCTCGTAGAGATTTAGATTCTCCCTTTATGTTGAAAGAAGTTATTAAAGCTTTAAATGCTATGCGAAATGGTAAATCTCCAGGTGAAGATGGATTTACTTGTGAATTTATAAAAGGTTTAAAGATTTGTTAATGCCTTTATTAATGGAAGTATTAAAACAAGCAACCCAAACTCTTTTTCAAGTGCTATTATAACAGTAATACCCTAGAAGGACAGAGATCTATTAAAACCTGAGTCATATAGACCCATATCATTATTAAGTGTGGATTATAAGATTGTAGCTAAAGTTTTGGCGAATAGATTGAATGAGTATTTACCAGAGTTAGTTCATTTAGATCAATCTGGATTTGTAAAAAGAGATATTCTGCTGACAATATTGCTAAATTAATTAGTTTAATTCATGCATCTCAGAAGAAGCCAAATTTAGCCTTAATTTTATCATTTGATGCTGAAAAGGCTTATGATAGATTAGAATGGAATGATTTATTTAAAGTCTTTGAAAAATTTCAGTTTGGACCAACATTAATTGGATTAAGACTTTATATAAAAATCTTTTGACAAGAGTAGTTACTAATAGACAAATTTCTTCTTTTTCGGTAACTAGATCTGCCAGACAAGTTTGTGCTTTGTCTCCAGCATTATTTGTTTTGCCAATTGAATCATTGGCACAATCAATAAGATAAGATGTTAGTATTAGAGGAATTAAAGTTAAGAAGGAAGAATTTAAGATTAGTATATTTGCTGATGATGTTTTAATTTATACAACAGATCCTCAAAATTCATTATGTTCATTATATAAGAAATTACAAGATTATGGAGAAATATCTGGTTATAAAATTAATTGGGACAAAAGTGAAGTTATGCCATTAGATGAGAGAGATTATGATTGATGTAAGCAAATTGCTCAATTTAAATGGGCATAAAATTCAATTAAGTATTTGGGTATTAAAATTGATTTAAAAAATTTAGATGGTTTATTTAAGTTGAACTATTTACCAATATTTAGTAAAATTAAAGAAGATTTAAATTGGTGAAATGGTTGACCTATAACTTTTAATAGGTAGAGTGAATTGTATTAAGAGAAATATTTTTTCCAAGGATCCAATATCTTCTTCAATTTATTCCTGGCCAAATAACTCAAAAACTTATTAAAGATCTTAATTGAATTGTAAGAAAATTTTTATGGAAAGGAAAAATGGCTAGAGTGCCCTTGGAAAAATTAACTTGGAAATTTTAATTAGGTGGTTTACAACTTCCACATTTTCAGAATTATAAAGCTGCGCGTTTGAAATTTATTAGTTGAATTTTTGATTTAAATAAATCTTCATTATGGGCAAATATAGAGTCAACTAAAATTGATAAGGAATGTATGCAAGAATTGATTTATAAGTAGATTTCAAAATTGTTAGTTGGTAGAGACTCACTGATATTGAAACATCTAATTGAATTATGGAATAAGGTGGAAAAGGTAAGATTTAATCTAAAATGCCTCTATATCAAAATGAACTTTTTCCTTTCACTGTTAATAATCAATTTTGAAGCTATGGAATCATTTGGGGATTAAAAAGGGAGAGGAATGTTTTGAAGTGGTGAAATCTATATCTTTTAATCGAATAAAGAAAAAAATATGAGATTCCTAATAATACTTTTTGTTATTATCAAGTAAAATCTTTATTAACTGAAAAGTTAGGTTATAGTTTAAAATTACCTAATCTTCTTTAGAGTTATTACTTAAAGGAAATATAAATAAATTTATTTCTGAGATTATTCCAAAGTAAAATGCCTAAACCAAATATTCATAAGTCAAGATTGAAATGGAAAACTGATTTGAATAGAAAGATAGATGAAAATGTTTGGAGGAACTTACGTAGAGTTAACATGATTAGGTTATGAATGTAAGGTATAGATTAGTACAATATAATTTTCTGCATCAATTATATCCAACCCCTCAAAAATAAAAGAGATTTAACTTAATGTCTTCAGACTTATGTTTTAGGTATGATAAAAAGATAGGCACTTTTTTTCATTCCACCTGGATCTGTCCCAAAGTAAAGACTTTTTGGAGACAAGTTAAATTATTTTTGGAAAAAGTATTAAAAGTTAAACTTCTGTTCGATCCAATGTTGTTTTTATTAGGAGATATTAAAATGATTGGTTTAAAATGTTTGGGTACTATATTGAATGTAGAAAGAATCTTAAGAAAGAAATTAGAAAAGCTAAAAGAAGGTATGAGGTGGCTATAGCAAGCAGGGTGAAAATAAATCCAAAGGGTTTTTACAAATATGTAAATAGCAAAAGGAAAGTGAGAGATAAAATTGGTCCAATAGAGAATCAGAAAGGTCAAATGAGTGTGGAGCCAAAAGAGATGGGGGAAGGTCTTGAACAATTTCTTTTCCTCAGTATTTACTGGGGAGAAGTATATTGAACTGTGCAGGGAAAAGGAAGCAAGGGGGGTATATATGGAGAATATAGTGATTAAGAAAGAGGTAGTACTGGAGCTTTTGAAACATATAAAGGTGGCTAAGTCTCCAGGTCCTGACAGGATTTTCCCCAGGTCCTTGAGAGAAGTTAGTGAGGAAATAGCGGAGGCTCTGGCAGTGATTTTTCAAATGTCATTAGAGATGGGTATAGTGCTGGAGGACTGGCATGTGGTTCCTTTATTTAAAAAGGGTTCGTGGAGCAAGCCTATCAATTATCGGCCTGGAAGTTTGACGTCTGTGGTAGGTATATTGATGGAAAGTGTTCTTAGAGATAGAATAAATAAATATATGGAGGAACAGGGTCTGATCAGGGACACTCAACACGGATTTATGTGTGGAAGGTCGTGATTGACCAATCTTGTTGAATGTTTTGAAGAAATGACTAGTAATGTTGATGAGCAGTGGAAGTTGTCTATATGGACTTCAGTAAGGCCTTCGATAAGGTTCCGCATGGGAGGTTATTTAGGAAGGCTAAGACCTTGGGTATTAATTTGGAGATAGTCAAATGGATTCAGTAGTGGCTGGAAGGAAGGTGCCAGAAAGTAGTAGTAGATAATTGTTTGTCAGGATGGAGGCCGGTGACGAGTGGTGTGCCTCAGGGTTCGGTATTGGGATTGTTGCTGTTTGTCATATATATTAATGATCTGGAGGATGGGGTAGTAAATTGGATTAGTAAATATGCAGATGATACTAAAATAGGGGGAATTGTGGATGATGAAGAGGGTTTTCAAAGATTGCAGAAAGATTTAAACTGCTTAGAGGAGTTGGCAGAAAGATGGCAGATGGAGTTTAATGCTGATAAGTGTGAGGTGCTTCATTTTGGAAAGAATAATCAAAGTAAGACATATGTGGTAAATGGGAGGGCATTGAAGAATGCAGTGGAGCAGAAAGATCTAGGAATAACGGTGCATTGTTCCCTGAAGGTAGGAGCGCATATGGATAGGGTGGTGAAGAAGAAGGCCTTTAGTATGCTTGCATATATAAATTAGTGCGTATTATATAGGAGTTGGGAAGTAATGATGAAACTGTACAAGGCATTGATGAAGCCAAGTTTGGAGTACTGTGTGCAATTCACCGATTTATAGAAAGGATATTAACAAGATAGAGAGAATGCAGAGAAGATTTACAAAAATGTTGCCTGGGTTTCAGCATCTGGAATACAAGGAAAGATTGAGCAAATTAGGTCTTTATTCCGTGGAATGTAGAAGGCTGAGAGGGGATTTGATAGAGGTGTTTAAGATAATGAGAGGGATAAATAGAGTTGATATGGAAAGGCTTTTTCCCATTGAGAGTAGGAGAGATCGCTACAAGAAGGTAGGGTTGAGAGTTGACGGGCAAAGGTTTAGGAGTAACGTGAGGGAGAACTTCTTTACTCAGAGAGTGGTTACTGTGTGTAATGGGCTTCCGGGAAAGGTGGTGGAGGCAGGGTCAATTTTGTAATTTAAGAAAGAATTGGATAAGTATATGGATGGGAGGGGGATGGAGGGATATGGGCAGAGTGCTGGTAAGTGGGATTATAGAAGGGTAATTGGATCAGTGCTGACTAGAAGGGCCAAATTGGCCTGTTTCCGTGCTGTAATTGTTATATGGTTATATATCGTTAAAATTAAGATCAACTGTATCAAATTGAATGTTCACATTTAGCTTTAGCTGTATCTAAGAAATGTTTAGCTATTACATTGAAATCCGATTTGTTTTTGGGAATGCAAAGGTGGCACACTGAAATGAAATCTTGTATCACACTTGAAATATCATTTTTTATGAAAGTATGGAGGCCATATTTGAAAATTGTTGGTTTGAAGATTTAAGCTCACAATCCATATTGTTTCCATGGCCAAAACATTGTTTTATATATATATATATATATATATATATATATATATAATAAATTATCTCCTTTTCCCTTCTTTCTTGGGGGTAGTTTAGGGGAAGGTGGGTGGGGATTAGTGGGGAGGGGAAGGGAGGTGGGGGTTATTTTATTATCTACATATATTTTTCTCTCTATGAAGTTTATCAGAATTTGATGTAATTGTGGTTTTAAAATTTTAAAATGAAGTATTTAAAAAAAAGTTGGGCACCAAAAGTGACGGGTTCTTGGCCAGTAGGCAGCCATATTTGTTGCAGTCCAGAGTGTAGATTCATAATAGTAATAAAGAATATTGCTGTTGAGTAAGGGGGTATAACTGGAACATGGTAGAGTTGACAAAACGGCATCTGTCCACCAGGAGCTCGTGTGCCTGGAGGAAATCTGCTCCGAATAGGGCTTGTCCTATTCCGTGTCCGCAGCATCAATTGTGACCAGGCAGTGCTGAAACTCGGAATGGAGGAACCATTGGCTGCCTGTAGGGAAAAGCCCTTTGAATTGTGTTTGAGTTTAACATACTTCAGTGGAATGAAGCTTATCTCTTGTGCTCGTTTCAACAAGGAAATCCCTTTTAATTTGCTGGTCCCTGAGGTAGAGTAGGCCTGTAATGTGTGCCAACTGCTGAGGCCATAATTGGCGGCTGGCCTGGCCATTTCCTGCCACTGTGTTTGACTTGGCATTGGGGTATGAGCATGAATGGACATCGCCAGGCATTATGGCTCCATCTGCAGTGGTAGAAACAGTGATCACTCTGAACGTTTGTTACATTGCGGTTGGGCCGAGGCTACTGCCGGAGGGCGTGCTGGGGGGGGGGGGCTGAGCTGGCGGCGCTAATGGTATAGATCGGTTGCACATGGGGGGGGGGGTGGAAAATTTGTCTGCTTCCTTGGCTACCAGATGTGGGGTGATGAAATCCAAGTTGGATATTGCCAAGGAAACATGCACTAGTAGCTTGGAGGGCAACAGGGCTTCGAACAAGAAACAGTTTGTGAGTCTGTCCACTAAGGCCACCATTTCATGCAATAGCTCGGCGAACTTCCTATCGCCCAAGCTTTGCATATTCAGGATGCAGACGGCGCGCTTGGGCCAGCTGAGTTCCAGGGAATTGAGGAGTAAATGCCAGAATTGTTCATACTTAACGCTCCATAGGAGGATTTTCCACCAAGGAGTTTACTTCTGCTGCAGTAGAGGCGTCCAGAGTGCTGATGATGTGCCAGAACTTGGTATTCTCTGAGACAATGCCTCTTCTATGGAACTGTGACTTGACCAGTTGTAACCTGGGTTGATTTTCCCAGAACGGTGGCAAATGCATGCCCGCAGCATTGGTCACAGCCATTGCGACTGTAGTGGTAGTAGCATCCTGCATTTTGTTCCTTCATGTTGGAACCATCAGGGTCACCACTGTAGCCTCTGCTAATGGCAGTGCCTCCAAAATAAGAGATGTCCACACAGCACAAGGTGAGCCAGTAACTGAACATTATTTTGAATTATTCACGCTGCTCGAGGAGACCGCCCACTTCCTGCAAGGGGCGTGCTAACCTTAGGAAGTGACGTCAGTATGTTGCGACATCAGTCCCTATCCAGCAGTGTGCAACACAGAAGCAGCACTGTATCCTGGGCAACATGTGTTGCCAATCGTGGGCTTTACGGACGACTGGAATGGAGATTCGGCCCAACTAACTGCAGTCACTTGGGCCACTACAATAAACATTAACATTTATTAGTTTTAATGTGAAGAGAAAATGGGTTTTGGTATACCAAAAAAAAATTAAAGGCAGATATTGTCTTTTTATAAGAAACAGATCTTACCAAATTGGAACACACAAAATTAAAAAGAGAATAGGTTGGAAAAGTAATATCGTCTTCATTTGGATCAAAAGTAAGAGGTGTAGCAATTTTAATTAATGAAAGTATACCAATAATAATAGAAGAATCCTTAACCAATTAAGTTGGAATATTTGTAATGGCATACTGCAAAATTTATGCAGAATCATGGATCTTTATGAACATTTACAGCCCAAATTGTAATGATGAATTCTTTAGAATATCTTTAAAAACCGTTGGGGGAAGAAAAAAAATTGATTGGAAAAGATTTCAGTTTTTGTTTAGATCCCATTATTGGACAAATCAGCAAGAACAATAACAAGGGTGAAAGCTGCAAAAATGACATTATCATTTATGAAAGATTTACATTTAATTGATATATGGAGGCATCAACCCCTTAGAAAGAAATGACTCAGGGGAACATGATTCAGATACAAGAATTGACCTATTTTTAATGTTTGCCCAGTTATAAAGTTGAGTCATAAAAATGGAATATTTTGGCAAGAATATCAGATCACTCGCTAAACTAGAAGAGAGAAAAGAATGATGTAAATGCACCTTTTACAAGGGAAGAAATAAAGAAAGCTCTGGGTACTTTTACAAGCTAATAAGGCAAGATGGGTTCCATCCTGAGTTCTATAGACAATTAAAAAATTTGTTGATGCCTCTTGATCAGTGTGTTAGACCAGGCGGTGGAGACCCAAACCCTCAGGGAAACATTTACAACTGCTATAATTACAGTGCTACGAAGAAATGAAGAGACCCATTAAAAACCTCATCATACAGACCAATATCACTTCTGAATGCAGAGTATAAAATTCTAGCAAAGGCACCAGCCATCGGACTATATATCAAAATTTATAAATCCAGATCAAGTGGGATTTGTTAAAGGAAGACCTTCTTCAAATAGTTTAGGTTGATTATTCAATATAATACATATGGCAACATCAAGGTTGAATCCAAACATAACTTTCTTTAAATGCAGAAAAGGCATTTGACCGACTACAATGGACTAAATTGTTGGAAAAATTTTCTGTAGGTAGAAAATTTACAAATTGGATAAAAATTCTATCATAAGCTACAAGTTAAAATTATAACTAATAACCAAATGTCATCTATTTTTTCCTTGAGTAGATCAAGTAGACAAGGGTGTCCCCTATCTCCAGCATTATACATACCAGCTATTGAACTTCTGGCAGAGATTATAAGAAGATATATGGATATTTAGGGCTTCAAAGTTAGTCAGGAAGAACATAAAATTAGTTTATTTGCTGATGATGTGCTATTATATATGTCTGACCCAGATGAATCACTGATAAGATCACAATGTTAGAAAACTATAAACAAATATCAGGATATAAAATAAATATGCGTAACAGTGAGGTAATGCCTTTGCAAAATTTCAATTATGAAAGATACCAAAGAGGCAGTAGATTTAAATGGAAGAAAGATGGAATTAAATACTTAGGAATAATGACATAATAATTTACAGAATTTATATGCCTATTTACAACCCTTTATTTAAAAAAAAGAAAAAGATTTACCGAAATGGAAAGATCTGCCAATGACATTATTAGGAATGGTAAATTGTATAAAAATGAGGGAAATGCCATGATTACAGTATCTCTTTTAATCATTGCCTATTGTACTAACTAAAAATTTCTTTAAATTGTTACATAATTGTATTAGACAATTTCTATGGAATAATAAAGTTCCTAGAATTGTACTGGAAAAGTTAACATTGGACTATAAATTGTGAGAACTTAAGACTCCTGGATTTTAAGTATCATATCAGCACAAGTAAGATTTTGATCATCTTTCTTTGAAGAAAACAGTTCCCCTTCATGGATTCAATAGAACTAAATTAATTAAAAGAGGAGACAATAAAGGAATGTTAAGTCAATAACAAAAAAAACCAGACAAAATACAAATGATTAGAATATGGCAAGAAATAGATGAATATATTGGGAAAAAGGCAGGTATATCACTGAGGACACCATTATGTAAAAATATACTACTGCCTCTGAATCTGGGTAACAAAATATTGAATTCATGGCATGACAAAGGAATAAAATATGTTGATGATTGCTGTATGAAAGGATCTCATGACTTTTGAACAATTAAAAACAAGTATGGAGTAGCTCTTGGGACTTTCTTTTGCTTTCTCCAGTTAAGATGGTTCTTAAGAAAAAGATGTGGCCAAACTTGGCCCCACCTGAAATCAATGGGATGGAATGAATGATTTGGCTGGGGAACACATCTGAATTTATATTTAAAATGTACTTTGCTCTTCAAAATGAAAGTGCAAAACCAGGTTTACAGAAATCGAGAGAGAAATGGGAGTATGATTTAGGAGTTGCAATAATGGAAAGATGCTGGTCTGATTGGTGTTGGGACCGCATGATGTCAATTATAAATGTAAGACTCAGAGAAGTACAATATAATTTTCTGCACCAATTATACCTCACACCACAGAAATTACATAAATCAAAATCAGAAATATCAAAGATGTGTTTTAGATGTGGAATAGAAATAGGAACATTTTTACATACTATGTTGTCATGTGCCAAGGTAATACCTTTCGGGCTAGATATTACTGAAATACCAACTAGGATGATGGGTGGCCTTCGCGGATGACCCAAAGCTTTATATTTTGGGCAATTTTATTGACATAAATAATAACTAACTAAATTCCAAATTTCATTTGTTAAAATAGTTTTAACTGTGGCTAAGAAATGCATAGCAATTACTTGGAAATCTGACTCCCCTCTACAGATAACATGATGGAAGACCGAGATGAACAGTTGTATACCTATGTCGGGGTGGGGTGGGGGGGGGGGGGGAAATCAGATATAATTTAAAGAAAAAATGACATTTTTATAAAAATAAGGCAACCATATTTGAACTATATAGGGGCCCAAATATAATTTAAAAATGTTAAATGTGCTACTATTATAAAAATATAAGTGACCTCCCCAATGAAGACTTTCTTTTTTTAAAACCTAACTATAAGCCTTGATGGTGTACAGATTTATACTGTAAAGGGGATGGGAGGGAAGGAGAAATTGTGTTTTGTTTTGTAAGAAAAAGTTTTATACACACATACACACACACAAACACACACACACACACACACACACACACACACATATATATATTGAAAATGGAAAATATTGATAGGTATATTTTTTGGAAAAAAAACATAAAATATTCAAAAAATATACAATGATTAAAAATAGTTGAGAAAGAAGAGGGCCTGTAGCAGAAAATAGGTGATGTGAGAGGACTATATATAAAAGAAAGAGAATCACCAAGAAATAGTTGGGAATGCATGTGGAAGTACTGCTTATGGAATGTTAATAGGATTTTGCTAACTTGGTATGAGTTAGAACCATCTGAACTTTAACAGAGGGATATGAATGCTTCCAAATCTTTTATTTCACTCAGCAGATATGACTTTTGACTGTTGATGAATAAGGAAGGCTGATCCCCATGAATGCATGCTCAAAATATTTGGAATGCAATAAGGAGGACTCCAGAAAACGTAGAAAAAGTGTGGAGCTCATTAGAAGATTTGAAAGTGTGAGAATGCAGTCTGCTGTGCAATTTGTGTTTTGGATATTGGGCATTGAATGAGATATGAAAATAGATGAGTGAATTTGGGGAGGAATAAAACTAAAAAGATAGAATGAATGAATGAATATTTCACTTCATGAGAATTTAGGAAGGGAGATGGTGAAATTCTTGGCAGATTATCATTAAATAGAAGTGGGAATTCGATTTAACAGCCTTAAAGGTGAATAAATTCTCAAGGTCAGATGAGATTTGCTCCTTTTATTATGTACTGCTCTGGGAGTATAAAAAGCAGATTGCTGGGACACCGACAGATTTATAATTTATTTTTGACATAGATAAGGTACCCAGATGACTGAAAGACAACAAATATAGTTCCCTTATTCAAGAAGGGAAGCAGGAATAAGATAGGTAATTACCTATTACAGGCAAGTGTGATGATAAGGAAACGTTTGGAAAAAATTTAAGGGGCACGGGATTAATCTGCATTTATAAAGTATTAAAGATGGTCAGCATAGTTGATTTAAGAAGGAGATCCCTTCTGATGTGATTGAATTGTTTTGAAAAAGTAACAAAATATACTGATGAGGACAGAAATTGATATAGTCAACTGGACATCAGTAAAGCCTTTGAGAAGGTGCCACATGGGAGAGTGGACCTTCAAAATGTTAGAGCCAATGGAACCCAGGATGAGTTGTCAAATTGATTCTAAGATTTGCTTTGTGATAGGTGGCAGAGGATGATGGCAGATGTTTAATTGTGATCAGAAGCCAGTGACTAATATACTGCAGTAATCAATGCTGTGATCCTTACTGTTCATTATATACCTTATTGATTAAGATCTCGGTGTCGGAGGGATGATTAGGAAATTCATGCTTCTGTTGACAGCAAGAAGGTTAGAAACAGGCTGCAGAATGACAATGATCAACTTTGAGTTGACTAATAAGGATCTGTGTAATGACAGCATTATTCTCCATTTAAATATATTATATATTATTTAAAAATTTGCTTTCCATGGCACCAAGTATCTACAATGGCAAATTTGTGCACTTGTCAATGTCGTTGTGGGGCAGCACAGTTAGCGGAGCAGCTAGCACAACACTGTTACAGCACCAGCAATCGGGACCGAAGTTCAAATCCCACATGTCTGTATGGAATTTGTACTTTCCCCTTGTGTCTGCATAGGTTTTCCCCAGGAGCTGTTTTTCTCCCACTGTTCAAAATGTACCAGGGCTTGTAAGTCACCAGGGTGTAATTGGGCTTGTGTGCCGAAAGGGCCTGTTACCATGGCGTATGTCTAAATTTTTTTTAAAAATACAGTTATTTTTGGCATTTTGGGTGGCTTCAATCTCATGTCTAGGCATCTTCATCAAAGCCCTCTAGCCTTTCACAAGCTGCATCAATTTATTCCACATTTTAAGTCTGTCTCAATAATAAGTTGGAATAGTTTTAATTAATGATAAATTATTTGGATTTGAACCATGAGAAATAGTAAAATATTTGGATTTAAATAGTGATCCTGAATTGATTCATGCCTAATGAAGCCTCTCAGCTGAATTTTGCCATTGATTATAGCCACAAAGCACCCTTTAAAAGTGGAGTGATGAAGCAAGCTTAAGAAGTCCACATCATTTATGCCATTTGTCACTGGATATATAGCACTGCCCTGTATTAATTGGTTACAGTGCTAATTTTTTTTATAAGCATCAGATTTAGGCCCTTGTGGATCACAACAATGTTGCTACAGTGTACTATATTTTGAGATAGCAATTCTAGCTAGTACTTGGCACAAGAAAATAAGAACAAAGAGTGCCATTACGCCCTTCAAATCTGTGCCCACGTTTATTACAATTTTGGCTTTTCTATGCCAGTTTCAACTCTTCTTCTGTGCCATATCTCTGTACCTTTTTCCATCTAACAAATATTTATCCATCTCTAAATACCTCTTAACGATCCAGTTTCCACCACCTGTGGAAGTTGAGAATTTCAGAGATTCATCACCCTCTGTAAGAAAGAATTTCTCCAGTACTTCATTTTGAAATTTTTGCCTTGGACTCTCCAACTTGTAAGAAACATACCAACATCTACCCCCACTTGTATCTTTGAATAAGGTCACTGCTCGTTCTCAACTCCAAACTTTTAACCTCTTTTAGAAGGATAGCTCTCTTCCCAAGAACTAGCTTGGTGAATTTCCTTTATATTGCATCCAGTGCTGCTGTTCAGTATGTTTTCTTGGAAATGCGGACTGTTACGAAAGAACCCCAAAATCCAGCAGCAATAGACATTCACAAAGACAAGTGGCTTTCAAAACAAAAGTTATTTTTAATCAACTTCAAATATTAACTTAACTCTATTCTTATCTAACCCAAATAACCCCCTTCTAATTCTAAGCGCACGTGTATATAATGTGTGGCAGAGGCCGACAGCATCGAATCCACGCTGCTGAAGATCAAACTGCGCTGGGTAGGTCACCTCTCCAGAATGGAGGACCATCGCCTTCCCAAGATCGTGTTATATGGCGAGCTCTCCACTGGCCACCGAGACAGAGGTGCACCAAAGAAGAGGTACAAGGACTGCCTAAAGATATCTCTTGGTGCCTGCCACATTGACCACCACCAATGGGCTGATATCGCCTCAAACCGTGCATCTTGGCGCCTCACAGTTCGGCGGGCAGCAACCTCCTTTGAAGAAGACTGCAGAGCCCACCTCACTGACAAAAGACAAAGGAGGGAAAACCCAACACCCAACCCCAACCAACCAATTTTCCCTTGCAACCACTGTAACCGTGTCTGCCTGTCCCACATCGGACTTGTCAGCCACAAACAAGCCTGCAGCTGACGTGGACATTACCCCTCCAAAAATCTTAGTCCGTGAAGCTAAGCCAAAGAAAGAAAAGAAGAAATTCAAGAAAAGTTCTTTGGTTTACAGTTCAATCTCACTTCTTCCAAGTTCTCTGGTTGCAGACAATCACTATACTGTGCACAGAATTTAACATATATAAAGTTCACCAGGCTTGGTGCTTGAAAGGTAAAAATGTTTACAGTTCAGGAAGGTTCTTGTAGGGTTTGACCTTCCTCTATTTCAAGAGAAACATTAGACAGATAGCGCTTCCTGCCATCTACTGCTCTGGAACTTGCTTTCATCAGTTTCAAACAGTTTTCCCTGGATTGCACTTTTCAGTTACTTGTCAGTGTCCCACACATTGACTGACTGAGCTGTAACTCTCTCTTTTCCAACTGAAACTCTTGCAAAACCCCCACCTTCTCCAGCAAAAGGAGTCCTTTCTTCTTCTCAAGTTGTCATCTAAGGTAAACAATCCAGAATTGACCCTTTCTGAGCCCTTTGCAAAGAAAGGGTACTGATAGACAGCATGACTCCGGCAAGACAATGGTCAAGCATTTTATGAAGTCAGTTCAATTAACACCTACTTCTCCAGAGATCCTGCAATGTGAATTCTTCAGTCTTTCAAATAAGATCTGTTTTAAAATGTGTGTATGTATGTGTCGTACTCTAAATCTTAAATTCTCCCCAAATATTAATATTGTTACAGGATGTTTCACCAACATCCTGTACAAGTGTAGCAAAACCTGCCTATTTTTAAACACCAAGCCCTTTGCAATGAAAGCCAAAATGCTATTTGCCTTCTTGTTATACCTTCCTGCTTGCCTTTTGTGACTCTTGTTTGAACATCTGGATTCCTTTGTACTTCGCTCATTTTCAAGTTCTCCCTGAGTTATAATAATGTGAGAGATGAGTAAAACTAATATGAAAGATGAAGAAAACTAGTATGGATATATGTGTAATGAATAAAGCCAGTATGAATAGGATAAGGATAGATAATAGAATGTAGGAAGTAAAGTTAGTTTGAATAAGATAAGGGTCTTCTAGCCTTAGACAGAATTAGCAAGTTCTGCATATAAGAAGTTAGTAAGCCCTGAGAGTCGGGAAGGTGTGAATAAGGACAATGACATGATGGGACACCGACAGGATACCCCCTGGTCCTCCAAATTCACAGAAACAGCACGTAGGCAGACAGGATTGCCTAATGCCAAACTCATCCAGGAGGCAGAAGAATGTAAGGGGGAGGGTACTTCTATACTGAAATAAACTGTATAAAAGTTGGGTGAGCCCCAGTGTATGTATGTATTCCCAGGGTAAGGGGAAGCACCCAACTTTGCATTGTTGTATAATAAATGTTCTTTGTTCCTAATTTTTGTCTCGAGCAAATTCTGTGAAAGTACTTCTGTTTCTCACAAATGGGGGCTCGTCCGGGATCCCACTCCCTCCACTGACAGAGTTCCCGACGACGAGGGTAGGTGCTCCCCGGCTGATTCAGCTGGACTCACGGACGGCGGGTGACTGGTCAGTGGATGAAGCGAGTGATATCCAAGAAGAGGCATTGAGAACAAATGAAGGGAGGACGTTAAGGAAGCGCGCTAGGAATAGCTACTGGATCCCGGAAAGAGGAATTTTACTTACCTGTTAGTATGGGAGGTGTGAGTAGCAGGGGAAATAGTCCTAAGGAAGGACGGGACATTCAGATAACTAAGCAAAGTCCGTTAGGATTAATGCTATCTGATTGGGGTGCGGGGAAAATCCGTGGGAAAGACAAACAGACCATGGTCAGGTATTGCTGTCTGGAATGGGTTAAAAAAAACCCGATAAAAGGGAATTCGGTATATTGGCCAAAGTTCGGATCCGATGAGGACTGGATGTGTCAGGCATTGAACATCTGGCTCTATCAAAATCAAAGAGATAATATTCAGAGCAGAGAATATGCAGCCTAGCCTGCTGGCTCAGTGGATCGGTTGATCAACTGGTTTTGAATGAAAAGGAATGTAAGGACAAGAAGGATGAGGAACCTTTTGTCCCTGAAACACAAGGATGGGATGTGTTACATTCCTTTCCTTCACCTTATGCTCCTCCTATGCCGGCTCCTATCTTTCCCCTCTCTCCTATGCTCTACCCTTCTTCACCTTCCCCTCCTCCCCCACAGCTAAAGAAAGGAGAAGAAAGTAGGGGTGGTATGATGACCTGTTCACAAAGTACTAGATTACCACCTCAATTGACAAGAGAGGGAGGAGACTTTGATTCAAAACAGTGTGAGACCCTCCGGGAGGGAAGGGCAGAACCCTTTTATTCATTTCCCAGAGAGCAGGAATCTAGACATTATAAAGGAGGGGATAAGCCAGAAATTAACTGGATGAGACCTTTACAGGAAGTTCCCATGGGAGGGGGTCTCGTTTTTGTAAATGTGCCCCTGACTAGTACGAAGGTGCGTAATTTTAAGAGAGAATGCCCAATAAACAGAAAGGAAAGGCTAAGATTTTGATGCAGGCAGTCAAGGAAGTCGTGGAGGGACAGCAAGGAAAGGGTAGGGGCTGTGTGCCAGCTCCTGGACATTGGGAGGAGCTCCGGGAGTGGGAGAGTAGAGACCAGAGCAGGGACAAGGGTAGAGGGGAATTCCAGGGACGACGACTGTTCCCGGGACCTCGTGGTAATCCCGGTAGGAATTGGGAAACAGGAGCATTAGTTTGCTACCATTGTAAAAAGGAGGGACATTTTAAGAAAGAATGCCCAATGCGAGCCAGGGAGACGCGATCTTACGCACTGATGAGTTGGAATATAGGGGTTAATTAATCATAGAAAATATGTAGAATATATGCTTATGTACTATTCAGTTTGTATACATGAATCCAGTACTATGTAACAATTTAATATTTACCTCATGGGGAAGGGAAAGAGTAATGTAAGTAAGGGGCAGCCACAGTATGTAGCAAAGTTGGCTGATTACAGTAGGTTTAGAATTGCCTGCTCCCAAAATACAAAAGAGAGGATATGTATGAAACAATTTAGTAGGAATGTTAAGGCAAAAGGAGGTGTTGATTAGCACAAACAAAAAGAATCCTGACAGAGTCTGTCAGAAACGAAGAGGCTAAGACAAAAGGAGGTGTTGAGTAGAACAGAAGAATATGGCCAGATGAGAACAAAGAAATAATTAGAAATATCTGGGGTATGAATTGATTTCTGATCAAAACAACAGGATATTCTGACCTTGAGGATTAAGATGGGAGCTCTACACCCCAGATAACTACAGAGCAGGAAATCTTATGCAAGAAATCTAGCAAAGAAAAAGCCAACTTTTGTTCTGTAAGTTAATGAAATCTAGCAAAGGAAGCCAACTTGTGTTCTGTATGATAAGGTTGAGCTATATAAACTGTAGAGACTGGACAGTAGAGGTCAGTCTTGGGGAATAGCTCACTGTGCAGGTGACCTATGAACTAACGACTGAACCAGAGCTCTGTTAAGCTTTATTCTTGTGCTGTGTAATAAACTGATTGTTTAACCGAATACCTTCTCCTTTCACTTCATTTAACGAACATGCTGGACTCAGACGACACATAGACTAAAAGTGACATAATAAGGTGACATAAATTAAGGGTAAGGTAAAGCCAGAGTCCGACAGATGGAAGCAGATTATGAATAGGGGGAGTCACGGTTCTCAGTCAATACACAACGTGGGGCTGCACAGAGAACCATTGGTAAATTTAAGCATAGAACCCCACAGTGACAAGATGACCTTTTTAGTAGATTCTGGGGCAGCCCGGTCTAGTATTTTACAACCACCTGAGGGTGTTAAGATAGAGGGGACAGTGATGATTTCGGGAGTAGAAGGAAGAGATTTTACGGTCCCTGTATTAAGGGATGTAAGAATACAAATGGGAGAGAAGATAGTAACAGAGAACATTCAACTGGTTCCCCAAGCTGGAGTTTGTTAGGACGAGATTTACAGGACCAATTGGCTATCGGCACCAGACCACAGGAATCAGGTATCGGGGTTCAATTGTATGTATTAACCGAGGAGGATCGGGAACTAATAAATCCTGGAGTATGGGCAAAAAGAGGCAATAGAGGAGTGTTAGATATTCCTCCCTTGCAAGTTACTTTAAAAGATCCTGAGCAAGTAATTAGACGAGAGCAGTATCCAATTCCAATGGCTGGCCGAAAAGGGCTGCAAGCCAGTAATTGACCAGTTGGTGAAAGATGGTATACTCGAACCTTGTATGTCACTTTTTAATACCCCTACCCCTGAGGCGAACGACCAGTACATATCCAAATATTTAAAGGGACTTTCTGCCTCTCTATACGAATTAAAATGGAAGGGTTTATTAGCTCAAAACCCACCCCTGTAGCATCCTATTCATTTTATTAAATCTGGTGATTGGGTATATGTAAAAGCATGGCAAGATCACCAACTAAAACCTGTCTGGGACGGCCCCTATTGTGTACTTTTGATTACAGACACTGCAGTGCGAATGAAAGAAAAGGGGTGGACTCACATAGAACGAATTAAACAAGCTGCTGATCCACGGACTAAAGACATTGATAATATACCCTCCACCTGGTGTGCAGTCTTTCATCCTTCTGATCTGAAAGTTACACTACGCCGGGAAAAAGTGCTGTAATGTTGTTTTTACCATTTGCTGTTTTGTTTACTTGTTGGTTCCCAATTTTTGGGAAATCACCAATATATTAAGTCCTCCTGGAATAGGGGCAGCAGAGGTGACAATTATTTACCTTTAGAATGCAGACAGGGCGCAGGTATAGAGTATAGTCATAGTGGGGTACCTTATTTAGTATGGGTTAATATAGGATCCCAACATAGGCCAGGGGAACAGAATGGCCCGAAGGGAGTAGACTTGGTTTGTATTCCGGCCTCTACAGATATTAAAAAGAGGAGTTTTAAAGAGATAGCACAAAGAAGATGGTGGGACAATGACAGACAGAATGTTAGTCAGGATTGTACATGTAGCAGAGATAGAGTGAATATATATGCTAATGTTCACAGACAGGCTGCAACCAACTCACAGGTTCAGTGATACTTAATGCTAATGTTCGCAGACAAGCTGCAACTCACAGGTTAAGTAACAAGAAACACCCCTCCCCAACTTGGTCTCCTGTAAATCATCCTTTGGGTCACACAGACATTCGGAACCACCACTGTAAGGGGAGTTCCAGTTGTAAACGATGTAAGCTGCGCCAGAACACCACAGCTGCTTGGCATTTAAATTGTTTAATCAGACTCCAGGCAGCCTTGGAGATCATCACCGAACAGACAGCAATTGCCCTGAATTTATGGGCTGAAGAAAGATGACAGATACGAGCCACAGTTCAACAAAACCGCCTGGCTCTAGATTACTCGTTGGCTGCTGAAGGCAGCGTTTGTGAAAGACTGGTTAATGACAATGCTCAGGCGGTTAAAGACATTTCTTCAGGAGTTCGAAAATCTTCCCATGCCCAGGTTCAGACTTGGCAACCTTGGTCCAGTGTGGGATGGACTAGACTTTTTATTGGTAACTGGATTCTGATACCCACAGCCCTTTTAGCAGCTGGACTCGCTATTCTGGCCATTATGGTGCTCCCCTACCTAAAGACTTGTGTGCAGTATTTAATTCAACGGACCCCTCGTCAGATCACTATAACCCAAAGGATGTATGTTTCCCAAATTCTGTCTGATGATGCTGAGACTGCAATTCGTTTACTGACTCGCTGGGAAAAAGACCAAGTTACATTCCAGTTGAGAATTCACGAAGCATAGCTGAAAGAAAAGTGAGGATTGTGAGAGATGAGTAAAACTAATATGAAAATATGAGAGATGAAGAAAGCTAGTATGGATATATGAGTAATGAATAAAGCCAGTATGAATAGGATAAGGGTAGATAATAGAATGTAGGAAGTAAAGTTAGTCTGAATAAGATAAGGGTCTTCTAGCCTTAGACAGAATTAGCAAGTTCTGCATATAAGAAGTTAATAAGCCCTGAGAGTCGGGAATGTGTGAATAAGGACAATGACATGATGGGACACCGACAGGATACCCCCTGGTCCTCCAAGTTCACAGAAACAGCACGTAGGCAGACAGGATTGCCTAATGCCAAACTCATCCAGGAGGCAGAAGAATGTAAGGGGGAGGGTACTTCTGTACTGAAATAAATTGTATAAAAGTTGGGTGAGCCCCAGTGTATGTGTGTATTCCCAGGGTAAGGGGAAGCACTCAACTTTGCATTGTTGTATAATAAATGTTCTTTGTTCTCAATTTTTGTCTCGAGCAAATTCTGTGAAGGTACTTTTGTTTCTCACAATAATCTGCCTTTTGATTTCCTGACCTCTCACACTTTCCACCTTACAGTCTATTTGTAACTTTTACTCACTCAATCTATATACCATTGCAGAGTTATGGTTTACTTATCACAATATCAATTTCACCCATTTTCTTAACAATCGCAAATTTGGAAACCTTGGATTTCTATTCCTCCCTCGAAGTCATCACTGTAAAAATAATCGTATCTTTTTCCATGTGAAAATAGGTTGCAGTGCCATTTGTTTGCATGTGGGTTTTTGTGCTTCATTTAACACAGTAAAATAAGAAACGTTAATATTTTGTATCAGGTAATTATAACCTGTCAGCATAGCACTAATTTGAACTGCAACTTGTGTTCCTCTTAAAGCTATATTTATTATATATAATTTCATGTCAATAGAGCTTCTAGATGATTTGGTGTCTTAATCGCTACGTGTTTGAAAGTTGCTATTGGGTCAGATGATGCACTAATTTTAAGGCATTTTTGAATATTTGAATCAAATTAAACAATTTCTTTGTCCATTACTTTTTAAACAATTTGAAAAATATCAAGATTTTTATTTGCCTTTCAGGAATTCTTAGGCAGTTACAGTATATTGTTCAGCTCAATGTAGTTGCTATTATCCTTGTGCCTAATGAAAAGCTGAATCAAACTTCCAGGACACCAAATGATTCAAGTTCATTTCAGTACATCATGGATTATATCTATGACTTGAAACCTTTCCTTAAAGCTGCTTCAAAACATGGTATGTCTTTATTTTGTGTGCATCTCTACCGATTACATTTTTTTTTGGAGTACTTGTGCCAAGTTATCATGTCTAATTTTCATTGTTACTTTGTAGGCATTAAGGTTGTCCTTGATTTTACTCCATTTTATGCTCCACTTGGGAATGATATTTGGACTAGCATTGATCAAGATGAGGACTTCCTGAGTACTTTATTGGTAAATAAAAATAAATTTATTACTAATTTTAATTTATTATATCAATAATTGTTTTCAAAATGACTCTTGGGATTTCTCCAGACAGAATTCCACTTTGGCTTCAGAGAAGGTGTGGATGGAATCTTCCTCAAAATCAGTGCACTCAATTCAAAGAAAAAATTCGTAAGAATTATTTTGTAATAATTAAGTTTATTTAAGCTTTCATCTAAACTTTTAAAATTATATTTTTTCAACTTTTTGCCATGTAGACTTGGAAATTCTAAGTTCTAAAGTGCAATGAAAGTTCATGCTGATTAGGGACTCCTCTAATTTTCTGCCATGGCTTCAAGGTAGAATTTTGATGCAAGGTTCAACAACCAGGAGTTTTGTGCATCATTAGCCCTTTTTACACAGAAATCTCACAAAATTGCAGTAAAGAAGACCCGTCATTAAGCCGACTTTGCATGGTTACACTGAACAAAGCTGGCACAATGCTGGGTTAGAGTATCATTTTACACAGCAAGCCAGCATTCTGGGAATAAAAAATGCAGGACATGGAACACAACAGCATCAGTGTCTAGTGTGACGTATAACATACCATATTTGATGACATATAAGAGCCACTTGTTTTCAAAAAAATGCTTCAAAAATATCCCCGGGTCTTGTATGCGAAGGTGATAATGGTGAGTAATACCGACAGTGATCATCGTCACTGCGTGGCTGACTAGCATCACCACTATCTATCGTTGGGGGCTGGTGGCAGGCTGTCAGGGAGAGCGGGGCGATGGGGATCAGTGAGGTCTGGTGGAGGGCTGTCAGTCTCCGCACTGGTTCCACCATCCCGCTCCCCCCTCAAGAGTGAGAAGGGCAATGGGACCAGCACCAGCATTGAGACTGATAGCAAGTTGCCAGGAGAGAGCAGGCTGCTGGGAGAGAGCAGGGCAGCAGGCTGCCGGGAGAGAGCAGGGCCATCGGGAGAGAGCGGATTAGAGGGCTGTTGGGGGAGAGTGGGGCAGTGGTATTATTGATAAAAAGATTTTTCCTTTTGTCCTAGTTGCATGTTTTGTTCAAGTTTTAAATGCTTACTCGTAGACACACTAAAAAAAAATATTAAATTCCCCACTGAAGTGGGATGGGGGGGGTCTTATATGCCTGTGGGTCTTATATATGGTACACATACACATCCTTTCCCTTCATGGTCCTGGACTGTCGGATTGCCCTTTTTACACAGTCATCAATTCGGCGCTGTTATTACCTCTGCTGTGGACTTAAAGGCGGATCTGAAATTACCCCCCCCCCCCATTCCTTGTTCATACCTTTTACACAATAAAGATGCAATGCTCCCAGATGGAAGTGGCTGTGCAAAAGGGGTTATTGTTGCGAATTCCTAAAATTAAGGTTTTCAAAAATTGCACAAGAAGCTGGCAGGAATTCTAAAGGCAGGAAGACTGAATGAATAGGGCTTTTTTTTAGTTAAGGGGAGAAACTAAGTGGGGTCTACAAAATGCAGAGTTAATAGGTTTAGAAGGTAACTGTAGAAGAATTATTTCACATTGAGTGTAGTTACAATCCAGAACATGATGCAGAAGACATACTTTCAATCATATTTCCTGGCACTTCATTGTTTGTGTTTTTTGCTAGATTCTTAAACATACCTTCATTACTTTCAAATCTATATTGCTTTTGTACTGAAAATAAAAGAAAAAATGAAGTAAAACAAAAATGTTGGAAACACTTGTCAGGTCAGGCAGCATATAAAGAAAGAGAAATATAGTTAATGTTTCAGGTCACGACAATGTGTTTGCTTCTATATGCTTGTCACTGTACAGAAATGTATCCTATTGCAAATCAACAACTGCTTTTCCAGATTTTCAGTTTTTGCTGATACACAGTTCATGCTCCCTGATGCTTCAGTTTTAAAAATCTCTGTCTCTAACATGAAATTCTTTGACCACGTCCTATTCCAGTTGTAAAACCTCTGAGTTCATATTCTCCTAAACCCTGATACATCTTTGTTTCACTTCTCTCCATTTGGTGACTGAGCACTGATGTCTGGATCCGTTTTATTAAAATTCTCTCTGTAAATGTGCGAGCTATTTCATAAGAATGTAAGAATTAGAAACAGGAGTAAGCCATTAGTTTTCTCTAACAAAAACAAATGTGTTGGAAGAACTGAGCTGGTCAAGTAGCATTTGTGGAAAGAGAAACCAATTATTTTGAGGCAGCAACTCTTTCTTGGAACTAAAGAGGAATAGTCTTTGACCTGAAATATTAACTGGTTTATCTGATAATTGCATGCTATTTTTCTCTTTTAAGTATGAATATACTCATTCCTTTGTTATTCAGTATTCTCTAACACCTTTCCATTTCAACCATATTGCAGCCTTCTATTCCTCCTGCTACAGTAGATTATTTCATATTTCATTTCTCTACATTAGATTTAGGTCTGCTATTTGACACTTGGTTAGCCCTTGTCTGAACCAGTTTGTTGAACTTTTTGCATTTTTTCCCTCATCCATCTGTATCATTAGCATGTGTAACAATGCAGTTAGATCTTCATCTAAGTCACTAATGTAGATTGCAAATGGTTGAGACCTCAGCATTAATTCCAGTGACACCTCAGTGGTTACATGTTCTCAAAATTCTGAAAGTTAATCATTTATAACTTTATATCTTCTATGGCTTTGCCAGAATTCTGTCATTATGTTAACCCAATTTCATGAACTCTTGCTATGTGCAATAACACATATGGTGCTGACCAAATACACTACATCTATCATTTCCCCTCTATCCAACCTAATTATGTCCTCAAAGGACACTTGATAGATTTTCCTTTTGTAGATTCCCCTTTCATAAAACTGTTATTTCTGCCTGATTTCCAAATCTGCTGTCACTTCTTCAATGGATGACTGAATATTCTCATTATGCTAATTAGATGACAGTTGCCTGTGTTTTGTTTTCCTCCTGAAGTAATATACTTAAACTTCTTTAATTTTTCAGGAGTTGAGTATAATTGATGAATAAAGTTATAATGAACTAATCAATACAGCACATTCACAATCTTAGTCATACTACCTTCACATATCGACGTTCAGTCTTCCAAGGGGATAATTAACCCCAAGTCTTTCTCCCGTTTCACTTTTGTTTCATCTGCATTTAGCCTGCAATAAATTATATAGATTCGATATAGTACCATCAATAATTAAACTCTCAAATTTAGATCTTCTTAAAAGACACAAAGTACGCCCCAAATTTTCTAACATATCTTTTAAAAAAAAGTACTCAAAGGTACATTATATTTCTCTCTCATTCATTGAAAAGAAATAAAATGTCCTGCCTCATAACAGTCTTCTACTAATTTCACTCCTTTTTGTTCCCATATCTTCAATAATTGATTATTAACCGTGAATGGTAAAAGTTTATTTTGAAATAAAGGCGTCTTAGCTGTAACTCAAGCAAGTGCTTCAACACCGGTAAATTATAACTATGTAATAACTGAGAATTCCATCGGTAAATAAATTGATCCACCTTCTTTTCACCAATCTGAGCTAATTCAATAGTTGCCCAAACCAAAGGAGTATGCACTTAGAACATTCTATTTATAAATTTTAATTGAGCTGACTCATAATAATATTGAAAATTAGGTAATTATAAACCACCCAATGTGTATTTCCATGTTAAATTTTGTAATGAAACTCTCACCATTTTATCTTTCCACAAAAGCTTTCTTATCAAAGAATTAATAGCCTTAAAAAATTTATGAGGTACCTTACAAGGAAGAGATTAAAACAAATTCTGAATTCGAGGAAAGATATTTATCTCTATACAATTCATTCTTCCTATCTTCCTATTAACATTATAGGTAAATCCTTCCATCTGTTTAAATCATCTTTAATTTTAGCCAATAATCGTAAATAATTCAACGCAAATAAATGATCATAATTAATAATAATACCCAAATATTTAATAGGATCAGACCATCTAAACTTCACAATCTGTCTATATGACAAATAGTCAATCTCTGCTGAGGGCATAATTTCACTCTGCTCCCAATTAATCTTATAACTAGATAATATCCCATACTGTTGCAAACATTCATGTAAAGTCACCAAAGATGGTAAAGTATGAGTTAAATATATCAACACATCATCTGCAAACAAATTTATATTCATTAGAATTAACTTTAATCCCTGTTATTGCATTATCTTGTCTAATCATCTGCACCAAAGGTTCAATAACCAATACAAACAGAGGTGGAGACAAAGGACAACCCTGTTTCGTTGATTTAGTTAATGAAAAAGGTAAAGATTTCTGTCTATTCATCACTACTCTCGCTGTAGGGTTTTTATATAAGACCTTAACCCAACCAATAAAAAGAGGCCCAAATTTAAACTTTTCCAAAACCTTAAACAAAAAGCCCCACTTAACTCTTTTGAGTATCTTTTCAGCATCCAAAGAAATTACCATCGGTAGGTCAGGTTGCTGCCATGAAGTATTGATTAAAGAAATCAACTTCACTATATTATCTGCTGAATAAAGCCTACCTAATCCACTTGGATTATATCGGGTAAGTATTTTGCTAATCTATTGGTCAAGACCTTGGCTACTATCTTATAATCTACATTTAACAAAGAAATAGGTCTATATGATCCCACATTCAAGGAATCCCTATCTTTAAGAATCACAGTAATAACTGCTTTAGAAAAAGAATCTGCTAAGGAACCAACATTAGGTGCTTGATCCAGAACATCCATCAACAAAGGAACTAAAGAATCTTGAAATTCCTTATAAAATTCCAAAGTAAACCCATCATCACCAGGGGATTTACCACTTGGCATATTTCGAAGTGCTTCAATTAATTCACTAACAGTAATACCAGTAAGTCCTTTACATCCCCATCATTTAAAGTAGGTAAAATTAAACCAGTTAAAAAGTCATCAATGTCCTACTTCATCCTACTTCATCCTGTCCTACTTCAGATGTGTACAACTTTTCATCAACTTTTCATGTGTACAACTTCATCCTACTTCATCCTGTCCTACTACAGATGTGTACAGCTTTTCATAGAATCTCCTGAGGTTTATAGGTAATTTTTGACTGATATCTAATAGCATTTATTGTTCTAGATACTTGTTCTGTTTTCAACTTTATACCCCATCTCCCCTAATTTGTAATACCTTTGTTTAGTCCTCTGTATAAGCTTTTCAAATTTATAAGCCTGTAATGAATTATATTGTAATTTTAAGTCTACCAATTGTATTTTTTATCCTCCATTGAAGCACACTGTAAATCTTTCTCCAAAACTTCACTCTCCTTCTCCAGTTTATCAACCTCAGCCATTCTTAACTTTAGCCATATAGCTAATGATTTGTCCTCGTAAATAAGCTTCCAAAGCATCCATAAGACAAATTTAGAATCAACTGAGTCCACATTTATCATCAAAAAACTTTGAATATGGTCCGTATAAACTTACAAAATTCCGGGTCTTTAAGTAAAAAAGAATTAAAGCGCTACCTATATATATTCTCCATCCTTTCTGATGCACTACAAGTAATTAATAGCAAAGAATGATTAGACAAAGTCCTTGATTTATATACAGCTTCCAAAATTCGACCTTAAAAAAGAATCATGCCAAAATGAATAAAATGATAAATCTTTCTGTAGGACTTGATTTTCTCCATACATTTACTAAATTCAACTCCTTCATTAAAACCATCAACTGTTTAGCCATCTTAGTCCTAGTTATCTTTTTAGGAGATTTATCCAATAATGGATCTAAACAACAATTAAAGTAACCTATCATAATTTTATCATAAGCCTGATTCAAATTAAGAAATGTACAATTAACAATCAAAAGTCTACCAGCCGCTTCAGAAACTGATTCCAATTTAAAAGGTAACTTATTAATCAAAATGGAAACTCCTCTTGCCTTAGAATTAAATGAAGATGATACCACTTGCCAACCCAATCTCTTTTCATTTTCTGATGTTCTTTCTCAGTCATTTGAGTCTCCTGCAAAAAAGCTACATCAACTTTCAACTTTTTAAGATAAGCCAATATTCTCATTTTTTAATAGGATTATTTAGCCTGTTAACATTAAAAGTAACAAAATTTAAATTAGCCATTTAAGAATTCTTCATTCCCCCCACCATAAATGGTGAAGTACCTACCCATGACAACAATACACAAAAATTAAATGGCTCTTCCAATAAAAATAAAGAATAAACCAATAATAAACCAAATACCCAACAGTATTACCTCCTTCAATCACGTGGGAGTGACAAATGCCACAAAGTGGCCAACGACTTCGGAAGGACCTGCTGTTGGACCACCAACACCCCCCCCCCCAACAGAACAATCAAAAAACAATTTTTTAATACACATTATCTCAAGTATGAAACTCTTCTTCCAAATCACGATTTACTTGATCATCATCAATACTAACTTCAATCAGCTGACGAGGTTCACTGTCTTGCTGGGCTTAAGTTCATTAAGCTGAAGATGTAGGGGGACAAGGTTGAGTTACACTTTTTATAAATGTGATACAAGTATCAGAAGTACAATTTCAAAACTAATAGAACTGAACCAAATTAGAGGCCTATCAAATGCCGAGGAGGTCTGGAGAAAAATATTTAATAATCTTGTCATTCTTGTTAATTGATAAATGAATTTCAGTACATGGTTCTACACTTTGGTAGAATTACGAAGGATAATTTGCACTGTGGTTAAAAAAAATCTAAATGGATTAAAGAAGTGACAACATACTATGGTGAGTAGAATTGCAAAGCTTATATTACATGAGTTGCCATCCAGAGGCACGTGTTTGCACTGAGAATTTCGATTCAGTTGCTAAATGTGGAGAATTATGTGAAAGAGAGCTGTTCACTTTTAATGATTGTTGAAGTTTTGTTGAGTCATTTAAAAAAAATTGTTTCAGGTAATATTCTTCAATCTGCTCTCTTTGCCCATACTAGCCCATGTGGCTGGAGATTCACATCACTCTACCATTTTACTTAAAATGAGATTAAAATAGAATGGACCACCTGGCATCAACCCAGCCAGCAAATTGGAACATGAAGCTACTGTCATCAAGAACAGTATCACACTATTACTTTCAAATAGAAAAAAGAAAAAGTGGATGGATCATCAGGCATCAACCAATTAACAGTGTAAAGTCTTCCTTCTGAACATCTAAATTGGGAGGGCTGTTCATAACCAAGTTGAACTCACATAAACACACCAAAGACAAACTTGCCCAAACCATGTGATACACTTTCCAATAGAAGGATTGTTTTTGTCTAAAGTCACTGGAGTTTGATTTAGAATCTAACATTTGAATGTCAAAATTATTTATTTTGGCTGGTGCATCTATTAGCATTAGGTTTGCAATCATCTCTAAAATTAGGGTAAAATTACAATAGATCTTTTTAGTATTTCTCTGAAAGTTTCCTTAAAGTGCAAACAGAATATTTCCAAAATTCAATTCAAGCAAACATTTGAAACACTGAAGATGATGTGAAATGAGCATTTGCTCTAACTTTATATAGTGTACAGATTCAGATTTTTAAAATATATATATTGATTTGGATTTTCAAGTTTTTTAAAAATTCTTTTATTTTTCACACTATGAACCATATTGACCAAAATACACATAAACATTTCCCTCTTGAATATACACAGTGTCATTTTCTCCCCTTTTCCCCCCTCTCTTCCCTCCCTCCTTCACCCCCCCCCCACCCACTCAATGTTCAACATATATGATACATTAAACCCATTAAACAATGTCATCACACAATGAAAATAAACAAGAAAATTGTGTCATCTACTTTTACATACTGGGTCAGTTCATTTCGTCTTCTCATTCTGTCATTTTAGGCGGTGGAGGTCCACAGTAGGACTTCTCTGTTGTGTTCCATGTACGGTTCCCAAATTTGTTCGAATACTGTGATGTTATTTCTTAAATTATATGTTATTTTTTTCCAATGGAATACATTTATTCATTTCTATGTACCATTGCTGTATTCTCAGGCTATCTTCTGATTTACAGATTGACATAATACATTTTTTGCAAGTTTTTTTTTATGTCACTCAGATTGATTTGATAAAAGAAAAATTCAGACTTGGGTTATTCTGATTTTATAAAAATAAGTGATCTATTATTTATTTATTAACCAATGCCTCATTTTCTAAATTTGTTTTGGTTTCTGCAATTCTTTCTCTTTCCCTCCCCTTTTTCTTTACTCGATTAAACATTTCATTCAAGTAGTGAGGCTGGAATGAATTCATGAGGATTTGATGAAGACTTTTAAAAAATCAATTACAGTCAAATAAAACTTCCTAATATGATTATCCATTGATTTTGAAAATATAATCACAACTACATGATTCAAAAAAATTCGTGCTTCCAGGTTATACTTTTGAGCACTGGAGTTTCAATGCTTGTACAAATGCAACTCTGAAATTGAACAAATATATCTTTATAGCAGAAAAATACAAAAGGCCCATTGCACAGCTATGCAATCACTTGTCCAGTATGTGAGATTTGCAAATACCCAAGTGACATGAGTCAAAGGGTCATGCAATGCAAATTAAGAGCCTTTGACTCACAATTACCATTCTCATTTATCAGCACTCTGCCTGCAGCACCTGCAAAGGCAACTGAAGTGATTGTTCATATATTTTAAAAAAGATTGTGAGGGTACGTGCTCATCATCTTCTCATGCATCATGTTCCTAATTGCAAGCACATCTCTAGATATTTTCCTAAGATCCCTCTGAAGTGCCAGTTAATGAAGAAATTGAAGGCTGTGTAGTTAACCAGGAGTCTGCTTTTATTAGTAGAAACTCAGTAGTACAATAATGAATGATAATGGGTGTGTACACAGTTATAGCCAAGGGGAGTGTCTTTAGTGGTAGAGATAATACACGTCCAATGTCAGTAGAGCAGACTAAGCACAGCGAAAGACTGACAGCATGACACAGATTCATCAGAATCTTCCCCTGGCAGGGTGGGTTAATATTAAAAGAACAACTTCAATCAAGCAAGCAAGCAATTCTACTGTAAGCATAACACAAAACAGTCAAATAAATGGCATTGAGAATTTACTGACATAGCCAAAACTAGGCTAGTAACTATCAGCACAATCAGAATATAACAAGATGTTTTGGAGGCTTTGCAGGAGTGACGACCTTAGAAACTGGCGGTGTTGATATGATTCCCTGGTCTGTAGTGTGAAACAGCAGGACATCTGGACCCACGCCAGAATCACCAGCATGAGGCTGTGGGGCCTCAACATGGCCATCTGAATGCTTACTAGAGGTTGCAGGTTGATGTGGTGCGCCCAACCTCTTAAGATCATTCTGAGTGGGGGCATGCGGACGGGGTGAACCAGGTGGGGTTAGATCTCTTAGGGGTTCTGTGTCCGTGCTCCCATCTGGAAATTTAATGGGCATAATTGGGATTAGTGTGCAGTAGTTGAACTGGCTGGATGAGAGGATCTGTTTTGCGTGATCGAGCGTGTCTTTTCAGCAGCATGGTTCCAGGTTCAGATAGACAGCTGGCCAATCCATCACAGTTCCTGATTTCCTAGGAAAAGTAAACATGAGGTGTTTGTTTTGTTGCTGTACATAATAGGGACCGAATAGAATGTACTGCCTTAGGCAGCACCTCCTGCCACCAAGTAACAGGGTAACCATGTGTCTTTAGCGCGAGGTTAACAGTCTTCCAGACTGTGGCATTAGCCCTTTTGACCTGCCCATTGCCCTGGGGGTTGTAGCTCGTGGTGCGGCTGGTGGCAATCCCCTTGCGTAACAGAGCTTGGCTCAGCTCTGTGCTCATGAATGCTGAGCCTCTGTCTGTATGAATGTAGCTGGAAAAACCAAAAATATTGAGGTGCACTAGCTGCCTTCCCCTCCCTGTGGTCACTCATTTATCTCTCAGAACTGTTAGTGTGACTACCTTCTGTCACATTTGTGGCCCGAAATGTGAAGTTAATAAAACATCAAACACAAGTTTTATCAGGTAAACTTCTCAGTGTCTTTATTTTCCAGTTTCCCTTGTTCTCCTCCTTGTGCTCTTATCTCCCTCTCATACCACGTGACTTCCGGTACATCTCATACATATTCATTATCATGACATCCCTTCTTTAATCAAAAATAAACTTTACCTTCACTTACCAATATCCCTCGGAAACATACAAACATCGTAACTAATGGTAATACTATAACTCAACTACATAAAATTTACTTCCTAAAGCACTCATACATGCACTTTATGATATAAGATTAAATACTGTCCCAAAGTTCTTATTAAAACTATGGCACAAAGTCTTCATATCGTTTGGGCACTTTCCGGTTTCGTTTCGGCCTGCCTTCGTCGCTTCTCGGCTGTTCACTCTCAGCGTCGGAAATACCACTCGCCACGGCTTCGAGTGTTTCTGGCACTCTAGTCACTTCATCAGGAGTGCTGGTAACTGCCTCTGGAACATCATCAGGTCTCACAGTTTCAGCATCTCGTATTGGCCTTTCAACCTCTTCGCTCGATGTATCTCTGGACTGGTACCTTTTTACACCTGATACATTTCTCTTATACAGGACTCCAGTCGGAGACTTGACTGTCACCATACTGCCACTTCTGGATACGACAGTATAGGGTTGATGGTAATAAGGTGTGTCTAGCTTACCACCAGTTTCATGCCTCACTAGAACATTATCTCCTGGCATGATGTCTGAGTACTTGGCTCCACGTTTCGAATCTGTGTACAGCTTTGCTGCACCTTTCTTTTTAGCATCGTGGTCCCTCATCTCCTGGTCGTCTCGGATTTCCTTTATTTCTGGCATTTTTGTATGGATTTTTCTCCCAATAAATGCTTCTGCAGGACTTTTTCCAGTGGTTGCATGAGGCGTTGCTCGATAGACAGCCACATAAGATAGCAATGCTTCTCGCCAATTTTGTCCTTCTGCGTGTGCAATCCTCAATCATTTTTCAATGGATTGATTTTGTCTCTCTACTTCTCCGATGGCTTTCAGCCATTTTGGAGTTACTTTATGATGGTGGATACCTGTGGTCCTCATGTATTCCGCAAATGTCTCTGAAATGAATTGTGGACCATTGTCAGAGTATAATGTAACAGGTAATCCATATCTTGCGAATATCTCTGCTAACGCTTGTATTGTTTTTTCAGTGGTTGTGGACTTCAACACCATGTACTCATAGTATTTGCTGTAGTAATCTATCACTACCATAATTGATTCACCCGTCGGTAAAGGTCCAAGAAAATCAACAGCTACGTCGATCCATGGTCCTGTCGGGAGTTGCGTACTCTGGATCGGTTCTGGCGGATTACTCCTACTTGTGATTTGACATCCGTGACAAGTTTTAACAAATTTCTCTGCGTCTTTATCACAACTTGGCCACCGTACCTTGGTATTGGTACTCTAAATCTGCATATTTTCTTGTTTAACTTATTGCTTGAAGTCTTCTTTGGCTTGGCTTTGCGGACGAAGATTTATGGAGGGGGTAAAAAGTCCACGTCAGCTGCAGGCTCGTTTGTGGCTGACAAGTCCGACGTGGGACAGGCAGACACGATTGCAGCGGTTGCAGGGGAAAATTGGTTGGTTGGGGTTGGGTGTTGGGTTTTTCCTCCTTTGCCTTTTGTCAGTGAGGTGGGCTCTGCGGTCTTCTTCAAAGGAGGTTGCTGCCCGCCAAACTGTGAGGCGCCAAGATGCACGGTTTGAGGCGTTATCAGCCCACTGGCGGTGGTCAATGTGGCAGGCACCAAGAGATTTCTTTAGGCAGTCCTTGTACCTTTTCTTTGGTGCACCTCTGTCACGGTGGCCAGTGGAGAGCTCGCCATATAACACGATCTTGGGAAGGCGATGGTCCTCCATTCTGGAGACGTGACCCATCCAGCGCAGCTGGATCTTCAGCAGCGTGGACTCGATGCTGTCGACCTCTGCCATCTCGAGTACTTCAACGTTAGGGATGTAAGCGCTCCAATGGATGTTGAGGATGGAGCGCTCCATTGCTTGAAGTAAAATACAAATAACTGCTCACATTGTGTGTCTGGGATTAGGCTTTTTGCACCAGTAGCTTGCCATACATACCCTGTAATGAGATCCTCGAATGGAGAAATATTCCTACAGAAAGAATGCACTGCAGTCCAGTGCAGAGATTAATGTCACACTGAACACAGACAACATTACCAACAGCAAAACAACTCTTGAAGCCAAAAGTTGTGAAGGCAGTGCAGAGGAAGAAGGGAAAGAAAAATAGACAAAATCATAGTACGATAGGTCAGCAAAACAACTACGAGAACTGAAAGTGGGAGAAGCTGTCAGAGTGCAGGTCTTTAAAGCTCATGGTAAAGGATATCCTATGTGGCAACTTTGGGTGTGTATGAAAAAAGTGTCGCCTCGGTCATACTTGGTGAAAGTCAATGGGTAACTATCGCCGAAATCGAAAGCACATCAGATCGATATATGAAACAGCTCCAAAGAATCTAGACAGAACAGATACACAGGCAACTCCAACAACATCAGGTGTAACATCAGCATCTCCACCAACAGTGTCCACAACTGCTGCCACACAGAATCAATATGCACATTGTTGTTGCAACTCAACGTATGATCAGCAACCACATTGGCAGCAGCAACATGTTCAACAGCAACAAGAACCACAGGATACAGCAATGGACCACTGAGCATCAACACAACACACACGAGAACCATCAAACCACCAATGTGAATCAAGGATTTTGTAAAATGCTGAGACGGGCACTTTTCAATGGAAATTCACTGTAAGATGTCGAACTTGCAAAAGAACAATAATAACTAAACCATGAAATTATTAATTTATTATGGACTCTGAAGATTTAAAGACTTAAAAAAATGATAATACATGTTTATCTTGATGTATAACTGGAAAAGGTCCAAATGTGATGACCCGCTGCCTCAGCAATCAAACTGGCATTCCAGGTGGTGAGTGTAACCATAAGTCAGTAGCCCGTGCTTTGACACTGGCCCTAACAAGCGAACTGGCAGGTGAACGGCAAGGGTAATTTAAAGGCCAGCAACCCCAAAATGCGCAGCCAATAGGCATGGACAGCATGCGGGAAAAAAGGGAATAGTTATGCAGGAAAGTACCTGTGCTCGGGAAACCCACTTTTGTGATATAGGTCATGATGTCAGTAAAGGGGGGCAATGGCAGGAATGATACGAATATAAAAGTTGGGCCTAAGCCACCAATAAAACACAGAGCTTAACCTGACTGCTGTGTGTGTGTTTTTTCGAGTAGCGTGAGGCTACAATGAGTGTCCCTGATGGTTTAGACGGCATCTAAACCCAATGATAAGCGAACAGGCAGCAGTCAACACGGTCACTCTCAAGCTGCCGACCTTCTGGAAGAATCTACCACATGTGTGGTTTGACCAGGCTGAGGCACAGTTCCAGATCCAGCATATCACAGCAGAATCCACCCAGTACAACCATGAGGTGAGCGCCCTGGACCAGAACACAGCAAGCTGGGTGGCCAACTTCATCCAAGAGCTCCCATTCGAAGGCACATACACTGCTTTCATGAACTTGCTGATCGAGACCTTCGGCCTCTCACGGTGTGAGAATGGGACATGCCTGCTCCACCTGGATGGGCTAGGGGACAGGCCCCTGTCAGCTCTCATGAATGAGATGCTGGCCCTCTTGGGCAAACACAAGCCCTGCATTGTGTTTGAGCAGACATTCTTGGAGCATGCCCAAGGAGATCCAACTCCTCCTGGCTGATGCAGACTTCAGCGACCCCCAGAAAGTTGCAGCACGAGCGGACGTTCTGTGGAAACAGAATAGAGTGCACGGTGTCCGTGGGGCTCGTCAGAACCGCCAAGAGAACAGCAGCCCCACAGAGGAGGCGATCCCAATACCAGTGGTGTTTTCTACCACCAGAGATGGGGCACCAGAACCCACTGGTGCTGGCTGTTATGCATGTTCCAGGGAAACGCAGAGGCCAGCCATTGCTAATGGCCACAATGGCTGGGCACCAAGACAGCCTCCTGTACATTTGGGGCCGCCAGATGTACAGGCGACACTTCCTTGTGGACACAGGAGCAAAAGTCAGCATCCTGCCCCCGTTGTGACAGGACACCAGGAACAGGAAGTCAGACCCCACGCTGAGGGCTGCCAACAACAACAACACGAACCAGATCAACAGTACCCGCAGGGTCCAACTGCAGTCGAGAGGCATCCTTTTCTCATGGGCCACAAGATAACCAGGGCAGGAGCCACACCACTACCCAGTAAAGTGGAGGCCATCCAGAAGTTTCCTAGGCCCAACATGACCAAGGGACTACAGGAGTTCGTGGGGATGATCAATTTCTACCACATGTTCATCCCCTCAGCTGCCAGGATCATGTGGCCCTTGTTCTCCTGGATGGCAAGCAAGGTGAAGGACATCACCTGGGACGAGGAGTCAGTGGAGGCCTTCGTGAAGACCAAGGAAACCCTGGCAGGTGCCACTCTCCTAGCACATCCCAGAGCAGACTCTTCAATGGCCCTGATAGTTGATGCCTCAGGATTGGCAATCAGCAGAATTCTAAAGCAGCAGATCGAAGGAAGTTGCGGCCACTGGCTTTCTTCAGCAAGCATTTGTGGACCCCAGAAATGAAGTACAGCGCTTTCGACAGAGAGCTACTGATTTGCCGTATTTAGACATCCGTCACTTCAGGTACTTTGTAGAGGGCAGGTCCTTCATGGCTTTCATAGATCACTAGCCCCAGCACCATACCAAGACTCCACTTTGAACCCGCGGAGCGAAGGTTTGGCCACATCCATGTGGACATAGTAGGACTCTTGCCAATATCCCATGATTTCTGCTATCTGTTCATGATAGTCGACCAGTCCACCAGGTGGCCGGAAACAGTCCAGCTGGCAGACACGTAAATGACCTCGTGTGCCAAGGCCCTCATATCGTCCTAGGTAGCACAGTTCAGGTTACTGTCCCATATCACAGTCAACAGAGATGCCCAATTCATCTCCAGTCTGTGGTCTGACCTCACCAGCTTGTGGGGTGCCCAGCTGCATCACAACACAGCTTACCACCCACAGTCCAATGGGTTGGTATAAAGCTTTCACAGACACCTCAAAACCACACTCCAAGGACCTAACTGGGTAGATGAGCTACCACTGTTGGGGATCTGCATGGCACCCAAGGAGGACCTCAACACCTCTTTGGCCGAACTCGTCTATAGAGCTCTGCTGGTGGTCCCAGGAGAATTCATGCCATCCCCAGGTGTCCAGCAGTATGACTCGGCAGCCTGAGGGAAAGAGTCAGCAATCTGGCCCCGACTCCACTTTCCAGGCATGGACATACGAGGACCAACATACCCAAAGATCTACAGGACTGTGAGTATGTTTTCATTTGCAGGGGCTCACATCATCCACTGCTGCAGAGGCCATATGAGGGTCCGTTCCGGATCATTTGCAACAATGGGGCCACGTTAGAACTGGAGGTTGGGGGAAAGATGGAGGTCTTCACCACAGAGAGGCTGAAGCCAGGACACCTGGACCTGGGGAACCTAATCAAGACACCAGCACCACGCCAGAGAGGCAGGCCACAGAAGGCTGCAGAGACTTTGCCTCTGGGCACCAAGGACAATACAGCTGGTTCTAGGGGGAGTAATGTGGCAGCCTGCTCCGGCAGCAATCAAGCCAGCACTTGGGGCGGAAAGTGCAACCAAAGACCAGCAGCCCACGCAGAGACACTGGCCCCAACAAGTGAACTGGCGGCTGAACAGCAAAGGCAGCTTAAAGGTCAGCGTCCCCAAAATGGCGCTGGCCTTGCTGCACAGCCAACAGACAGGGACAGCTCATGGGGAAAAAGGGAATTGTTAAGCAGGGAAGTACCACTGGCCCCAACAAGTGAACTGGCGGCTGAACAGCAAGGGCAGCTTAAAGGTCAGCGTCCCCAAAATGGTGCTGGCCTTGCTGTACAGCCAACAGACAGGGACGGCTCGTGGGGAAGAAGGGAATTGTTAAGCAGGGAAGTACCCTCGCATGGGAAACCCACTTTTGTTATACGGGTCATGACATCAATAAAGTGGGGCAACAGCGGGAATGGTGTGAGTATAAAAGTTGGGTCTGAGCCTCCAATAAAACACAGAGCTTAACCTACACTATGTGTGTGTGTGTTTTTTTGAGTAGCGCATGGCTACACCAGCCAATCAGCAAATCGCTTCTGGATTTGAAAAAATTGAACATGGGGATGTTTGGGATTAGTCTTTTTGCTCCAGTGGCTTGCCATACATACCCTGTAATGAGATGCAGCATACCAGTGTGGACCTCAGGGGTCACGATATAATAATAAAGGCATGTCATGGTTACCCTACATGAAACACCATGGTTGAAGTAAAAACACAATGCTGGAGAAGCTCAGCAGGTAAACAGTATTCTTTTTATAATAAAGATAAAACCATAATACCAACTTTTTGGTCTTGAGCCCTTCATCAAAATTTGGAAAAATATTGGCAGGCATCTGAATAAAAGGGTAAGGAGGGAGGCGCGATCACAAAGGCAGGAGGTCATAGATAGAGAAGGGAGGGAGGGCACAGTAGCAAGCAAGGGGAGGAGGGATATCTAGGTGATAGTGAGGAAAGGGGTTTTGACAAAGGGAAGGGAAAAGGAAAGCAGGTTAGCAGAAACTGGAAAGGTCAATATTAATGCCAGAGTGCCCAGGTGGAAAATCAGATGTTGTTCCTTCAATTTACGGGTGGTTTTGATGGGATAGAACATGAGACCATTTGTTTTCCAAGAGGAGGAAGAAGGCTTAAAGTGGGAGATCTTTTTTTTCCAAGAGCTCTCTTCACCAAAGCCCACACTTTGTCGTCAACAGCAAAATTTTGAACCACCAAATTGCCCTTTTCAAAATAGCCACTTCAAAATAGCTGTTGTGCCAGATCTTGCCTCAATTATGTTTGTTGGTGCATCTTCTCTTCCCTAAATAATATGATGGGCAAAGCAAATAGTCTATAAGTAAGAGTTTCATTGAGAAATATAAATGCATCCACATTTCCAAACATACAATAATGAATTTCATTACTCCATGTGGTTCTTATATACAAATATGCTCTGAGCAAGAGATTACCGTGTCAAATTTCTGGATTGTTTTATTTAATGCAGAATAATAGTGGTTTCCTAATTCACAACAAAACTCATTAAAAGTTCAATTTTAAAGTACTCAATGAATTTCTAGGCTCATCTATTGGTTTGAAATTAGATTATTTGTTTGAAAGCAAATTGCGCTTACGATTATTATGCTATTATTACTTGCATTTAGAAAGCAAATCTCTATTTGGTTTAGATGAGAGAACTTCTGAAAACATGGAAAGAAATAGCCAGTAAATACAGTTCAAGTTCAAAAAAAAGGTACGTTTGAAAGGTATTGTTATTTTTTTACAACATCCAACAATGTACAGTAATTATATTAAAGTATGATTGTATATTGTGTCCAATAGTTATTTAGGTATTTTCACAAAGACTGCCCTCCATAAAGACATTTTATTCCTTGCTTGCCTCTGTGCTCCAGTTATTAATTTGTAATCAAACAATTCACATGATTAAAGTACACATTTCAGGTTTTATTCAAGGTTATTTGTATACATTTTGATTTGACCATTTAGAAATTACAGCATTTTGTATACATAGTCCCCTCAATTCAGGGCACTACAATATTTGGGACATAGCAATGATATCATTCCCCATTTCAGGGCACCATAAATATTTGTTACTTTTGCTTCACAGGTGTTTGTGATTACTCAGGTATGTTCAATTGTTTCATTGGTTCAAGTATAAGAGATCTAGACTTACTTTTAAACTTTTGATCACCTTTGGAGTCTGTAGTTGCCATTTTTCAACAGGAGGACCAGGGTTGTGCAACGTAAGTCAAAGGAGCCATTATGAGGCTGCAAAACAAGAATAAAACAGTAAGAAACCACCTAAACTGTTAAGAGCTCCATAATCGCAAAGGGACGGGTATTCCGAGGAAGTCCTCCACTGTTTATGACAGAAGAATTCTCATCATCATAATGAAGAAAAAATCCCTAACTTCTTTCTGACAGATGAGAAACACTCATCATGAGTCAGGTGTGGATATGTCAATGACTACTATCTGCAGAAGACTTCAATGGACAGAAATACAGAGGCTTTACTGCAAGATACAAACCAATAGAAATGTGATGGGTGGATTATAGTTTGCCAAGAAGTATTTAAGAATCTCCAGAATTCTAGATAAAGGTCTTATGGACAGATGAGACCAAGATTAACCTGTATTAGTGATGGCAAGAGCAAAGTGTGGAGGCGTAAAGGAGTTGCCCAAGATCCAAAGCCTACCACCTCATCTGTGAAACATGGTGATGGGAGTGTTAGGGCCTAGGCGTGTATGGCTGCCACAGGTACTGGTGCACTTATTTTCATTGATGCAACTGCTGATAGCAGTAGCAAAATGAATTCTGAGTTGTATAGAAACATCTGCTCAGGTTCAAGCAAATGCCTCCAAACTCATTGGACAGTTCTTCATCTGACAGGAAGACAATGATCCCAAGCATAGAGGTGGCACGGTTGGTGTAGTGGTTAGCACAATCCTATTATAGTGCCAGCGATTGGGACCGGGGTTCGAATCCCGCGTCATCTTTAATGTCCTCCCTGTGTGTCTGTGGGTTTTCCCCGGGGGTTCTGGTTACCTCCCACCATTTGAAGCATGCCGGACTTGTAGGTTAATTGGATGTAATTAGGTGGCACAGGCTTGTGGGCCAGAAACAGGAAAATTCTTGAATAGCCAAGTCAGTCACCTGATCTACATCCAATTGAGCATGCCTTCCATATGCTGAACAGAAAACTTAAATCAATAAGCCCCAGAAACAAGTAAGAGCTGAAGATGACTGCAGTAGCTGCCTGGCCGAGCATCACCAGAGAAAATGCTGAGCATCTATAAATCATAGACGTAAAGCAGTTATTGCATGCAAAGGATATGCAACAAAGTACTAAACATGACTACTTTAATATACATATCATTGCTATGTCCCAAATATTGTAGTGCCCTGAATTGAGGGGACTATGTATACAAAATGCTGTAATTTCTATTTTATATATTGGTCATCCTTTGGTTTGTAGAAGACACATTGTTGTGCAGTTCAACTGTGAACCACTGAAATGAATTGCACAACAGAAATTTGTGTGTGATGGAGTTTTAAATGGAACAGCCATTACACAGAGGCAATCCCACTCTCGGCAGAAGAGACCTTGATCCAGTGGGACAGACAACCATTACGGCTGAAGACCTCTCTTGCTGCATTGGATGATCAGGATGTCTAACTGTCTCGTCATGCTATTAACACTCCACACCAGCTGCTGGGCCTGCCTTCTTGACCGTTGGACCGTTACTTGGTTTCTTCTGCTCAATCCGCCAGGGCCAGACTTCACTCGCTGGGATAGATAGATCCCCTACCTCATCGGGGGTCGAAGACCCATCAGCTACCTCACCTAGTTTATCCCATCTGCCGAGACAGTTAACAAGGGTGTGGCTATAGCTACTTGGACCCACAGATGAGAGCTGAGCATCAGGTGGACAAGCTGCCCGAAAGGGCCACGACAGCCACCCACCCCCCCCCCCCCCCCCCCACCAGAGGTGCTGTCCCTCCCTAGATATATATGGTCAAACCAAAATGTATACAAATAACTATGAAAAAATCTGGAATGTACACTTTAATTACGTGAATTGTTTGATTACAAATTTAAAATGTTGGAGCACAGGGGCAAGTAAAGGAAAAAATGTCATTGCTCCAAACATTATGGAAGGATTTGTAAGTAAGTAAAAATTATTTGATTATTCCATATGACAACATCATCATTTTACCCATTGATTATAATTTACAACAAGATTAGATTAAAATTCTGTGAAAGGTTTTATGTTTTCCAGGAATAATTATATTGATCAAACATGGATTCAATTGAATCATGGGATTTCGCTTTTGAAGGCTCTTTGATTCCACAGCAATGAATAGAGCAGTCCCAGTGTCCCATTCTTTCACCACAGCTCTACAAATTACACTTTCACAAGTTCTTTTCCAATTCCCCTTTGAAGGCACTTATTAATGTTTTCCACCTCCCTTTTTTAGGCAATGAATTATTCTCTAACGCTCAGTGTTTATTCTTACATATCCCTTTACATTTTCCCAACAGTTTTAAAATGTATCCTCTGATCGAGGTAGAGGCAGTTTCCCTCTATTTACCTCATATAAACCATACCATATAATAACTCACATTTTTTTCAAATTATAATAATGCTCATTTTTTCAATTCCAACCTCATGAAAACTATCATTAATGATAGTTAATTTCATGTACTTTTCTCTGTCTTCTCTACCACTATTCTTGCAGTAATGTGGAAACCAAAATTGGATGCCACGTTTCAGTTGTGTTCAGATCAGTGTTTTTACAGATTAAATATAACCTGGGGTGGGGGTGCGTGGTATGATGGGATAGGGAGAAGACGTGGAAAAGACCTCTCCTGGCAGAACGTTTTAAAACACGTATAGAAGCTTTCAAATTACTTTAAAAACTGTGGATTGTATAGCTGAAGTACTTATCTAGTAACAATGAGGAAAACTAAAACTCAAACTGCCAAAAAAAAGCTATTAAACCAGTTACTACAACGGAGGAATCTCGGCCTACCTTATCAACGCAGCCTGCTGACTAGATTTCTTCACAACCTCGACACAACGCCAGTCTAGCGGTAAGGTGTATTCAACACCAGCGCTGACTTTGCGTCCGATCGTGCAAGATGGCGCCGGTGTGCAGCGTCGATCCACTCCCGACCAGGAAGATCAACTGCACATGTGCAACGCCCGAAAAAGTCCAGGCTGTGGGTGGACCCTATCTCCCCTGACTCAGTGATCCTAGGCTGTTGGGGGAGGGTATCTGCATCCATATTTGGGCTGAAGTGGCCTTTTTATCAACAGAGGAAGTGGAGTGGAGTAAGAAGAACAATATCAGATGGAAGAGAAAGAAGTAATACCTCAGGGTAGGCCTATGGTGAGGCAGATTTCTAAGTTTAAGTCTGGCCCTCACCAGTCAGATTTGCTTTCAACTGCTGATTTGGCTTTGCAAATAAGTCAAGAATTTTCTATTATGAAAGATCAATTTGCTGAAATGAAGGGGAAATATCATCAATTAAAATGGATGTGGCAAAATGTTTGAAAGCTGTGGATAAAATTCAAGATAAATTTAAGAAAATTGAAGAAGAATTTATTGACTGTAAAGATGATGGTGATCATTGCAAAGAGAAGGTGGGACAGATAAAGGATTCATTTACTGGTTGGGAAATTCAGAAGACTAATTTGTTGAAGAAAATTTATGCTTTGGAGAACCAAAGTTGGAGGGACAATGCTAAGGTAGTTGGTATTCCGGAATATTTTGAAGGTCCGGACCCAGTTCAGTTTTTTCAAAAGTAGATTTCTGAGGCTTTGGGAATGATGCATTTTCCAAATGGTCTGGAGTTGGACAGGGTTCATCAAGCAATACGAAGGAAGCCACTTTCAGGCCAAGCGCCAGATTCTGTTTTGATCTGTTGTTTGCGTTACCAGGATAGAGAACTGCTTTTGAGCCTTGCGGTACAGAATGTGAGAAATAATCAGGGTCCATTGCTTGTTAAGAATAATAGGGTATTTTTCTATGCCGATTTGAGTCAAGCTGTAATTAAATGTCGTAAAGAATTTAATTCGGCAAAAACTGTTCTGTGGAAGAAGGACTATAAATTTGCCTTTTGTTACCCTGCTGTACTTTGTTTTTTATGGAGATTATCAGTCTCAATAATTTTCTGATGATACTGAAGCTCTTGTTTTTGCTAATTCTTTATCCAATAATAAGTAGAGTCAAAATGCAGACAAGTTTCCTCAGCAGCTTGCTGTTGTTCCAAAAGAGAAGAATGGTAAACGAGAGATGGAATCTCAGCAGTTGATTGATATTGGTATCAATGATGATCAAGTTAATTGAGATTTGGAAGAGATGTTTTATACTTGCGAGGATTTTTTCCATTAAGTTTGATTGTTCTGTTTGTGGGGGTGGTCCATCTACTGACCCTGCCAAAGTCATCGGCCACTTTGTGGCATTTGTCACTTCTGCATAATTGAGGGAGGTAATACTATTGAGTATTTTTTTGTGTTGGGGTTTTTTTTCTATGGGGATTCTTTGTTTTTCTTTTCTTTCTTGCTGGAGATCTTCAGTTTTCTTTTGTATTGATGCCATAAGGAGGTACCTCACCATTTATGGTGGGATGGTTATAGACATATTCTATGGATAATTTAAATTTTACTACTTTTAATGTTAATGGGCTAAATAATCCAATTAAGAGAAAGAGTGTATTGGCCACGGGGGTGGTACCAAAGGATTGGAGGATGGCGCATGTGGTTCCTCTGTTTAAGAAAGGGTCCAAATGCAAACCTGGGAATTATAGGCCTGTAAGTCTGACGTCTGTGGTGGGCAAGTTGATGGAAAGTGTTCTGAGGGATGCTATTTACAAATTTTTGGAGGTACAGGGATTAATAGGGAGTAATCAGCATGGTTTTGTCAGGGGTAGATCATGCTTGACAAACCTGATTGAGTTCTTCGAGGGGGTTACAAAAAAGGTTGATGAAGGGAAAGCTGTGGATGTTGTCTATTTGGACTTTAGTAAAGCTTTTGACAAAGTTCCACACAGGAGGTTAGGAAAAAAGGTGGAGGCATTAGGTATAAATAAGGAGGTAGTGAAATGGATTCATCAGTGGTTGGATGGGAGGTGTCAGAGAGTAGTGGTAGAAAATTGTTTGTCCAATTGGAGGCCGGTGACTAGTGGAGTTCCTCAGGGTTCGGTCCTGGGTCCACTATTATTTGTTATATATATTAACGATCTGGATGTAGGGGTGGAGAATTGGATAAGCAAGTTTGCGGATGACACAAAGATTGGTGGTGTTGTGGACAGTGAGGTAGATTACCGCAGATTAAAAGGTGATTTAGGAAGGCTGGAGGTGTGGGCTGAGAAATGGCTGATGGAATTTAATACAGATAAATGTGAGGTGCTACATTTTGGAAAGGCAAATTTAAATAGGTCATATACATTGAATGGTAGACAATTGAGGAGTGCAGAGCAACAAAGGGATTTAGGAGTTATGGTAAATAGTACCCTCAAGGCTGATACTCAGGTAGATGGTGTGGTGAAGAAGGCATTTGGAATGTTGGCCTTCATAAATCGGAGTATTGAATTCAAGAGTAGGGAGGTTATGATGAAATTGTACAAGGCACTGGTGAGGCCAAATTTGGAGTACTGTGTACAGTTTTGGTCACCAAATTATAGGAAAGATATAAATAAAATAGAGAGAGTGCAGAGAAGGTTCACGAGAATGTTGACAGGATTTCAGGGACTGAGTTACAGGGAAAGGTTGTGCAGACTGGGGCTTTTTTCTCTGGAGCGTAGAAGATTGAGAGGGGACTTAATAGAGGTGTTTAAGATTTTAAAAGGGACAGACAGAGTAAATGTGGATAAGCTTTTTCAATTAAGAAAGGGGGAGATTCAAACTAGAGGATATGGTTTAAGATTGAAGGGGGAAAATTATAAGGGGAACATGAGGGGAAATTTCTTTACGCAGAGGGTGGTGGGGATGTGGAATGAGCTTCCGGCAGACGTGGTCGAGGCGGGATCATTGGTTACATTTAAGGAAAGACTGGATCGTTACATGGATAGGAGGGGACTAGAGGGGTATGGACCGGGTGCTGGTCAGTGGGACTAGGAGGGTGGGGATTTTCTATGGCATGGACTAGTAGGGCCGAACTGGCCTGTTCTGTGCTGTAAGTGGTTATATGTTTATATGGCTTATATTAAAAATTGAAGGTTGATATGGCTTTTTTGAAGGAGACCCATTTGGCTGAGAAAGAGCATCAAAAATTAAAAAGAGATTGGGTTGGACAGGTTATAGCATCTTCTTTTAATTCTAAAGCAAGGGGGTCACTATTTTGATTAACAAGAAGTTACCGTTTAAACTGGAGTCAGTTTTTGAAGCAGCTGGTAGATTTTTGGTTGTTAATTGTACAAATTTTTCTGAATGTTGGACTTCATTGAATGTTTATGCACTGAATATTGATGATGAACAATTTATGATGGATTCTTTTCTTAATCTAAGTCAAGCTTATAACAAAATTATGGTAGGAGGAGATTTTAATTGTTGTTTAGACATTATTGGACAAATCTCCTAAATCGGTAATTAGAACTAAAATGGCTAAGCAGTTAATGATGAAAATGAAAGATATGAATTTAGTAGATATATGGAGGAACTAAATGCTAAGGAAAAAGATTTTTCATTTTATTCATTTCATCATGATTCTTATTCTAGAATAGATTTGTTTTTAATATCTGCACAATTACAAGGTCGAGGTTTTAAGGCTGAATATAAATCTAGGGCTTTGTCTGATCATTGTTTGTTATTAATTACTTGTATTGCTTCAGAGAGAGTAGAGAATGTTAATTGTTGGTGATTTAATTCTTTCTTGTTGAAATATCCTGAATTTTGTAAATTTATAAGGGACTAAATTCAATTCTTTTTGAAAAAAATATAGTATAAGTTGATAGTAAATTTGTTTTGTGGGATGCTTTGAAGGCCTATTTGCGAGGACAAATTATTAGTTATTCTGTTAAAGTTAAGAAATGACAAATATCTGAACTAAATAACTTGGAAAATGAAATGGAGGTTTTGGAAAAAGATTTACAATGAGTTTCTACTGAAGATTTAAAAAAATTATAATCAGTTAATTTGAAATTACAGAATAATTTGTTAGAAACATAATTTTGAAAAATTAATGCAGAGAACTAGGCAGTGGTATTATGAGTTGGGGGTGAGAGCTCATGAAGTGTTAACACGGCAGTTAAAAACGAAACAGGCATCTGAACAATAAATGCTATTAGGCATCAAGTGAAGATTACATTTAAACCTCAAGAGATTAATGATGAGTTTCATATGTTTCATGAGAAATTGTATATTTCTGAGGTATCACAAGACGAGGTTATAATTGAAATTTTTTTTAATCCGGTTTATCTTTACCTTCTTTGAATGATAGGGATATTAAGGAATTGGATGCTTCTTTTACTGTTAAAGAATTAACTGATGCACTTCAGTCTATGCTGAGTGGTAAGCCTCTGGAGGATCATGGGTTTATTTCTGGATTTTATAAGGAATTTCAAGACTTATTGATGGAGGTCTTAAAAAGCCAAAAAGATTGGGTATTTTCTGGATTCTTTTTCTAAACCAATTATTACTGTTATTCTTAAGAAGGATAGAGACCCTCTGAAAGTGGGATCTTATAGACCTATTTCTTTGTTAAATGTGGATTATAAGATTGTAGCCAAGGTTCTGGCTAATAGATTGGCTAAATGTTTACCTGATTTGGTTCATATAGACCAGGCGGGTTTTATTAAGAATCGTTATTCAGCAGACAATGTTGTAAAGTTGATTTCATTAATTAATATTTCTCAGGAGTTATCTGACCAACCAATGGTAATTTCTTTAGATACAGTAAAGGCCTTTGACAGGGTGGAAAGGAGGTTTTTGTTTAAAGTTTTGGAAAAGTTTAATTTTGGGCCTCTTTTAATTGGTTGGATTAAGGCTTTATTTAAAAATTCCACTGTGAGAAAGGTGACAAATGGACAGGTGTCTTTACCTTTTACATTATCTAGATCCACCAGACTAGGCTATTCTTTGTCACTAGCTCTACTTGCTTTGGTCATTGAGCCTTTGGCTCAGATGATTAGGCAGGTAGTGCTATTAAAGGTTTAAATGATTGATCGTATTAAGTATTTAGGTATTATTATTAATAGTAACTATTATCATTTATTTGAATTGAATTATATACCTTTATTGTCTAGAATTAAGTATGATTTGAATCGGTGGAAGGATTTACCTATAATATTAATAGGACAGGTTAATTGTATTAAAATGAATATCTTTCCCCAAATTCAATATCTTTTTCAATCAATTCCATATAGGATCCCTCAGGATTTTAAAAAAGATTTGAATATTTTGGTGAGAAAATTTTGTGGAAAGATAAGATGGTGATTTCTCTTTGTAGAAATCAACTTGGAGATATGCATTATGAGGTTTGCAATTTCCTAATTTTCAAAATTATTATGAATCAGCTCAGTTGAAATTCATTAACAGAATGTTTCAAATGTACAACCACATGATATGGGCTGATATTGAATTATCTCAGATAGGTGAAAAGAGGATGGATCAATTTATCTATTGATGGAGTTCTCAGTTATGAAGTAATTACAATCTACTAGTGTTAAAACATTTGGTGGAATTATGGAACAAAAAGAATGAAATGATTGGTACCCAAGGCAAAATTTTGGCTAAACACCTTTGTTTCAAAATAAGCTTTTTCCCTTCACAGTGAATAATCAACTTTTGAAGTTGTGGGAGCAAAAGGGAATTAAATTGGTAGATGATTGTTATGAGGCAGATTATTTTATTTCTTTTCAAAGAATGAAAGAGAAATATGAAATATCTTCGAGTACTCTTTTTCTTATTATCAAGTTAAAACCTTATTCTTAGATAATTTTGGTCATTCTTTAAGACTTTCTAGAAGGTCCCAATTTCAAATTTTACTTACTGATAGTGGTAAGAAAGGATTTTGTATCTGATACGTGTGCCTTATTGCAGAATAAAATGCCTAAACCAGATATTGATAGAACTAGAGTGAATTGGGAGAAAGATTTGGGAATACCTATTTCTCAAGATGATTGGAGGTCTCTATGTGAGGATAGTATGACTAAAATTGTAAATGTAATTGGTTCATTATAATTTTATTCATCAATTATATTTGACTCCAGAGAAAGTGAAGAAATATAACTATGTTTTCTCTGATTTGTGTCTTAGATGTCATAAGGAAGTGGGTACCTTTTTACATTCGGTTGGTTATGTGAGACAGTTAAACCTTTTTGGAATAAAATCAAAGAGTTTTTGAAAGTTATGTTAAATTTAAAGTTTCACTTCACCCTAAGATATTTTTATTGGGTTATATTAAAACACTGATTTTGGAATTAAAATTAGATACATTTCAAATTGCTTTTTTAAGACTAGCTTTAGCAGTGGCTAGGAAATGTCTTGCAGTTACATGGAAAAATGAGACTAAATTGAGTATTCAACGATGGCATGTGGAGATGAGATCGTGTATTCCTTTGGAGAAAATAACATAATATATGAAATAATAATTTTTAAATTAAATCTTGGAGCCTGTATATGGAATATATGTGACCAAATTATTTATATTTTTTTCCATACATTGGTGGTGTGGTCCCAATCCATGGCAAATGATTGAATAAAATTGTTCTAGATCTCTTCTTTCTCTTTTTTCCCTGGATAGTTTGGAGGGGGGTTGGGTGAGTTGGGGGAGATAGGGGTGGGGGTTTTAAGGGATAAGATATTATGTATTCAATTGTACTTTGATTGTATGATTTATTATTGTTTATAAATAAAATTTTCAAAAAAATATATAACCCCAGAATTTTTGTTTTCCAAGGATCCCATATGCTTTAATACCACTATCTTAACATTCCCTTCTACTTAAGCACTTTCAAACAATTCTGTTCCTGCACATCCAATAGAGCCATGACTTTTAGTCAGTATCATCTCCTCTTGTTCCTTATGCCAGTTATCATTTTGCACTTCTCTGTAATAAATTTCATCGTCCACATCTGCCCATTTACAGATTTATCTGTCTTCTTGCATTCAAATATGATCCTAATGTTTTATCACATTTCAAAGCATGAGCCATCTAAAGATTTAGAATTTATATCATGCCCACCCATGTTTATGTCCAAAGATCAAAAAATGAACAATGGTCCCATTGTGGCCACTGGAATCGCAGTTGACATGACGAAATAACCACATAAGGTGTTTTTAGAGTGAATCAAAAAGATTAAAAGCAACCTTTTAAAAGCCAGAATCATGCACTGATGTCATCACACACTGATGTCACATGGCTGGTTCGATGCCCCCTGGGAGTTATATTATCACCAAGCCTTGTAAAATGTCATGATCTACCATCCTCCAATATGAAACAAACAACTATTTATCAATTCCTCCTTTTCTGTCTTTGAGCCCATTTCCCATACCTGGTGACAATAAAATGCAGATGCTTGAACAAAAATAAATACTACTGCAAATGTTTGGCTCATCAGGCAGTATATTTGAAAAGAGAAGAGGAACTTTGGCCTAAAGCATGAATTCTATTTCTTTTGGGATGGTACCACTAGTGAAGTGGTTAGCACAATGCTAGCAACCTGGTTTGAATCCAGCGCTATTTGTAAGCAGTTTGCATGTTCTCCCTGTATCTGTGGGATTTCTTCAGGAGTTTCATTTTCCTCCCACCCATCAAAACTAAGGGGTTGGGGGTTAATTGGGTATAATTGGGTGGCATAGGCTTGTGGACTGTACATCTAATTTAAATTTCATTTATCTTTATGAATACTGGCTGACCTGCTGCATACTTTCAGCTTTTTCTGTTTTGGAGTGACCCTTTAATTCTAAGGGCCTCGATTTTGCAAATTGCCCTTTTTGGGATTTCAGATTTCAAATTTATTGTCAGAGTACATACACATCACATACCACCCTGAGATTCCTTTTTCCTGTGGAGCAGCAGAATTACCCACTAATTGTTAGTGCAAAAAATAAACTGTACACAGTGTAAAACATGTAAACAAACAAGAACTCTAAACAGATAACGAATGTAAACAAACTGCGCAATACAGAGAGAACAAAAGAAAATCAATAATGTGCATAAGTAAGAATCCTTAAATGAGTCTCTGATTGAGTTTGTCATTGAGGAGTTTGATGTTGGAGAGGTAGCAGCTGTTCCTGAACCTCGTGTTGTGAGTTTTGTGACACCTAAACCTTTCCTGATGGCAGCAGCGAGAACAGAGCATGTTCTGGGTGATGATGGTCATTGATGATTGCTGCTGCTCTCTGGCGGCATGCTCTCTGTAGATGTACTCAATAGTGGGGAACGTTTTGCCTGTGATGTCCTGGGCTGTGTCCACTACCTTTTGGAGGGCTTAATGCTCAGGAGTATTGGTATTTCCATACAAGACCATGATATTGCCAGTCAGCACACTTTCTACCACACCTCTGTAGAAATTTGCCAGCATTTCTGATGTCACACCAAATCTTCGCGAACTTCTGAGGAGGTAGAGGCGCTGACGTGCTTTTTTCATGATACCATTAGTTTTTTGTTTTTCATCAAACACCTGATTATAGTGTTATGAACCACACATAACAAGCAGCAATAGTGTTTAATTTTAAACCACTAATTTTATTTTTTACTCTTAAACTATAGTCTTAACTCTTAAACTATCCTTAACACTAAATCCATCCCAAACTATGCACAGGTCATTATATCCAGGCCAAAATCTAGAAAGTTACTTCAAAGTTCAGTCTTTTAAATTCAGTGTTGAAGTGTAGGCCTTTGGAATTTAATGCCCAAAATTAGCGTTGAACTGATGGGGAGACTGGAGTTGTGGCTGCTACAGACTCATGAATTGTTCTTGCGTTGCCTTTGAAGAAATGTCCATCCATGTGAGCTGTGATCATAACACTCCTGATCCTTTTGTAGGCAAGACTCGAACTGGGCGACCTCCACGAAGCTTCCGAGACCCTGGCACCGGTCTCTCCAAGTAATTTCACTGCTAGCCACACTTAAAATGAATCAGTCTCTCCAAGTGACCTCCACTGTTTGACACAGAAGCATGCTTTGCTCTGAATTGTATAAAAATAGCTGGCCACAAGATCTGGTTCAGAGCTGTTTTCACTCCACCCGTCAGAATGATTCTCCCTTTCAAAATCACAATGTCTTTGCAAATGTATCGAATCTGGAACAGACTGTGGCAATCCTTCCTTCAGTTCTTCCAGTGTATCGAATTTTCGCTGGGCTGTGACTCGCGATGGGGCTTATGTTAAATGTTAACTGTGACCATTCTGTTCCTCCTGTCTATACTGTCCCTTATGGTGATCCATTTTACTAAAACAGGAACTAGTAATAATAGTTATTAGGCTTTTCTCATGTAATACATCTGATGGAGTTCCTGGATAGCTGACACTGCGCATGTAACTGTTCTCTTAAAACTGAGAAAGCTAAAAAGCATGAGAGAATTGTGAAGTATAAATTTGAAATTTATGACTTCAGACATGATTTTGTTCAGAAAGTTGAGGCAATCAAATTTTATAGAACTTGTAAAAAATATGTTTGTGATAACAATACATGTAACACTTGTTTTCTTTCAGAATATTTATTATTGGCACCAATATGGAAAAATATGACTATTTCGCTTCAGTTCTCGTGAATGTTCATGGAGTTATAATCTTTGTTTATTATCTGAGTGCTGTGCTGAAAACCTCTAAAATAACTGAAATAGCCTTAATATTAAATGATTATTATCAAATAGTGCAGAATGAGTGGTCCGGCTTTAGTGTAAGTATTCTAAAATGTATGCATATTTATTTGTAAATATAGTACCGGTAGCTTTATTTCTGAAATCGTATGTTCAAAGATTGGCACTTGCTTTATCATGTACTGGATAGAGTCATAAAGGTTTACAGTATGGAAACAGGCCCTTTTCCCCCAACTCCTTCAAGCTGTTGTTCACACACGTTATCTAGTTTTCCTGTCTTTGGCCCATACCTTTTGAAACTTTTCCATTTTAATGTACCTGTTTAAATGTTTTGTTGGCATTGCAATTGTAGTTGTCCCTAACACTGCTTCTGTCAGCTTGTCCCATATAACCACCATCTCTGTGTGGAAAAAGATGCCCTGAGGTCCTTTTTAATTTTTCCCGCCTGGTTTTAGATTTCTGTGCCCAGAGAAAGAAAAGATTATGTATATTTTCTTTATCTATCCCCCTCATAACATTATATATTTCCATATGGTTTCCCCTCAGCCTCCTACTATCCAAGAAGAAGAGTCCCAGCTTATTCAGCCTCTGCTTATAATTCGTCCACAGTCCCAGTAACATTCTTGTGAAGCTTTTTTGCATTCTTTCCACTTTCTACAGCTGAGTAATTAGAACTGTGCACAATACTCCAAATGTGGTCTCACCAGCGGCTTATGCAGTTGTAATATGATGTCCCAACGCTGTACTCAATGTCTTGACCAATGTAGGCAAGCATCTCAAACACTTTCTCCGCACTTACTGTTTGTTCATTTTCATGGAACTATGCTCCTATACATCTAATTTTCTCTGTTCTATGGTACTCTCCTGGTCTCTACCATTTACTTTGTAAATCCTAGTTTAACCTACCAAAGTGCAGGACTTTACACTACTCTGAGTTAAATTCCATCTGCTATTCCTTGGCCCACTTTAGAAGTTCATCTAGATCCTGTTATAATTTCTAATAATCTTGTTTACTGTTCATCATACCACCAATGTAGGTATCAACCAGAAACATAATTGCATTGTCCTACAAGCTGTAAATGTAGATAATGAACAACAATGGTCATGACATGAATCCCTGCAGAACACTACTGGTCACAGGTCTGAATAACAAACATCCACCGTTGCACTTTAGAACCAGAGAACAATACAGCATAGAAACAGACCCTTGGCGCTTTTAGTCTGTGTTCACTGTTACCATTTACCCAATTGTGTATCCAATTTGCCAGCTTACTCTGGATCCCATGCAATATGATATTCTAGATCAGCCTATGATGCGGGATCTTATCAAAAAAGGCATTGTTAAAGTCTATATAGATGATGTTTACTGTCCTACCCACATCAATCTTTTTTCTTATCTCTTCAAAAAACTCAATCAAATTTAAGATAAATTACTTTCTATGCACATAGCCATGCTAACTCTCCCTAATCAGTTCTTTCCAAATCCATTTAAATCTTGTCTCCTTGGATAACCCCATCCACCAGCCTATTGTTCCCTTGTTTGTCCTTGCTGCTTAAATAAAAGCTCAACATTAGCCACTCTCCGGTCTCCATATTATTAACCATGGCTAATTATGATATCAATATTTATGCAGGCCTCTTGCAATTTCTTACTTGGATTGCTACATTATCCTAGGATGCACTTCAGTGTTCATTATGATGTTTTTTTGGTCATACGCATGCGTTAAGTATAAAGTACAGATTTACTGTGATGCATTTAATGTTTATTTTTAAGGCACAATATATTTACCAAAACTCAATGCATTTTGGTGTACAACCTGGTATTGGCAAAAAAAAATCCCAGAATCTTAGAGACCTGAAATTCTAAAACTTCCTATCCCATCTAATTCCACTCTTAGCCCTCTACTTTCTGTCCACCCCCACCATTATATATCTACCTTTCAAAAAAGTAGCAAAAGGTTAAAATAAAAACAATTGGGTTTCTTCTTCACAGTTTGATAAATGTGTGGGTATAATGATGTAAATAAAATCCTGGGCGGTTTGGTTTTAGAATAAAAACCTGTCTCATTCAGTCACTATAAAATAAAGACCCTATTAAAAATGTTTTTCCCTCCCCTTCCCACCTTCCATCGGTCCCTCTATGAATCCCTCATCCACTCACCCCTCTTGGAACCTACCCCTGTAATCACAGGAAGTCCTACTCTTGCACTTACGCCTCCTCCCTCGCTACCATTCAGGGCCCCAAACAGTCCTTCCAAATGAAGAAACATTTCATTTGAGTATCTGCAGGAGTCATCTTCTGCATCCAGTGCTCCCATTGTGGCCTCCACAACATTGGAGAGACTGGATGCACCCTGATTTAGTGTGCATTTTTCTGTCTCACTGGGAGATCATTTCACTGAACACCTTCACTCAGTCCACTGCAATAGCAGGGACCTCTCATTGGTCAACCATTTCAATTCTGTGTTTCACTCCCACGCCGACATGTCTGTCCATGGAATCATGTACTGCCAAACTAATGTCAGCCACAAATGGGAGGAACAACACCTAATATTCTGTCTAGGCACTCTCTAACCAGATGGCATTAATATCAACTTCTCTGGTTTCTGTTAGACTTCTCCCCTGTTTATCTGTTTTTCCCTATCCCTCTGTCTCCTTTCAACCAGCTCATAAACCCCATTCCCTCTCCATTCAGAGAGATATGCCCTCCCCCATCACTTCCCAGATTTTTTTCTCTTCTCTCCTCTAACCCATATTCATCTATGCTTGTGGGCCTCTGCTCCTCCCCCTACGATTTTATTCAGGTGCCTGCATGCTTTTAGTTCATACGCAGACTTAGAGCTTAGGTCTGAAATGTTGGTCACATATCTTTGCTACAAAAGGAATAACGCATGTCTTGCTAAGTTTCTCCAGTGCTTTTGTGTATAGCCTACAATCACAGCATCTGCAGATATTCTTTTAATCCCATTGGAAATGTTTTTTTTTGTGTGTTTATCAGATATGAACTACGTTTTTCTCCATGTAGGGTACTGCTAGTAACCACAGATACAAGACTGAGGAAACGATAGGCTTTAATATACAGAAGAACCTTGCTGGCCCGGATCCAGGTATAGGAATGGTGGGAAGGGAGAGGTGGCTTGACCTTTATGGCCCAGGATCACAAGGGAGGAGTCATCCATGGGTGGGCCAGCTCCATATATACAGTAGACAATGATAACTATATACAGTGGAGGAAACATATCACCACACTTCACCATTGCATTTTTGGAAGAAGTGTTTACAATGAAGCCCAGTGAAATATTGACATTCTATGTCAAAATGCAATACACAAAAGTGCTGGAAAAACGTTGCAGATCACGCAGCATGTATTTACTTCCACTACAGTCACACCTTGCTTCCTTGCACTTTAATCACAGCATCTGCAGACTTTCATGTTTAACTGCATTCTGTGGAAATATATTTTTTATATAAATCTTTTCTTGTAGCTCAGTGAAGGACATATTGCTTCTATGATTCTTCAAAAACATGAAAATAACTTCAACTTGTACGCAATACTTTTATTTACAATGCCTGGAACTCCTTTATTTTATTACGGCGATGAGATTGCTCTCAAGAACTATAAGGTAACAAAAGTTCTATGATTGTGATAAGACCATTGTAAAGTTTAAGACATTATTCTTATTATTAAATTCAGTGCTGGTTAAAATGTGGTTTTATATGTAAAAGAAATTGTAATATCCTCCAATGCGATGGGACACATCTAAATATGCTAGATTTACGAAAAAGTTTCCTTGGATTTCACCAGATGTTGATCCATTCCCACCAACTGTTGGTGTATGTATGAATATTTTGCTTTTAAAAATCACTTTGTAATAAAATAATTTAATTAGTTTACATATGGTCAACCATTCTTCAAACTATGTTCAAAATAATTACAAAAACTTAAGAGTGTTAGCATTCATTGTGAGTAATGGCTATGATTATAAGAACTTAAGTAAAACATAGATATTACAGCGCAGTACAGGCCCTTCGGTCCACAATGTTGTGCCAACCTATATACAGTACCTACCAAAAAAATCTAAACCCTCCTTATCTCGTAACCCTCGATGTTTCTTTCAACCATGTGCCTATTAAAGAGTCTCTTAATTGCCCAAATAATTCCATCCTCCAGCACCAACGCTCTGGCAATACATTCCAGACACCAACCGCTCTCTGTGTAAACAAAAAAAAATTTGCCCCTGATGTCTCCCCAAAACTTTGCTCTCTTCATTTTGCACAGCGGTCCTCTGGTATTTGCTATTCCAGCCCTGTCTACCTTATCTATGTATCTCATAAATTTGTAGACCTCCATTAAGTCACCTCTCATCCTTCTTCGCTACAAAGAGAAAAGCTAACCTTGCCTCAGAAGACATGTTATCCAATCCAGGCAACATCCAGGTAAATCTCCTCTGCATCCTCTCCATAGCTTCCATATCTTTCCTGTAACCAGAACTGGACACAATATTCTAAGTGTGGTCTTACCAGAGAGGTATAGAGATGCAACATAACCTCATGACTCCTGAACTCAATACCTGACACATGAAGGCCAGGATACCATAAGCCACCTTAACTATTCTATTGTAGGGACTGCTCAATACATGCTGCACAATTGGCAGCGGCAGTAAGCTGCACCACTCAATGCTCGTGTAAGTATTCTGCAACTAAACTATCAATCTGTTCTGCAGCTTGAGAGATCTATGGATTTGGACCCCAAGATCCCTCTGTTCTTCCACACTGTTAAGTATCCTGCCTTTAACCATGTACTCTGCCTTCAAGTGTGACCTTCCAAAATGCATCACTTCATCTTTGCTGGATTGTACACTTTTCTGCTCAACACTGCATCCTGTCTATATCCTGTTGTAACCTACGACAACTTTCAAAACTATGAACACAAGGAAGATATTAGAGGAAGGATTTTTACCCAGTGAGTGGTTGGTGCGTGGAATGCATTACCTGGGTCAGTGATGGAGGCAGGTACTACACATTGGTGAAATTCAAGATACTACTAGACAGGCATATGGATGAATTTAAAGTGGAGGGTTATTTAGGAGGCAGGGATTAAGGGTCAGCACAATATTGTGGGCCGAGGGGCCTGTGTTGTGTTCTATCTATCTAAAATATCCTGTCAGGTCCCTTGTGTCTGGGCAGCATTCATTAAGAACCTGGTTTATCTTCATTTTGGCATTCTTTCCTATGTTAATCGCACACCTTGATTCCTTTGAATTCTAATGTTTAGATGGTTTATATTTTGATTATACTCACCAGCCAAGTCTCCACAGGCCTCTTGAGTAGGGATTTCTGAAGATTCTTTCTTTCCCCATGTGCAAAAATGTCTTCTTCATATTATGTGGCTGATACCTTGTCTTGAATTGTTTTTGCATATTTTATTTAATTTTTTTCTATACATGTAACTAATAAACCATTAGACAATACAGTAAAAGTTTAAGCTGAAGAGAATTTCATTCATTACATGATGATTATAACCCCTACCCTTCCCTCCCCCTCCCCCTCAAAAAATATATCAACAAATGTATATAGCAATATAAAATTGGAAAGAAAAGAATAACATCAAGGTTTGCATGGAGTATCACCCCTCAACACACTGGAATTCAACAGAGTTTGTATTGTCATTTTAAAGAAGAAGGTGGTTAACAAGGTCTTAAGAGGCTGGAAGAGTATTTCTACATATGGATACCTAAAATTTGCATATTCGCTCCAAATTTGCAAAAATACAATGTTTTTATTTCCCAAATTATATGTAATTTTCTCCAAAAGAATGCAGATTTGAATTTCTGCATTCCATCTTCCCATATCTAAATATGAGTCTGATTTCCAAGTCACTGCAATATATTTCCTTGCTTCTGCCAATGCTACTTTAACAAATTTCATTTGCTATATTGATAATTTCATCTTGGGTCTTGTTCCTTCTATATTCCACAATAATATATCTGATTTACTGGAAATATAATACCTGTAACTTGTTCTAAAAAAAAATCCTTAGATCCACCCAAAATGGAGCATAACCAAGTTGAGTGCAGGAAAGTACCTATCTCCTCACCACAGCTGAAACATTGGTCAGACAAATCTTTGATCCCTGATTCAATCAGTTTTGCAATGGATATGGGTTGATGATTTGAAACCCTTTTTATGATGGATAATTTGTGATCAGTAGTGTACTGCAGGAATTGATGCAGGGACTCTTGGCTGTATGTTATACTATATTAAAAAATAAATGTAAAAAATATAATCACAAAATTAACAGATGATGCCAGGTAGTTCAGCATCAAAACAATATTGAAGAATAGGTAAGAAGGGCAGAGATATGGCAGATAGAACTTGGTCATAAAAATTATGAAATGATATCTTTCAGCAGGAGCAAAAGGTTAGGAGGTACATTGGTGAAATTCAAGAGATTACTAGACAAGCATATGGATGGATTTAAAGTGGAAGGTTATATGGGAGGCAGGGTCTAAGGGTTGGCACACATCTTGGCCTTCATAAATCAAAGTATTGAGTACAGGAGTTGGGATGTAACGGTGAGGTAATATAAGACATTGGTGAGGTCAAATCTGAACTATAGTGTGCAGTTCTGCTTGCCGAACTACAGGAAGGATATCAGTAAAATTGAAAGAGTGCAAAGAAGATTTACTAGGATGTTGCCAGGTCTTCAGTAGTTGAGTTACAGAGAAAAATTTAATGGTTAGACTTTATTCCTTGGGACATAGAGGAATGAGGGGAGATTTAATAGAGGTTTACAAAATTGTGAGAGGTATAGACAGAGTAAATGCAAGTGAGTTCTTTCCACTTAGATTAGGAGAGATAAATACAAGAGGGCATGGCTTTAGGGTGAAACGTTTAGGGGAACTTTTAGGGAGTGGTGGGAATGTGGAATGAGTAACCATCTGATATGGTAAATGTGGGCTCACTCTTAAGTTTTAAAAGTAAACTGGATAGATACATGGATGATGAGGTCTGGAGGGTTATGGAATAGGTCAGTGGGACTAGCGATATGATGCTCTCAGCACAGATTAGAAGGGCCAAATAACCTGTTTTCTGTGCTGTCATGTTCTATGGTTCCATGTATAGTGATTTATTTTGGAGTGGAGGGACCTTGGAAGTACTTTGGAGTGGAGGGATCTTGATATACACACCCAAGGATTGGATGCCTGCCATCATTAACTGGAGCATAAAATATTGGAGCAGTGAGGTTAAGGTCCAGCTATGCAGCTGGAGAACTGTGTGCAGTTCTGGTCATTGCATTTTAGTATGGTTATGAATATGGTGGAGAGGATGCAAAGAAGATTCAGCAGAATGTGCCTGGGATGGACCATTGGAATTATGAAAAATGTGGTTTTGTGGGGTCTGCAGTGTTTCCAGAGGAGCGCCGGTCCCGGTGTCATCAACCATCTAGGCAGCACCATGCCTGTCGCGGCTTTCCTCAAGAAAGAAAACATACGGTCATGAGGTGTCATGTTAGTGGAGTGTAAGGCCTTTGGTAACACATCTTGCCCCCTTGCCACTGGTAGGTCTTTTGCCTTTAAGGTCAGTAGGACAGTTTTCCAGATAGTGGCATTTTCCCTTTCTACCTGCCCATTACCTCTGGGGTTATAACTTGTGGTGCGAATGGTCGCGATGCCTCTATCTCTCAGGTACTGCTGGACCTCAGCACTCATAAAGGCGGCACCCCTATCTGTGTATATATAGCTGGGGTATCCACTCATGCTGAAAATGGATTGTATGCACTTTATTACTGTGGCTGCGGATACGTCGGGACACGGAATAGCAAAAAGGAAGCGTGAGATTCGTCTATGGGATTAAAGAAATAGACGTTCCTGTCATAGGAAGGGAGCGGGCCCTTAAAGTCGAGGCTAAGGCATATCAGCATGGCTTTATCCAGTCAGTGAAACTGGGGTTTGCACTCCGCACAAATGGGGCAGACCCTGCTTATCGTCTGTACCTCCTCTACCGAGAATGGGAGATTTTGGGTCCTTATGAAATGGAACAGTCTAGCGACTCCCAGGTGGCCCAGTTCATTGTGCAAGCTCTGCAGCTGGGACATGTGGTTGAGGGCTGCATAGGTGCTCCTGGACAGTGCATCTGGGGGCTCGTTGAGCCTCCCTGGACGGTATAGAATGTCGTATCTATACGTACACAGTTCTAACCTCCAACGCAGGATTTTTTAATCATTTTTTTATCTTCCCCCCTGTTCTGGTTATCAAACATAAAAGCCACAGATCATTGGTCCGTGGCAAGGGTGAACCATTTACATGCCAGATAATGTCTTCAGTGCCTTACCGCTTCCACAATGGCTTGAGCCTCCTTCTCCACTGCTGAGTGTCTTACCTTGGACCCCTGTAGGGTCTGCGAGGAAAAGGCTATCCGTCACCCCTCCTGGTTCAGAGTGGTAGTTGAGGCATCAGTCTCTACCTGAAAAGTGATCGTTTCATCTATGGATCGCAGGGTTACTTTTGCAATCAGATCCCTAATCTCCGTGAAGGCTGAGGCTGAGAGGAAAAGTTGAGGCTTTTATGAGTGGATGAGCCCTGTTGGCGTAGTGCATAACATGCAAAAAGTCCCAAACATCTCTTTAAGGTTTTCTGTGAGTGTGGAACTGGGAGGACTAGAAGCGAGCGCATGCGGAAAGGGTCCGGGCTGATTTCTCCGTTCTGCACCACATAACTCAGGATGGCCAGTTTCCTAGTGCTAAAGACACATTTATCCCTATTATACATTAGATTACATTCCTTTGCTAGCTGAAAAAAATGTTGAAGGTTAATGTCATGGTCAGCTTGTGAGTGCCTGCAAATTGTAACATTGTCCAGCTATGGGAACACCGCCTGGAGTTGCTACTCGTCTACAATGCAGTCCATCTCCCGCTGGAACAGGGATACCCCATTGGTGATGCCAAAGGGGAGGCGGAGGAACTGATACAGCCGGCCGTCTGCCTCGAACGCTGTGTATATGCGGTCATTCTCTCTAATAGGCAACTGGTGGTACGTTGCCTTGAGAATTATGGTCGAGAACACTTTATACTGAGCAATGCTGTTTACCATGTCCGCAATACGTGGTAGTGAGTAGGCATCCAGCTGCGTAAATTTGTTGATCGTCTGACTAGTCCACGACCATGCGCCGCTTCTCCCCTGACTTCACTACAACAACCTGTGCTCTCCAGGGGCTGGAGCTTTTCTCTATAATGCCCTCCTGCAGGAGTCTGCGGACTTGTGCTCTAATGAACTCTCTGTCCCTTGGGTTGTACCTCCTGCTCTTGGTGGCTATTGGGGTGGAGTTGGGAGTGAGGTGAGTGAATAGTGGGGGGGGGAGGTTCTGTATTCGGGGCTGTCAGGCTACAGTGTTGCCTGTTCTTAAGGAGCAGTGGGGGAAGTTGCCCATTACGTACCATCATGATGCTTTTCAATTGGCCCTGGAAGTCCAGCCCCAGCAAAACGGGAGCATAGAGGTGTGGGAGAACTAGCAACTTAAACTCTTCATACTCTGTGCCCTGTATTTCCAATGTGACCCTGCAGAAATGTTTTACTTTGGCTACATGTATGTTAGACGCTAATAAAATCTGGTGGTCAGTCGGGTTCGTGTTTAGAGCAAGGCGTTCTACCAGCCCCTGATCTATGAAACTTTCCTTACTCCCGCTATCCATCAAGCAATTTACTATCAACCTATTAACTTTAATACTAACAGTAGCATCCGATAAATTGTGTGGACTCACCTGATTCAAACACAGAGAGGCCAGCATGGCACGCCCTCCGTCCTGGTAGTACTTGGCATCCTGGTTGTAGTAGCACTCTGTATTGTATTCGTCCCCTGATAGTGATGTCCTCTGTCCAGCGTCCTTTGCCCAAGATGGCCGACAGCACATGACACTCTGCTTCTGCTTGCCTGAGGAGGAAGAAGAAGAGCTTTCCTGCCTCTAATTTGCATGAGAAAGGGCTTTGACGGGAGCCTTGAGGCTTCTACAGAGTCGCATAATGAACAGTACTTTTCCCTAACTGGGCAGTGACCTCTGAGGTGCTTGGGCTGCCAGCAAAAAGGGCACTTGGAGTGCTCCAGTGGGGCTGCTGCTGCTATGTGCTGCCCTTTATCACTCATATTCCTCTCCCTGTGAGGGTCTATCGAGTCCAGGAGTGAGTACTAGTTCTCTCCTAGAGTCCTCCAGAGCTTCCGCAATAGTTTCTGCCTCTTCCAGCCCAACTATCCCCTTTTTCAGCAGCCTTTGTCTGATTTCGGTAGATCTGATCCTGTCCCTTACAAGGTCATCCGCATCCTCTTGGTCTGATACTGCTTTAAAAGTACAGGCCTTTGCTAAGTCTTTTAGCACAAGTATAAAATCTCTAACAGGCTCCCCTGCTTGCTGCAACCTGGTCATAAGCCGGTGCCTAGAGTGTAGTTCACTGTGCCCTCTATTATAATGTCTCTGTAGGGTGCTCATCGCCTCTTGGTACGATTTAGCATCTTGTATAAGCAAGTACGAGCGACCCCCAGCTGAGCTAACAGTAGTATTAGCATCTCCTCTTCTGACGCTCCTTCAACCCCTGTGTAATTTAAAAAACATCTCTGCCATCGGCCGAAGTACATGCTTGCCCCAGGGGTTCTGGGGACCAGCTCCAGCCTGTCGGGCGTCAGCGCTTGGCTAAATCTAAGCCTCTGATTTGGTGGCTGGGGTGGCGTACTGAGCCTGATCCCTCTTCCACATGGTCACCCGATCCTGCAGAAAAATGGGGGATCAGGGATAGTTGGGGGTAATCCATCCCCGCAGTCCTAGCGATAAATCGTGATCGGGAGAATGACTTGCTGTATGCCTTCCACTTGCGCTTGATGCGATTCTTGGTTATAAACTAGGAACCCAATGGGTTGCATGGCCAGTCCCAGTCCCGGTGAATTAGCTAACAGGCGGGGCTCTTGGCCGCTCTTTACCTGCTCCGGGATACCTATGTCACTCATGTAGTCCACGACGACCACTGGGTGAGTCCCAATCTCCCGCGATTTCGGTCCTGCAACTCTCCATCCTTTACGTCCAGTCCGTACTTAGCGGCATGTGCGCAGGAGCCATCCCCATTTCTTGGTCCCTAAGCCAGGCCTCGGAGGAGTCAGGAGCATTGGCGAGGGCAGAAGTAACATCCATTCTGGATATATATTAGCCTATTAAAACTAGCGTTTTACTTGCACTCTGTCTCGTGTGGTTGATGCTAGTTACCATCTCGCACCAACCCTCTTTTCAATCTTCTTCAGCATGATGCTGAACCAAGCCATGAAAGACCCCAACAATGAAGACGCTGTTTACATCCGGTACCGCACGGATGGCAGTCTCTTCAATCTGAGGCGCCTGCAAGCTCACACCAAGACACAAGAGAAACTTGTCCGTGAAATACTCTTTGCAGATGATGCCGCTTTAGTTGCCCATTCAGAGCCAGCTCTTCAGCGCTTGACGTCCTGCTTTGCGGAAACTGCCAAAATGTTTGACCTGGAAGTCAGCCTGAAGAAAACTGAGGTCCTCCATCAGCCAGCTCCCCACCATGACTACCAGCCCCCCCACATCTCCATCGGGCACACAAAACTCAAAACGGTCAACCAGTTTACCTATCTCGGCTGCACCATTTCATCAGATGCAAGGATCGACAATGAGATAGACAACAGACTCGCCAAGGCAAATAGCGCCTTTGGAAGACTACACAAAAGAGTCTGGAAAAACAACCAACTGAAAAACCTCACAAAGATAAGCGTATACAGAGCCGTTGTCATACCCACACTCCTGTTCGGCTCCGAATCATGGGTCCTCTACCGGCACCACCTAGAACGCTTCCACCAGTGTTGTCTCCATCCTCAACATCCATTGGAGCGCTTTCATCCCTAACGTCGAAGTACTCGAGATGGCAGAGGTCGACAGCATCGAGTCCACGCTGCTGAAGATCCAGCTGCGCTGGATGGGTCACGTCTCCAGAATGGAGGACCATCGCCTTCCCAAGATCGTGTTATATGGCGAACTCTCCACTGGCCACCGTGACAGAGGTGCACCAAAGAAAAGGTACAAGGACTGCCTAAAGAAATCTCTTGGTGCCTGCCACATTGACCACCGCCAGTGGGCTGATAACGCCTCAAACCGTGCATCTTGGCGCCTCACAGCTTGGCGGGCAGCAACTTCCTTTGAAGAAGACCGCAGAGCCCACCTCACTGACAAAAGGCAAAGGAGGAAAAACCCAACACCCAACCCCAACCAACCAATTTTCCCCTGCAACCGCTGCAACCGTGTCTGCCTGTCCCGCATCGGACTTGTCAGCCACAAACGAGCCTGCAGCTGACGTGGACTTTTTACCCCCTCCATAAATCTTCGTCCGCGAAGCCAAGCCAAAGAAAGATATGTACAGCTAGGCCTTTGCATCTCTGCAAGCCTAGGCCAGAATGAAGGAGAATGAACTGCAACTGGTTTATATAGACAAGGTCACCAGGTGGTGGCCCTTGGTGACCTAGTGGTGTAATAACATACCACCACATATATATCCATAATTTTCCCCCCCTCACCCCTTCCCATATTACCCCTAACCCCTAAGAAAAAGTAAAAGAGATTGTCAAAAATACTTACACAACTTCAAATCAACAAATGTGGAGCTGAAAAATCACCATTGGGATAAGTTATTAAGAGTTCTAAATCTTCAAACGAACATATTGTAAATGATATTTATTATGTAAACTATGTTTTTTTTTCAAGTCGATAGCATACTCAGTATGCTATCTTTGCATTCCTAAATCTGTATCTGATTTCCAAGTAATGGCTACACACTTCCTAGAAATAGTTAAAGCTAATTGTAGAAATTCTATTTGATACATAATCAATCTTAATTTAAGTCTAACCATTTTAATAATACCCAATAAAAATAACATCGGATCAAGCGAAAGTTTTACCTTTAATATTTTTTCCAAAAAAGGTTTAACGTTAGAACATTGCTAACTAGGATGAAGAAAATGAACCTATTTCTCAACCACATCTGAAGCATAAATCCGATAATGTTAAATTAAGTCTTTTTAATTTTTGAGGAGTTAAGTATAATTGATGTAGAAAATTATATTGTACATTAATAATTTTCATCATATTATCTTTACATTACTGTTTCCAATTATTCTCATCTATCTTCCTATCTAAATCAATTTCCCATATCAATTTTGATTTATGAATACCTAACAGGTGCTTTTCTTTGAAGTAATTTATGCATTTCTAAAATGAATTTATTTATATCCCCCTTAGTAATCAATATTTCTAATTCACTCTGTCCAGGTAATCTTACATTTTGACCTAATTTATCAATTTTAAAAATCCATAACCTGATAATAACAAAAATAAGTATTATTTGGAACATTAAACTTCTTCTTATTTGTTGAAAAGTAATAAATTTACTAGCTTCAAAACAATTTTCTATTGTTTTAATCCTCATTTGATTCCAAATCTTAAAAAGTTGATTATTCATAATAAAAGAAAAACATTTATTTTTATATAAAGGCATTTTATGGAAAATCAAACCTTTTCCACCTAACTCATAATCTATTTTACTCAATTAAATGTTACAATGTAGGTGCATCCTTAGTGCCTATTAATAATTTTGAATTCCATTTTTAAATAAATTCTTGCATATAAATTTCATCTATTTAACTTAATTTTATTTTAACCTAAGTTAAAGATTTCTCTAAATCAAGCATTCCATTAATGAACTTCAATTGAGCATCTTTATAATAGTTCTCAAAATGTGGAAGTTGTAGATCTCCTAATTCAAACATCCAAGTCAATTTTTCTTGACAAACTCAAGCCAGCTTCCCATTCCATAAAAATGTACTAATAATTGAATTTAAATCATTTAAAAATTTCTGAGGTGTACCACAATGAATAAATTGAAAAAGATATTGAATCCTTGGAAAAATATTAATTTTAATACAGTTTACTCTACCCATTAGAGTTATAGGTACATAATTCCATCTATTTAAATCATCTTTAATTTTATTAAATTATGGTAAATAATTAATCTGTATAAATTATCCAATTTTAAAAAAATCAATTTTAGTCCCTAAATATTTAATTCCATTATATAATCATCTAAATTGGGCAATTTGTTTACATTGATTATAATCCCCATAAACCAATGCCATAATTTCACTTATATCCCAATTAATTTTATACCCTGATATTTCACCATAATTCTCCCAATCTCATACACAAAGCAAAGAATTCTTAAGATCTGTTGTATAAATCAAAACATCATCAGCAAATAAATTAATCTTAAATTTCTCACTGCTAGGTTTAATTCCTTTAATATTAATATCTTATTAATTGTGCTAAAGGTTTAATTGCTAAAACAAAGATTGAGATAATGGACATCCTTGTCTAGTCAATGGAAAAGCTTAAGAAATTTGTCTATAAGTCACAACTTTAGCAGGATTTTTATATAAAGTTTTAATCCAATTAATCACGGATCCAAATCCAAATTTTTCTAACAGCTTAAATAAATAACTTCTAATCAATCAAAAGCCTTTTCAGCATCTAAAGCCAAAACCAATGCGAAATCTGATTTCTTCTGAGACATGTAATTTAGCAATATTGTCTGCAGAGTGTAGTTTTTTAACAAAACCAGATTGTTCTGTATGAATTAAATTCAGTAAATATTTAGTCCATCTATTCGCTAAAACTTTAGCTATAATTTTATTATCAACATTTAATAACGACATTGATCGACAAGATTCAGTTTTTAATAAATCTCTATCTTTCTTAATTGCTTTCCCTGTGCCCGGACCGGGGCCGCCGCCTCCTTCTTTCTGCCCAGACCGGGGCCTCCGCCTGCTTCGCTCTGCCGAGGCCGGGGCCACTGCCTCCCCCTCGCTTTTGCCCGGATTGGGGCCGCTGCCGCCTACCCTCTGCCAGGTCCGGGGTCGCCGCTGCTTTCCTCCCTGTGCCTGGACCGGGGCCACCGCCTCCTTCTTTATGCCCAGACCGGGGCCTCCGCCTGCTTCGCTCTGCCGAGGCTGGGGCCACCGCCTCCCCCTCGCTTTTGCCCAGATCGGGGCCACCGCTGCCTACCCTCTGCCCAGACCGGGGCCGGGGCCGCCGCTGCTTTCCCTGTGAAGTCAGCCTGAAGAAAACTGAGGTCCTCCATCAGCCAGCTCCCCACCATGACTACCAGCCCCCCCACATCTCCACTGGGCACACAAAACTCAAAACGGTCAACCAGTTTACCTATCTCGGCTGCACCATTTCATTGGATGCAAGGATCGACAACAAGATAGACAACAGACTCGCCAAGGCAAATAGCGCCTTTGGAAGACTACACAAAAGAGTCTGGAAAAACAACCAACTGAAAAACCTCACAAAGATTAGCGTATGCAGAGCCGTTGTCATACCCACACTCCTGTTCGGCTCCGAATCATGGGTCCTCTACCGGCATCACCTACAGCTCCTAGAACGCTTCCACCAGCGTTGTCTCCGCTCCATCCTCAACATTCATTGGAGCGACTTCATCTCCAACATCGAAGTGCTCGAGATGGCAAAGGCCGACAGCATCGAATCCATGGTGCTGAAGATCCAACTGCGCTGGGTAGGTCACATCTCCAGAATGGAGGACCATCGCCTTCCCAAGATCGTGTTATATGGCGACCTTTGTACCTCTGGTACAAAGAAGAGGTACAAGAACTGCCTAAAGAAATCTCTTGGTGCCTGCCAAATTGACCACCGCCAGTGGGCTGATATCGCCTCAAACCGTGCATCTTGGCACCTCACAGTTTGGCGGGCAGCAACCTCCTTTGAAGAAGACCGCAGAGCCCACCTCACTGACAAAAGACAAAGGAAGAAAAACCCAACACCCAACCCCAACCAACCAATTTTCCTTGCAACCACTGCAACCATGTCTGCCTGTCCCGCATCGGACTTGTCAGTCACAAACGAGCCTGCAGCTGACGTGGACATTACCCCTCCATAAATCTTCGTCCGCGAAGCCAAGCCAAAGAGAGCTTTCTTAAGTATAACAGTTATAATTGTGTTTGAAAAAGTCTCCAGCAAGGAATGGGTTTCCATTGCTTGTTTCAATACCTGCATTAAGGGTGGGGGGGGGGGGGTGGTGGTGGGATATTATCAAATCTTTAAATTTTATTATAAAATTCTGGTGGAAAATCATCCTCCCCTGGAGATGCATTTTGAAGTTTAGCTTGAGAACATTCAAACTTTACTTCCTCCATACCTTGTGTGAACTGGGGCTCTTCTACATGATATAAAGATGCTGCCTCCTCCAATTCTTCATACATCTCTTCCTCTTCTTCTCTTCCCTCTTCTTCACTTAATGATGGAATTGGTTGTGGTTGTTTACAAGCCATTTGCTTAGCCCTCATCTGACAAGCAATGCTAGCAGATGCAGGCTTAGGTGGCTCAATTGCTCCATGCAAAGACATCAATTCCATTGTGCACATGCATGAAGTTCCATGCATGAGCATTTGTTCTTACGATGTTTGGAGTTCTACAATCCTTTTTCTGAACTCCGGTGCCATATTCACTGGCTCCCCAGAGAAATGGCACTGGATTCACAATAATTTTGGCTGTCGCAACTTGAATCGCTCTCAGAGGGAGAGGAGGAAAATCCGAAGGCTCCGTCATTATGGAAGCCCCATTTCTTCAAATATGCTAATGTCTTTAATAGTAGTTTTCTTTGTAGTTTGAGTCCTTGATTTCTTTGTAGCCATTGCAATGAGGTTTGGAACAAGTCTCAATATTGTAGAGTTTCTTTTAAAGTTTGTTAATTCAGGTTTTAATTAATTCTGCCAGAAGAGGAGTATTTCCACATCTCCAACCTACGCCATCATGTCACACCCGACTAAGAGATATTCTTGAATGAGGGGAATGGGTTTCAAGATAAGGTGGGAAGGTAGTGAGATAGTAATTTAAAGCGTTGGTGCACAGAAATTTCTTCTCTCAGAGAGTAGGAAAACTGTAGCACTCCCTGGATTATTAGAGATATTGAAAGAGCGGGTAGGTGTATTTTTTAAAGTTAATGGAATTGAAGGCTGTCAGAAACTGGTACAGAAGAGGAGCTAAACCCTGGGGTAAACAGCCATCACGCTGCTATTTCTATATGTTCTTAACTCCCTGTTGATGACATTTAACATAGTTTAATATGATTTTAACAATTTTTAAGAATCTTTAAAATAGCAATAAATGTATTTTAAAACTTTTAAATTGTAAATTAGGTGAAATAAAGTCAAACATGCAATCATTCAACTATACTTAACTTTTTAATCACTTTCAGGACACCTTCAAATAATACACCATTACATTTGGCCCTTCCCTCAGCTTGGACCATTTGTGCATTTTCCGTGATTCAGCAGTGAAGTGGGTGATATGATATGCTGTTACTGATTCATTGAGTCATATAGCACAAAAACAAGCCTTTTGGCTCACCATATCCAAGGTGGCCAATGTATCTTTCTAGTCTACATTAATCCCATTTACCCAAATTAGTTGCATACTTGGTGGTTCAAGTACTTGCTTGCATGCTTTTTAAATACCTTGCGGATATCTTCCTTTAAGGCCTCTTCAGATAGCACATGACATAATAAATTAGGTTAAAAGTGAAGTTATGCCTCTTACATGAACAGATTATAGCCTTTGTTGAATAAATACTCAATGTAAATGGACAAAAGAGAAAATTAAATATTTAGAGATCCAGATAGATAATAATTTAAACAATTTTTATAAACTTACCATAAATAAGTTGAAGAGGATTTTAAAAAATGGATGACCTTGCCAATAGTGTTAGAAGGAAGGGTTAATTGTATTATGATGAATATTTTCTGAGAATACAATATCTTTTTCAAACCTTACCAATATTATTACCACAAAGGTTTTTTCGAGAATTAAATAAACATGTAAGGAAATATCTTTGGAAAGGTAAAATGTCAAGAGTTTCTATAGAAAGACTAATGTGGAAATATGAACTGGGAGTTGTGCAGCTTCCTAACTTTAAGAATGATTGCTAAATGCCTCAATTGCCAGGAAAACCGGCATGGGTCAAAACAAGGATGGATAGAATAGAAGAAAAATTAGCAGAGGAATTCGTATACAAATGGGATTCAAAGCTAACTACCAGTGAAAGAAGCACCATTGTTGAAACATTTGATTACTGTCTGGAACAAGATAAATAATGAAATTGGAATAAAGGAATTATTTTTGATTCAAAAATAATCTTTTACCTTTTACTAAAAGATAATCAATTTTTGAATATTTGGTTTCATAAAGGCATTTAAAAATATAGGAGATTGTTATAAACAAGGTCAATTGATGTCACTTCCAACAATTAAGAAATAAATATGGAATAATTTGGAATACATTTTTTTGTTATCTTCATTTGAGAGGATATTTGTGGGAAAAATTAGTTTCAACATTGTTCTTACTGAGTAGAATGCAAAAATGTACCAATTTCCTGGCTGTACCTGAAACATTGGTACATTTTTGCATTCTACTTGGCAGTGTCCAAAAGCTAAACCTTTTTGGTTAGAAATGGGTAAATTATTGGAATGAATATTGGAGATTAAAGTCCCAGAGGATTCAATGTTATTTTTATTGAGAGATATTAAGGGTGTTAAACCTAAACTTAAATTGAACATGTATCAAAAGAAGTTTGTTCAAATTGCTTTAGCCATAGCAAAAAAATGTATTGCCATAACTTGAAAGTCTGACACAGATATGGGTATAGAAAGATAACATGCTGAAGTTCAGAGTTGTATACCACTTGAGAAAATTACTTATAATTTAAGAAACAAATATTATATATTTTGGAAGATATTGTCCCTTTATTTACAAAATATAGCTGGTAATATTTAATTGAGACTCTGACATTCCCTTTCTCATTAAGGACTCGGTATATAAGTAACTTTTAAGTAATAGGTGATGCCGGTAGAGGACCAATGATTCGGAGCCGAACAGGAGTGTGGGTATGACAACGGCTTTGTATACACTTATCTTTGTGAGGTTTTTCAGTTGGTTGTTTTTCCAGACTCTTTTGTGTAGTCTTTCTCCGCTCCATCCTCAACATCCATTGGAGAGCTTTCATTCCTAACGTCGAAGTACTCGAGATGGCAGAGGTCGACAGCATCGAGTCCACACTGCTGAAGATCCAGCTGCGCTGGGTGGGTCACGTCTCCAGAATGGAGGACCATCGCCTTCCAAAGATCGTGTTATATGGCGAGCTCTCCACTGGCCACCGTGACAGAGGTGCACCAAAGAAAAGGTACAAGGACTGCCTAAAGAAATCTTTTGGTGCCTGCCACATTGACCACCGCCAGTGGGCTGATATCGCCTCAAACCGTGCATCTTGGCGCCTCACAGTTTGGCGGGCAGCAACCTCCTTTGAAGAAGACCGCAGAGCCCACCTCACTGACAAAAGACAAAGGAGGAAAAACCCAACACCCAACCCCAACCAACCAATTTTCCCCTGCAGCCGCTGCAACCGTGTCTGCCTGTCCCGCATCGGACTTGTCAGCCACAAACGAGCCTGCAGCTGACGTGGACTTTTACCCCCTCCATAAATCTTCGTCCGCGAAGCCAAGCCAAAGAAGAAAGAAAGAAGAAGAATAGGTACCCCTGTTGTGGGTCTCTTGTCCCTTTCATTCTCTCTTTTCTCTTTTTTTCTTTGTAGAGTGATAGAAGGAAGAGGGGGTGGTATGTAGAGAAGTTTTCTTTTCTTTTTGTATGTCACATGTATTTGTATTGAATTATTTTTCATTATGTTCTTTATTTGAGTAGTTCTAAATTTATAAATAAAATATATTTAAAAAATGTTCTTACCAGCTTGTAGTGAGTTCGAAGTTCTTATTCGGAGAGGTTATACTAAGAAATTTATTTCTGCAATGTACCTTTTATTACAAATAGGGAGTTCATAAATCTAGACAGAAATGGGAGGCAGACCTCAATATTACAATTGATGAGAAAAGATGGATAGTTATCTGTCGAGATTGTATGACAAACATAAATGTAATATAATTCAATATAATTCAATATAATATAATTCAATATAATTATTTATATCAATTATGTTTGACAGTGCAAAAATTGAATAAAATGAAATCAGATTTATCAGATAATTGTTTTAGATGTGATGAAGAGATAGGAACCTTTTTACACTGTACTTGGCCATGTTCTAAAATAAAGTCTTTTTGGATGGACTTAGGAAATTGTTTAGAACAAATTACTGGCATTGTATTTCCACAAAATCCAGACTTAGTTTTATTGGGGAATACAGAAGGAATAAAACCTGTTAAAATTATAATTTTATCAAGTGAAATTTATCAAAATAGCATGAGTGGTGGCAAGGAAGTGTACTGCAGTGACTTGGAAATCAGATGCATATTTAGGTATGGAAAGATGGAATGCAGAAATTCAAAGTTATATTCCTTTGGAGAAAATTTCATATTATTTAAGACATAAGTATCCTATCTTTTTACATATTTGGAGCCTGTATATGCAAAGTTTAGTGGTAAATATGTAAAAATGTACTTCTGACCTCTTAAGACCTGTGTTAAACTTCTTCCCCACAAATGGTTGTACAAATATTATAGGACCCCAGAGTGCAAACCAATCCTTTGTGCAGTCCAGGAAATTATTTTTCTCTTTTTTTATTTTTCTAAATTTTACATAACTATGTATTACATTTGTATCTTATTCTATGCTTTTTTTTCCAGTGGGGGGTTATAAGGAGGGAGGGAGGGGAGGGTAAGGGTGGGGTAAAATCATCATGTAATCATTGTAATTTTAAATTTAATTACTATCTTGTTTATGTTTCTTTGGCTTGGCTTCGCGGACGAAGATTTATGGAGGGGGTAAAAAGTCCACGTCAGCTGCAGACTCGTTTGTGGCTGACAAGTCCGATGCGGGACAGGCAGACACGATTGCAGCGGTTGCAGGGGAAAATTGATTGGTTGGGGATGGGTGTTGGGTCTTTCCTCCTTTGCCTTTTGTCAGTGAGGTAGGCTCTGCAGTCTTCTTCAAAGGAGGTTGCTGCCCGCCAAACTGTGAGGCGCCAAGATGCACGGTTTGAGGCGATATCAGCCCACTGGCGGTGGTCAATGTGGCAGGCACCAAGAGATTTCTTTAGGCAGTCCTTGTACCTTTTCTTTGGTGCACCTCTGTCACGGTGGCCAGTGGAGAGTTCGCCATATAACACGATCTTGGGAAGGCGATGGTCCTCCATTCTGGAGACGTGACCCATCCAGCGCAGCTGGATCTTCAGCAGCGTGGACTCGATGCTGTCGACCTCTGCCATCTCGAGTACTTCGACGTTAGGGATGTAAGCGCTCCAATGGATGTTGAGGATGGAGCGGAGACAACGCTGGTGGAAGCGTTCTGGGAGCCGTAGGTGGTGCCGGTAGAGGACCCATGAATCGGAGCCGAATAGGAGTGTGGGTATGACAACGGCTCTGTATACGCTTATCTTTGTGAGGTTTTTCAGTTGGTTGTTTTTCCAGACTCTTTTGTGTAGTCTTCCAAAGGCGCTATTTGCCTTGGCGAGTCTGTTGTCTAACTCATTGTCGATCCTTGCATCTGATGAAATGGTGCAGCCGAGATAGGTAAACTGGTTGACCGTTTTGAGTTTTGTGTGCCCGATGGAGATGTGGGGGGGCTGGTAATCATGGTGGGGAGCTGGCTGATGGAGGACCTGAGTTTTCTTCAGGCTGACTTCCAGGCCAAACATTTTGGCAGTTTCCGCAAAGCAGGACGTCAAGCGCTGAAGAGCTGGCTCTGAATGGGCAACTAAAGCGGCATCGTCTGCAAAGAGTAGTTCACGGACAAGTTTCTCTTGTGTCTTGGTGTGAGCTTGCAGGCGCCTCAGATTGAAGAGACTGCCATCCGTGCGGTACCGGATGTAAACAGCGTCTTCATTGTTGGGGTCTTTCATGGCTTGGTTCAGCATCATGCTGAAGAAGATTGAAAAGAGGGTTGGTGCGAGAACACAGCCTTGCTTCACGCCATTGTTAATGGAGAAGGGTTCAGAGAGCTCATTGCTGTATCTGACCCGACCTTGTTGGTTTTCGTGCAGTTGGATAATCATGTTGAGGAACTTTGGGGGACATCCGATGCGCTCTAGTATTTGCCAAAGCCCTTTCCTGCTCACGGTGTCGAAGGCTTTGGTGAGGTCAACAAAGGTGATGTAGAGTCCTTTGTTTTGTTCTCTGCATTTTTCTTGGAGCTGTCTGAGGGCAAAGACCATGTCAGTAGTTCCTCTGTTTGCGCGAAAGCCGCACTGTGATTCTGGGAGAATATTCTCGGCGACACTAGGTATTATTCTATTTAGTAGAATCCTAGCGAAGATTTTGCCTGCAATGGAGAGCAACGTGATTCCCCTGTAGTTTGAGCAGTCTGATTTCTCGCCTTTGTTTTTGTACAGGGTGATGATGGTGGCATCACGAAGATCCTGAGGCAGTTTACCTTGGTCCCAACAAAGCTTGAAAAACTCATGCAGTTTGGCATGCAGAGTTTTGCCGCCAGCCTTCCAGACTTCTGGGGGGATTCCATCCATACCTGCTGCTTTGCCACTTTTCAGTTGTTTTACATCTTGTTTATGTAAAAGTTTATTAATTACATATATAGAAAATGTTAAAATATTTTTTTAAAAGATAGCTCATGACATTCTCACTGCCTCTGTGTGGGGGAAAAAACCCCAAAGATTCTCTGTAAACTTCCTACTCTTGTCTTTAAACTTCTACCTTCTTATCCTTGCCAGACCCACTATGGAAAAAAGATTTTTTTTTTTACCATCCACTCTATCTTACCCCTCGTAATTCTATATAATTCTACAGGCATCAATCTGCTTCCTCCACTCCAGAGTAAACAAACCCAGCCTATCCAATCTCTCCTGATAACTATAATGCTTTACTTCATGCCACATCCTGACAAATCTCCTCTGCACTCTCTCCAGCTTGATCACATCTTTCCTATAATGTGGCAACCAGAATTGCTTGCAACATTCCTAGTGTGACCTAAACAATTATTTATAACATCCCAGCTCTTATATTCTATGCCAAGGACAATAAAGCCAAGAATCCAATATGTCTTCACCATTTTGTCCACCTGTGCTACTACAGTATTTTCAGCGATCAGTGGATTTATCCTCAAGATCCCTCTGTTCATCAGTGCCACCAAGGGCCCTATCATTTATGGGGTGCGCCCTACCTTTACCTTCCCAAAATACATCACCTTACACTTGTGAGGATTAGGTCTTTTTGAAATTTCTTCACTCAACAGGCTTCTTCACTATCTGCACTATTTTTTGTATCATCTGCAAAATTACTTTACATACCTCCTACATTCACTTCACGGTTGGTCTAGTGGGTAGCACAACAATGTTACAACACCAGCAATTGGGATTGTGCGGTCTGTAAAGAGATTGTACGTTCTCCCCATGCCTTTGTGAGTTTTCCCCAGGGGCTCCAGTTTCTTCCCTTCATTTGAAATGTAGGTTTTAGGTTACTTGGGTGTAATTGGGAAGCATGGGCTCTTGGGCCGAAACAGTATGTTACCATGCTGTATGTCTAAAACAAAAATTTAAAATTAAATTTTTATATTTTTAAAATTAGAGATGTGAGAGAGAAGATGCTGTAATCTGGAGCAAACAATGAGAAGCTGGGTAACTTGGCAAATCAGGCAGTATTTATGGGGAGAAATGAACAGTCATTGATTCAGGTCAGGATCTTTTGATGACTTCTAAGTCATTAGTGCATATCACAAACCATGCTTCTCAGTACCAATCCTTGTGGTACACCATTGGTCATAGATCTCCAATCAGAAAAGCAGCCCTCAACTAAAACTCTTTCCCTCTCATTATCAAACAGTTTTGGATCCAGTTTACCAGCATGCTTTGAAGCCCATGAGCTCTAACTATTTGAACCATCCTACCATATGGGGCCTTGTCAATGTGGATAAAAACTATTACACTCCCATCATCAAATTGCTTTGTTACCTCATCAAAAAATTAATCGAATTTATTTCCTATCATTCCATGCCCTTCCAGGTGAAGATAAATCCTGTCTCAGAATTTTTATCCTATAGTTCCCTTACCATTACTGAAAAAGACTCATGGCAGATAGTTATCTGACTCATCCTTGGTGCCCTTTATGAATAAAGAAATAACTTTTGATTTTCCTTAGTCATTCAACTGTGGCTAAAAAAAGATGCGAAAATGTCTGTTAGAGCCCCAGCAATCTCCTCCCTTGTCTACCATAGCAGCCTTGTCTACATCTCATCAGGCTTTAGCAGTTTATCCATCAGCACTTCCTTTCTAATGCTTGCCTGCTTCCACCCTCTGAACTTGTCTCCATATTATTTTCCATGGTGAATACTGATGAGAAGTATTCATTTATAGGACAATGCTAAAGCTTTCTGGACTGCACCAATCATAGATTCATTTCACCTACACTGTTACTTGTATACATGTGGCTCAGGTAGTAATCTAGAGATTGGAATCTTGAAGGTTTTACCTTTTAACCTTCTGCCTAATTCTGCCTAAGGTGTTGGTGCTCTTCTGTGAGAGGCTATCACCCCCAACAGTGCGCAAAATAGTGTTATGTGTTTGAGAGGGGTATGACCATTCCTGTACTCTCTGCCTTCTACTCTTACTGGTGGTTACCCATCATCTTTCTGCCTGTGCTTATATTTTCACAATAATCTCTTCATAATGGATACTCTACAGTGAATGTCTCTGCAGCTGCACTCTGCATCAGTCAGGACTTGCATAGACACTCATTCCTGAACACTTGATGAATAGTTGCTTCCCATATGTTTTTTCACCACTCAGAAACTTTTAATTTGGTGTACATTATGAGCGACCTTTCCCTATTTTAAAATATTCAATCCTCGTACAACAGTAACCCTTGCTGCTTTCAAGAAAAACTACAACCCTGAGTTGCTGAAAGAGTGAAAAAAGAGACGGAAAATAATGCTACTGACAGTAATCTGTGAAATTCTCTGCCTAATGAATCAGTAACATCTGCTTTTTAAAATATATTTAAGGCACAGTTAGATTTTTTGACCAGTAATTGAATTAAGGATTGTGGGAAATAAGCAGGTAAGTGGAGCTGAGTTCATGGCCAGATCAGCCATGGTGTTATTGAGTGGCAGAGTAGACTCAATGGATCAGCTCCTATATTTTATATTCTTATGTTCCTTTCTTTCTATATAGTATTATCATTCTCAGTTCCTCTGGTGATCTCATAATGGGGGTAAATGAGTGGTTCAATCCCAGGTTAAATCTTTCTTTCTCTCTGTTCTTTGTAAGTATTCTTTCTCTGGTCCTGGCAAGTAAATTTTCTCTGGTCCTTTCTATGTTCATGATGAGTCAAATATCCAAGATTTACTTTAGAACATGGATAGAATTGTGGAGATATTCATCAGATTCTGAGCATAATGGCCAAGAAATGCTTTGGCATCTGGATAGAGGTTAAGGCATCGTGCATCAATGACAATTTCTGACAAAGATCTGTGCAGCAAAACTGATCAGCAGGAATTGTATGCCACTGAATGGTCTTTACACATGTTCATCTGCACTGTGTAAAAATGTGGAACATGCAGAGGGAAATAAAGACTGCCGGTGCTGGAAAATTGGGGACTGAAGCTGGGTCTTGGCTTTCACAGGGGTAAAAGGCCAGGCAGTTGAATATTGGGTTCAAACATAAAGTTGAGAATTAGTAGCATTAGTCAAGGCCAGAGATGACTGGAAGTAGAAAGTGATTTGAATTCAGAACCATGTTGGAGTGGATAGTTTAAAGGGGTATGTCGGGACTACAGTTGGTGGTTGATTAAGGAGATAAATCAGAGAGTATGGAACATAGGCAAGGATGATTGAGGGATCAAGGCCAGTCAGGAAGTCAGGGTCATAATTCTTGAGAAGTTAATAAGTTGGAAAAGACGATTAGGTGGAGAAGATTGTGATTCCTTGTATTGATTCAAGCTTTAAGATCATCACCCTTATTCTTAATACCTCGCATTAAAGAAAACATAATATACAACTGTAGGAAGAGATGAAGGAAAATGAGGGAACTTGACTCACTAAACTCCCAAGAATCTGCTCAAGAAAAATTGAGGAAATAACTGACCTTCATGCCCAAAGCTGAATTTTTTAATAAAATTTTTATTCATTCCCGATATGTGGGCTTCATAAGCTGAGTCAGCATTTAATTGCTCATGCCAAAAAACCCTCAAGAAGATGCTTCTTGAACTGCTGCTGTCCTTGAGATGTGGGTATAGCCATAATGCTAGTAGGGTGGAAGTTCTAGGATTTTGACCCAGCAATGTTGAATGAATGGCAATATATTTCCAAGTCAGAATGGTGTGGCTTTGTGGGCAACCTCCAAGTGGTGATGCTCCCATGCTTTTGCTTTTTTTGTCCTTCCATCTTATAGACACTGTAGGTGTCTATAAGCTGGAAGTTGCTGTTTAAGCAGTCTTGGTGAGTTGCTGCAGTGCATCCTGTGGATGATACAAACTGCTACTACTGTGGTTCAGTGGTGGAGTGAATGGTTGTGGATGAGTTGCCTATCAAGCAGGCTGTTATAGTGACGGCCTTCCTGAATATTGTTGAAACACACTCCTGACTTGAGCATTGTAGGTGGTGGACAGGGACAGACTTTTTGAAATTTGAGGTTAGTTACATGCCACAAGACTCCTAACCTCTGACCTGCTCTGGTTGCCACATTTCAGGGCGGTTACTTTCACTTCACTTCTGGAATTCAATATTTTGTAACACAATGTTCACTTTTACATTGGTTCATTAGATCTGATTTGGAAACCCAGGTTCATGATAACAAGATTTCAAACTGGAAATAAAATTAAGATTTTAACAATATTTTTCCTCATGATGACATGTATATTATGTTTTCTTTAATGCGAGGTATTAAGAATAAGGGTGATGATCTTAAAGCTTGAATCAATACAAGGAATCACAATGTTGTGGCCATTACAAAGACTTGCCTGGGCAAGGACAGGAATGGTGTTCCAGGGTTTAGATTTTTCAAAAGGGATTGGGAGGGAGGTAGAAGAGTGGGGGTGGAGTGGCATTGCTGACCTGGTTTAGGATCAAAGGCGCAAGGGAGGACGTTGTAGAAGGATTGTCTATTAAGTCAGTGTGGGTAGAAATCAGAAACGGGGAGGGAGCAATCATTCTATTGGGAGTTGGGTCCAGGAAAGATCCTCCAAGATAATGACTCCCAAAAACAAATTTGCTCACCCTCTCCACCAGGGCATCAGTGGCCAATACCAAAGGACATTTGTAAGAAGTAAAACACAAAAGTCTGCAGACACTATGTGAAGTAAAAACACAATGCTGGAGCAATTCAGCAGGTCAAACAGTGTCTTTTATATTGCAAAGATAAAAATAAATATACGACATTTCGGACTTGAACACTTCATGGAAAAATGTCGGCAGGCATCTGAATAAAAAGGTAATATTCCCCCTTTTTATTTGGACTCATGCCAACATTTTTCCATGTCTTGAAGGGCTCAAGCCCGAAACGTCGATTATATATTTTTATCTTTGCTATATGAACAACACTGTTTTTTTTACCTGCTGAGTTTCTCCATCATCGGTGCTCTGTGATTAGTAGGGATTGCTTAAGGTGGTATGTGAGTGGGAAGGGAAGGTTGAGAATCACTGCTCTAGACCCAATTGTTACTGTAATATTTTGCTTGAGAAAAATTGTCATTGGCCCATTTCCTTTGGAGTTATGAAACTGCACATAACGAGTCAATTAGGTACAATTAAAACAGTGGTTTTCAAACCTTTTCTTTCCACCCACATATCACCATAAGCGATCTCTCACTAATCACAGAGCACCTATGGCATAGGGAATACTGAAAGTGGTATGAGAAACTTGTCCGTGAACTACTCTTTGCAGATGATGCCGCTTTAGTTGCCCATTCAGAGCCAGCTCTTCAGCGCTTGACGTCCTGCTTTGCGGAAACTGCCAAAATGTTTGGCCTGGAAGTCAGCCTGAAGAAAACTGAGGTCCTCCATCAGCCAGCTCCCCACCATGACTACCAGCCCCCCCACATCTCCATCGGGCACACAAAACTCAAAACGGTCAACCAGTTTACCTATCTCGGCTGCACCATTTCATCAGATGCAAGGATCGACAATGAGATAGACAACAGACTCGCCAAGGCAAATAGCGCCTTTGGAAGACTACACAATAGAGTCTGGAAAAACAACCAACTGAAAAACCTCACAAAGATAAGCGTATACAGAGCAGTTGTCATACCCACACTCCTGTTCGGCTCCGAATCATGGGTCCTCTACCGGCACCACCTACGGCTCCTAGAACGCTTCCACCAGCGTTGTCTCCGCTCCATCCTCAACATCCATTGGAGCGCTCACACCCCTAACGTCGAGGTACTCGAGATGGCAGAGGTCGACAGCATCGAGTCCACGCTGCTGAAGATCCAGCTGCGCTGGATGGGTCACGTCTCCAGAATGGAGGACCATCGCCTTCCCAAGATCGTATTATATGGCGAGCTCTCCACTGGCCACCGTGACAGAGGTGCACCAAAGAAAAGGTACAAGGACTGCCTAAAGAAATCTCTTGGTGCCTGCCACATTGACCACCGCCAGTGGGCTGATAACGCCTCAAACCGTGCATCTTGGCGCCTCACAGTTTGGCGGGCAGCAGCCTCCTTTGAAGAAGACCGCAGAGCCCACCTCACTGACAAAAGGCAAAGGAGGAAAAACCCAACACCCAACCCCAACCAACCAATTTTCCCTTGCAACCGCTGCAATCGTGTCTGCCTGTCCCGCATCGGACTGGTCAGCCACAAACGAGCCTGCAGCTGACGTGGACTTTTTTACCCCCTCCATAAATCTTCGTCCGCGAAGCCAAGCCAAAGAAAGAAATGTGAGTGGAAAGAAAAAGGTTGAGAACCACTCTAAGGAACAATTGCTTGGAAGTGTGATCGCAGCAGATTTAAAAGTCACTTTGTTAAAAGGAATTGGTAAATTACCTCAAGGGAAAATCTTTGCATAACTATTGAAGCTAAAGCATTATTGTGACACTAATTGGATACTTTCAAATTTCTGCACAGTCAGAATAGACCTAACAGTTTCCTTTAATTTTAACAGCAACATTCTGAAGATCCACAATCAACTTTGTCATTATTTAAAGCACTTGCAAAACTAAGAATTGAAGAATCACCCCTGCTGTATGGTGACTTCTACCTTTTGTTAAATACAACAAACATCCTTGCATATATAAGACAATGGGATCAGATGGGGATTTTAATTGTCTTGAATTTTGGTGTCTCTGTTACTTACAATTTTACTAGCGTTTATTTACCTTCGTTTGCATTTATACTTTCAAAGTCAACAGAGTTAAGCCAGTGTGAATTAATAAATTTGCAAAATATGACAATAGAAGCAAATGTAGGATACATTCTAAAATACTTCATTCCAGAATAGTTCTTGATCTGTGGTACAACTTTAAATGAATAATTTATTAATTGTTTCTGGATGAAAAATACAGAGTTGAAAAACAAGCATGCTGATTGCTTTGCATACCCACATTGAAAATGACAGAGAAATCAGGTGGATTTACTTTTTGATTAGAAATTTGAATAACAGGAGTTTTATCAGTTGAGTTTATTTCTGTAAAAAGCATTCTGTGTAAGATGATAACATTTTCTGAAAATGGATCTATTTCAGAACCTGAATACAACTCTGGCAAAAGGAAATATGATAATTGAATAGATCTTTAATCGTACATTCAAACTAACTGCTACTTACATGATTTTTGAAAGTAATTCTAAATTCTCTCTTCAGTCATGCAGCGAACAGTATACTCTCTCTTCATTTCAAATAGGTTGAAAGGAGCGTACATTTGTTTTATCAATTGTAATTTTGCTACCACAAAGATAGATATAAAATAAACTATTCAACCATGGATATTCTACCAATGGGTGGTGAAATTTTTATTGCATTACGTTACAGCATTAAAATTCTTGTTCCATAGTTCCATGCTGTCTATTGATCGCTTTTTTTGCATTATTATTCCTGAGCATGTGCATCTGTTGAGAATACAAAAATATTAATGAAATATCACTTAGTTTTCTATTGCCATGGTCAAAAAGTAAATTTCACTATTCATGCAATTTGTCACATTAACTTCTGGGATATCAGGTCAGATGACCTCCACATTTCAGATATTCAGGTAATCAAAATTTGTCCTTACAGAAATCACAAATCTCTAATCAAAAAACTGTGATACTGAATAAAATTTATTCTCACTGAATTTGTGTAGATTTTTTTCAACTCTCATTTCTTGATTCCTGCACAGATGATGAAGTTTTTCAAAGCAAGAAGTCACAATATGGACCATTTTTTTGGATGCAACCACACTCCCTTTCCATCATCCTAATGCAAGGATTGCTCTAGTTGGAAAGGAGTCATTACTTTGTTATAATCATAACAAGGCAATTCATTGGTTTTTGAAGTATAAAAGATCTAAAAATTTGCCAAGACAATGCTAGAAAGAAAAGCGATGCAGGCAAAAATTAACCAAAATTACAGACATTTCTTGGAGAATTTACATTGGTGATGAGTGGATGTGGACTTTTTGATGCCAAATTCTTCGGTATACTATCATTCTCTGTCCAGCTTGTCACTGTGAGTGTTATTTATTCCCAACAATCATCTGCATGGCTCCTGAAGTCAAGCAGATTGCTGCTTAACTCATTGCAAAAGAAATCTCAAACGGGAAGTGCTACATGTTACCGGACTCCAGGTGGATTCAGCAGCTTCCCCCTCAATGGGCGGAAGTAGGCCAGAAATGCCAGAAGAATTCCTGCAAAAAAAGAGAAGTGATTCCATCTTCATGAATTGAGTAAGAAAAACCTAGAGAATGACATATGATAAAATGGGTAGGCCTTTCTCTTACTCGTAACCCTCTACTTTTCAACCTCATCTTATGCTGCTTGTATATCCATATCTGTTTAGCTTCAAGGTAGCATTTTTTTTTCTCCATAGTTTCAGTGATTATTTCATACAATTGCCTGGTCTTTTGAAATGTATTATAATATGGAAGTCTTTGGAATATTTCTAGATTCCTGGGATAACCTCATTATTTTCTGTACCATTATAGCTCACTATTTTTCTGGGCTTGTGGTCAAATTTGAACATCTGAAAATGGACTAGTTTTATTTACTGACGAGGAATAATTTTACTTCAGTGTTTGCGACTTGAAGAGTTCCAGTGCAAATTGATAGACTATTTGGGATATGACACGGTAAGATTGGATCACCCATCCAATTAAAGCCTTAATTTATTTGCTCTCATGCCTGTTGAAATGATTCCAAGATTTGCTCTTCCATCTTTCCTAAAATGGGCTAATACCCAGATTTTGTATTTACGGCTGTCTGAAGTTAAATTGATATCTTGGCAGAATCTGGAGCAAAAAAAAAGCGACTGGAAAGACAAGATCAAGTGCATTATTATTCCTGAGCATGTGCACTTTTCACAAAAGTGCTGGAGATACTCTGCAGATCATGCCACATTCATAAAAAGCAAAAGGCAGTTGATGTTGCAGGCCTGAACCTTTCTTCAGGAATGTGGAAAATCAGGCAGATGCTTGGATAGAAATATGGTGAGGAGACGAAGGGGAAATATAGGCTACCAGATACTAGGTGGATAGAGGTGGGAAGATGAAGAAGTGAAAGCTAAGTAGCTATGGGAATGGGGCAGAGGGCTAATAAACATAGCTATCTGGTAGGAGACAAGAAGGGAAGGAGGTGGAGAGCTGAAAACAGGTAAAAGAGGGATGAGGGAAAGAGACATACTTTGGGGGGAGGAGAAATATTAGAAATTATGTCGATATTGAGGGTGTCTGGTTGAAGACTGCTGGGATGGAATATGTTATTCCTCCAATTTGCAGGTGGCCTCAACTTGCAGTACATGAGCCATGGAGATGTGGTAGTGGGGTGTGGAACTGAAGTGGTTGGAGTTATACAGAAGATAACATGACCTCTCCGGCAGGAAACCAGTTGGAAGTCACCTCATCTACCAATCAAGGTTTAGATCCAACCACAGGTAAAGATGCATGGAATTACTTCTCACATGTCATGTGGGCATACCTGGGTTGGCCCGTCCAGCTAGGTACAGAATAAAGCTTATCACATGGAGGAGTGTGGGCTGCTATCAGTAGCCCCAATAATGACACGGACAAAGACTGAGAGGAACGATAAGCTTATTGTACTAGAGACTGGTGACCCAGGTCCAAGTCGAGGAATGAGTGGGAAGGAGAAGGGTCTTGACCTTCATGGCCCAGAGTCACATGGGCAGGACTAAGGGATGGGCCAAGGTGGAAGGACACCAGGAGGGTGGGCCAGCCAGTACATATAATCATATCACTACATTCACCCCCATTTAAAAAAATGGAACCCATCGGAAAACAACCAACAAAACCAGGGGTGATAACAACAACAATACAGTAGCACAACAGCCGCAGCATAATCACCTAATACAAGGGGTGAGAGAAGCAGACACCCCCTCCAGCTAGAGGTTAAGCCGCACGGGCGGCCTCTGTCTGCCGAACCACCGTGGGACTGGTGTGTCTGTACGGCACTCCTCCGGAGAGGGGACCAATGTGGGAGCGTCCACTGCAGGGACTGTCTGAGAAGGGGTGCCAATGGAGTGCTGGGGGTCCTCCACTACTGCATCGTGGGGTGGGGGGGGGGTAGATGCCTGAACGTCTGGCTGCAAGGCAGGCAGCTCAGGGTCCAGGGTCATGCTCTGATGCTGCATGATCGGGTCTGCGGCGTGGTCATTAGCTGGCAAAGCAGTCTCAGGATCTCCAGCCCTTGTCAGGTCTCATATTGGCACAGTATCTTCATGGCCATCTGGGTACCTCACAAATGCATATTGAAGGTTTGCATGTATGAGGTGCACCACTTCAACCAGTCTTATGGCCCGACGTGCTTCCGAAGCAGAACCGACCCTGGGGTTGTCAGCCAGGGAGGGATGGAGGAATCAAAACCCGATCTCCTGGGAAAAGCAAAGAGGTGTTCATGTTGGGTGCTGTTAGTAGCGGTGCATAGTAAAGACCGGATGGAGTGGAGGGCTTCGGGCAAGACATCCTGCCAGCAGGACACTGGCAAATTTTGGATCTAAGGGCTAGGAGCATCACTTTCTAGATGGTGCCATTCTCCCTTGCCACCTAGCCATTACCTCTGGGGTTATAGCTGGTGGTTCTGCTGGTGGCGATGCCTCTGGCCATAAAGTACTGTTGCAACTCCTCACTCATGAACAAGGTCCCCCGTTCACTATGAATGTAGTCAGAGTACCCGAACAGAGTAAAGATACTACTCAGGTCCTTGATGACCGTAACCGAGGTCATATCCAGGCAGGGGATTGCAAAGGGGAACTTGGAGAATTCGTCCACCACCATCAGGAAGTAGGCGTTCCTATTTGTGGTTGGGAGGGGGCCCTTGAAATCGATGGTGAGTCGTTCAAAAGGGCGAGTGGCCTTGATGAGGTGTGCCTTTTCTGGCTAGTAGAACTGAGGCTTACACTCGGCACAGATTTGGCAGTGTCTGGTCATGGACTGGACATGCTTTACAGAGTACAGGAGGTTTCGTGTCTTGACAAAATGGTACAGCCTTGTAACTCACTATCTGTACTTAGTGACCTTATTGACCAAGTCAGCTATCCGGGGTAGCGGGTATGTGTCCAACTGGGTGAAGTGGTTGATGGTCTGACTATAATCAATTACCATCCAGGGCTTGCCCGCAGCTCTGACCACATGGACCTGTGCCCTCTAGGGACTGGTGCTAGGGGCTATGATCCCCTCTGCCAGGAGTCATTGAACCTCAGCCCAGATGAACTGCATGTCCTCTGAACTATAGTGCCTACTCTTGGTGGTGATTGGTTTGCAATCCAGGTGAGGTTCGTGAATAGTGACGGGGTGTGGGGCGGTGCACCCATAGAGTGGAGAGGTTGCAGGATGGTGCTGGAGACTGGATGCTGAGACCACAGGACGGTGCCGGAGGCTGAGTGCTGGGACCACAAGATGGTGCCGGGGACTGGTGGCTGTGGGTGGTCAGTGGTGGTTGGGGGCCCCCGAACGCCATCGTCATGCTCCTGAACTGTCTCTAAAAGTCGAGGCCCAGGAGGGTCAGTGTGCAGAGGTGAGGAATAATTAACAATACAAAATGGTTATAACACTCTTCCCCCCCCCCCCCCCCACCGTCAGCGACGCTACACCCTGGATACTGGTCTGTTGATCCCTTGCAGCCATTGAAACTGTCCCACTCATGGGTCGGACTGGGAGGGAGAGTCTCTGGACCACATCAGGGTGCACAAAACTTTCTGTGCTGCCGCTATCGAAAAGACAGTTCGTTTTATGCCCATTCACCTCGATCCGCATCATGGAGTTCGAGATCGGGTGAGGGCTGGCGTGATTCAGAGTGACCGATGCCAAGATAGGCATCCTTTCATCGTTGTCGTCGGTGGGGAGGCCTCCCCAAGATGGCGACCTCCATGTTGACCATGAACTGTTCGATGAGGAAGATAGTAGAAATGGAGTCGTGGCGGTTGGAAGTGATGTCATTGGGACGGAAGGCCGAGGTGCTGAAGTTGGGAGCAATGGCTGAAAAAATGGCGCTCCCCTTACTGTGCACGCAGTCAGCGCCGGAAGCTCCTCTGGAATGCACACCGCGCTGTTCCCAGACTGCGGTCAGGACCTGCAGACCTTCTGGTAATGGTCCCTCTTCCCACACCCCGAACACGTAGCCCCCACTTGCGGGGCAGAGGCATCGCAAATGCTTGGACTGCCCATAGAAGCTGCTTCTCGACAATGCTGTCGGTGTAATTACAGCTGTGGTTGGGTCTGTAATATCTGATGCTGAGTCCCAGTGGAACATACTAAGATGGCCCACTTCTGCCTGCGATCGACACTGCGTGGCACTGGGCTTCGTCTAAAGTCCTGATTAAGTTGATAGCCTTTTTGAGTGGGAGTGGGTCCTCCTTAAGGAGTCATTTCCGGATATAATCCAACCTCAGACCCGACACGCAGACGTCTTGAATCAGTTGTTCCATACACTGGGTTAGGGATATAGTGGCTGTGGGTTTCCCCAAGTAGTCTTTTCCCAGTGTGACCAGGGACCAGGTGAACACTTCAGTGGACTCACCAGGCTGTTGTTTTCTGGATGCCAGCAGGTAATGGGAGTATACCACGTTCACTTTAGGCTTGTACAGCACCCGCAGCTCAGCCATTGCCTCGTTGTAGGTCGCACTGCCTTGGATGGTCAGGAAGGCCCTCTGGCCGACTCGTGCCTGAAGGATTTTTAACTTTTCATCAGAGTCGACCACCTCAGCAGCAGCGTCGAGGAAGTTGTTGAAGCAGTTCATTCTCTGCTCGAAGAGCACCTGGGACTTGGGGGTCAACTTCTAACCGTTTATTGTACTAGAGACTGGCCTGGGTTTAAGGCTAAGAATGACCAGGAAGGAGAAGGGACTCGACCTTTATGGCCTGGGGTCGCATTGGCAGGATTAAGAGAGGAGCCCAATTTCTGTTCACCCGGAGGGTGGGCCAGCCAGTACATATAATCATATCGCTACAAGCAGCTAACTCTCTTGTTCCTTTGAAATGATCCCTGAACTCCACTCCAGGTTGTAGGCCGATGTTGACGCCAGAAGACTGATTGTCAAGGGTCTGATCCAGGTTTTGAGCCAAGGGCGACGCTGGAGACCAATTATGTGATACAAGGTAGGGCCTATTGTGGCATAGTCCCAGAACAGACTATTACATTTCACCTGTTATAGTTGTAATTAGATTAAGATTTCTTTGTCAATTAGTGTATTGTGGTAGTATAGTGGTGGCAGGCATCATTTTGTAAATCAGGGGTTGCGAGTATCTTGAGTATCTTTGACTGACGTGTCTGATGCATATGATTTGTGTGCTATTGTAGATGTATGTGTGTGCATGTTCTCTGTTGCAAATTCCCCCCGCATGTAAATAAAGATCATAGTTTTCTACTAACATGTGTCCGGGAATTTTTACTTTTTGATCCTCTAGAACCACGAGATCCTTACTGTTTAGTGGAGAGAGCAAATATCCTAAATGAAGTGATCTTCAATCTGTGTCCAGTCTCCCCAATGTAGAGGAAGCCACATTGGGAGCACCAGGAACATGATGTTGCCTGACGGGGCACATTATTCCCAGTTTTGAAGAAGAGTTTTGGCTTGAAATGTTGAACATTCTTTTTAACCCCATTGTTCCTGCTTAACCTGAATTCCATGGAAGTATAGAACAAAACAGCAAAGCAACAAGCCCCTTTGGCCTTTCTAGTCTGTGCTGAACCATTTTTTTTCTCTAGTCCCACTGACCTACACCAGTCGATAGCTCCGCATATCTCTCCCATCTATGTACCTGTCCAAATTCTTCTTAAAAATGTTAACATTGAGGCCACATTCACCACTTCAGCTGGCAGCTCGTTCCACACTTCCATCATTCTCTGTGTGAAGAAGTCCCCCATCATGTTCCCCCCCCTAAACGTTTCCCCTTTCACTCTTAACCAAAGTCTCTGGTTTATTTCTCACCTATCCTAGTGGAAAAAAGCCTATCTATATTTACTCTGTTTATCCCCTTCATAATTTTAAATACTTATATCAACTCTCCCCTCATTCTTCTACACTCCAGGGAATAAAATCCTAACCTGTTTCACCTTTCCCTGTAACTCAAGTTTCTGAAGTCCGGGTGACATCCTAGTAAATCTTTTCTGCACTCTTTATTTTATTGGTATCTTTCCTGCAGTTAAGTGATCCAAACTGCACACAATACTCCAAATTTGGCCTCATCAATGGTTTATCCAACCTCACATAGCAGCCCAACTCTTATATTTCTATACTTTGATTTATGAAGGTCAATATGCAAAAAGTTCTCTTTACAACCCTGTCCACCTGTGACCCCCTCTGTTCTTCCGCACTCCTCAGTGCCCTACCATTTAAGGTGTATGACCTTTCTTAGTTTGTCCTTCCAAAATGCGACACTTCACACTTGTCTGCATTAAATCCCATCTGCCATTTCTCAGCCTATTTTTCCAGCTGGTCCAGATCCCTCTGCAAGCTTTGAAAACCTTCGCTGTCCACCACACCTCCATTGTTAGAGTCATCTGCAAACTTGCTAATCCAATTTACCACATAATCATCAACAGGCCTCCAGTTTGAGAACCAATCATCTACCAATACTCCTGTGTTTACAAGCAGTGTCAAAGGCTTGGATTGAATATTATTGGAGACCAATGTAATTTCCTGATTAAATTGGGCTCCATTCAATAGATTACATTCACTTAATATCCAAAGTGCAGGGTTAAAATTAATTAATCATGGGTTACTAGTTAATTATTATTTAAGTATTTTGAGTATGTGTGTGTGTCCATAATATTTGAGACAAAGATACATTTTTCCCTTGATTTAAAATTGTCATCAAACAATTCACATGTGATAAAAGTGTATACTCCAGATCTTATTGAGTGGTATTTGTATAGATGCAAACCACTAGTTTAGCTATAGAAAGGATGGCCAGATTAACTTTTGCCAAGAAGTATTTAAAAGAGCCTGCAGAATTCTGGAAAAAGGTTTTGTGGACAGATGAGACCTGTATAAGAGTGATGGCAAGAGCAAAGAGTGGAGGCATAAAGGAACTGCTTTTACCATGGTTTGCTTCTTGCAGTGTGCCTCTATATTTCTGTTCATGAAGTTTTCTGCAAACAGTAAATTTTTAATTTTTTTTAAAAATTGAGACATACAGCATGGTATCAGGCCATTTCAGCCACAAGTCTGTGCCACCCAATTTATACCCAATTAACCTACATCCCCAATACATTTTGAACAGTGGGAGGAAACCGGAGCCCCTGGGGACAACCCATGCAGACACAGGGAGAATGTACAAAAATCCTTACAGACAGTGCGGGATTTGAACCCAATTGCTGTGTTGTGCTAATCATTACACCAACTGTGCCACCCCAATTCATTGATATATTCACACCTGCCTCCTGACAAGTGTTTCTGATCTGTCGGACATATGTTTGGGGATTTTTCTTCATTAGAATGAGAATTTGTCTCTCCTCAGCAGTGGAGGTTTTCCTTGTAAAACCAGCCCCCTTGCATTTACTGAGCTTGCTAGTACACTCTTTCTTCTTTATGATATTCCAAGCTGTTGATTTTGGTGATCCTAAGGTTTGGGTGATGTCTCTTACTGTTTTAATCTTGTTTTTCAGCCTCTTAATGGCCTCTTTGACTTTCATTGGCACAATTCTCATCTTCATTGTTGAAAAATGGCAATTGCAGACTCCAAAGTTCTTAAAAAGATTAGAAGCAAGCCTCGCTCTCTTATACCTGCATCAATGAAGCAATTAAACATACCTGAGTAATCACAAACACCTGTGAACCCAAAAGTCCTAAACATGGTGTCCTGAAAGAGCTGTAATTTCAAAGCAAAATGTATGCAAATAACCAAAAATACAATCTGGAATGTGCACTTCAATTACATGTGAATTGTTTGATTACAAATGTAAAACTGTGGAGCGGGGAAAATAAGGGAAAAAAAATGTCATTTGTCCCAAACATTATCGTGTGTTATGTGTGTGTGTTTGAGAGAGAGAATGATTAAGGTAGAGGAACATTAAAATTAATAAATCTCCAGGGCTGAAGGCAGTATACTCCAAGTTGCTGTGGGAAGTGAGAGAAGAGATTTGGGGAGCAGTGGTATATTCTTTAAATCCTCGTTGGCCACAAGGGAGGTGCTGGATGATTAGAGAATGGCAATATAGTCCCCTTATTTAAAAAAAGTAATATAGAGAATCCTGGGAATTATAGACTGGTGAGTTTCTCCTCAGTGGTGTGTAAACTAATGAGGAGGATTCCTAAGGATAGGATCTATGAGCAAGGATAGCATGGTATTTTGAAGAGAAGGTCTTGCCTCAAGCCTAATTGAATATTTTGAGGAGTTAACAAAATAAATTGATGAGGTTAGGACAGTAGATGTGGTCTATATAGATTTTAGCAAGACATTTGACAAGTCTTCCATGAAAGACTTGTTCAGAAAGTCATGAGGCATGCGATCCATGGAAACTTGGCTGTGTGGATAAAACCTTGGCTTGCATTTAGAAAGCAGAGAGTAATAGTGGAAGGAAAGTAACCTGCCTGGAGGTCAGGGACTAGTGGAGTTCTGCAGGGATATTTTCTGGGACTCCTGCTCTTTGTGATTTTTATAAATTACCTAGATGAAGAGGCAGAAGGGTACATCAGTAAGTTTGCAGATGATATGAAGGTTGGAAGAATTATGGTTGGAGCTGAAAGTTGTAGTTTACAAAAGGATATAGACAGGATTCAGAGTAGGTGGGAAAATGGCAGATGGAGTTCAATCCAGATAAGTGTGAGGTGATGCATTTTGGGAAGGACAAACCAGAAGGCTGAGTACAGGGTTAATGATTGGTTACTTAAGAGTGTGGATGAACAGAGGAATTTTGGAATCCAAATCCATACAGCCCTCAAGGTCGTTGCGCAGGTTGATAGGATAGTTAAGAAGGCCTATGGGATGTTTGGCTTCATTAATAGAGGGGTTGAGTTCAAGAGTTGAGGTCATGTTGAAACTACAAATCTCTGGTGAGACTGCTCTTAGAATATTGTGTTCAGTTCCAGTCACCTCATTATAGGAAGAATGTGGAAGCTATGATGCACTATCAATAACTCAAAAGACAAATTACAGAGTAATAGCATTTTATTTACAATAAACTTGAAGGTCATCCTATGCTGTGACCCAGGCTTTGTGGGGAGTGGTTATGGTGGTAGAGCCTTTATACATGGTCAAGAGGGAAGAGCTATGGGTGTCACAGAATGGGGAGGAGTGGGCTTTGTCCACATGGGCGTAGTAGGAAAAGAACCCCAGGCACCTTTTGAGAGCCTTGAGGCTGTGGGAGAGGGGGAGCTCTAGCAGCGGGCGTGTGTGTTTGGGGTCAGAGCCAATTACTCCATTCTCCACAACACAGCCAAGAATTGCCAGATGGGTAATTCCTGTTGTAGGTGAGGTTTAAGGATTTGACAGTTGTGAGGAATTTCTGGAGGTTGGCATCATGATCTTGCAGGTTGTACTATAGATCGTGATGTTATACAGTTAGGGGAAGGTGGCGTTTAGGTTATTTTGGTCCACCATTCAGTCCATCTCCTGCTAGAAGATGGAGACACTGTTGGTACACCAAAGGGTACCCTGTGGAAGTGGTAGAGGCGGCCATCTGCCTCGAAGGCGGTGTATTGGTGGTCCTCTGGGCAGATAGGGAAGCAGTGGTAGGTGGATTTCAGGTCAGTCATGGAGAACACACGATATTGGGAAATTTGATTGACCATATCCGCAATGCAAGGGAGGGGGGATACGCATTCAGCTGTGTACACCATCATGAGTTTACCCCCACCCTTGACCACCACTACTTGAGCTCTCCAACAGCTGGTACTGGCCTCGATGATCCCCTCCATATAACCATATACAGCACAGAACAGGCCAGTTTGGCCCTACTAGTCCATGCTGGAACAAATCCCCACCCTCCTAGTTCCACTGACCAGCACCTGGTCCATACCCCTCCAATCCTCTCCCCTCCATGTAATTATCCAGTCTTTCCTTAAATGTAAATAACGGCCTTGCTTCAACCACCTCTGCCAGAAGCTTATTCCACATCCCAACCACCCTTTGCGTGAAGAAATTTCCCCTCATGTTCGCCTTATAATTTTCCCCCTGCAATCTCAAACCATGGCCTCTGGTTTGAATATTCCCACTCTTAATTGAAAAAGCCTATCCACGTTGACGCTCTCTGTCCCTTTTTAAATCTTGAACACCTCCATCAAATCCTGAGTGTCCTTGGGAATACTTTGTCCGGACCTGGAGATTTGTCCACCTTTATCTTTTTTAACACTGCCATCATTACCTCCTCGGTTATCCTTATATGATTCATGACCTCCCCACTATTTTTCTTTACTTCAACTGGTACAATATTTATTATTTTCCTTAGTGAATACCGAGGAAAAGAAATCATTTAAAATTCCCCCCATCTCCTCTGAATTCTCACATCGCCTACCCTCCCTATCTACAGGGGATCCAATTCTATCCCGCACTAATCTTTTACTTTTAATGTACCTATAGAAACCCTTTGGATTTATTCTTACTCTGCCTGCCAAAGCCTCTTCGTGCCTCTTTTTGGCCTTTCTAATTTCTTTCTTAAGATTTTTTCTACACTCCTTGTAGTCCTCTTTCAATTTCTCAGCACCCTGCTCTTTATACCTATTGTACACCTCCCTCTTTCTCCTAACCAAATTTCTAATATTCCTTGAAAACCAAGGCTCCCTATGACTTCCAGCCTTTCCTTTGATCCTCACTGGGACATATCTACTCTGTACTCTCAAAATTTCTTCTTTGAATATTCTCCATTTTTCATTTACATCCTTTCCTGAAAAAATCATGTCCCACTCAAAACTCCCCAAAGCCATTCTCATTCCTTCGAAATTTGCTTTTCTCCAATCCAGAACCTCAACTTTAGGCCCTTTGCTCTTCCCTAAAACTACCCTAAAACTAATAGAGTTGATGCACTTCCACTTTAATGAATGCCTATCCCTTTCACTGTATCACCTGCTTTTTGCAGCAACTAGTTTGGGGTCCAAACCCGCGTCACCTCGGACCGAGGTGCCCAGTTCACATCCTTGCTCTGGTCCAAGTTCTGCGGCAACCAGTTACACCATACCATGGACTACCATCCTCAGGCAAATGGACTTGTTGAATGTTTTCACCACCATCTGAAAGCAGTTCTTAAAGCCCAACCTCAAGGCCCAAACTGGATGGACGAACTTCCATGGGTGCTGTTAAGAATTGGCACAACACCAAAAGAAGACCTACCAACGTCGTCCGCTGAGATAGTGTATGGCTCCCCCCTTACCATTCCAGGAGACATTCACTTCAACCCTCCCAGCCCACAACCCAGTCCTTCAGCACTTGAGGGAATGAATGATAAGCCAAAACCTCCACCGCATTCCTGACACAGCTCTCCACCCTGTCACCTCCTTGTGGATCTACAGTTAACTGATTTCGTTTTCATTTGCAGAGGACAGTAAGGAACACCTCTGCAATGTCCCTACGAAGGCCCATTCAAGGTGTTATAGCACAACGGTGTTGTTTTCACCCTGGACATTGGTGGGCAGCAGGACGTTTATAATTAACTGCCTCAAGGCAGTCCATTTGGACTCAGGTCAGCCTGTCCCCACTCCTCAAGTCAGACACAGAGGTCGCCCGCCTAAAGACAGTACTGTGACTTGCTCAAAGGGTGGCAGTGATTCTGTGGGGTGGTGTAGCAGGCTGAGTGACTGTGTGGTTAGATGGGCCAAATTGCCACCCCAGTTGGTTGAGACAAGATGGCGTGGGCCCCCTTTCCCTTCTCAGGAGAAGCCCACATTTGACAACATGCATTGCCTGGGAGATGTCACCACTTCCTGGTTGTGCGTCGCTGGGCAGGCAGTGACTCTGCAACACGCTGATGTCATTCCCTTAGACCAACGCGACCCAGTCAGGAAGTGGGTCGTCCCCTTAAAGTTCAGTTACTGGTTCACCCTTGTGCTGTGTGAACGTGCTTCATTTTAGTAGCGCTGCTTTGAGCAGCTGCTACAAAGGCATCTTGTCACTTGATCATTGATTGAGATGTCCATCATAGACTGGGAGAATCGATACAGGGTGTTTTGATCCAGTACCATGAAGGCCAGTGTCAGTTTGTGGTCTGGTCCATGATGACTCGTAGTCTGGGAGCATAATGGCGGCACCCATGCAGAGGCATGGTTATCCTCAGAAATTGATGGCGTCCAAGAGAGCGGGTCCCATGTCATGGCGTGGTTATCTCCAGAAGATGATGGCGACCCCAATGCTGAACTTTGAGCATGTCACATCTTTTGCCGGGTAATGTTTCAGGGGTGCTTTGGTTGGCTATAAAAGTAGCACTTCAGGTGCTCCTGGGAGAACATGGCTGTGGTGAGCTTGCTCATTGGATGCGGTAGCGGATTGCTAGCCTGTAAAATAGGTCAAAAGGTGATGGCACCCATGAGGACCCCAAGCCATTCGCCATGTAAGCTTCCAAATCATCTCCAATGATTTTATGAGGTTGATTGCCCATTTTAAGTCCAACTTACTCTGCTTGAGTAGCCTCTGATGCATGTAGTCCAACCTGACAACTGTGACGTAGGTGTCCTGGATCAGGTTCTCAGTGTTTTGGGCGGCCAACACTGACTGGAAGTTCTACACTCATGCGAGTCCCTGCAGGGCCTGGACAAACTCATCTCTTGATTTACCCAGTCGCTGTTTGCAGATGTCCATCTCGTGCCGGGCATATACTTCATTGACTTTCTCTCACCACTGGTCCTTGAGTGTCTCCATTTACATTGAGGCATCCCTGATCATCAGGAACACTTGATGTCTGACCTGGGAGAAGAGGAGGTGCAGCTTGTTTGCCTCTATGGCCACAATTCTGGAGGAATTTTGCAGAAAGACCTCAAAGCAGCATAGCCAGATTTCAAAGCAGTCTGAGGCTTCTGGCAATTGTGGGTTGATCTCCAGCTTATCAGGCTTCAAGAGATGTTCCATCGCTGGAAAAAAATGATTGTAAATATAATTGATGCGCTATCAATAACTCGAAAGACTGGAGTTATACAACAATAGGCTTTTATTTATTGACCCAGGCTTCCTGGGGAGGGGTTATGGTGTTGGAGTCTTTTTACAGGGACAAGAGGGAAGAGCCACTGCTACAGTCACAGAACAGGGCGGAGCCAGATAAATGAGTGTACAGCAGATCTCTACAAAGGTGCAAAGGAGATTTACCTGTATTGGGAAACAGGTCTTATGAGGCAAGGTTTGCAGAGCTAGGACTTCTCTCTTTGGTGCATAGAATGATAAGAGTAGACTTAATAGAAGTCTTCAAGATTATGAGAAATATAGATAGAGTGGACAGTCAGTGCCCATTTCCCACGGTAGGAACAGCAAACCAATAGAAGTGTACATATATGGTGGGGGGGGGGGGGCGGTGTGATGTGTGTGTATAAAACTTTAATTTTGTGTAATGTTTCCATTTAATTCCTCCTTTCATGTCTAAGTGAGTGTATATTACTTGCCTTATTTACTTCATATTATCTATGCTCACTTTGCATCCATCTGTCTCCTTGCTTTCTACCTGCGGGATATTTTTCAGTTCATCACTTGTCTGGACATCATCATCCACAAAGTTATGTACTAATTTCCTTCAAAATGTTTTTTTTTTGCAGTTGGACCATTTCTTCAAGTATTTTTTCAGGTAACTGCATTATTCTTCAGTCATCATTTCATCAGGTAAACTGACATTTGGAGTTGCCCTAAGGTATGTGTGAATACCAGATAGGAACTGCACCAAACTATTCTGGTTTCCTGAGTTGGTTTTGGCAATCTTCCTCCAGGAGGTTTGAGAATGATTTCAGATTTATTGTCAGATACATAGATGACATCACATACTGAGTTTCCTTTTTCCTGCGGACGCAGCAGTAGTCCAAAAACTAATTGCACACAGTCTGAACATGTAAACAATCAAAAGAACTGTAAATAGATAATGAATGCAACCAAACTGATTGTACAATACAGGGAGAGACAGGAAAATCAATGAAGTGCACAAGTAAGATTCCTTAAATTATCCCTGATTGAGTTTATTGTTGAGATGGTGGAGGGGTAGCAGCTGTTCTTGAATCTGTTGGTGTGAGTCTTGTGACACCTATACCTCTTTCCTGATGGTGGGAGCGAGAACAGAGCGTGTGCTGGGTGGTGAGGGCCTTTGATGATGGCTGCTGCCCTTTGACGGCAGCGTTCCCTGTAGATGTACTCAATAGTGGGGAGGGTTTTGCCTGTAATGTCTTGGGGCTGTGTCCATTATCTTTTGGAGGGCTTTTCATTCAGGGGTGTTGGTGTCCCAGACCAGACCATAATGCAGCTGGTCAACACTCTTTCCACCACACATCTGTAGAAATTTGCCAAGGTTTCTGATGTCATACCAAGCCTCCACAAACTCCTGAGGGAGTAGAGGTGCTGACGTACCTTCTTCATAATGCCATTGGTGTGATGGGTCCAGGAAAAATCCTCCAAGACTCCCAAGAACCTATATGTGCTCACCCTCTCCACCAATGATCACTGGATTGTATACCTCTGGCTTTCCTTTCCTGAAGTCAACAATCAGCTCCTTAGTTTGGTGATATTGAGTTCAAGGTTGTTGTTAGTGTACCATTCAGCCAAGTTTTCAATTTCCATCCTGTATGCAGACACATCCCCATTCTTTATAGAACTCACTAGAGTGGTATCGTTGGGAAATTTGTAAATGGTGTTATTGTTGTACTGAGCTACACCATCGTAGGTGTAAAGTGAGTAGAGCAGCGGGCTAAGAACACAGCCTTGTGGTGCTCCAGTACTGATGGAGATTGTGAAGTTCTTACCAATCCTCACTGATTGTGGTCTAGAGATGAGGAAATCCACCAGTGGGAATGGTAGGTAATGTAGAATTTTGTTTAATTCCTCAAAGTTTAATGCTTACTCTCTATCCTATAAAAGTGAGTGAATTGTACAGAATTCTTTTGGTTAAGAATTCCAACCTGCCATCCACCCCATCAAGTCATGGTGTTCACTGCTAGGGAATGCTTCAACCCATCTTGTAAATTGGTCCATCATTATGAAGCAGTACTATTTTCTTCAGATGTAGGTAATGAACGTGCACTCAATGTGGATCTGTCCTCGATGCTTTGGTTGGTGTTGAAGTTGGAGTTAACAGGTTTACTAGTTCCACTCAGATTATGCACCACTAAAAATTATTGAATGACCTCCCATCATATCCTTCTCCATCAAGAGCAACTAATTAATGTATTTTTTTTAATTTTTAAAATTTTTCACACTGTAAACCATATCAATCAAAATACATACAAACATTTCCCTCTTAAATATACACAGTGGCATTTTCTCCCCTTTTTTCCCCCATACCTTCCCTCCCACCTTCCCACCCCCTTCCAAACCCATTAAACGTTCAACATATACAATTCAATAAAACCATTAAACAATGTCATCACACAATGAAAATAAACAAGAAAATTGTGTCATCTACTTTTACACACTGGGTCAGGTCATTTTGTCTTCTTCTCATTTTATCCTTTTAGGGCGTGGAGGTCCGTGGTAGGCCCTCTCTGTTGTGTTCCATGTACGGTTGTGATAGTACAGATCTATCACCAATGTACATAGTGTATATAGTTACTGTATCTAGACTGTGCTTACAGCGATTGGCTGAGAGCTAAGCCACACCTATTGTTTGGGCCTTAAAGGGTTGTGTCCCTAGCCAGGTCGGATCATTCCGGACTGGTCGGCCACCTGTGAAGAGCTCCGGTCTTTTGCTAATAAAAGCCTTGGTTTGGATCAACAAGTCTTTGGTTCTTTCGACGAGCTCTACAATTTTATTAGCAAAAAGAATTTTTTTTGAAAGGGATGGAGCGTTTAACTCGGCCAGAAAAACTTGATATCGACCCACAGTCAGCTACAGCCTTCAAAGCCTTTAACTTCTGGCTGCTGAACTTTGAAAACTTCCTGAGATTCATTCAGGTAGAGGAGGATAACCAGCGTCTAACAGCATTGCTGTCTATGGTGTCCTTGAGAGTCTACGAGAACATCCAGGATGAGACCACTTACACCGCAGCCATAAAGGTACTGAAAGGACTGTATGATCAACCGGTGAACAGAGTTCATGCCCGGCTCGTGCTTGCGTCAAGGAAGCAACAGCCCGGTGAGTCCAGCAGAGCATATTTACAAGTATTAAAGGCATTGGGCAAGGACTGTAACTGTGTGGACAAAACTGCTGCCGAGATCACAAACGATCTCGTCCGGGATGCCTATGTGGCCGGGCTCAGATCGAATGAAGTGAGGCTGCGCTTGCTCGAACAAGGGGTAGAAAAACTAGAGGACGTGGCCCGGATTGCAATCACAATGGAGGATGCAGCCTTAAAATCCACCGAGCTCTCTTGGGACTGGACCCCTCGTTCTGATGTGAGTAGAGTGCCCTTCTACCCTACCCCTGACGGCCTGTCGGCTGCTGCTACCCTCCCCCGTGCGGAACCGAAATGTTATTTCTGCGGGAGGGACAAGCACAGCAGATCCCAGTGCCCAGCAAGAAAAGCCAGGTGCCAGAAGTGCCTTAAAAACGGCCACTTTGCTGCAGTCTGTAGGTCTAAAATGGCCGCCAGCAAACACAGTGCCTCGTGTGAAGCCCAATCGCCGCTATCCCATTCAAACTCTTCTTCCCCAGAGCTCTCGTCCAATGAGAGCGAGGGCTCCCCTGCACGGCAACGCCTGACGTCACGGAGACGCCGAACCCGGAAGGGGCAGCCCACCGTCGCAACCATGGTGATGGCCTGCCTCTCGCCCCCGTGCGGAACACTTGTCACTACAGCCGCTGCTGCCGCCGCCACAGCCACCCCCGGGGCCGACGCTACCGCCGCTGCTGCCGCCGCCACGGACACCCCCGGGGCCGACGCTACCGCCGCTGCTGCCGCCGCCACAGCCACCCCCGGGGCCGACGCTACCGCCGCTGCTGCCGCCGCCACAGCCACCCCCGGGGCCGACGCTATCGCCGCTGCTGCCGCCGCCGCCACAGACACCCCCGGGGCCGACGCTACCGCCGCTGCTGCCGCCGCCACGGACACCCCCGGGGCCGACGCTACCGCCGCTGCTGCTGCCGCCACAGACACCCCCGGGGCCGACGCTACCGCCGCCGCAGCCACCCCCGCGGCCAACCAGGTGCTCACCCTAGCGTCCATCGCTGACGACCGCCAGGGCCCGACCACCGATCACGAGCAACTACAAACCCCACTACTTACCATTCACCTGCCACAACAGCACTTCCGGGAGGTTCTCCAACCTTCTCCTCGAGCGTTGACTACGTCATCCCGTTGCGTGACGTCATCCCGTTGCGTGACGTCATCGCGCAAAACTCGCCTGTCAACTGCTTCAATAACATTAAACCAGCAATGCTCTCATCCCCTCACCAGAGCAATGGAACTGATTAAAGTGCATGGACACTACACCAATTGCTTATTTGACTCTGGGTCAACTGACAGTTTTATCCAGCCAGATCTGGCCCTCCGTTGGGGACTGGACATTATCCCCACTACCCAGAGGATCTCATTAGCGACGAGGTCGCACTCGACTGGGATAAAGGGGTATTGCATCGCCACGCTGGAAGTACAGGGCGTGACGGTCACCCACTTTAAATTATTCGTCCTTCCCCAATTGTGCGCCCCAGTGTTGCTGGGATTAGACTTCCAGTGTCAGTTCCAAACGGTGTCCCTACACTTTGGGGGACCCCACGCCCCCCTCTCGGTCTGCCATCGCCCCACTCCCGAAGCACCCGAGCAACCCGCCCCCGTGCCCCGGGGCCAATCCTGCGGCCTTTCCACACTCCGGATTGCCCCGCCAGCACTCTTCGCAAACCTCACCCCTGGCTGGAAGCCTGTGGCCACCAAAAGTCGGCAATATAGTTACGAAAACAGGCAATTCATTAGGAGTGAGGTGCGTAGATTGCTGGATGAGGGCATCATCGAACCCAGTTCAAGCCCCTGGAGAGCCCAGGTGGTGGTTGTCAAGAATGGGGAAAAACTACGGATGGTGGTCGACTATAGCCAGACCATTAACCGCTTCACACTCCTGGATGCGTACCCCCTGCCACGCATCACGGATGTGGTGAACCAGATCGCCCAGTACCGCATTTTCTCCACTATTGACTTACGTTCGGCCTACCACCAGCTCCCGATCCGCTGCGAGGACCGACCATTCACGGCCTTTGAAGCGAATGGGCGGCTATATCAATTTCTCAGGGTACCATTCGGGGTCACAAATGGTGTCGCGGTCTTCCAGCGGGAAATGGACAGGATGGTGGACCAGAACGGGCTAACCGCTACCTTCCCGTATCTGGACAATATCACCATCTGTGGCCACGACATGCAGGACCATGACGCCAACCTAGACAAATTTCTTCAAACTGCCCGTCAGCTAAACCTGACTTACAATTTGGACAAGTGTGTTTTCCGGACCACACGACTCGCTATTCTAGGTTGTGTGGTGGAAAACGGGATAGTCATGCCAGATCCTGACCGCATGCGTCCCTTAATGGACTTACCCCCCCCACATACCCAGAAAGCTCTCAAACGCTGCCTGGGCCTTTTCTCTTATTACGCCCAATGGGTTCCAAACTACGCCGACAAGGCACGTCCTCTTATCAAGACCACCTCTTTTCCCCTCTCGACCGAAGCCACAGCGGCTTTCGATCGAATCAAATCTGACATCGCTGCTGCGACGCTGCACGCGATCGATGAGTCTGTCCCGTTTCAAGTCGAGAGCGATGCATCCGACTTCGCCCTGGCAGCCACCTTGAACCAGGCCGGTCGGCCTGTAGCCTTCTTCTCCAGAACCCTCCAGGGTCCGGAGAGTAGACACTCCTCGATCGAGAAGGAGGCCCAGGCCATAGTTGAAGCGGTACGTCGTTGGAGACATTACCTCGCTGGGAGGCGCTTTACACTGTTGACTGATCAACGCGCGGTCTCCTTCATGTTCAGCAACACCCAGCGTGGTAAGATAAAAAACGACAAAATCGCCAGATGGAGAATCGAACTCTCCACCTTTAACTATGACATCCTGTACCGGCCTGGTAAGCTCAACGACCCGCCTGACGCGCTCTCCAGGGGGACGTGCGCCAGCATACAGATGGACAGACTACGGAAACTCCATGAGGCGCTCTGTCATCCAGGGGTCACTAGGTTTGCTCACTTTGTCAAGGCGCGCAACTTACCCTACACAGTTGAGGAGATCCGCTCCATGACCCGAGCCTGTTCGGTGTGCGCCGAATGCAAGCCCCACTTCTTCCGTCCGGATAACTCCCACGTCATCAAAGCCACCCGCCCCTTCGAGCGTCTTAGCGTAGACTTTAAGGGACCCCTACCGTCGACCAACCGTAATACCTACATCCTTACGGCCATCGACGAATACTCCCGCTTCCCATTCGCTGTGGCCTGCCCAGACACCACTGCCACCTCAGTGATACAGGCCCTTCACAGTATTTTCACCATCTTCGGGTACCCCAATTCCATCCACAGTGATAGGGGGTCCTCATTCATGAGTGCAGAGCTGCAACAGTACCTTCTGGAGTGTGGTATTGCTTCAAGCAGGACCACGAGCTATAACCCACGCGGTAATGGCCAGGTCGAGAGGGAGAATGCCACCATATGGAGAGCGGTTACACTGGCTCTCCGGTCTAAAGGTCTCCCCACCTCTCACTGGCAGGAGGTTCTCACTAGTGCCTTACACTCCATCCGCTCCCTCCTATGTACTGCAACAAATGCCACCCCCCACGAAAGGATGTTCCTTTTCCCGAGGAAATCCGAATCGGGAACCACTGTACCGGCATGGCTCACCGTCCCTGGCCCCGTCCTTTTGCGACGCCACGTCCGGCACTCAAAGAACGACCCCTTGGTCGACCGAGTGACTCTACTCCACGCGAACCCACATTACGCATACGTGGAGTTCCCAGACGGGCGGGAGGACACTGTTTCGGTGCGGGACCTAGCTCAGGACGCGGTAGACCCAGCAAACCCCCCAACTCCTTATGCTCCAGGCCCCGTGCCGCAACAGAAGGACCAACAGCACCCCAATGACTCGGGCCACCCTGCCGACAAAACGACTGGGGAATTGAGTGACGGAGCAGTCGCACCCGATGAGCCCGCTGGTGACACCACTCCAGCCACCCCAATCCCGGCACCACGGCGGTCACGCCGGATGGTCAGACCCCCTGACCGCTACAGTCCTTGACCTACCCCTTCCTTTTCATTCTCTCCCTCGTTTTTGTTTTTTTTTTTCCCGGGTCAATTCTCCAAGAAGGGGTGAATGTGATAGTACAGATCTATCACCAATGTACATAGTGTATATAGTTACTGTATCTAGACTGTGCTTACAGCGATTGGCTGAGAGCTAAGCCACACCTATTGTTTGGGCCTTAAAGGGTTGTGTCCCTAGCCAGGTCGGATCATTCCGGACTGGTCGGCCACCTGTGAAGAGCTCCGGTCTTTTGCTAATAAAAGCCTTGGTTTGGATCAACAAGTCTTTGGTTCTTTCGACGAGCTCTACAACGGTTCCCAAATTTGTTCAAATAAATAAATAAATAGATAAATAGATAATTTAAAAAAAATTATATGTTATTTTTTCCAATGGAATACAGTTATTCATTTATATGTACCATTGCTGTATTTTCAGGCTCTCTTCTGATTTCCAGGTTGACATTGTACATTTTTTTGCTACAGCTAAGGCTATCATAATAAATCTTTTTTGTGCTTCATCCAGTTTGAGGCCTAATTTTTTACTTCTTATATTACTTAGAAGAAAGATCTCTGGATTTTTTGGTATGTTGCTTTTTGTGATTTTATATAATACCTGATTTAGATCTTCCCAAAACTTTCTCACTTTCTCACATGCCCAGATTGCATGTACTGTTATTCTCATTTCCTTCTTATAGTGAAAACATCTATCTGATAATGTTGGATCCCATTTTTTTAAACCTTTTGGGGCATTGTATATATAACCTGTGTAACCAATTATACTGTATCATGTGTAACCTTGTGTTTATTATATTCTTCATAGTTCCAGAGCATAACTTTTCCCATATTTCATTTTTTATCTTTATCCTTAAATCTTTTTCCCACTTTTGTTTGGGTTTATAACTTATTTCATCATTTTCCTTCTCTTGCAGCTTGATGTACATGTTTGTTATAAATTTTTTTATTATCATTGTTTCTGTAATCACATATTCAAAGCTGCTTCCTTCTGTTTCCCAATTTATCCTTTAAGTAGGATTTCAGTTGATGGTATGCAAACATTGTACCATGAGTTATTCCATATTTGTACTTCATTTGTTCAAATGTTAATAAATTATTTCCCAAAAAACAATTTTCTTTTCTTTTAATTCCTTTTCTCTCCCATTCTCTAAAGGAAAGGTTATCTATTATAAAAAGGATTAGTTGATTTTGGGTCAATAATAATTTTAGTAGTTGGTAATTTGTTTTTTATTCCTTTCTAAGTGAATCTTCTTCCATATATTGAGTAAATGATGCAGTACTGGTGAGCTTTTATAATGCACCAGCTTTTCATCCCACTTATAAAGTATATGTTCCGGTACCTTCTCCCCTATTTTATCTCGCTCTATCTTAGTCCAATCTGGTTTTTCCCTTGTCTGATAAAAATCTGATAAATACCTTAATTGTGCTGCTCTATATAATTTTTAAAGTTGAGGAGTCACGTGATGGAGTAGTGGCCGGTCGGGGAACTCCAGCCCTCTCCGGAAAAGTTAAAAAAAAACAGAGAAAATACAAAGGCACAAACACGAAAATTAAAATAAAGTGAAAGTAAAGGTGGGAAGAAAATGGCAGCGAAGAAAGAAAAGTCGAAGCAACGGGAAGAGAAGAAGAAAAGACATCGGAAGAAGAAGGTGAAGGCCTTACCTGTCCGAGGAGGCCCGCTGTGGAGAGAGAAGCCCGCTCCCTCAGGTTAATCGAAGTCCCGAGCTCGGGACTACAAAAATGGCTCGCGGAGCCAAGCAAAAGTGCGCAACCGTGCATGCGCGAGGAGTCGCACATGGGCGATGCGCAAGACAAAAAAAACACTGACGGGAGGGGGGACCAGCTGAGGAGTCGATCTCCACAGCTGAAATTGACAGCCACAACACAGCAGCAAGAGGAGAACATAGAAAACAACGAGAACAAGAAAGAAGAGAGTAAAAGGAAATCAAAGAAACAACAGATGACCAACCCAGAGGAAGAAGAAGAGGAAGAACACAGAGAAATGGAAGAAGAAGGGAAGGGCAAGTACATAGATATATATTTTTTTAAAGAATATATGGAATCAATAAAAGAATGGCAATCACAAGAATTTAGTAAAATAAAAAGAAGAATAAAAAGTACAGAAGAAAAAATGAATAGATTAGAGATGGTCATGTCAGATATAGGAAAAAGAGTGGACAAGGTGGAAGAACGAGAAACAGCCATAGAAATGGAAGTAGATGACTTAAAAAAGAAGTTAGAAGAATCTAATAAAAAAGTTAAAGAGACACAAGAGCTGTTAGCTCAGAAGATAGATATAATGGAAAATTATAATAGAAGAAATAATATAAAGATAGTGGGCCTTAAGGAAGATGAAGAAGGCAAGAATATGATAGAATTTATAAAAGATTGAATCCCCAGGGTCCTAGGAAGACCAGAATTACAGGAAGAAATGGAAATGGAAAGGGCACATAGAACATTAGCTCCTAAACCACAACCACAACAAAAACCAAGATCCATTTTAGTAAAATTCCTAAGATATCAACAAGAGAAAATATATTGGAGAAAGCAATGAAGAAAATAAGAGAAGACAAAAAGCCACTGGAATACAAAGGACAAATTTTTTTTTCTATCCATCCAGATATAAGTTTTGAACTCCTGAAGAAGAGGAAGGAGTTTAATACAGCAAAAGCGATCCTATGGAAAAAAGGATATAAATTTATGCTAAAGTACCCAGCGGTACTTAAAATAGTTATTCCAGGGCAGCAAAACAGACTATTCTCGGATCTGGAGGAAGCACGAAAATTTGCAGAACTACAAAACAGACAGAGAGATGAAGACATGTAACGAGAGCAAAAATGACCACGAACTATATGTATGTGTGTATATGGGTATATATATATATATATATATATATATATGTGTGTGTGTGTGTGTGTGTGTGTGTATATGTATCTATGTGTGTACATGTGTGTATGTATGTTTAAAAGAAAACATATATAGATAAGAATTAATAAGGGAAAGTAAGGGAAGAGAGGAAGTAAGGAGGGAATTAAGAGAGTGACCTTTGTTATATATGAAGATTAAAATCTTTTCTGGGGGGATGGGTGGGGAAGAATTACGGTCACTGCGAAATCAGTTGACGTTTGCGAGTGATTTCGCAAATCCAAATGGAGAGGGGAGATGTGGTTGCCCGACAAGGGACAAAGGGCAACTCAGGAAGGGGAGGGGATAATGGGGTTAAAGGATTTTAAGATAGGAGAGAAATGGAAATATTTTATGTTTTAGAAATGTTGTATTATAATGTGCTTAAAAAAAGAAAACAGAAATGGATAAGAAGGAAAGGTGATGATGAGGAAACGGAAAGGAAAGATAAACAAAGTATAAGGTGACTATGTTGAATTATGTGACTTTAAATATTAATGGAATACATAACCAAATCAAAAGGAAGAAACTGTTAAATTTATTGAAAAAATTGATACAGCATTCATACAAGAGACACACTTAATCGAAGTGGAACACAAGAAATTAAAGAGAGATTGGATAGGACATATAACAGCAGCATCATATAATTCAAACGCTAGAGGAGTAGCTATATTAATCAGTAAAAATGTACCAATCAAAATAGAAGAGGAAATAATAGATCCAGCAGGGAGATATGTAATGATAAAATGTCAGATATATTTGGAGTTTTGGAATTTACTCAATGTATATTCACCTAATGAAGAAGATCAAAAATTTAAGCAAGATATCTTTTTGAAGATAGCAGATACGCAAGGGAACATACTAATAGGAGGGGATTTCAATCTTAATTTGGATTCAAACATGGATAAAACTGGAAAAAAAATTAATAGAAAGAACAAAGTAACCAAGTTTATAATTAAATCGATGCAAGAAATGCAACTTTTGGATATATGGAGGAAACAACACCCAAAGGAAAAGGAATATTCATATTATTCGGGCAGACATAAAACATACTCAAGAATAGACCTATTCCTGTTTCAGCTCACATGCAAGAGAGAGTTAGGAAAACAGAATATAAAGCTAAACTATTATCAGACCACTCACCCCTGTTATTGACAATAGAATTAGAGGACATCACACCAAGAATGTATAGATGGAGATTAAACTCCATGCACTTAAAAGGCAGGATTTTAGATAATTCATTGAATGACAAATTAAAATGTACTTTGAAATAAATACGGAATCAGTGAAAGATAAGTTTATACTATGGGACGCAATGAAAGCATTCATCAGAGGGCAAATAATAAGTTATGTAACCAAGATGAAGAAGGTCTACAACCAGGAAACAGAACAGTTGGAAAGGGAAATAGAAAATATAGAAAAAGAATTAGCAATGAAGGATAACACAACTAAAAGAAGAGAATTGGCAGATAAAAAAATAAAATATGAAACACTACAAACATATATGGTGGAAAAGAACATAATGAAGACAAAACAGAAATATTATGAACTAGGAGACAAAACGCACAAAATTCTAGCGTGGCAGCTTAAGACAGAACAAACTAAGAGAATGGTATTGGCATTAAGGAAAAAAGACAAGCAAATCACATATAATCCAATGGAGATTAATGAAAACTTTAGAGAATTCTACGAACAACTATATCAAACTGAAAACGAAGGGAAAGAAGATAAAACAGATGAATTTTTAACTATAATTGAACTACCGAAATTACAAACAGAGGAACAAAATAAATTAACAAAGAACAAATACAGGAGATAATAAAAAAACTACCGAACAATAAAACATCAGGAGAGGATGGATTCCCAATAGAATTCTATAAAACATTTAAAGATTTATTAATTCCTCCCCTTCTGGAAGTAATCAACCAGATTGATAAAACACAAAGCTTACCAGAGTCATATAAAGCAGCAATAATTACAGTAATACCAAAGACAGGGAAAGATCCACTTATACCAGTGTCATATAGACCAATATCTTTACTTAACACGGATTACAAGATAATAGCTAAACTATTAGCAAACAGATTAGCCGACTATGTACCAAAAATAGTAAATCTAGACCAAACTGGATTTATTTAAAAAAGACGAACAACAGACAATATCTGTAAATTTATTAACTTAATTCATGCAGTAGAAGGAAATAAAACTCCAACAGTAACGGTTGCTTTAGACGCAGAGAAGGCCTTTGACAGAGTAGAATGGAATTATTTATTCAAAGTACTACAAAAATTCAGCTTACCAGAGAAATATATTAATTGGATTAAAGCATTATATAAGGGGCCATTGGCGAAAATGACAGTAAACGGATATATATCAAAACAATTTAACTTAAGCAGATCAACAAGGCAGGGATGCGCACTATCTCCTTTATTGTTCGCATTAGCCATAGAACCACTGGCAGAACTGATAAGAACAGAAAATAAAATAAAAGGGATAAAAATAAAAGACAAGGAATATAAAATCAGTCTATTTGCAGATGACGTTATAATATACTTAGTAGAACCAGAAATATCAATAAAAGAATTACATAGGAAATTGAAGGAATATGGAGAAGTGTCGGGGTACAAGATTAACGCAAATAAAAGCGAAGCAATGCCAATGAATGATGCGGATTTCTCAAAATTTGAGAAAGAATCACCATTCAGATGGCAAGCGCAAGCAATGCGATATCTAGGTATACAAATAAATAAAAACCTCAGCCATCTATATAAACTCAATTATTATCCACTAATGAAAAAATTACAAGATGACTTAGAACATTGGAAAGATTTACCACTAACACTGATAGGAAGGATAAACTGTATTAAAATGAACATTTTTCCAAGGATACAATATTTATTTCAGACATTAACAATACGATTAACAGAGAAATTTTTTAAGGATTTAAAGAAAATAATAAGGAAATTTTTATGGAAAGGGGGGAAACCGAGGATAGCACTAGATAAATTAACAGAATGGTATAAGCAAGGAGGCTTACAATTGCCAAACTTAAAAAATTATTATAGAGCCGCACAATTAAGATACCTATCAGATTTTTATCAAACAAGGGAAAAGCCATATTGGACTAGATTAGAACTAGATAAAATAGGGGAGAAGATACCTGAACATATATTATATAAATGGGATGAAAAATTGGTACTACATAGAAATTCTCCGGTATTGCATCATCTGCTCAACATTTGGAAGAAGATTCATGTAGAAAGGAATAAAACAAATTACCAACTACCAAAACTAATACTGGCGCAAAATCGGCTAATCCCTTTTACAATAGATAACCTTTCCTTTAGAGAATGGGAGAAAAAAGGGATCAAAAGAATAGAGAATTGTTTTTCAGGAAATAAACTATTATCCTTTGAACAATTGAAGGATAAATGTAATATAACTGACGATACAAGGTTGGCATACTACCAACTGAAATCCTACTTGAAGGACAAATTGGGAAACAGTCTGAGGTTACCAGAAGGAAGTAATTTTGAATATGTGATTACAGATACAATGATAATCAAAAAATTTATAACAAACATGTATATTAAACTACAAGAAAAGGAGAATGAGGAAACAAATGGTAAAACCAAACAAAAATGGGAACAAGATTTAAGCATAAAGATAAAGAATGAAACATGGGAGAAACTATGCTCCGAAACCATGAGAAATACAATAAACACAAGGTTACTCATGATACAATATAACTGGATGCACAGGTTATACATTACACCTCAAAAGTTAAATAAATGGGACCCAACAGTATCAGACAGATGTTTTCGCTGTAAAAAGGAAACGGGAACAACAGTTCATGCAATCTGGACATGTGAGAAAGTGAAAAATTTTTGGGAAGATCTAAACCAGATACTAAATAAAATCACAAAAAGCAATATACCAAAAAACCCAGAGATCTTCCTCCTAAGTAATATAAAAAACAAAGAATTTGGACTTGATTTGGATGGAGCACAAGAAAGATTTGTTATGATAGCCCTAGCTGTAGCAAAAAAATGTATTATGTCAACCTGGAAATTAGAAGATAATTTGAGAATACAGCAATGGTATATAGAAATGAATAAATGTATTCCATTAGAAAAAATAACATACAATTTAAGAAATAACATTACAATATTTGAACAAATATGGGAGCCATACATGAAACACAATAGAAAAAACCTACCGTAGACATCTACCACCTAAAATGACAGAAGGAGAAGATAATGAAAAGAACTGATTCAGTGGAATTTCTTGTTTATTTTTATTGAGTGACAACATCGTTTAACGGGTTTAATGTATCTTAGATTCTGAACTTTAAATAAGTGGGATGGAGGAGGGAAGGGGGGGGGGATAAAATGACACTGTATATATTTGAAAAGGAAATGTATGTATCTTGATCAATATGGTTTATAGTGTGAAAAATAAAAAATTTTTTTTTTAAAGTTTGGTAACTGCAAACCACCTTGTTTGTACCACTCTTAATTTATCTAATGCTGTCCTCTGTTTCCCCCCTTTTCATAAAAAATTCCTTATTATTCTCTTTAGTTCATTGAAGAACTTCTCTGTTAAGGGAATTGGTAATGATTGAAATAAATATTGCATCTTTGGGAAGACATTCATTTTAATGCAATTTACCCTCCCTATCAACGTTAGTGGTAATTCTTTCCAATGTTCTAAGTCTTCCTGTAATTTCTTCATTAATGGCTGATAATTTAATTTGTGCAGGTGGCTTATCTAATCTAATACTTAGGTATCGATTGCTTGTGTTTGCCATTTAAATGTTGATTCTTTTTTAAATTCTGTATAATCCGCATTACTCATTGGCATCGCTTCACTTTTATTTGCATTGATCTTGTACCCCGATATTTCTCCATATTCCTTCAATTTCTTATGTAGTTCTTTTATTGATATTTCTGGTTCTGTTAAGTATGCTATGATATCATCTGCAAATAAACTGATTTATACTCCTTCTCCTTTATTTTTATCCCTTTTATTTTCTGTTCTTATCAGTTCTGCCAATTCGTCTATTGCTAAAGCAAACAGTAAGGGAGATAGTGGACATCCCTGCCTAGTTGACCTACTTGATTTAAATTGGTTCAATACATATCCATTTACTGTCACCTTCACCAATGGTCCCTTATATAAAGCTTTAATCTAATTAATATATTTTTCTGGTAGATTGAGCCCCTGTAATACTTTGAATAAATAATTCCATTCTACCCTGTCAAAGGCTTTTTCTGTGTCTAAATTAATAAATTTACAGACATTATCCGCTGTTTGTCTTTTCTTAATAAATCTAGTTTGATTTTGTTTTATTATTTTTGGTACACAGTCGGCCAATCTGTTTGCTAATAATTTTGCTATTATCTTATAATCTGAAGTAGAGATATTGGTCTATACGATACTGGTGTTAGTGGATCCTTCCCTGTCTTTGTATTACTGTAATTATTGCTGTCTTACATGAATCTGGCAAGTTTTATGTTTCTTCTATCTGGTTCATTACTTCCAGGAGAGGAGGAATGAATAACTCTTTAAATGTTTTATAGAATTCTATTGGGAATCCGTCCTCTCCAGGCATTTTATTGTTCGGCAGCTTTTTTAATATATCCTGTATTTCCTTTATTTCAAATGGTTTCATCAGCTTGTTTTGCTCCTCCTCTTGCAATTTCAGCAGTTCAATTCTAGCTTAAAAACTCTTCTATTTTGTCTTCTTTCCCATCGTTCTCAGTTTGGTATAATTGTTCATAAAATTCCTTAAAGTTCTCATTAATCTCCATTGGATTATCTGTAATTTGTTTGTCCCTTTTCCTTGATGCAAATACAATCCTTTTAGCTTGTTCTGTTTTAAGTTGCCAGGCTAATATTTTGTGTGTTTTTTCTCCTAGCTCATAATATTTTTGCTTTATTTTAATTATGTTCTTCTCCACCTTAAACGTTTGTAATGTTTTGTATTTTATTTTTTTTTCCGCCCATTCTCTTTTTGTTATATCATCCCTTGTTGCTAGTTATTTTTCTGTACTTACTATCTCCCTTTCCAACTGTTCTATTTTCCGATTGTAGTCCTTTTTCATCTAAGTCACATAACTTATTAGCTGCCCTCTAATGAAGGCTTTCATTGCATCCCATAATATAAATTTGTCTTTCACTGATTCCGTATTTATTTCAAAGTACATTTTAATTTGGTGTTCAATAAATTCTCTAAATTCCTGTCTTTTAAGTAGCATGGGAGTTTAACCTCCATCTATATGTTCTTGAGGGGGAGGACGTGGACCTGTCCTCGGGCCTGCGCAAAGGAGCTTTTAGGTGGAGTGCAGTGCGCGCAGTACTGACACCCAACCCCAACCAACCAATTTTCCCTTGCAACCGCTGCAATCGTGTCTGCCTGTCCCGCATCGGACTGGTCAGCCACAAACGAGCCTGCAGCTGACGTGGACTTTTTACCCCCTCCATAAATCTTCGTCCGCGAAGCCAAGCCAAAGAAAGAAAGATATGTTCTTGGTTGGATGTCCTCCAGTTCTATTGCTAATAACAGGGGTGAGTGATCAAATAGCAATCTAGCTTTATATTCAGTTTTCCTAACTCTCCCTTGAATATGGGCTGACAACAAAAACATATCAATCATTGAGTATGTTTTATGCCTACCCGAATAATATGAGTATTCCTTCTCTCTTGGGTGCTGCCTCCTCCATATATCCATAAGTTTCATTTCCTGCATTGATTTAACCATAAATTTGGCCACTTTATTCTTTTTCCTAGTCTTTTATCCAGTTTTATCCAATGTTGGGACCAAATTAATGTTAAAATCCCCTCCTATCAATATATTTCCCCTGCATATCTACAATCTTCCAAAAAAATATCTTGCATAAACTTTTGATCTTCTTCATTAGGTGCATATATATGGATCAAATTTCAGAATTCTGAATATATCTGACACTTTATCATTATCTACCTCCCTGCTGGATCTATTATTTCCTCCTCTATTTTGATTGGTACATTTATATTTATTAATATAGCTACACCTCTGGCTTTTGAATTATATGATGCTGCCGCTACGTGCCCTACCCAGTCACTCCTTAATTTATTATATTCCACTTCAGTTAGATGTGTTTCCTACACAAATGCTATGTCTATTTTTTCTTTTTTCAGGAAATTTAATAGCCTTTTTTGTTTAATTTAGTTATGTATTCCATTAATATTTATAGTCATATAATTCAACATGGCCATCGCATATTCTGTTTATACCTCATTTCTGCTTCCTCATCACCACCTTCCCCCTTTTCCCCATTTTCATCTCTCAGTTTTCCCTTTTTGAACTCAATGTATGACAAAACTTTTAAAACATAAAATACTTCAACAATTCCCAAATCTAAAATTCCCTTAACCCCCAAATGTCCCCCCGCCCCTCTCTGAGTTTCCCCTTGTCCTTTGCTGGGCAACCACACTCCCCTCTCTATTTGGATTGCGAACCCGCTCACAAGCGTCAACTGATTTCGCAGTAACTATTATTCTCTCCCACCCAACCCCCCCAGAAAAGACTTTTATCTTCACATATAACAAAGCTCACCCTCTTTTTTCCCTTTACTTCCTTTCTTCCCTTTTCTTTCCCTTCTTTAGTTCTTACTTGTATATTATCTTTACATCTTTATATGTAGTTTGTCGTCGTTCTTCATTCTTGTTACATCTCTTCATCTCTCCTTCTGTCCTGCAGATGTTCTGCAAATTCTCATGCTTTCTCCAGATCCGAGAACAGTCTGTTTTGCTCCCACGGGATAAATATTTTAAGCACAGCTGGATATCTTAACATAAATTTATAGCCTTTTTTCCATAGGATCAATTTTGCTGTGTTAAACTCCTTCCTCTTCTTTAGGAGTTCAAAACTTACGTCTGGATAAAAAAAAATTGACCCTTTTATTCCAATGGTTTTTTGTCTTCTCTAATTTTATTCCTTGCCCACTCCAGTATATTTTCTCTTGTTGTGTATCTCAGAAATTTTACTAAAACGGATTTTGGTTTTTGTTGTGTCTGTGGTTTAGTAGCTAGTGTTCTGTGTGCCCTTTCTATTTCCATTCCTTCCTGTGTTTCTGGCATTCCCAGGACCTTTGGGATCCATTCTTTTATAATTTTTTTCATATTTGTGCCTTCTTCATCTTCCTTTAGGCCCACTATCTTTATGTTGTTTTGCCTACTATAGTTTTCCATTATATCAATCTTCTGAGCTAACTTTTTTGTCACTTTCTTCCAATTTTCTTCTTAAGTCATTCACTTCCATTTCTATAGCCATTTCTCATTCTTCAACATTTTCTAATCTTTTCTTTATTTCTGTCATGACTAGCTCTATTCTACTCACTTATTTCTTCTGTACTTTTCATTTTTCTTTTCATTTCACAAAATTCTAATGTCAATCATTCTTTTAATGCTCTCATTTGTTCTTGAAATTTTAAAAAATCTATATACTGTCCATCTACACAAAGGAGAAGTTTGCCATTAACTCCAAACTGGACATCCTTCAATTACAGGTTTGTGATTGTAGTCCATAAGCATTCATCTCATGTTCTTGGTCTGCGGCCAAAACTGTGTAGTCGATACCTTGATCTACAGACAAAACCTTGAGTGGAGCAGAGCGGGAAAGTGCATCAGCTATTACATTGTCTTTTCCAGAAATATGTAGTATTTTTATGGATAATTCTGAAATGAATGATAATTGCCATTGTTGTTGAGCTGACCTGGGAAAATGCAAATGTTAAGGGCTCATGGTTGATGTACATTGTAAAATGTACATTGTAAAATGTCTGCCCTCCAAAAAAATAAAGGAAGAGTCGAATAGACAAGTAAATGGCCAAAAGCTCCTTATCAAAAGCACTGCACTTCTCTGCTTCACGAAGATGGAGGCTGAAGAATGCTAACAGTTTCCATTGCCCATTGACATATTAATGAAGTGCGCCTTGTACAACCATATTGGAAGCGTCTGTAGAAAAGGCAGTGGCTCCATTTAAAACTGGGTAATTGAGTATAGTGACATGAGTCAGCAAATCTTTCTCTCTTCAGTCCAATGGATGGTTCTGGTGTTTCTAGGCAGTAAATTGAAAAAGAGGCTTCATTATACGAGCTGCTCCTGGAAGAAACCGATCGTAAAAATTTACCATTCCCAAGAATTCCTGCAGGATTTTAACTGTAGCAGTTCTTGAGTACTTGGTAATGGCATCAACTTTAGATGGTAGCAGTCATGCCTTCCTGAATAATCCTATGCCCCAAGAAATCACTAATTTCTTGTCTAAAAAACCATTTATCTGGATTGATGATCAGTCCAAACTTTTGAAGATGAATAAAAAGTGCACGAAGATGTTTCAAATATTCTTCCTTTGTCCCACTGGCCACTAAAATTTCATCGCGGTAAAGGAAGTCATTGGTCATACCACGTCATAAAGCATCTATCACCTATTGAAATGATTGAGTGGAATTCTTTAATCCAAATGGCATTCATAAAAATTTGAAAAACCCAAATGGGATATTTATTGCTGTTTTTGGAATGTATTCTGGCTCTACCGGCACTTGGTGATAGCCATACACCAAGTCTATTTTGGAGAAATAGCTCCATGCAAATTAGCTGAGTAATCCTGAATATGAGGTATCTGATAACAATCCGGAATGGTGGCATCATTAAGCCACCTGCAATCTTCACAAGGTTGCCAACCTCTATTGTGTTTTGGGACCATATGTAATGGGGATGCCCAAACTGTTGGACCTACGAATTATGTCTAGCTCCTCCATCTTGGCAAACTCTTCCTTAGCTAAGCGCAGGTTCCCTGGAGGCAAGTGGCGCACTTTAGCGTGGCCCTTAGTACAAATGCGATGAGTAACACTGTGCTTTGCAATGGAGGCAGAAAATTGTAGAGTAGTAATCTCAGGGAAATCTTCCAACAGCTTGGAGAATTCATCAACTGGTTTACCTAATGTTTGAAGGCTCAGAGCAGGGGTATAGATGTCCATCAAAGGAATAGTCTGAAAAGTAGTTCCATCTATTAGCCAATGCCCTTTGAAGTTGACAAGGAATGAATAAGCCCGAAGAATATCTACACCAAACAAAGGTTGGGATACTGCTGCTATAATAAATGGCCAAGTGCAGAGATGATTTTCAAACTTGACATTCATCTTCCTGATGCCAAAGGTCGGAATGTTGGAACTGTTAACTGCTCAAAGTTGCAGGTCTGGGGTAGTATGGCATGTGTCAAAACCGGTGGGTGGAAATACACTAACTTCTAGACCCATGCCCACCAGAAATTTTCTCTGGGTCGACTGGTTCCATACATATAGTAGGCTTGCAGGTTTCTCGCCAACCACTGTAGGCCTTACTGGCAGTTGGCCTGGGCGTTTCTGGCAAATGGGCAGGTGGAAGGCATTTGCGGGCATTTACTTCCCAATGGCTGAGGTGATAACCCCAAGACGAGGTGACCACACGTTGCTTGTTTTTGGGCGTTGCCTGCTTGTTGGGAGTGATGTGCTAAGGGGTCAATATCAGAGGGGTTGGTTGTGCAGAATTGTCTTTCCTTCCTATGCTTTTTAGCCAGCCATAGGATGTCTGCCTCTGCCATTACAGCCCTTGGGTCTTCAAATGAACACAGATAACAAGAGCCTGGCATTCGCTCAAAATAGAGTTGCTCAAATAACATATTGGGACTTTCGTCAGATGCCAGGAAAAGCATTTCATCCATTAGTTCTGAAGGAGCGCGGTCTCCCAACCCATCAAAATGTAATAGTTTGGCTGCCTTTTCCCTTCGGGACATACTATATACCTGTAATAAAAGTGCTTTTAAAGCATCATACTTGCTGGTATGTGGTGGACCTGTTGGAAGTTGCTGACCCTCTTAGCAAGGCCTGATCCAGGGCACTGACAAGATGGTAATAGTGAGTGGTGTCCAACTTGACTTTGCGAAGGTGAAGTTGTGCTTCAGCCTGTTGGAACCACAGTTCAGGCTCAGCTGTCCAGAAGGGTGGTAGCTTCATAGCAACAGCTGCAGAGTCCATGTTTGTCCAAAAGTACTTTTTTGGATTGTCGGGGTAACCAATTATGGCCACTGGAATCTCAGAGGACATGATGAAATAACCACACAAGGCATTTCTAGAATGAATCAAATGGATTTACTCTTCATCACCCACACAACCTTTTAAAATCTAGAATCAGGGGCTCAACACACTCTGACCTCATCATGTGCTGACATCGCAGGGCTGGTTCAATACCTCCTGGAAGTTTTAGTGCCGCCATAGCACTGCTACATTATCAATATTGTTCCGTTTAGTATGTTGTCTACCATATTATCTCTTTAACAATGTTTCCCCAATAGTTTGGGGAGTCTTTACACACTCCATCTGATTCACTCCATCTGCCATTCCTATCATTCTCCTTTTGCTGCTTCATGGTGGACTTGAAATCCTGATAGAGGCTATTAATCCTCAACATTCTGAAGTTCAGCTATTTTCTTGTAACCCCTTCTGCTGAGCTGTTGCTCAACAGTTCTGGCATGTCGATTTTATGTGCCTTCACTTAAATCACTGCTGTTGGAGCTTTTGATAACGGACAGCAATTACCAATTTTGAAGTGTTGTAAGACTCGATATCACAAAACATCTTTTTACTCCATGGTGCTGTGTAATTGTTGATCACTCCAAATACCTATTAACTGCCTCTATATTCATTTACCTGTTCCCTGTTGCTTCTTTCATTTAAGGCTCTGTGTTCTGCTACTTTGATTTGTGCCTCCATCAGCTTTCCCTGGGCGACTACATCCCCTTCATATCTTATGGCAGGGTGGTAAAGTAGGCATTTGCATGCTTTCTTTCATTGGACAGGATACTGAGTACAAAAATTGGAATTTTCTTATTCAGTTGGGCAAGGTGTTGGTGCAACCATACTTGAGAACTATATGAATTTCTGGTCACCCAGCTAAGGAAGAAGGTCAGTAAGTCGGAAGGGATGGAGAGGAGATTCACCAGGATATTTCTGGGAGTAGAAGGCTTGATATAGTGTAAAAGGGAGTGTTTGGATCAGCAGGCTCTTTACTCTCAGGAGCATAGGTGGCTGAGGGGTGACCTTTTGGAGGCATATAAAATCATGAGGGGTATGGATGAAGTGAAAGCACATGGTCTTTAGAATTAAAGGGCACAAGTTGAAGGTGAGGAAGGAAAGATTTCAGAGGTATCCTGAGGGTCATCATTTTCACTGAGAGAATAGTCTGAATCTGGAATGAGCTACCAGAGGAAACTGTAAAAGCAGGTATAATGTAATAGATAAATATTGGGAGGAATTTGGTAAGATTAGTAGGTTACATACATACACACATTTTAAAACCAATCTTATTTGAAATGCTAGGGATTTGTATTCAGTAATATTGCAGAAACTTTGGAGACTTTTATGCACATTTCACAAGTAGGTGCTAATTGAAATGATGTCATGAAATGAATGGACCATTGTTTGGAGGAGACAAACTGGCTGTTTAAAAGTACCGACAGTGTGCTCACAGAAAAGTCACTCCTGGGTTTTGTTTATCTAAGACAACACCTTGACCAAGAGAGGAGAACTCCTGTGGTTTGTTGAAGAAGGTGGGGTTTTTTGCACACTATATACATGTACGCTTAGAATTAGAAGGGGGTTAATTTGGGTTAGTTAAGTTTAGAAATAAGTTAAAGTTTGATTCTGTTTTCACGTTTAAAGATAATTAAAAACAAATTTTGTTTCAATAGCCATTTATCATGGTGAATTTTCTATTGCTGCTGGGTTTTGGGGTCCTTTGGGCTCGTAACAATAATTATTTATAGTTAAAAGGCAATTGGACATAACAACCAAGCAGGATTCAAGAATATTGAAGAGAGGAAGTACCTATGTAACTTTAAGTAAGATGAAGAAAGAGGTGGATTGGATTAAAGAATGTTGTTAAAAGCAGTGGTCAACCACTTTAATTCCATACACCATTAGCATATTGATTGAAACAACATCTCCTCACTGACAAGGATGCGTGTTTAGCCCACTGCTCTACTCCCTCTACACCCATGACTGTGTGGCTAGGGAAAATTCAATGCCATCTACAAATTTGCTGATGACACCATAGTCGTCGGCAGAATCACTGACAACAGTGAGGAAGCATAGATAAATCACCTAGTTGAATGGTGTCACAACAACATTACACTCAACGTTAGCAAAACTAAGAAACTGATTGTGGACTTCAGTAAAGGGGAAATCAAGAGAACACAAACCAGTCCACCAAAAGAGGAGTCAGCAGTGCAAAGGGTTAAGAACTTCAAATTTGTGGGTTCAACATCTTTGGATATCTATCCTGGGGTTCTATGTCAATGTAATCACCAAGAAGGCTCACCAGCAGCTATACTTCATGAGGAGTTTGAGAAGATTTGGTATGTTACCAAAGACTCTTGCAAATTTCGACAGGATTCTGACTGGTTGCATCACTGCCTGGTATGGAGGTGCCAATGCACAGGACAGGAAAAGACTATAGGGTTGTGAACTCACCAAGAGCCATCATAGGCATTCGTGTTCACTCCATCCAGGGCATCTACAAGAGGCGGTATCAAAAGAAAGCAGCCTCTATCCTCAAGGTCCCTCTTCACACTGCTACCATCCAGAAGGAGGTTCAGAAACCTGAACATGAACATTCAATGGTACAAAAACAGCTTCTTCCCCTCTGCCATCAAATATCTGAATGGGCAACAAACCATAGTCACCACCTCACTTTTTATTTTTCACTTTCTCTTCTTTTGCACCAATGTATTTGTTTTTTAAAAAATGTAATTGATGGCAATATTTGCACCTGTAATGCTGCCACAAAACAATGTATTTTGTGACGTTTATGACAATAAATTCTGATTCTGTCCTTGGTGTTGTACTGCCAAGTGAGGCTACCCACAAATTGTAGGAACAACATTTTATATTCCGTCTCCAAACAGATGGCGCCAATAATGACTTCTCCAATTACAGTAACCCCCTTCCCCATTCTCTCTCTTTCCCAACCCATCTCTGTCTCTTCCTCCATCTCTCCACTCCCTTCTTTTCCTTCTCATTTCAGAGCTACCCTTCTGCCCTCTGCCTGGTCATTTCTCAGCTTCTTTCTTTTCTGCCCCCCTCCACATGTATCCACCTATTACCACCTTCATCCACCTTCAACCTGTTATCCTGTACTCCTCCCTTCCCATTCCTCCCTCCACCTTTTTTATTCAGACTGTTTTTCCACATTCCTGATTAAGGGTTCAGATCTGAAAAGTTGACTGCCTTTTACTTCCTGAGAGATCAGCTGAGTTTCTTCAGTAATTTTGTACTACTTTTGGAGAACCACGCCATTTTCACATAGTTAATGATTTCTATTCTATTTGCATGATAACTTCATATGTTCATGATCTAAAGTCCAAGGTACAAAATGTTTTCATAAAGTACGATACTTACACCACCCTGTTCAAACTTGCAACAACGAAGTGTAGGAAGTGTGTACACAGAGCAGCTCTTATGATGTCTTCAGAGATAAATCAAACAAATCTTATAAATATGGATCTGAAAGAGGTAGAGGGTAATGTTAATCAAGTCTTTGAAGAAGATGAAGACCAGGAAAGAAAACCTAACAATTTGAATGAATCCGTTGATATTGCTGAGCGAACAGAGGAGACTGACTATGCAGTAAATTGTGACAAAATTCACCATAATTCAGGACCCTATGCTGGAATGCCCAAGGACATCCTACTCCATTATTCAAGCCAAATGTGTTACAAGGTGCCCAGAGAGATTATTTTCTGGCTTACTCTTGCAGTCACTTTAGTTCTGATAGCCTGTACTATCAGCATTATTGCAGTGTCTCCTAAATGTCTGGACTGGTGGCAAGCCAGTCCAATCTATCAAATCTATCCAAGATCCTTCAAAGACTCTGATGGAAATGGTATTGGGGACTTGAATGGTAAGTTGCAATACTTCTTGGATATAAAGTAAACTTATTTTACATTTATTATGCAAAATTGTTGGTTCTGGCGACAAATAGACCACCAACTAAGAAATTGATTTGGAGCATATAATTACCTTTTAAAAATAAAATGTTAAAATCTGGAAAGTACTGGAATATGGATGCAAGGATCACAATGTAGAAATGCCTGTGCCTCTTTGAAAGGTGGATGTATACAATAACTTTTAACATGGATTTCAGTGCTCTGTTTGTTATGTCAGTGCATTATCAAGTCTCTAATATTATGGGCAGCTTGTACCAGTTCAAAATTGCCATTTTTGAAACTACAGTGGTGTTTGAATTCATCCGAGAGAATTTGACAAACGATTGTGATTGCCTCATGTGGGTCTAAAAAATCTTGAAAAATGGGTTGGAGGGGAGTAGAAAGGCTTCTTTCCACAAAGAGCCAAGAGACCATTAAGATAATAAAAGGTGAGACTTGATAGGCTGGGACTTGTCTTCCTGGAGAGTAAAGAGGGACCTTATTAGTGCTACGTAAAATCACGAGATATAGAGAACACTGTAGGCCAGAGATTTAAAGAAGGATTGGAAAGATTGAAAAAGGATCCAATGGGTACCTTTTTACATAGAGACTATGGTGAGTATGTGGAATGAGCTTCCAAAAGTATCAGAGGTGGGTATCATTGCAATGCTTAACAGGTCCTCGGATAGGAAAATTTGGAGAGAACCAGTCTAAGTACAAACAAATGGGACTAGTTGAGATGGACAACTTTGTTAGCATAGACAGGTGGGCCAATGGACCCTTTCCTGCTGTAAAGCTATTACTGTAGTTAAATGGCAGTGGATGAGGAAATAATCAGAGCTAAAACAAATGATCAGTCCCTATAGCATGGATGCAGTGTTGCAATATTACAATAGCCTCAAGTGTATAGTCATAAAATTATGCAACAAGGATCAGGATTTTCAGTCTAACTCTGTCAAGACCCACTCTCTCATCATCACCTCTACTCTCTTGCACTGCTTTTTGTAAAGTGTTCTGTCAACCACAAACCATCAAAATTAATCAATGCTGAGATCTAACATTCAAATACTGTACCACCTTCTCCCCTCAACACTAACATGCGGTATTTACAAGAATGACATAGTGGCCCTGCTATTAATACTGCTGCTGAATAGCTCCTGACATTACTTGGGGAGGGACATAATTTGTCTACCATGTACAAGAATCACTTGCATTACGAGGTTTATGGCTATGGCAAAACAGCTGTGTGGCTAAAATCCAAAAACCTTAAGAGTGCAAAGTCTATATTCATCGCTTAAGTGTTATAGGATCTACAAAAAATTAACTTCACATTAATTATTATTGGTGCAAATGAAAATTACATTGACCAATTAATTATTCAGATTATTAATTTCTCAGACCTTCGCACCTTATAAACGATCCAGTAGGATGTTGAAAATTATAGACAAAGAGATTACTTCTGCTTATGTAGACAATGCTGTTGTGACAATTTTTTGTTTAGACAGTTTGGACAGTCCCCCTAATTATAATGAAAATTATATATCTGAATTCTTCTCGAAAAAAGCTCGAATATTTTCAGTATTATTTATTTTCATTTGATCTGACCTCTTTGAGACCAAAAGTGACAATATTGAATAATATTTTTGCTTAATAATGAGATCAGTTCACTCTGCTACCATCAGGGAAAAGGGAACAGGACAGCTTCTTCCCTGCTGCCATCAGATTCCTGAATAATCAATGAATCAAAGACACTGCCTTACTTTTCATCCAGTATTATTGTCATTATATTTTTATATTAATGTCATAAGATGGTTATAATCTGTATGTTTTCACTATGATTTTGTTGCAAAACACCAAATTTCATGACTTGTTCATGACAATAAATTCTGATTCAGATTCCGTTCTGTAGATGAGAAACATTGGTACTTAAACCAACCTTATCTTTACTTGATAGCACCTGATACTCTTTCTCATTTCTCTAAGGCAAAAGTGTAAATAAATTGTTGTGTCTAGGGTCAGGATTCTTGACAAATGCTCAAAAGGTTGCATGAAAAGTCAATCTGAGCCAGTGTGGAGATATTTTATATACTGTGCAAGTTACAATTTCAAATCCCTTTGGTTCACATCCTTTAGCTACCTTACGTAAGGTGTAAGATGAAACTAGTGGCACAGCTGCTCGTACAGACCTGAAAGGAGTGGAGTTGCAATGTTCAGTGCTCCTCTGCGTGGTCCCACTGCCTGGCTCTCCCGCCACACAGGCTTGTTCAGGTTTAAACTGCCTGTTGAAGGATGCGGTTGGCAGTTTTCATTGAAATCCCATGGAGTCTGGAGTTCAGGCTCAGCAGCTTAGACCACGAGGATTGCAGTGGATCATTGATAGGCACCAGAGCAGAGAGCCCCCACTTGAGGCCAAAAAGGAGAAGCCTAGGATTTACAGTATAGGGGACCACAGCATGGGACTTAATGGCCTCACATCAAGCTCCAAGTTGCTGACTACCAGCTTCTGGCAACCTGGTATCGGAACCAGGATTTGTAAGGGTACAAATGGTGAGAATGGCTCCCAAAGGGGCTTGGGCTTTGACAGCTTCCTACTCATTTCAGGGATTCAGAACCAGTGGCTGAGAAGGGTGACAGATGCCTCAAGCTTAGGATCACTGTGGGAATGGACAGGAAGCCATGTGGCTATGGAGATTATGGAGCAGAGGAGGTGGTGGGGATCTATGAATGCTCAATATCACAGAAGAGACTCTCTTTTGCCTTGCTTACTCATCCAGACAGTTGCACTGGAGTAGTGGCACCTCTTTACAGGGCCAACAAAGGAAAACACATTTTGTGTATTTTGTATCCCTGATAATAAAGGCATCTTAATCTAAAAGGCAGTTGACACAAAAACTTAACTGAAGAAAGACTTTAATGAATATTTTAAAGGAGGAATGAGAAATATTTGCTAAAGGATGAAAATTATGATTGCCAATGGTGGAGCAGTTAAATTCAGAAATGTTGAAAATATAAGAAAGAGTAATGCACAATACAAAAAATATCCAACTTTACTTGCACAGCAGCTGAGAAGGTTTCAGGACTATTTTATCTGGGATTGAAGAATCCATTGTGCATCTGTGCATGAATACAAAGTCTTTGTTTTATTTTGGAAAATGCTATCCAGAATCTACATCAATTGTCTAAAATTGATATATAATGAGATATTGTTTGTCTGCTACTAATAGGAATTAAAGAAAAGTTGGATTACTTTGTGGAATTAAACATCAAAGCTATTTGGTTAAGTCCTGTGTACAAGTCTCCAATGAAAGATTTTGGATATGACGTAGAAGATTTTGAAGATATTGATCCACTATTTGGAACAATGGAAGAGTTTGACAGCCTATTAAAAGCTGTGCATGACAGAGGTGAGACTAGATGAAAGAAAGTTTGTGCATTCTTTTTGGCCGCCCTTTTATCTTTGATTGGTTCCTATTGTCCAGCAGCAAACTAAAGTCCACCATCCATGAGAAGGGGGATATAGGCAGCACATGAAATAATGCTTAATCGTCTAAAGTAATACATTGGTTCAGCATGGAACAGATCTTTCAGCCAAACTCACCTTGAATCACTTTTAATCTTTTTTTTTCTCCCAAATATACCCCAACACCTCTTACACTCACAGAAGGACCTACTTTATCCAGATGTACGTCTCCCTTTTTCCTGACTAGTCCCTCACTATCTCTTGTCAATCAGTGTTTCCTAAACTTGCTGGCCTTGTCCTTCACCCAAACAGGGATATGATATACCAGAACTCATGCTATCTGTAAACATCCCTTCCAATCAACATACAAGTTTCTGCTTCATGCCTCCAACGTTTTGCCCCATCTAATTTGTGGACCAATCTACTCTTTCTCCATAATTATTTTAAAACTAATAGTGCAATGGTCAAAGTACACCCTTTCAGGCACATCAGTCTCCTGTCCTATGTAGTTCCCCAAGAGGATGTCCAGTGTTTTTCTTTCAAAGGACCCTCAATATATTGATTTTGGAAACTTTCCTAGACAACACGGCAATAGGAGTGAAGGCAACCCCAACGATCTTCTCTGCTGTTTTTAGGGACCTATGGATTGATCTTGATCTGATGTTCCTCAGCAACTGTACCATATATTGAGGCACCCAGCCAGATCACTCTCGATAGAACTCCTGTAGGGTTGACAGGATGGTGGCTGGTAGCCTTGTCTGCCTCCTCCTGTCAATGAGGAAATGTTATGTGTTTAAGGTTAGCTCACTTCTTACGTGGACTCCGAGGAACTTGGTGCCCCCTACTCTCTCTGCTACTGAGCTATTAATGTACAGTGGAGAGTAGTCATCCCTAGTATTCCCGAAGTTCACAATCTTCTCCTTTGTCATGTCTACATTGAGACTCAGGTTGTTATTCTCACACCATTTCATGAGATCTTTCACCTCTTCTCTATTTCGACTCGTTGTTGCTGATGAGGCCAACTGTCATGTCATGTGCAAACTCTGTTGGAGATGGATCTGGCATTGCAATTGTGGGTCAGAAGCATGAACAGGAGTGGCTCAGTACACAGCCCTGAGGTGTACTCAGCCTGATAGTGCTCGACGTTCTGCTACCCACCCACCCCATTGGCTACCACCACCCTCATCTGTGAAAAGCTCTGTGATTCCTCATTGGCCACCCATGAAAGCAGAGTGGAATTTCATCATACTCAATCCCAAGGAATTGATAAGAAGACGAAGAATAGCAGTTTTATACATCAAGTGATCGGAGTTGATTCAGTCCCATGTAGGCGAGTGCAACTTTGTCTTTATTTGTCACTTCTAGAAGTGTTGTTAGTCTTAAAGGAATGATAGACCAAGTCTGCCAGAGTATATGAATGGTCCAGGTTCTCCCACTTACTGTTGCATACAAATTTTAAGGGGTGGGGGATGGTTATACAATCTGTGGCCTTCAAGTTGTATGGTCTGGTATGAGAGGATTTTAAAATCCTTACGTCTGAATGCAAGGCGTTACTGAGCTATGTTCTTCATTCTGATCACAGAATCATGAACCATTTGGAAAAAGAAGCATAATGCCTCATCTTGGACTGGAAAAAGATATTTGAGAATTCCAAGGCAAATAGTGAGGTTTGCTGGCTCCCAACCTCTTTGTCCTTCTCCCCATCATCTACTCCTATCACCTGCAGTTGAAGCAGATTCTTCATGCTTTTCTGGTTGAAACAATTCCCTTTCACTCTTATTGCTCTCTAAACCATTCTAAGGATTCTGACCACATGTATGTTTGCTTTCATTACTTCCCCATTGGAGAATTAACAAAGGGTTTCAAAATTCTCCATTCTTCATGTTCCTCAGGGTTTTCCAGGTTCATCAATTTTGTGTTCCAATTCCATGTTCTCCTGCCACCTTCTGGCCTTCCTGTTGATGAAATTCACAGTTAGGAGGTAGTGATCCGTGAACACATACACACTAGGTTAGTTAGGGATGTTTAATTTCCTTTCCTAAAGGATGTCATATTCAAATAAGATGGCTTCATGTTTGTGGATAATTTCATTATTTCCATTTTGAATACTTTATAGTGTGGAATGGAGGTCAATGATAAATGAATTGTATGTAATTGAATTCATTGGTTGATTTAACTGTGTGTGTTGGGGACATTTCAGTTAACTAACCTGGGGTTGGACAGACCCATTTGGTGCAATGCCATGGTGCTCCTTCTGCAGAGTTGCTGAATATTTTGCACAGCTTGACATGTTTTACAACTTAAATGAGGACTCTAGAGCAGGAATTCAGTTTTATGTTAGAACTGGTCGATCATCCAGATGCAGCAATAATGCAGATCAACTCATGGAACATCTGACCTGTATTAACAACAGAGGAAGCTGAGTAGCATGGTTAGTGCCAGTGACCGGGGTTCGTGGATTGTCTGTAAGGATTTTACACATTCTCCCTGTGTCTGTGTGGGTTTCCTCCCACCCTTCAAAATGGTACAGGGATTGTAGGTTAATTGGTGAATTTGGTGGGCATAGGCTTGTGGGCCTGAAGGGCATTTTACTGTGCTGTCTGTGTAAATTTAAAATATAGGTCAACCCACTATTCATTTTCTAAGTAAGGGACGTGGCATGTACTTTGAGCCAGAGTGCAGCGGTTTTGTATATTACATCTGTTACAAGCAGGTGGCTGCTAACTAGCTCTTTGGCTTAGTGATTGTTAGGTTACCTTCCTGCAACAAAACTCCAAAGTTACAGGAACAGCAATTCAACCAGATTTATTGCTCATTCTTAATGATCTACCCGCTAAACTGAATGGCTATCAAGGTCAGATCAGAAGACATTTACGAGACGATCACAGTTGGTGGCACATACACACTAGGTTAGTTAGGGATGTTTAATTTCCTTTCCTAAAGGATGTCATATTCAAATAAGATGGCTTCATGTTTGTGGATAATTTCATTATTTCCATTTTGAATACTTTATAGTGTGGAATGGAGGTCAATGATAAATGAATTGTATGTAATTGAAAAATTTACTGACATTTTTCTTCATATACTTTTGGCAAGGTCTGAAGCTTATAATGGACTTCATTCCAAATCACACCAGCAACAAACACCGTTGGTTTCAACTTAGCCGGAACCGAACTGGAAAATACACCGATTACTACATCTGGGTAGACTGTAAATCCAAGATGAACAAAACTATTATCCCCAACAACTGGGTAATAATGCCAAACCTCTCTGTACCTAACTTGTCAATGCTAATATAAATTGGAGAGCAAGTCTGAAATCTTCCTTTCTTTTATACAAGATGACTCTGGAGTGTGGAAATTCTTTCCTAACCTTTGACACATAAAAGAAAGTTTTTCCACTTTATCTCAGCAGATATGAAAATAATTCAATCTAAATCTAGTTATTATAACAATTTGATGTAAGATCTGCCTAACAAAATTGTCTATCCATAGAACCATAGAACATTACAGCACAGAAAATGGGCTCTGTGGCCCTCCTAGTCTTTACCAAACTATTGTTCTGTCTAGTTTCATTGAACTGCACCCAGTTCATAGCATTCCATTCTCCTCGCATCCGTGTACCTGTCCAAATTTTTCTTAAGTGTGAAAATTGAGCGTGCACTCACCACTTAAGCTGGCAGTCATTTCACACTCCCACCACTCTGTGTGCAGAGGTTCCTCTTAAGGTTCCCTTTAAATCTTTACCCTTTCACCCTTAACCTACATCCTCTGGTTTGTATCTCACCTCACTTCAGTGGTATAAGCCTACTTGCATTTACTCTATCTATACACCTCATAATTTTGTAAGCCTCTATTAAATTTCTCCTCATTCTTCTATGCTCTGGGGAATAAAGACCTAATCTGTTTAAGCTTTCCCTTTAACTCAGTTCCTGAAACCCCAACAACATTCTAGTAAATCTTCTCTGTACTATTTCAATCTTACTGATATCTTTCCTGTAGTTAGGTGTCCAAAACTGCACACAATATCTTATACTTTACCATAACATCCAGACACCTATACTCAATATTTTGATTCATGAAGGGCAATATGTCAAAAGGTCTCTTTACAACCCTATCCACCTGTGATGCTGCTTTCAGGGAATTATGTACCTGTATTCCTAGAACCCTCCGTTCTACTGCACTTCTCAGTGCCCTACCAATTACCGTGTACTGTATGTCTTACCTTGGTTTGCCCTTCCAAAATGTTACACTTCACATTTGTCTACATTAAATTTCATCTGCCATTTCTTAAAAAATTTGTAGACAAGTATATAGGTTAAACTCAATAAAAATATTTTAAAAAGAAAAGAAATTCCATCTGCTATTTTTCAGCCCATTTTTCCAGCTGGTTCAGATCCCTCTACACAGCCTTCCTTGCTATCCACGACGCCTCCAATCTTTGTGTCATTTGCAAACTTGCTGATCCAATTTACTACATTATCATCCACGTCATTGATACAGATGACAAACAACAATGGTCCCAGCACCAATCCCTAAGGCACACCACTAGTCACAGGCTTCCAGTCTGAGAAGCAATCAGTCACTACGATTCTTTTGTTAAATCCAGTTCACTACTTTACCATACATACTGAGCATCAGAACATTCATGACCGACCTCCAATGTGGAACCTTGTCAAAGGCCTTCCTAAAGTCCATGTAGACAACATTCACAGTCTTATCTTCATTAACTTCACTGGTAACCCTGAAAAACTCTACAAGATTGGTTAATTACGACCTACTGCACACAAAACCACATTGGCTCTGCCTAATCTGGCTATCCAAATACTGTACTTGTATATTAGATCACCATGCATTAATTTACTGATAACTGACATCAGGCTGACTGGCCTATAATTTCCTGGGTTAATTTTGAAGCCTTTTTTAAACAACCAAGCAACATGAGCTACCCTCCAATCCTCCAGCACCTCACCTATGACTAAGGATATTTTAAATATTTCTGCCAGGGCCCCTGCAATTTCTAAGCTAGAATCCAGTGTCCAGTATTACGGAGAAAAATAATTTGGGCCATTCTTAGGTATTGATTTTATGATTTTACTATGAGTATGAGAGGGAAAGCTTTTATGCAATTTTTAGAAAATGTGTTTATTGAGAAAAAAGATTTGAATAGAGAAAGGCTAGATGACGGGGGAAAAAAGATGGAAAAGTTCCCGCAGACAAAGTAACGTAAGTGAGTGAACATGGCTATCAGCTTACTTGTGGAAAAGCAACTGGTATTTCTGGCAAAGTGTAAAACTGGATGGAATGAAAAAAACAACATGAATTTTGTGTGCAACGAGCAAAGAGTCAAATGGCCATTGGTTAATTAATGCTCACAATCCTAACAAGTGTTTGTTTCTGCAATAGTCAAAATCAAACCAAGACATCAGAAATAATGAAAATTCTTGATTAATTCTTAATTTTAAATAAAATATCATTACATCTTTTAAAGGTTAAAATAGTGGATTATCATCCATTAGACTGCAATTTATTTTTGGCAAAAAATCCGTAACTTTCAATTTTATCTTTCAGGTTAGCATTTTTGGATATTCTGCATGGCAGTATGATGAGGTACGAGGACAGTGTTACTTGCATCAATTCTTGAAGGAACAACCTGATTTGAATTACAGAAATGCTGATGTGCAAGAAGAAATGAAAGTAAATAGTCTTTAGTTTTTTTTTACATCTCCATGATTTAATTCGTCATTTGTTATTCACATAAATAATGGATCACTGTTCCTACATTATTGAAGATAATATTTTAAAATGTACATTGGAATGCACAATTTAATTATAGAATCAAACTTTCTCATAGATTCTGTGGATATTAAATTTGTTTTTAACCTGGATTTCTTTAGGTGTCCAATTGAAATCTATACAAATTCTCCAGTTCCACTAATTGAAGTGTTTGTTTGTCTGGTTCAGATGAACATTGATGTTTTCTTTTTCAGATCATGATCTGAGATAGAAATGAAAAAAAGAGTATGAATTAATTGTACAAGATTTCTATTCACTTTTATGCACTTCTAATTTCCTGCTCTAATTTTTGACCACAAAATTATTTACATGAGGATTTAAATTTAAATAGGTTGGAGTCTAAATCTGGATCCTCCTTACTGCAGAGTTGCTAAATTTAGATGATAATTTGGAATGTATAGTTGACAGAAAAAAAAGTACTATTTATGTAAAATTAGCCAATTATATGATTTGGCATATATATTTTTATGTTGGGCACTTTCAAAGAGGGGGTGGTGTAGTGTATGTGAATGTATGTTTAAGAGTTTTGTTTATCATGTGGTATATTTCGGACATCACTGTGCCAACACTGTTGGTCAAGTGTTGACTGCCTTCACTAAAGTAAATTGATTATTAGCTCTTTCCTTGTTATTTGCCTTACTGAACAGTCTACACTGGAATGCAGATACTTGGTTTTAACTTATTGATCACTGGGAGTAACATGTTGGGGTTCTGAATTGGGACTCCAATTGTAGGGTTTCATCGAATACCTATAATTACATGATAATTTCCTCAAATTATCTGCATTGAGTTTGCAAACAATGATGAGGATGAATTTATCAAATAAGTTTTTTTGTGATTTTGGTTTCTTGCCCTTTTGGTATTAAGCCACGTAACTAACTCTTGACTGTCGAGTGCAGAATTGATGGATCCATTTTCATTTGGTATTTTTTTCAAAATGTATCTAATTTGTTTGTATTTCACTGTTTTGTTATTTCTAGAATGTATTAAGATTTTGGTTGAAGAAAGGAGTTGATGGCTTCCGGGTGGATGCAATCAAATATCTTTTGGAAGCTCAAAGTCTAAGAAATGAGCCTCAAGTCAACTTAACCCAGAATCCAGTGAGTTACCTGACACTTGATTTAAAACTGATGTAAGATCAGTGGCATTCCATGAACACTCTGCTCATTAAAGTGAGACCTCCCTCCATAGCAACTACCGTAACTTTACCTGGGACTTGAGAAGGACCCACAGGATGAGCATGGTTATTAGTAGCACATAAGAAGGGTTGCCTAAATATGACTTGCCAAATATTCATTTATTTTAGATATTTACAGATTAGAAATTTCTTAAAAACAATATTACCGAACTTTCCATTTGTATATCCACCTGATCTAGTTGATGATATTTTTCAATTGAATCCTTCGCAGAAAGGATTAATTAGAATTATATATGATAGATTATTGAAATTATGCCCAGTACTTCACAATGAGATTAAAAAGGCTTGGGAAATGGAACTTGGAAGAACCTTATCAGAGGATCTATGGGACAAGATTCTTAAACTGGTGAATACATCTTCAATACGTGCCTGACATTCATTAATCCAATTCAAAGTGGTGCATCATGTTCACATGTCCAAAGATAACCTGGCTTGTATCTTTTCTAATATTAACCTTACTTGTGACAGATCTGATATTGCTACATTAACACATATGTTTTGGCCTTGTTCATCCTTAGAAATCTATTGAAAATACATTTTTAATATCGTTTCAACTGTATTTCAGGTGGAACCACGATCCAATCCAATAACGGCTCTTTTTTTGGGTTATTGAACCAGGCATATGGACTTTTTTCTGTACCTGCACAATGGGTTGTGGCCTTCTCTTCTGTTGCCCTTTTCACACTTGTAAGTGATCCCAGGAATTAACCATCAATCAGCCTTTAAAGCGTCTTCTGTGAAAGCAAATTCAGCTCAACACTGGCGTCAAATGACGTCATCTCACACTGGGGATCGACTGCCTGTCTTCAACCCCTAGTACAATCCCCGGCACCTGCAGACGTCGGCGTTGCAATAAGACAAGTGTAAAATGGGCAATTGCATTGTAGGATTGAAATGACCCAAGTTTTCATCCAGGAACGTGAAGGAAGACAAAATTAAAATGAAGGTATAAACTTTGCCATGGGAAAGTTGCAGTGGGAGAGAGAGAGAGGGAAATAAATAGCAATAGCGGACAATTTTTAAGCAGCGTGGGAAAGTTGGTAGCGCTATAGCGCACAATTTATAAAGACCATGGGGAAAAAGCAATGGCAGAACTGACTTACCAGAATGCCATGCTTCAGAAAAACCCCTCCATGAATGTTCCGTGCATGGAGCCCTTTCTCTCCCACATGGAATTCTGGGAGGGCAGGTACGCCATCGCTTTTTCCCACGGTCTTTATAAATTGTATGCAATCGTGCTACCAACTTTCCCACGCTGTATAAATTGTGCGCTATAACGCTACAAACTTTCCAATGCTACAAACTTTGCCACACTGTATAAATTGTGCACTACAGCGCTACCAACTTTCCCATCCTGTTTAAAAATTGTCTTGCTATTTATTGCTAGCACTTTCCATGGTCCCTTATAAAAGTTTATATAAGTCGGCACAACAACAGGGGGCTGAAGGGCTAATTCTGTTCTGTACATAAAGCTTAATTATATTCTAATTAAGCCTGATTAATTTTGTTCAAATATATACATATATACATTGATCAGGATTTAGGGCAGGTTCACCATCACTCGATATGTCATGATGTCACCAGTAGAAGGTAGAACAGTCCTAACCCTGGGGGTGGCTCCTTGCAAGTCTGAAAAAGTTCAGTGTCCCAGTTAGAAGTGGTCAAGGGTGAAAAGCCAAACCCCATTCCTAACCCATTTTAGTGGGACCCAAGTGTGAAAGGGGCTTGAGATCATCCATCAACAACAGCAGAACTTGTATTCCATTCCTATCTGTAAAGTCATAGCCTACTGAATCTCTTCCATGACCTGATGACTCAACTGGACAGCTCTGGTTCAATGAATGTAGAGAAATTTGAGATGCTAAAAATTACAAAGCAAACCTGCTGAAACCACAAGGAGGAAAATGGAACTGACTGGAGTGCTCCATGGGCTCTCAATGACTGATTATGAAAATATTTTAATATAGTCTATTTCAATTTTAACAAGCTTGATCAAAAATGGTAAACACTCATTAGACCCCAGGAAAGAGACTGCTTGGATTTGAAATTGGTTCTGGAAGGAAGGACCATTGAATTTTCCAATTTCAGGCTGATCCCCCTGCAGTCCTCCCATTTTTGTTGCCATTCCCCCTCCTGGTTGCATACACTAACTGTCTATACATTTCACTCACTGTATCCATTTGACCTTCAACTCTTCCTTGATGGTTCCCATTATCACCTTCTTTACTTATCAGATCTCAGCACTGGTAGCCTTTGTGATCCCCCCTATCACTGTCCTGCTGCCTCCATCATTCACTTTCTCCTTCTCTCCCATTTCTGGCTCTATCTCTCCTTTCTTTCATCATCTGCTTTCACCTAACGCCCACCTGCCTCTGCCTCCCAACTCCATCCTTATCTCTCCCGCAATTGGCTTTTCTTTCTTGTTCTAAGTACAGGTCCCTGTCTCATTCCTATCCCTCTTCCCATTATACCAGCTGTTTTCCTCTCCACTCTCAGTCCTCGTGCAGGGTCTCTAATTCCTTTCATAAATGCTGCGTTATCTGCTGAATTTCTCTGGCAGTTTGGTTTTTTTTCTCCAGATTCCAGCATCTACAGCGTGTTTCCATTGTGTTATTCATGACTTGTATATGATACTTTGACAATTGTATTAATGATACTTTTACATTTAAATTTCCAGAATAATATCACATCATATAATGAGCTACATCATGACTACACAGACACACAGGTGGGAATGCACGACATTGTACGGAGCTGGCGACATGTTTTAAATGAATTTGGCACAGAACCAGGCAGATACAGGTAACAAATGACTTGCACCTATATGCTAATATGTTCAAACTCCTTGACATGCATAGAGGTGAGTCACAAGATAGTTCAAGATAATTGGGATAGCAGAGCTAATGAACGACAATGGGTACGTTGTCAGTCTGTTGGTAGTGGTAGCATTAATAAGGATGTTTGTTAGGTTACTAGAAGATACTCTGGGCCTTGTTGACATAAAATTCACCTTATTTTCTGGAATCAGTGGAACAATAAAGTAAACATCCCTTCATGCAACATTCTTTCGGTGCTGCTGTGGAGTGTCTGGCTCGTCACCTCCAGAGCTGATGATTAGTGTATTTTATTTAACCCAAGAGGCCATTGATTCAGAGCATAACTAATTAATTAGCCTTTTCTTCCCAATGTCAATTTCCTTTTACAAATTCACAATCAAAACACAATCACGAATTCTCAGTAACAGTGGAACAGCAATGACAGATAGTAAAGAGTGAGGCACGGAGCACTGCCTCCTGCATTCACCCATCACCTGCAGCTTGTTCTCCCCCCACCCTTTTATTTGGGCTTCTGCCCTGTTGCCACTCCTGACTTTCAGCCCGAAGTGTCATCTGTCTATTGCCTTCCATTCATATTGCCTGATCTGCTGTGTTTCTCTAGCAACTTGTGTGTTGCTTCTCATTAACAGTGTTTATTGCATTTGCAAAGTTACAGGTCAGTGCTAAAACTGGGATCCAAAGTGCATTAATGGTTTAATATTCATTCGCCATCCAGAGAAGGCTTTATTTGTTAGCCAAACAGCAAAAATCTGGGGTTTATAAGTGCAAGGGAGCAAGATATCAGGACAATAGCTCACCTCTGGTCTTGCTGCTTAATAATAAGGCAGGATTTGATTCCATTTCATAGCTTCTGGAGATTGGATTAGCTAGGTGTTGCAACAGTTGAAGAAACTTGAAAGTGATGAGCACACAGAGTAGAACAGGAGGTAAGTTACAGTGGGGGAGGAATACTGAAGAGGAAAGGTTGAAGGTATCTGAAGTCAAGTAAAATATTGAAAGAAGGGAAGATGAAGTGATAGGGTGATGTCATTGGGAACCCCTAGACAGGAGGAACTTTTGGAGGAAATTGCAGCCCAACACGGAGGTGGGGTGGCATCAGATAATGGAGAGTCAGAGGTTCTGATGGGAGGAGGACTTGGTGGATAGGGGAGAAACACTCCTGTTCCTCCTTGTCCAAAGGGTAAAGGGAGCTGTCACTTCCATTCTATAGCTTGGGTTTTCAGCATTCAGAAAACCCAATCAACCACGTCAGAGCATTGACAGAGAAATTCTTAGGCTCAGGGACAAATGAAAATATTTGATTGAGAGGGCTGCCTTCTGAGAGTAGATGGGGCTTGGAGTTTTTTCAATCAGTTATTCTTCCACCTGAACTAAACTCGTGCAGATTTGGAGTTAACTCTTGTAATTGCTACCGTAGCAAGTAAACCATCTTGTTAAAAGCAGTTGAAGCCTATATTAGTTGGTTAGCACATGATAGCTATCAACTTATTCAAGTCTACAATTAATCATTTTCTCCTGATGTGCTGCACCAGTGCTGTCTCTTGTATTTTTGTGGTCAGATTTTCATTCTGGGTTATTTTCTGGGATTAGCGACAGAACTATTTCTGGAGTGATTCCTTGATTTGGAAAAGCCACCGCTGGCCATTATCTCAGGCACTGGTACTGATCCAACGATCACTGAACCATCCCTCACTGAATGTCGCTGATTCACCTTCAGCTGATTATGGAACAAATACACGAAGCAACACCACTGCATTTGTACTTTCCATCCAGTTGTGCCCTTTGGTCACTTGCCTGTTAACTGTGGTGTGGACTCAATAATGTGCCCTGGGATGAAGCATTGACTTTTTCTGCCCTTGATTGCTGCTTGACCTAACGAGTTCCTCACCATTTCACTGTTTGCCTTATAACGGTATTCATTGATTTCTTGTCAGAATATGAAATTTTCTTTTACCATGTCATGTCTGCAGATTTATGATGACTGAATCCTATGACAATGAAGAACTTTGTAAGACCATGATGTACTATGGAACGCCAATACAGCAGGAAGCTGATTTTCCCTTCAATTTTTACCTTATTGATCTCTACAAAGACATGTCAGGAAATGGAATATTTAAAATTGTGGATTATTGGATGCGCAACATGCCTGCAGGAAAATGGCCAAACTGGGTGGTATGCCTTTAAATTTTTTGTATCAAATAGCGAATGATCTTTATCATAAGCATCAAAAGTAATATATCTTGGTATGTTATTTTCATTAAATCAGATTCCATTAGATTAGCACTTTCTATCTCTTTTTTAACAGATGCCTTTGTAGAAAAGTGAGAGCAGGAAAGAACCATTGAGTTCTTCCAACCTGCTCCACCATTCAACACATTCATGACCAATTTACTTTAACAAGCTCTATTCCCATATGCCCTGATGCCTTTTGTTTCTAGAAATCAATTTCATTATTAAGTAAGTTCAGTGTCTTGGCCCTCTGTGGAAAAGGACTCAGAGAGAAGAAGATTCTTCTCATAGATGGGTGCATATTCTGCCTGGAGGTCAATTCTACAGGGATTTGTTCTGGGATCCCTGCTCTTTGTAATTTTTACAAATGACTTGGACAAAAAAGTGTAAAGGTGGGACAGTATGTTTGCAGATGGGAGGAGGTGTGGTAGATAGTGCAGAAGGTTGTTGTAGAGGACAACAGGATATAGACAGGATCCAGATTTGGCAGAGAAGTGCCAGAATGAATGATGTACCTTATTAGGTTGGATTTGAAAGCAGAGTATGTGGTTAATGGCAGGATTCTTAGCAGTGTGGAGGAAAAGAGGGATTGGAATCCAAGACCATAAATCCCTCAAGGTTGCTGCCTGTTGATTGGGTGGTTAAGAAAGAAAATGGTGTGTTGGCCTTCGTTAGTTGGATTCTATCTCATACAATCCTGAAAGTCTTGCTCTAAGAGGATTAGAAATTGTTGGAAAAAAATTAACACTTTATTCCCTGGTTTAAAAATTCTCTCTTAAGATTTCCTGTCATTACCACACATTCATATTACTTTGAGCCATTTTTAAATTCTCCTCAGCTAAGTTAAATAGTTTCTGTAAACAGTCTTTAAACTTTGAGACATAATCCAACAAATTCAACTGCACATCCTCATTCTTCCAACAACATTAAAGGTCCCCATCTTCATGCTCAAATACCAATTCAAAAGGACTAAAACCTAATGATTCTTGTACAGATTCCCTCACTGCAAACAAAAGTAAATGAACATATTCATCCCAGTCCTTCTCATTTTCACAACAATAAGTCCTTATCATAGTTTTTAAAAGTTGAATAGAACCTCTCCAAAGATCCTTGAGATTCTAGTTGATATGCAGATGATGTAATTTGTTTAGTTCCCAATTTATAAACTACTAAATACACCTGATATAAAGTTACTTCCCTGATCTGACTGTATTTATTTAGGCAAACCAAACTAAGTGAAAAATTTCTCTAGAGCTCCAGTCACAGTTTTTGCTTTAATTTTCCTAAGTGGATATTACTCTGGAAACCTGAAAGATGTACACATACTAGTCAACTGATACTCATTTCTAGCTTTTCTTTTGGGTAATGGATCAACACAATCCACAATAACTTTTTAAAAAGGATCTCCAAAAACAGGAATAGGTTTTAAAAGAGCAACTGGTGGACCCTGATTAGGTTTCCTCACAACTTGACAAATGTGACAAGTCTTATAAATTGTTTTAACATCTTTTATAAAATTAGGCCAATAAAATTGTTTCATAATTTTATAGGTAGTTTTCTTTACCCCAAGATGCCCACCTAAGGGTGTGCTATGAGCTAAGGTTACAATCTCATCCCTATAAGCTTGAGGAACTGCAATCTGATGAATAAAACTGCCCATTCTTCATTAGCAGGAATCTCATGTGACCTCCATTAATAAACCTTCCTTGAAATAATATCCATCTGGCATTTTCTTAATTTCCTCGTCAGAGAATGCTTTATCGCTAATTTCAGCAAGATCATTTTGCCTTTCTATTAATTTTGCTCTGGATAATGACAAATCCTTTTGCAGCTGCTGTGCACTGTCACAGACTTCTGACCCTTTTAAATCATTTTGTACTTTTTCCCCATCACCCTCAAAATTGCACATGCCAGATATATATCTAAATCTGTCTCTGATTCATCAACGACTGGTTTATCTGTTAATTTCACTGCAGGAACAACTTTACCCTCTGCCAAATAATTTCCTAATAATGAAATATCATCTACTAGTAAACTTGATCTGATCCCTATTTTAACAAGTCCATTAACTAATTCTGATTTCAACATTATTTTGTGCAAAGGTATCAACTCTGAATCACACCCCAAACCTCAAATCAAATTAATTTCACCTGTGGCAGCCTTATTACTAAACTTCAAAACACTGTCTAACATAAGTGACTGCGCTGCCCCATTATCTCTTGAGTATTTTTACTGTTACTTTTGGTGATCATTCCTCCAATGAAACTTTACCCTCTGACATAACATATTCAAATTCCTTCCTAATTTTATCAGCAAATCCTTTTTTACTTCCATGTGTTTCATCTCTTTGAATACAAGCATCTGGCATTGTTTCCTGTTCTCTCCTTCTCTTCAAGGAAAAACAGTTCACTACCATATGACCAGGTTTCTTAACAATAGTTCCAAAATGGACCAGAGGTGTTTCCTTTTCTTGCTTTCTTTTTTTCTTTACCTCTAGCACTATATCTCCATTTATTTTCTACCTTCATTAGATACTTCAAATTACCTTCTTAAAAAGGGTTACCTTCTGAAAAAGTTCAATTGGGCACAAATCTTTCACAGGATGGTCAATTTCTTCCAACTGATTTCAAAATGTCTCTCTCTTCCAGATATAGGTTTCTCTGAAATCATGTTATCTGACATCACTACTGTTTCAGTTTCATTTCTGTCACTTCACATCCATAAACTTATGACCTCATCTCTGTTTAAGTGGTTATATGACTCCGTGAAGTCTACACAGGTCATTCCAATGATACTTGCGTTTTGAAACAGCTGCCAGCAATATGCTGTATGTACACAACAATTCTTTTAAGAACCACACATAGTACTTGAGTTTTCAATTAAGAAACAACTTCAGTTGAATGACTTTGTTTTTCTTAGTTCAATGGTATATCTGGAAGTATGCTCCAACCTGTGTGCAACCCTGTATCCAGCCCACAAACTAGTTTACTAAGAAATATACTTACTTTACTTAGAAATATATATTTTATAACTATAGTTATAAAGATTAACACAAATCCATTACAGATAGCCACATAGATGTAAGAAAAAATGGGATTTGAGGATAGGAAGGGTTAGATTGATGCTGGAATAGATTTATATAGATCAGCATAACATAATTGACCTAAAGCCTTCACTGTGTTGCACTGTTCTATATTCTATTTCAGGAACCCTTGTTCGAGGCAGCTATCACCTTTTCCTTTTCTGTCGAGCCCCGACAGAACTTTCTATGATTAAATGATTTCATTCTTCTCAATGCTCATGAATACTGGCCTAATTGACCCAATCACCTCACATGATAGAACAGTATGTGTCAAGTATATCCTTTCTGAGGGAAGGAAACCAAAATGACACACTGCAGAAGCCTTGTGTCATTGTAATAAGACTTACTTGCTCCTCTACTTAAAACCTCTTGAACTGAAGGATGAGAGAGGTGACTTCCGCATTACAAGGGTGTGGTTTGTGTTCCCGGCAAACAGTCCTCATCAGAATTTTCTGTGATTGAAGCCGCATCATCTGCATGTGATCAAGAAATGAGAGCTTTACTTCACATAGATTCCATGAGAGATTTTATTCTGTACCACAGATAATTGCGAATTTTGTAAGGACAAATCTCCATTACCTGAACTGCTGTAACACGGGGCTTACCTCTATACCATTTGTCACTTTAATTAGCTTTCAGTGACTGGTATACAAGGACCTCTGGGTACAAACATGTTTCCCTCTCATCATCATTTAACTAATACTCTACCCTTCTGATTTTCCCATGACACTGGATCACTTTACATTTGTCAATGTTATACTTCATCTGCTGTACATTTCCTCTCTTACTTGAGAGGAAATTGCTTTGAAGGTGTCTGTTTGTACTTGTAGTTCAAAACATCTCCAATTACAACAATAAGTTGTAATCTCTGGAGATGGCTCATTTAATAAATTAAAAGATCAATTGGAAAAAATTGTATTTTTTGCAAGGGTTTCAATGAAGATAAATGTTGGTCAGAATAATCTTAGGATTACCATTGATTTTTGTTTCAAAGATTTATGATAATTGTTATACCCTGGATATTGTGACTCATTGTCCAAATAATATATGGCTATTTGCTTAGGTGTTATTTGAAAGAATGTTTTTAACTTTTAGGTAGGAAATCATGACCATTCACGGATTGCTTCTCGTATTGGTACACTGTACACTGATGTTATTAATATGCTTCTGCTGACTCTCCCTGGAACTCCTACCACCTACTATGGGGAAGAATTGGGAATGGAGAATATTGTTGTACCTGAAGATGAGATTCAAGACCCTTTTGGGAAATTTGATCCTGTAAGTACTCAAATATTCATTAATTATATAAAACATTTAAGAAGTTAGACCAATGATCTTCTACATATTGGAATTGGAGTCAAATCTAATTCAAATGGCCTGTGTAGTATTTTCAGTTTTGTTGGCTGCAACAGATCTACATACTGTAGGTTTGAGCAGTCTTTATTCCATTTTTAGTAGCCACTTTACAAAGGTTTAAGACTGGTCAGTTAAATCCATCAAATATCATGTAGCTAACACCAGGGACTACCCACCTATCTGCTAGTCTCCCAATATCCCTGCTTAGAATTTCTCAAGGGTGTACTTGCTTACAGATAGCTACCTAATTTTTTGCTTATACTCCTTAAGTTCATTGATCTGCAAGACAAATGAAGCATCAAAATTGTGCACTTATTTTTAAATTTCAGAGGAGTGAAAGAAGGAAATGCAAAATTTGTATCAATCTTGACAATCACATTAAGCTTTCTCAGTTTTTAAATGGGGACCATGATATCTAGATGTTCATACCGTCTGACTTGTTTGACTTTCACTTTGTATGTACTAAATAAACTACAAATCTAAGTGAAGTAAAATATGAACAAAGTTTATAAATGTTTTTACAATAAAAAAGGTCTAAGAAAAAGTAGCTAAAGTTTTCTCCATTTGTTGCTGCAGACTGAAAATCGAGATCCACAACGCTCACCAATGCAGTGGGACAAAAGTGCCAATGCTGGCTTCAGTACAGCAAACAAAACTTGGCTGCCCGTTCATTCAAACTATATGACAGTAAATGTTCAGGTAAGTGAGACAACTTTATATATTATTTATATTAAAGCCAATCATGTGAAACAACTACAAAAATTGAACTTTATTCCTAGAGTTTGAAGGATTTAATTATATATGGATTGGACACTAGATTGGATAATTCAGTCAGAAATTAAGAGAAGAATCACTCACACAATTATCTAAACTTTAAATTTTATTGATATTCTTGATGACTTGTTTTCATACATATGTTGATTACGTTGCTTTAAACTTCCACAGTGTAAAACCTCTTGAATAATTGACTTAACAGGTTGAAAAGAAGCAGGAGAACTCCACCTTGACCCTTTATCGTGAGCTTAGCTTTCTGCGCCAGAGAGAATTGCCTCTTCACAGGGGATGGCTGTGTTACATTTGGAATGATACAGATGTCTTTGCATATGTGAGAGAACTGGATGGTTTGGATTCTGTATTTTTGATTGTGCTAAACTTTGGTAATGCTTCAACAGTTAATCTGGCAAGTAAAGTCCCTCATCTTCCCAAAGAAGCAAATGTAAGACTTAGTACTGATCATAATAAAAAAGGGAATAAGGTTCCGACAGCATCCATAGTAACTGCTGCTGGAGAAGGTCTTGTATTGGAATATAGAACAAGCGATCCTGTCCACAATAAGGCAGAATTCAAAAACAAGTGCTATATTTCACACAAAGCATGTTATTTGAGTACAATTGGTATACTATACAAGAACTGTTAATTAAAAGTATTTGGGGTACAAGAAATTAAAAAGTTAAATTATAAGAAGACTTTGATTTATGAAACAAAAATGTTAAAACATTTTGGCACACTACATAGAAATCTGTTAAAGATTCACATCTGCTTCAAGTGTATACTCCCACTCTACATTAGAAAAATCCAATCTCCTACTGGCCTAGTTTAATCATACAATTCCAAGCATGCTGACAATGCCACTCAGCTTCAAATCTTTTCTCTTTTCCTGCCTTGGCACATTGTGCTTATTTTAATTTATACTATTGTAGTTTGAGTATCTGTGTGGTTGCAGCAAGTGAGAATTTCAATCCATCAATACATTACTAAGTACAAATATCATCAGTACCTCCATTTTCTCTTTGTTTGACACATGAATAAATTGTTGCTGTACACCTTTGGGTACACATCTCAAATCATGTCATTTCAATTCCTTCAGTCTATTTTCTTCCTCATTGAAATAATAATCATCTATTGTGGTTGAATGGTTTGTTCTACAATCCACATTCTACAGTTATGATGGACTATCCATGTTCATTCCATTTTTTCTCTGTAAGTATTGTTATGATTAATTTCCTCAAATCTCCAACAAATCTCTTTTGCAGTTTACTGTGACATTCCCTTGGTTTCACACCTGGTATTACCTGAAATTCCTGAAAAGCAACATATGGTGTACTCCCAAGAATCCTTCTTGCCCCAATGTTTTTGTCTACATGACCTCATCTGGGCATCTTCTTTAACAAATTAACTATAAATATATTTACAGAAGCAGAGGTGAAGTGCAAGCACGAAGGGCTCCTAAAACTACTGTGTACTGCTTGCTCTACCTTGGTCTGGCATCGCATTGCTGATGAACATTTAATATTTTTGCTATTCTGCAGATTAAAGTTCCTTCAGAATTCTGTACTGATTTCTTTGGGAAGATTTTACATATCTGGCCTATCATTTTGGTTGTTCCCATGTGCATGGACATGTATTTTTGCTGCCCTTGGCAATGCTGTTGTCGTTATCAAATAGTGTTTGATTGACAGTGACTCTTCCCTCCTGGTAAGTTTCCACTTGATTTGCAATGTGGGGTTAATTTTTGTCATTGTTCCTGAATGTTGGAGGAAGCCTTCCTGGTATCGAGCGTTGACTTGTTGGGGTGGATGGTGATTTAGAACAGGGTTTCCCAACTCAGAAAAAAATTTGGAGCAGGAGGAACAGCTATCAAAATTTTTTAATGATTTTTAAAGATGTGTATTAGGGCATTTCCTCACTGCTCTCATATCCTTGCTTTACTAGATATTTTGTGACAAATAAAACATAATTCTCTAAAATTTTTTTGAAATGTTCCTACTAAAATACAAAATATTTGTAAATTCAAAATATCACGTGTTGAAATTTATCTACAATATTCTGCAATTCTTTTTAATGTCTTTGTAATTTGATGCAATAATGTTGGAACTTAATTAATATTTCTAATCCGGTGACATTTGGTAATTTGGATTAAAAAGCACAATTTGTTCAGTCTATATTGTTAAATAAAATCCGTTACTAGGTGGTGCGATTAAGAGCAGGGAGGTGATGTTGAGGCTTTATAAGGGACTGGTGAAATTCCATGGAGTTTTGTGAGCAGTTTTTTAAGAAAAAAATATACTGACATTGGAGAGGGTTGAGAGGAGGTTCACAGGATGATTCTGGGAATGAAAAGGTTATTATATGAGGCGCGTTTGACAGCTCTTAGCCTGTATTCGTTGGCATTTAGGAGAATGAGGGGGGATGTCATTGAAACATTTTGAATATTGAAAGCATGGAGAGAGTAGATGTAGAAAGGTTGTTTCCCGTCACGAGAGAGTCTAGGACAAGAGGGCACAACTTCAGGATTGAAGGGTGTCCACTTGGAACAGACATGCAGACCAATTTCTTTAGTTAGAAGGTGGGAATCTGTGGAATTTGTTGCCACAGGTGGTTGTGGAGGCCAGGTTATTGGGTTTACTGAAGATAGAGAGATAGGATCTTGATTAGCCAGAGCTTCAAAGCTTTTTTGTTACAGGGAAGATGGGTCTGAGTGGGGAAATTGATCAGCTTATGATTAAATGGCAGGGCAGACACGATGGGCTAAATAACCCATTTCTGTTCCTATGTCTTATGGTCTACTAAAGATCCTGACAAAATCTTACTGTTGTGGTGCACTGTAAAGACCATGAGGTGCATATTGTGAGGGTGTGATCATTGAGGATCATGACAAGCAAGTCGGCTGCTATTTCTTGAATAGATAAATGTAGTTGAAGTTGTATTCATTTGGCAAATAGAACATAGAACACAGTACAGGCACTTTGGCCTTTGATGTTGTGCCAACCTATGTATTCCTTTAAAAAGAAGTACTAAACCCACACTACCCCGTAACCCTCTATTTTTCTTCCATGTGCCTGACTTAAAAGATATTAAATGCCCCTAATATCTCAGCCTCACCACCATCCCTGGCAAGGCATTCCAGGCACCCACAACCGTCTGCATAAAAATACTTACCCCGATATCTCCCCTAAAATCCCCACCCTTTACTTTGTACACATGACCTCTGGTGTTTGCTATTCCTGCCCTGGGAAACAGGTGTTGGCTATCCCCCTATCTATGCCTCTTATAATCTTGTTGACCTGTGTTAAATTTTTTTCTCATCCTTCTGTGCACCAAAGAGAAGAGTTCCAGGTCTGCTAACCTTGCCTCATAAGACTTATTTTCCAACCTGGGCAACATCCTGGTAAATCTCCTCTGCACCTTCTCCATAACTTCCACATCCTTCCTATAATGAAGTGACCAGAACTGAACATAATGCTTTAAGTGTAGTCTTCCCAGAGATTTGTTGAGTTGCAACATGACCTCCTTGAACATAATCCCCCTATTAATGAAGCCCAGCGTCCCACAGGCCTTTTTAATGATCTTATCAACCTGTGCGAAGACCTTGAGGGATGCACATATTTGGATCCCAATTTACCTCTGTTCATCCATACTCTTGTAGCTAACCATTAATCCTGTACTCAGCCTTCTGCTTTGTCCTTCCAAAATGCATCACCTAACACTTAGCTGGATTGAATTCCATCTGCCACTTCTCTGCCCAACTCTGTAACCTGTCTCTTGTAACCTTCAACAACCTTCAGCTCCATCTACAACTCTTCCAACCTTTGAATCATCTACAAACTTACTGACCCATCCTTGCGCCTCTTCATCAGAGTCATTTATAAAAATCACAAAGAACAGGGGTCTCTGAACAGATCCTTGAGGCACTCCATTAGTCACTGACCTCGAGGAAGAATACTTGCCTTCCATTACTCCTCTCTGCTTTCTACCTGCAGCCAATTTTTTTTATCAATGCAGCTAAGGTTCCATGATCCCATGCCTCATGACTTTCTGAATGAGTCTCTCATGGGGGTGCTTCATAGCTGTTGCCTTTATGTATTTTGTTAACTTTTTCGAACTGTGGGCCATTGTTATTGTGCACCAGAGTGCTCTAGATTTTGGCAAAAGTATTGTACTTATTTCTTAAATTATATGTTATTTTCTCCATGGGCACGCAGTTGTGGATCTCCATGATTCATCGAGTGATGAGCAGGGGGGAGTCGGACTTACAGGTGATCGCAATGCATTTTTTTGCTTCTGACAGGACAATATACAAATTTAATTTGGAATTTAGTTAATGTTCTGCCCACGTCCTCTAGGTTTCCAAAGAACAGATCCAGATCCAGCAGGAAATCTGTTCCAATAATTCTAGTTAATATATTAAATAATTCCATCCAAAAGGGTCTCACGTTCATGTAGGTCCATATGGAGTGTATAAATGAACCAATTTCTAACCCACACCTGAAGCACATTTCTGATATCTCTGATTTTCCTTTATGTAATTTTTATGGTGTGAGATATAATTGGAGTAAGAAATTATATTGTACTAATCTTAGTCTGGCATTGATCACTGATGTTACACTTTTCCTACATAGATCTGACCAACACACATCATTGATCATTATTCCCAAGTCTGACTCCCACTTCTCCCTTGATCTTTGCAGTCCCAGCTTTGGGCTCTCACTTTGAAGTAAAAAGTACATTCTGGATAGCCCTTTCACCTTGTTCCATTCAGGTGGGGTCATGGAGAAAATAACATATAATTGAAGAAATAAATATGATACTTTTGCCAAAATATGGCAACCTTATCTGGAGCACTTTGGTGCACAGGAAGGATCTTAATTGTAAAAAGTAGTGAAAGGTTCCATTGGCAAATCATATTTATCCTTCAATTGTTTGAAGGTCATGAACTGTTTATTCTCATAGCAGTCCTCAATAGTTTGGATCCCCTTTCAGTGCCAAATATCCAAAATTTTGTTACCTAAATTGTCAGGAATCCTTCTTTAACATATCTGACAAATTCAGCCCATCTATCTTGCAGTCAGGAGGTGCCAGTCAATATTAGGTAAGTTCAAATCACCCATAACCAGAACCCTGTGTTTCCTGCACCATTCCAAAAATCTGCCTGCTTATCTGCTCTTCGGGGTCCCAAGGGCTATTTGGTGGCCTATAGATTACTCCTAGTACAGTGATTGCTCCCTTCCTATTTCTGACTTCCACCCACACTATCTCAGTAGACACCCCCCTCTGCAGCCACCTCCCTTTCTTTTGCTGTGATACTATCCATGACCAGTAATGCTACTCCCCACTCACCTCTCTTACCTCCCACCCTATTCCTTTTAAAACACCTAAACCTGCATCAACCAATCCTGCCCTTCCTCCAGCCAAGTCTTTGTTACGACCCCATCATCAAGAGATTTTTGTCATATTTCTGATTTATGCATCACTAGATAGAAAGGTTTTGGGGAGTCATTCACCATTGTGTATCCATTTGCTCAAATCATTTTCCTTCTGATTATAAATTACATCCTGAACAAGCAAATGTTTGCTCTGGGCCTTTTATTAATGCTTCCAAACATCTAAATATATTGGCAATTGTTTTTAAACACTCTAGCCAACTTTAATGAGTATACCCATTATTGGCTATTCCAGAAAAGGCAGGGCCTTTGAATTTTCTTACTGAGAACTACGTATTTGATTCAATCTCTTTAACTTACTCAGTTATGATAATGGATAGAGTAAATTTTAATTTTAAAATTGATCACTTTTTTTAATGATGTTAGAATTCACAATGAAAAGCAGCTTCCCTTGAATAAAAGAACATGCAAAATAGGTTGCCCTTCAGAAATGTTACTGTTAGTGTGTTGCCTATTTTCCATTGTGGGGTGAAACACAAATGTCTGCAAATGCTGCAAGTGTAGTAAAAGCACAGAAATGGTGGAGGAACTCAGCAGGTCTCACAGCATCCATAGGAGGTAAAGATATAGTAAAACCCCAGTACCCTGGAATTCAACCTCAAGCAATGAGCAAAAAAGATGAGGAAATTAAATTGTAAAAATTAAAATAAATAATAGATAAAAATATGCAAGTTTAAAATTGTAAAAGTAAATGTTCTCTGAAGTTACACAAAAACTTTTGGTGAAGATTGTAGCAAATATTCAGCCAGAGTAGTCCCTTGGTCATGCTTTGCTCTTAGCAGCTGTTTGAATAAAGTTGTGTGAAACAGCAATGGCATCACCCAGGATGAAGAGCTGGTTGATGCCGCTTGCCGTTGGGGTGATTCTCTTAAAGTGTCTCTTTATCCCTGCTTAGTCAGTGTCTTTATCTTTATTAGTATACTAGCAGGATACCCACAGTTGCCAGGGAAATAAAATACTCAGTTGTTGACAACATGCCTGCTCCTTGCATGTCTGGAGGCCTGAGCATTAAGATGGGTGTATTGTTGCTGTTCTTTTTCCTGCTGCCTGCTCCTTGCATGTCTGGAAGCATCAGCAGTGAGGCGAGACTGATGTTCCTCTGCTGTCTCATGCCTTCTCCTTTGTCCAACTCTACGGGCTTCTGCCAATGTTGCTTCACTTCTTTGGGCCCATGTTGGACTGGGCTTGGCCACATTCTGAATGTACATTGATGCCCAGCACTGTAACTAATTGAGGTGTCCCTGGTGCAAGTTCAAACTTTTTTTTGGACTTCATATGACCTTAAAGGTTAAATTCAATGTGATCATGACATTCAGCATCCAATGTTACCTCTACTGAACTTCCTTGAATATTTCTAGAGTGTTGCAGATTGATTTGCATGGAGATAAGACAAACAGACATCCATGCAAAAATATATATTAGATTATTAAGCATATTAGCAAGGCTTTGTCGGTAAACTTGGGGAAAGAGATTTAATATTTAATAATATTATTGATCATCTTTCGGGCGGTTCTGTGAAAGGGGTGGAACCTGCAGTTACAGCGATGGTTAAATATTTTCAAAGAATGCGACTGAAATAAAGTAAAATGCTTTAAAGCTTATAGATTAATGCAAGTGAAGTTTGTTCAGTGTAAGTATTGTATTTTTGTCTTTTAAAAAACTGTTTATTCTTAATACACTTATCCAGCATCTACCAATAAGTGCTGGATACCAGGAGTTTTACTGTATATAACTGACAGTGAAGACTGATGCAAAATACCGATTTAGTTTTTCTGCCATCTCTTTGTATTCCATTATTATTTCTCCAGCATTATTTTCTAGTGGTCCTATATCTACTCTCACCTCTCTTTCACTCTTCAAATACTTGAAGCTTTCTGTATCATCTTTAGATATTATTTGCCAGCCTACATTCATATTTCATCTTTTCCTTCTGCAAGTTTTTAAAAACTAACCAATCCTCTAACTTCCCACAAATTTCTGCTTTTACATTGGCTGAGCTGCTTAATGAAGTGATCTCCCAATCTGTGCCTAGTCTCTCTGAAGAACAGGAGTCCACAATGGGAGCACCAGATGCAGTAAGTGATCCCTGCAGGTTCACAAGTGTTACTTCACTTGGAAGGACTGTTTTGGGCTCCAAATGGTGGTGAGGGAGGAGGTGTGGGCACAAACGTAGCACTTCATGTGGTCACAGTGGTAGATGCCAAGGGAGCAATTGGTGGGAAGGGAGGAATGGATGAGGGAGTCACAGAGAGAGCCTTCCCTGCGGAAGGTGGAGAGAAGGTCTGGTGGTAAGATCACGTAGTATGTGGTAGAAATGGCAGAGGATGTGGAGGCTAGTGGGGTTGTAGGTGAGGACAAGAGGAATGTACAACAATGTCGTTGTGCTGGAGGCAGAGGGGGCCAGGGCAGGTGTGCAGGTACTGGAGGATGTCTGGTGAGGGCCAAGTTGATGGTAGTGGAGAGGAAGCCTCATTCTTCTGAAAATTGAATGATCTAGCATGCAAAACCTTGTCCTGGGAGCAGATAGACTTTTGAGAAAGGAACGGAATCTTACAGGAGACGGAGTGAAGAGGTGTAGTCGAGGTAGTTGTGGGAGTTGGTAGATTTTTTGAAAACATTTTGACAGTTTGGCTTCCAAGATAGAGACAGATAAATTATGAAAAGGCAGAATGTTGCTAGAGATGAAACGTGAATTTGAGGTTGGGGTGGGAATTGGGAGCAAAATGGATAAAGTCGACTAACTCATTATAGGTGCATGAGGTAGCAACAAAATAGTCCCAATTAAGTGGAGGAAGAGTTGAGTAGGCTTGCAGCATGGACTGCTTCACATAGCCAATGAAAAAGCAGGCATAGCTGGGGCCCATGTGGGTGCCCATGACTCCTTTTGATTTTGAGAAAGTGCGTTAACTCAAAGGAGAAGTTATTGAGGGTGAGGATAAATTCTGCCAACTGGAGGAGGGTGGTTGTGAAGGGATACTGGTTAGGTCTATCGTCAAGGAAGAAACTAAAAGCTTTGAGGTCTTTGTTATGGGGATAGAGGTGTATAGTGATTGATGTCCATGGTGAAGATGAGGCAGTCGAGATCAAGGAACTGAAAACTGTTGAAGTGATGGAGAGTGTATGATGTATCGAAGATGTTAGTGGGGAGGGACTGGAGCATGGGATACAAAATAGAGTCTAGGTAAACTTAGTGCTACTAAGTTTTCTGGTTTCCCTTGTTGCCAGGTATGCGGCCAGCTTGTTATTTGATGCTATTTGGTACAAAGTCACATATAACTCATGTCCCTATTTACATCAATGGAATTGTGGTGGAACATGTATCAAGCTTTAAATTCCATGGTGTAACATTTCCGATAATCTCACCTGGTTCCTGAACTCCTTCATCAGCACCTTTATTTTCTGTGGAACATGAAGAAAGTACACCTCTGCTGTACCATTAAGAACATACTTAGCTGTGGCATCTCATTGTGGTGTGGCAATAGTCATGTATTAGGCTGTAAAGCACTTCAGCGGGTGTGAAAACTGCCCCGCAGATTATTGGCATTCAATTGCCTACCACTGATAACAGGTATCAGTAATGCTGTCTGGACAGAGCAAAGAGCATCAAGGATGCATCACCTGATCTATGGACTTTTTACTCTTCTCCCATTTGGTAGGCGCTACAGGAGCTTTTGCACTCGAACCAATAGGCTCAAGAAGAGCTTTTTTCCTGAGGCTGTGACCCTGCTGAACCTTAAATCACAGCACCGAGTGGTACTGCACTCACATTGTACTGTCAGTACTTTTATAATTGTTTGCTTGCTGAATGCGCATGTTTTTATTTGCACATAGTTATTTGTATATAGCACTTCTGGTTGGATGCTAATTTGTATTTAATTGGCTTTGTATTTTACTTGGCGCAATGACAATAAAGTTGAATCTAATCTAATATGAGTTGCTGTTTTTAGTCAACGGCGTAGTTGCTATCCATAAACTGCAGAATGTAAAAGGAATATTTACTATTACAATTTAGATGTATGATGATTATCTCTGTACTGTGAACCATGTTTTACCTACACTGTTATCCTTCTGCTCTTTGATGTGAAGTGGTTTGATTTGTACATGGTGTAGTGGCTCACCGGAGGTTTAATCGAACTGGCTCAGGAGGCTGACGTCATAATATCACAATGCCATTAAATCATTTGGAACATGTGGGGTTTTAAAAAGCTGCGTATGACTGTTTGACTAAACAACTTTTACTAAATTTTGACTCGACTACGTCTGATCATTTTCTCGTTCTTCATTTTGCACTGCAACCCAGTTGCTACATTGGTGACCCCGATGGGCCCAAATGGATTTTGGACCCAACACGGTCAATGCAGCAGTTTCGCTCAAACTGCCTGTCTTTTGGAACATTCAATCTGAAGTTCGGTTCGAGCAGGCTGAGGTGCAGTTCTTCATTCACAAGACAGAAATGGATGCTCTAAGTACTATCATGTGGTAAGCTCCCTCGATCAGGACACTGCCCGTCGAGTAGTGGATTTCCTTCAGGACTCACCAACTCTCGGCAAGTACAAAGCCCTTAAAAGCCTCCTTCTCCGGATTTATGGTCTCTAACTACACAAGCAAGCTGCACGTCTCCTCCATATCGATGGCCTGGGGGACCGCGTCCCTTTGAAGCTAATGAACGATATGTTGGCATTGGCAGATGGCCTCAGACCTTGCTTGCCCTTCAAACAGTTGTTGTTAGAGCGTATGCCTGAAGACATCTACCTCATGTTGGCTGATGAGGATTTTGATAACCTTTGAACAGTGGCTGCCCGTGCAGACATTCAGTGACGTGTGAAACAGCAAGGCCACAGAAATTAGTTCTTTGTCACACCCAAAGGCCCAGGTTCCATGAATACTAGCGATGAGGGTGCACATTTCCCCAGACTAGCATGACTCCATTACAATGGCTATGGTGGCCGGCCACCGTAACAGACTACTCTTGGTCTGGGATGAACTCTCCCAGTGCAAATTTCTAGTCAACATGGGTGTGGAGGTTAGTGTCCTTCCTCCTTCAGGTTTTGACACACGTACCAGGAGCATGGGTCCGGCACTCACTGTGGTGAATAATGGTTCAATTTGTACGTTATTGCCGACAATAAGTTGACATGAAAGTTTATTCTTGCTGCTGTGTCCCAGCCGTTGCTGGATGCCGACTTCCTCAGAGCTCACTCAATGATGGTGGAATTAAAAGGATGGCGGTTGGTGAACACCACAACATTCCAGACTTTCCACCTTGGAAAAGCTAAATTACCCGCCCCGCACCAATGCACTGTGGAGTACTCGAACAACGAATCCGCCAAACTTCTTGCGGATTCTCTGAACATTGTCACTCCCCAGTTCTCCACTTCCACACCCAAACATGGCGTTGCACACCACATCCTCACCCAAGAATTTCCTCTATAAGCCCGAGCCTGACACCTACTGCCTGATAAGTTGCAGCTTGCAAAACAAGAGTTCCACAAAATGGAGAAACTTGGAATCATACACAGATCTGATAGCCCATGGGCTTCCCCACTACATATGGTGACCAGAGCCACAGGAAGCTGGAGACCTTGTGGGGATTACAGGTGTCTCAATGATGCTACCATTGCATGAATGCTACCCTGTGCCCCATATAAAGGACTTTACAGTAAATCTTCATGGGGCAAAGATATTTTCTAAAATTGACTTGGTACGTGGGTACCACCAAATACCTGTAAACCCGGATGTGCCCAAGACTGCCATCAAAAAACATCATCAATCTTTGAGAATTTTGGGCTCAAAAATGCTGCACAAACATTCCAGAGACTGATGGATGCAAATGGGTGTGGCATGGACTTCCTTCTCATATACTTGAATGACGCGCTCATCACCAGCCACTCCCAGAAAAAGCACCTGCAACATCTGCATTTATTCTGCTGCTGCCTACAGGAGTTCGGGCTCACTGAACCCTGCCAAGTGCAAATTCATACATTCCTCTTTTGAGTTCTTGGGACATCAGATCAGCAGCTAGGGTGTCATTCCATTGCCTAGCAAGGTGGAAGCCATTTTCAAATTAGCAAATCCTGATACCATCAAAGGAGTCCAGGAATTTGTGGGGATGGTCAATTTCTATCATCGCTTTCTATGCTTTGCAGCTCATATTATGAAACCCCTCTTCAACCTCATGTCCAGTGATGCCAAAGAACTTGAGTGGCCAGAGGAGATGATGGTAGCATTCCAGCAGACCAAAGGCGCCCCAGCAAAAGCAAAATTGCTGGTACATTCACAAATGGATGCACCAACTGCCTTGATGATAGGCACGCCTGACGCAGCAGTAGGCAGGGTCTTGTAACAGTACACCAATGAACAACGGAAGCCTCTAGCGGTTTTTAGTAGGCACCTCCATCATCCAGAAACTAATTACACCACATTTGATAGGGAACTGGTGGCGCTGTACCTAGTGGTCAGACACTTATGCTATTTTTTGGAAGGCTGGGACTTCACAGTTTTTACTGACCACAAACCACTAATGCTTGCCTTCGCAAAGGCATCAGATCCCTGGTCAGCCCACCAGCAACACCACCTGTCTTACATATCCGAGTTTTTCAACCAGCATTAAACATATCTCCAGGAAGAGTAATGTGGTGGTTGATGCCCTGTCCTGCTCCTCTGTTCAAGCAGAACATGCCCTCTCTCTCTGAGTGTAGACTACATGGTACTTGCCAAGTCAAAACAACAAATTCTCGGCTTATAGAACTGCTGTCACGAGCCTGCAACTTGAGGATCGAACCTTTGGGCTGCAAGGTACCACTCTCCTGTGAGATAGGTCAGCCTCGCCCTATTGTTCCTGCTGTGTGGAGATGTTGCATTTTCAATGCCATTCATGGACTGTCCCACCCCTGATGGTCCGCCTGATAGCCTACAAGTTTGTATGGCATGGACTCAAAAAGTAGGTCATGTACTGGGCAAAGATGTGCACGGATTGCCAATCTGCAAAAGTGCAAAGGCATGGGAAGGCTCTGCTTCAGTTTTTCCAGCCGTCACAGTGCAGATTCGACCACAGGCATGTCGACATCGTCGGCCCACTTCTGGTGTCACGAGGGTCTAGGTACTTGTTAACGGTCCTCGACAGATTCACTAGGTGGCCAGAGGTGGATCCTAGGATGGACTCATGCACCAAAGCTTTTACTTCTTCCTGGGTATCTCAGTTCAGCCTACCCACACATCACCTCCAAAGGAAGCTCACAGTTTACCTCCGCAATCTGGGACAATTTGTCGTGACTGCTGGGAATGCAGGTCCAACACACCTGCAGTCAAATGACCTAGTGAAGTGGTTCCATAGTGTGAGAATGATCCCCAAGAGCTGTTTCGGTAAAATGTAATCATCAGTGTTAACAATGGCTGTATAGAGACAAGATGTTAAAGAAGAAAAGTGGGGGGCAGGCCAAATTGATATATTAAAAATACTGCGAAAGAACAGGAACACGTGACAAAGCATCATAGCAAATAAGGATAAGAATAAATAAGAGTTAGGGTCGCAAAAATCATGGGAATGGGAGAAGTAAACAAGGGCGGCCTTTAAGATGAGGAGAGAAACAGCTTTTGATAGGTTAAACTAACATATCAATTCCTCAGTTAACTAACCAATTAAATTAACAAAGTGGTTATTAACACAAAGAAATGTATAAAAAAAATTTGTTGAGTATCAGAGTGTGTGTGTCTTCTCTGAAGGACTACCGGTCTTGCAAGAACGTTAAATAAAAGGTTATATTGCTTCGCTTATTGACTCTACAAAATTATTTACTCAGTGAGCTGTGTTTCTCACAATTGGGATATGAAACCCGTTCTGATGGCTCACCTCCAGGGTAGTGATTGGGAATAAGAATAGAGGATCTTAACTCCTCATCGGCAGAGCTGGTTTATGGAGGTCCATTCATTGTACCTGCAGAACCACGCGGACAGGAGGTGCATCGACTGAAGTCTTAGGCAGACTGCGGGAACGGCTTGGAAAATTACCCCCGGTTCCCACATCAAGGCATGGAACAATGACACCTTTCATTCCAAAGGAACTCCAGGACTTTGAGTTTGTGTTTGAACATAGGGGTGCACATGGGCCACCCTTACAGAGATCGTATGAGGGCCCCTTCAGAGTGCTAAGAAACAATTGCACAACTTGTGTACTGGACATCCGGGGGCATCCAGAGAAATTTACCATTGACCAATTTAAAGCTCGCTCATCTCGACCTTGATCGGCCCTTGCCACAATCCCCAATGTGAAGGCATGGACAACTGTCCAAGAGCGGTGGACAGTAATGGCACCAGAGGTTTAGCCTCCTATTGCCAGTTCTTAGTGGGGGGGTGGGGGGGGAGCTCACCAGAGGCTCAATCAAACTGGCTCGAGAGGTTCCATATGACGTCACAATGCGACATTTGGAAAATGTGTTGTTCTAAAAAGCTGCAGGTAATTGTTTGAACTTTTACTGAACTTCGACTCAACGATGTCTGATTATTTTCTTGTTCTTCATTTCACACTGCGAAACAGTTGCTACAATGGGAGTATTTTTTTTTTGCTTCCATAAAACTAGATGGTTGTCCAATTTACTGGAGCTGCTATGAATTAAATACATGGGTTCAACTTTAATTTTAAATGAACATAGGAATACAACATAATAAAAAGATCAAATTTAATTTGCAGATGATACAAAGGTTAGATGTGTTGTGGATACTGAAGTTTGTCGTAGGTTACAACAGGATATAGATGTGATGCAGATTTGGGCAGAAAAGGCGCAGATGGTGTTCAATCTGTACAAGTATAAAGTAATGCACTTTGGAAGGTTGAATTTTCAGGTGGAGTATGTATCAAGATTCTTAACTGTGGAGCTACATAGAGATCTTGGGGTCTAGGCCCATAGATCCTTCAAGGTTGCCATGCCAGTTGATAGGGTGGTTAAGGAGGTGTATATGATGTGCTGGGGGATTGCATTCAAGAGCCAGAAGGTAATGTTAAAACTCTGGTTAGACCACACTTTAAATGGCATTCAGTTCTGATTGCCTCATTACTAAAGAGGATGTAGATGCTTAAGAGATGGTGCAGAATTTATCAGGATGTTGCATAGATTGGAGAATATCTCATATGATGCAAGGTTGACAGAGCTCGGGGTTTCCTCTTTGTAGTGATGAAGGCTGAGTGGTGACTTAATGGATTGAGGGAGGGGCTGAAATAGGATACACAACCCACACCTTTTTTTAGGGGTGACAATAGCAAATACCAGAGGACATCTGTTTAAGGGAGAATTAACAAAACCAAGAGTGGTGAGTGCCTAGAATGTATTGCTGGGGTTGGTGGGGGAGGCTGGTATAATAGGCATCTTCAAAAGACTCTTAGTCTCTTGTTAGGGTGGGCTGATGATGCCATAAGCTCTTAAGTATCTTAGACTGATGTGATTAAAAACAATAAAGGGTTATGGGTGTGATGTAGGGGAGGATTGGCTCAAACAATGTGCGCTGAAGAGTTTGTACTGTGCTGTAATGTTCCATGTTCTATACAGTATAATTTGATTTGCCTTCTACCTTCCTGTGCATTGCATAGTTTGATATTTGCTTCAAATATGGTGGATACTGGCACCTATGGTCCATGCAAGCTTCCTTCGTTACCTAGTCAATTAATGTTGCCTCTAATACTCTCCCTCCTGTTCTTTAAATGTTTTGCTTAAAATGTTCCTTATACATTTTGCCAGAGTCCATCTGCCAAGGCAGTAAATTTAACATTTAATATTTTTTGCTATTCTACAGATTCAAGTTCCTTCAGAATTCCGTACTTGATTTCTTCGTGAAGATTTTACATATCTGGCCTATCATTTTGGTTGTTCCCACAAAGGGAAGCATCTGCAACACCTATCAAAATCTTTTAATGATTTTTAAAGACGTGTATTAGGGCATTTCCTTACTGCTCTCATATTATTTTGTGACAAACAAACAAACTTAAAACTTAATTCTTTAAAATATTTTTTCGAAATGTTCTTACAAAAATACAAAACATTTGTAAATTCAAAATATCATGTGTTGAAACTTACCCATAATAGTCTGCAATTTTTCTATATATGGTAGACAATTGAGGAGTGCAGTAGAACAAAGGGATTTAGGAATTCTGGTACATAATTCCCTGACAGATGAGTCACATTTAGATAAGGTGGTGAAGAAAGCATTTGGAATGTTGGCCTTCATAAATCAGAGTATTGAATACAGGAGTTGGGATGTCATGTTGAAGTTGTATAAGGTATTGGTGAGGCTAAATTTGGAATATTGTATGCAGTTTTGGTCGCTGAATTATAGGAAGGATATATAAACAGAGAGTGCAGAGGAGATTTACAAGAATGTTGCCTGGGTTTATGGGGTTGAGTTATAGGGAAAGGTTGAGCAGGCTGGGACCTTATTCCCTGGAGTGTAGAAGATTGAGGGGTGATTTGATAGAGGTACTTAAAATTATGAGGGGGACAGATAGAGGGAATGTGGACAGGCTTTTCCCATGAGGAGTGGACATGGATTGAGATTGAAGAGGGAAAAGTTTAGGGGAAGCATAAGGGGGAATTTATTCAATCAGAGGGTGGTGGGAGTGTGGAATGAGCTTCCGGCCAAAGTGGTAGATGCGGGTTCGATTTTAATATTTAAGGAAAATTTGGATAGGTATATGGATGAGAGAGGTATGGAGAGTTATGGGCTGGGTGCAGGTCAATGGGACTAGGTGGGAGAGGTATTTAGAATGGACTAGAAGGGCTGAACTAGCCTGTTTCTGTGCTGTAATTGCTATATGGTCATATAATGTCTTTGTAATTTGATGCAATTATGCTGGAAATTTTTTGAATATTTTATTTTAGTTTTCACAGACTTACAAAGTCCAATAAAAAAAAGCCATCCATACATATTCATACCCAAAATCTGTATTTGTCCCCCGCCTCAGTGAATATATTCCAATCACCGTGGGGAACATGACCCCTATTTAAACCAGTAATGTAAAAAGAAATAACAGTGTCAACGCCATTAAAAAGAAAAGAACTCAAAAGGACCTGAAAAGGGTAGGCGCATCGTCCGCACCAAGTCCCATTTCCGTAATCATACCTCTGGCCTTACTGGGATAATTTAACCATATCCCTATTTATAAGGTGTGGTGGGGGAAAGGGAAAGAAATCAATCTATCTGAGTAAGGTTGCTGTACTCTACCGAATGTGTCATGTTTCCTCCGTAGGTTATATGTAATTTTCTCCAAGGGAAATCAACTCTGTATTTCCATATTCCGTGTAGTATTTAGCTGGGGGGGGGGGTTGGACTTCCTCGAAACCGTGATACACTTCCTGGCTACCGCCAAAGCGACCTTCACAAACAAAATTTGGAATTTAGTCAGTCTAAACTACACTTCTCCAATATCCCCTAAGAGGAACAGCTCCGGTCCTGTGGCAAATTACTGACTGAGGCTGATCTGACTGAAAGAATCTTGCTTTCAATTTCAATAAGATTCCACCTGCATTGAATTCGCCCATCGTTATTGAATGAAGATCTACTGGGACCAATGCCTGAAGAGGGCACACAAAATCAGTGAACCGGTGCGGACTTGAAAGGCCAACATGGCCTGTTTCCGCTCAGTAAATGGTTATATGGTGAAATCCAGTGTTGTAATTTTTTTTTTAGTGTCTCCTAGGTCTTCCCAAATGTCTCCTAGGTCTTCCCAAAAAGATCTCCTCTTTGAATACAGCCGGGTAGAGTGGACTTTGATTTATGTCGTTTCTGAGGTGTAAGGTACAACTGGTGCAGAAAATTATACTGCACTATCCCGTATCTGGCATTGATGACCACCATCACACTGTCCAGACACAGGTCCTGCCACCATTCTTCATTAATCATTGTACCCAAGTCCGACTCCCATTTCTCCCTCGACCTTTGTAGGCCCGGTTTCGGGCCCTCACTTTGGAATATACTATATCTTAGAAATAAATTTACACATATTCCCCTTTTAAATTAGAATCTCCATATTGCTACATCCAGACAGGGTTATTGGTGGTCCCAATGTTTCCCTCAGATAGCAGAAGAATGTTCTGTTGGATAAATCTTCCTTGTTTCTCATTTCCTTAAATGACATAAGCTTCCCCCTTTTGTAACAATCCTTGATACACCTGATCCCACACTGGCACTAGGTGTCCAGGATCATATTATCCAGCATCAATGGCATTAAATTATTCTGAGTCAGCGGTACTTTGGGGGGATATCCCCACCTTTCATCCAATACCTTGTTTTATCCTTTCCACGTACATGTTTTAGGATGGGGGTTATCAGTTTTCTTTGAGAGTTTTACATCCATTTATAAATAAAATCTTTGGCTATTGCTTCACCTAACATGCTGGAAATTAATTAACATTTCCTATCTGGTGACATTTGGTAATTTGGATTAAAAAGCATTATTTGTTTAGTCTAGATTGTTAAATAAAAACTGTGCGATTAAGAACAGGGAGGTGATATTGAGGCTTTATAAGGCACTGGTGAAATCCCATGGAGTATTGTAAGCAGTTTTGGGCTCCTCATTTAAGAAAAAAATGTGCTGATGTTGGAGAGGGTTCAGAAGGATGATTCTGGGAATGAAAAAGTTATCATGAGGAGCATTTGACAGCCTTTGGCCTGTATTTGTTGGCATTTAGGAGAATGGGGGGGGTGGTGGGGGGGAAATCTCATTGAACCGTTTCAAATATTGAAAGACATGGAGAGAGTAGATTTTCCCATGTTGGGAGAGTTGAGGATGAGAGGACATGACTTCAAGATTGAAGGACATCTATTTCGAAGAGGTGCGGTGGTATTTCTTCAGCCAGAGGGTGTTAAGTCTGTGGAATTTTTCCCACAGACAGTTGTGGAGGCCAGGCTATTGGGTTTATTGAAAGCAGAGATTGATCGGTTCTTGATTAGCCAGGGCTTCAAATGTTTTTTTTAAATGGGGAGAAGGCAAGCTGTGGGTCAGAGTGGGGAAATTGATCAGCTCAAGATTAAATGGCAGGGCAGACTCGATGGGCTAAAGAGCTCATTTCTGCTCCTATGTCTTATGGTCTACTAAGGATTCTGACAAAATCCAAATTTTTACCTGCTGCCACTTTGAACCCAATTCATTTTATATTTTCTTGCTTATATCTTAAAGCATGTTTTTAAAAATATTGTTGTGCAAAACCTGATCAAATTGATTTGTCCTCCTGAAGGAATCTATAAAAGAGCATGGTCTATAAAAATTCTATTTTAAATGCTAATGCTACTAGCCTTGAACCTTTGGACTGGGTGTATTATTAATGTGTAAGCAAGTTATCTTTCATCACACTGTTTTTTGACAAAGAATGTGCCAAGACAGAAGTAGAGAGATTAGCAATATTTAAAGAAGGCTGTTCAATTTGTTACAGTAATTTAAACATTTTTTCAGGAACAAAAATGAGAAAATATTATCTTGGCATGAAGAGAGATAAAAGGTTGCATATGGTAGTAAATAATTTTTGCAGTGCTATGATGTCTTCTGGGAAAGAGACGACCTTTTCAAGAGGGACCTGTTATACTTACACCAGAGCAAGACCATTATCTTGGCAAGCAGGTTTGGTAGTGTTTCAGAGGTGAGTTGGAACTAGATTGGCAGGGGTTGGGTGGGTAAAGGTGTTTCAGGAGGGACAGAGATGGGGGTAAAAGGATGTTGCATTGCATTATTGGTTAAGGAGGATGTTATGGCAAGAACCATAGGACTGTACAGTAGGCACTTTGGCCTTCAATGTTGTCCCAACCCATATATTCCTAAAAAAAGTACTAAACTCTCCCTACTCCGTAACCCTCTATTTTTCTGCCATCCATGGGGCTAAGAGTCTCTTAAATGCCCCTAATTTTTCAGCCTCCACCACCATCCCTAGCAAGGCATTCCAGGCACCCACAAGTCTGTGTAAAAAAAGAACACTTTGGTAACTTTCTGCGGGCTGCAGAACCCCCAATACATAAACCTTTAAAATACTCACCTTCCCAGCTGCTTTCCTTACAATAGCTGCATGTAGGTTTTTAAAAAAATGAGTGAACAGCCACTGAACACAGTTAACGATCTTCAAATCTCCCAGGTAATGGCTAGTTCAGAAACAGAACAGCTTGAAGGGACAGGCCACCACCTAGGATGAGGTCGGAAACATGGAGTGAGGGCCAGGATTCTAACAAGGCTGAAACACAGGGGATTGAGACCTCCCCTACTGTCCATACTACTGGCAAGTGTCACTGGAGAATAAAATTGATAACCTGAGGGCAAGGCTACTTTATCAGAGACAGGTGAGACAAATCTCAGTTATTTGCTGTACCGAGACCTGGCTAACAGATAACACACCTGATATCACTATCTGACCAGACAATTTCACTATCCATAGACTGGACTGGAACTCAAATTCTGGAAAAAGGAGAGGAGGTGGTGTGTATTTTTTCATTTATACTGGGTGGTGCTTGGACACTAGAGTTATGTTGACCTCTTGCTCTACTGCCTAGCATCATAACTTGATTAAAAGCAGACCCTTCTATCTACTCCGGGTGTTCTCATCTGTGATTCTCACCTGAGTTTACATCCCTCCTGATGCCGATTACAAACAGGCACTTGCGGAGCTGCATGAAATGGTCAGTAAACAAGAGACGACCCAGCCCAAAGCACTACAAATCTTAGTCAGTGACTTTAACCAGGCCTGTGCCAAGAAAACCCTGCCTATCCACCACCAGTGTACCAGAAGTGTCAGCACACTTGATCACTGCTACACTAAGGTAAGAAAGGCGTACCGTTCTTTCCCGAGATCACACTTTGGCAAGTCTGATCACCTGGTTGTGCTTCTCTGTCTTCATACAGTCAGAGCCTAAAAAGAGAGGCTCCAGAGGTCAGGACAGCTAGAAGGTGGTCACAGGAGACTGAAGAACAGTTACAGGACTTCCTTGAGTCAGCAGATATGATGGTGTTCAAGATCTCTGCTAAGAATTTGAACGAGTAACTAAGGCAGTCACATACTTTGTCAAAACAGCTGTGGATGAGTGCACCCCACCAAATCATTCATGGTTTACCCCACCCAGAAGCCCTGGATGAACAATGAAATCTGGAATCTGCTGAGAGCCAGATCACAGGCATTTAAGTCCAGAGATCCAGATCAGTACAGCAAGAGCAGGTATGACCTGTGGAGATGCCAGTAAAGACCAGATGGCTATTGAGGCTTCATGGTGAAGCTGACGAACAAGAAAGGCCTGATCACCTTGCTGGTACTAAAGCCCCCCTAAATAGTCAACAGGAATTAGAGGAACAAATATGTCGAGATTGCTGCCAGCTGTAGGTCTAAAAGGGTTGTCATACTAGGGGATTATAACTTTCAAAATATTGAATAGGAAAGTCAGTGTAAAAGTTTTAGATTGGGTGAAATTTGTTAAATGGGTTCAGGAAGGTTTCTTCCGGAAATATGTCGAAGGAGAGGGCAATGCTTGATCTAATCTTGGGAAAATGAGGACCAGTGACTATTGTTCTATTCAGTTTAAGATAGTTATGGAGAGAGATGGAACCACGAGATAAAATTCAGAATTGGGCCAAGGCTGACTTTGAAGGTACAAGACACAAATTAACTCAAATTAACTAGAACAGGTTGTTTGAAGGAAGGTGTTAGGAAAATGGGATGTTTTAAGTGTGTTGACAAGAGTCAGGGACGTGCATGTTCTGTTAGAGACAAGGGTTAGACATGCAAGCACTGGGAAGTCTGGATGACGAAGGAAATTCAGGCTCTGGTCAAGAGCAAAAAGGAGGCATGGGGCAGGTAGAAGCAGCTGGGATCAAATGTATCCCTGAATGAAGAGCAAGCTAAAAAAGAAAATATGCAGAGCACAAAGGGAGAGGAGGTAGCTCTGTCAGGTAACATGATCACAATAAAATTTACAAGTACATAATGGGAAAAAGGGCAACCAGAGAAATACAAGGGATCTTTCAGGAATCTATCTGGTCGACAGGAGATGGGGAAAGTCATAAATGAGAACTTCTCCTCTGTTTTTACGGTGGAGAAAGACATAAATACTGGGAACTTGAGGCAGTCAATGGTAGTGTCCCGAGAACAGTCAGTATTACAGATGAGGAGGTGCTGAGGTCCTGATGCTCAAGAAGGTAGACAAATCTCCTGTACTGGATCAGATATATCTAAGCTCTCTAAGGAAATTGCATGTTCCACAGCTGAGATTTTTCAATTGTCATTCTGGTGAGGTGCCAGAATATGGAACATTCCTACACAGTACAGGCCCTTCAGCCATGACGTTGTGCAGACCTACTGCTCTATAATCTTACACGCAAAAGTGCTGGAGACACTCAGCAGTTCATACAGCGTTTATCGGAAACAAAGAGATATAACTAATTTTACAGGCCCATCGTCAAGGTAAAGATAAAAGTTCCATTATTGTCACATAATATTACATTTTGAATGAAATTCTTTAACTTTTGTTTACCATAAGACAGACAGAGAGTCGCCAATTTGTCCGGCACCCCTCGCAGAAACCTACAGCATCTGGTGTTCCTGGGCGGTCTACCCTCCAAGTACTGACCAGTCCTGAGCCTGCTCATCTTCCCAGATCAGACTATCCCAGGCGTATTCAGGCTATTAAGTGCTGTATGAGCAGAAAGCAAGCAGGCACCTGAATAAAAAGGAAGGAGAAAAGGGGTAGGGGAGAGGAGCAGAGGATAACAAGCAAGAGGTGGATAAGGGAGGGAGGATAGAAGAGAAAAGAGCTGAGATGATGGGGGGGTAGCTCTGAACGAAGAGGGAAGGGGCTGGAGGGAGTGGAGAGCTGGGTAACGGAGTCAGAGAGGTAAATGAGGAGGCTAACAGAAATGTTAATGTCATGTGGTTGGAGAGTGCCCAGATAGAATATTAGATGTTGTTCCTCAATTTTTCAGGTGGCCTTGATTTGGCAGTGTATGCAGCTATGGACAGACATTTCAGTGTGGAATTGAAATAGTTGGCCACTTGGGAAATCCCAGCTACGCAGTGGAAAGAACAAAGGTAATCAATTAAATAATCACCCAGTTTCTCCAATGCAGAAAAGACCACAACGGGAGCACCATATGCAGTAGATGACCCCTGCAGATTCACAAGTGTTGCTTCACTTGGAAGGTTTGTTCTGGGTCCTGAATGGTGGTGAGGGAGGAGGTATGGATGCATTGTGTAGCACGTGAAAATTAATCAATAGTGTAAATATAATGAAAATTTGGTTTGAAACTAAAAGTAGCATTTAAAACATTTTTCAACTTAATCCTTTTTTTTGGCCAATATATAAACATATTTCAAAGTACTTCAAATTAAACAGTTGTTGATGTACCAAAACGTGATTCTGAGTATATCAACACTAAAGAAAATCCCTCAAAATTTCAATGAATAATGAATCGGTCACCAAACTTGTATTGTTTACTTCTCTGTGCAACAGAGAAGATATTCATTTGGAATTCAGCAATGACTCCACGTCCAGCTCCTTGTATAGAAATGCATAATGTCTGGCAACCTTAAAACAAAGTGAATAAAGTTTACTTTTAAACAAAGTCAACTAGAAAACAAATTTCATAAGTATAAACTATATTTTAACAGCATGTATATTCTAATTACAATAACAATTTTCCATGTGCACATTTTCCCTCTTCATTAGGTTATGCATGGATGTGTTCTATTATAATAGATAAATTGAATTTAAAAATGGTCTAAATGCAGGAACTGGGTGATATTTAAATGTCACATTTAATATATAAAAACTTATGTAATATAAGAAAACAATAATTATGCCAGATGCAACTCTAAAAAAAACAGATGTTTTGGGTTTGATCCTTGGTCTGTGTATAATTAGCTAATTTTTCTTTCAATTTGAAGCATTTTTGCCTGAATTTCCTATGTGGCTGGTTTTATTTTCTAGTGCCTTATTCTCAACTTCTACACACCAATAAACTTGCCCATCCAGATTCACTAAACCCCCTTTAGATAAATAATTGATCTTTTCCTTTAAGATCCTCAAGGAAAAAAAAATCTGTGACTTTACTTTCTGTTTATCCACAGCCAATTTTCTGTTCCTCCATTTTTTTCAATATTGCCGGAAGTGCGTTATAAAGCCACACTGAAGCTTCAGCTTTGGTTGAACAGTGCACCTTGTTAACCACAATTCACAACTAAAGAGATTAAAAGATGGAAATAAAGAGAGGAGAGACAGAGAATGAAATAAAATTGGTGAAATTAATATCAAATCTGATTGGGGGAAAAAAAAGTAGTTTTCTTTAGCTGGACAAATGGGACCAGGCGTGACTGATGTACGAGGATACGTACAATTAAATGGATGCTCTTCAAACATGTTTTTGCTCAAATTAAAAATTCAGAAAATACACAAACTGGGCTTTAAGTTCACTATGTCCATAGTGATTGTGACACCCACTTGTACCAGTTCCATTTACCTGAATGAAGTCCATAGTCTTCCATACCTTGGTGAGTTGTGTGTTTGTCTAATTGCTTAAATGTTGTGAGAGCATCAATTCATTAAGGTTCACAACAAGGGAAATACAGACACTTTTTCTGTATTTCCTTGCTGACCTTTTGTATGCTTTGTTCAAAAATTGAAATCACATTCTATGTTTCCAAAAAGAGTCTTATTCCATTCACCCTATCGAAATCAGTCATGATTTAGGTAGATTATTGTTCTGAAGGAAAACTCAATAAATGGCTTTCTCTCTTTAGAGTAGAAAATTAAAACAAGAATGTGATAACTGTTTTTCCAAATTATGAATTAAAAATAAAGTTATTACCTTTTCTCCTCTACTAGTTTGGCAAATCAATAATGAAGGGTTCTAGAAGAATGAAAGGTTGCTACGATTTATCCAGATGACTACCATTTCCTTGCTTTTGGCCCCTATCTCTCTATTCTTTTCCTTTCTGTGCACCTGCCCAACTATTTTTTTAAAATGCTTTCAGAATCAGAATTTATTGTCATGAACAAGTCATGAAATTTGATGTTTTGCATCAGCGTCACAGTGCAAACATTCATAGAAACCACTTATACAATAATAAATTAAAAAATAGTGTACGAAAAGTTGTGTAGTGTCTTTGGTTCATTGATTATTCAGGAATCTGATGGCAGTGGGGAAGAAGCTGTCCTTGTGCCGCTGAGTGCTCGACTTTAGGCTCCTTTACCTTTTTCCCGATGGTAGCAGAGTGAAGAGGGCAGGGCCTGGGTGGTGGGAGTCTTTGAAGATAGAGGCTGCTTTATTAAGGCTCTGCCTCTGTACCACCTCTGGCAGCTCATTCTGTACCTGTCACCCTCTGTGTGAAAAGCCTACCCCCCCAGATCATACCCTCTTGCCTTAAACTGGTGTCCTCCAATTTTAAGCTCCCGTACCCTTGGAAAGAGACTAGCTATCCATCTATACCCCTCTGAATTTTTATAAATTTCTACAAGGTCGTCACTATTTTCATTTGAAATTCAGAACCATATGAATAAGTATGTAAAAAGGATATGGAGAAGAGTATAGAACCAAGATTGTAGTAGTGACAGTTGAAGGAGGAGGTGAGTAGGGTTTGTGCAGAGGAGAACAAATTTTTTAGGGAATAGTGTTTTACATTTGTACACACAAGTGCATTTATCTAAAATCTCCTTGCAATAAATGAGATTTAACATTCTCTTTAGTTTTGGTTTAACCATACATGGAGTACTGTAGCCTGATACTTTGTGTCAGCTTTTTGAGAACCAGAATGTATCATAGTTAACTACTGCTGTCTAGAAGTTAAAATAAAAAAAAAATGGAGATATTAACCCTAACATGGAGGCAAATACAATTTGCTATGGTTCTGAGGCCTTCAGTGGATCAATCTCTCGCTTGGAATAAACCCTTTGTTCCACATTAAACAAACAAAAAAATTGATACCAGAAGATCAGTGAAATAATGCATGCAATACCCTTGATAAGTCAAAAATAATTTTCGGAGTAAATAAAATCCTTTCAATGCACCAATCTCTAAAGGCTAGAACAATTTTACTGAAGTAATTTTAATGATTAGGTGTCTAAAATTACTGTATTGTGCACCTTTTATAAGTGTGAATAGTCAAAATAAATCTTATTGATGTGAAAGATGAAACACTGTTGTAGAGAGAAAATAAATACAGACTTACTTCGTGCAATGATTGTTCCCAGTTGGTTGGGCCAAAGTGATCATCTCCAGGTTGGATATCCAAAATGACACTCACTGATTCACCTTTGTTTGATAACAAGTTGGAGAAATAAAGAACTTTCTGTAAACATTGATTTTATGTAGTATATTATCAAAATCATCGATTGTACTAAATTATTTCACTTCAGCTACTTGTATCAGTTGCATTATATTTATACTGTGAAATTACAGTAAAATACCCTGGTATCCGGCACCTACAGGAATTGGTAGATGCTGGATTAGTGCATTTTCTGGTTGCTTGAGATCACATCTTGTGTGATTAGCAAACTAATGGCAAGAGGTGCCAATTTTAAACCCATATTTTTTACTGATTTATTTTCTGCAATTATTTTTGCCGGTTATTTGAGGCTACCAGTTGCTTGAATTGTGGATAATGGGTTTTATTGTATTTGGTTAGTTAATTAGAATTCCTCTTATACACTAGCTAAGGTCAATTCTTAAAATAGCTCATGAACACAATGTGATTTTAAAAATGAGAAAAGAATGGTAGGAAGCTTGAAAGTGCACTTAACCTCAGAATAGATTAGATCAAACACTGTTTCTGGTTCTCCAAGTAAAAGCTACTTGGAACAAGACTGCTTGCTGCATAGGTTAGATGTGAAAGTCATTCTGTTACAGAAGGACGTTGAGTTGTGCAATGTACTGCTTCTTACCCAGACTGGTGCTGGATTTTAAAAGTAGATGCATAAACAGCATGCTTTGATAGATGCAAGTGGTCACCAGGTGACCGAGTTGGAGACTAATTGACTATTTAACAACTTTATGAACTGAAAGCTCTTGTGTTTGTTTCCTGAACTTGTAATTAGATAAGAACTTGTATAAAAGGGATCCTGTTGAACTTTCAATTTATCATTTATACATTGCAATCATAGAGGGGAATCACAGCAAAGCTGTCAGTAAATTGAAGAGTTAGAATGTGGAGCTATTATGTCAGATATATCATAAATATCTTTCTTTGGCTTGGCTTCGCGGACGAAGATTTATGGAGGGGTAATGTCCACGTCAGCTGCAGGCTCGTTTGTGGCTGACAAGTCCGATGTGGGACAGGCAGACACGGTTGCAGTGGTTGCAAGGGAAAATTGGTTGGTTGGGGTTGGGTGTTGGGTTTTTCCTCCTTTCCCTTTTGTCAGTGAGGTGGGATCTGCGGTCTTCTTCAAAGGAGGTTGCTGCCCGCCGAACTGTGAGGTGCCAAGATGCACGGTTTGAGGCGATATCAGCCCACTGGCGGTGGTCAATGTGGCAGGCACCAAGAGATTTCTTTAGGCAGTCCTTGTACCTCTTCTTTGGTGCACCTCTGTCTTGGTGGCCAGTGGAGAGCTCGCCATATAACATGATCTTGGGAAGGCGATGGTCCTCCATTCTGGAGACGTGACCTACCCAGCGCAGTTGGATCTTCAGCAGCGTGGATTCGATACTGTCGGCCTCTGCCATCTCGAGTACTTCAATGTTAGGGATGAAGTCGCTCCAATGAATGTTGAGGATGGAGCAGAGACAACGCTGGTGGAAGCGTTCTAGGAGCCGTACAGGAGTGTGGGTATGACAACGGCTCTATATACGCTAATCTTCGTGAGGTTTTTCAGTTGGTTGTTTTTCCAGACTCTTTTGTGTAGTCTTCCAAAGGCGCTATTTGCCTTGGCGAGTCTGTTGTATATCTCGTTGTCGATTCTTGCATCCGATGAAATGGTGCAGCCGAGATAGGTAAACTGGTTGACCGTTTTGAGTTTTGTGTGCCCGATGGAGATGTGGGGGGGCTGGTAGTCATGGTGGGGAGCTGGCTGATGGAGGACCTCCGTTTTCTTCAGGCTGACAATCTAATGCACTTTAATTCTTATTTACGCATCATTGGAGTCAGTCAGAAAAATGCTAATAGAATAATGTTACATGAATGCAATAACTTACCATTTTATGACAGAGCTACACTTTGAAATGATTAACATAAATTAAGTATTGCAAGTTTTAAGTTTAAATTGAGTTTATTTGTCACAAAATACCTAGAATAGTGAGAGGGTACTTCTGCAAGCAGATTAACAGGTTATCGCTAACATTTATGTAGCTGTGTAAAGGCACAGAGTATTAGATTGCAATGAAAAGATCAACAGCACCAAGGGTAGCATGATAGAATTGTTTTGGGTTCATTCATGAGCCTGATTGCTACAGGGAAGAAACTGCCTTTAAGCCTATTGGTGTGAATTTTCACACTTTTAAGCATTTTCCATGATGGAATTTAAGAGGATGTGTCCAGAGTAGGATGGGTCCTTCAGAATGTTGGTTGCCTTATCCAGGCCTTGGGAGACGAAAATAGAGTGGGCGGGGCAGGGTGCGGGAGGGGGGAAGAAGGGAGAGTTTTTACAATCTTGAGCAGGGCAGCTCCCATGCAACATTGTGATGCATGCAGGTTTATTTCAATGGTGTAGAAGTTGTTTGAGAGACAACAGAGACATGCTTAACATCCTTAGTCATTAGTAATATTTATTCCTTAGAACCTGAAGCTATGTTTATTTTGATTTTAGTGCCATTAATATGGAGAGGGGGTGGACTCTTAAATTCCCTCTTATTGACAGTGGGTGGGGTTGGGGGGAGATGAAGGGAGAGTGCACATGAGATTGTTACTTTTTTAAAATATATTATTTTTGATTTTATGTTCATAAATATACATAGTAACATTTTAAGAACATAATATATTAAACTTTTTCTTACAAACAAAACAACATTCCCTCCCTCCCTCTGATGGTAAGATCCATTCACCATCAGAGCTTACATATATTTTAGGTATATAGAGTACAGTTGGGGAAACTACATTTTTGTATATAAAATAGTTACTTATATATATATTTTTTCCTTTTTATTACTGGCAAGATTGCTATTTTGACCTGGCACCATGCTACTAGACTCTATCTCTTTTCTGTATTCATCTCACTGTTATTTGATTTTTATTATCCAAGAGTCCAATAACTTTGTTCTTTCCAAGCAAGTTATTGAGACAAGAAAACTTCCACAAGTATGAAATTCAGCACTTTCCAAGAGTGAAACCGATCGATGAAAGCAAGGTGGAGGATGTGCCCCTGTACTTCACCAATAGTGACCATTGTTAATATGGACTTTAGAAAGTCTTGTGACAAGGTCCTGCAGTGTACACTGTTTAGTAGGATCCAAAATTAGCTTGATGAAAGGAGGCAGATGGTAGTGGTGAAAGGATGCTTTTCTGATTGGAAATCAATGGTAGACATTTCCCCAAAGTAGGAGTGTCAAAATCAAGAGGGCATAGGTTAAAACGTGAGGAAGGAACTTTAAAGTGGATTTTGGTGTTTTTTTTTTAGAGAGAAATGTTTATATCTGTAGACATCAGAGACTGCAAATGCTGGAATGAATTGGATTATATTTAAAACTTGTTGACAGAGAAGGTGTTGGAGTCCGATACATTAAGAGACATTTAGATAGATATCGGAATAGGCAAAGCAAAAAAGGATACAGACCTAGTGAAGGTGGGTAAAGAAAGATATGATGACTGAACAACCTGTTTCTCTTCAGCACAACTCTGATTTTACTTTACCCATCACTTCCAACTCAATCTGATCTCAACTTCATTCCAAATCTCCCTCAATGCTGGAGAATGACAAAAACAGATGCTCCACTGTCCTGATCCCATGTGGTGAGGTCCTTCCAGTTGCTGTCTCAGACAACAATAAAAGGACAAATACATCAAAGGAGATCACTAGACAGAAGGATAGAGTTTCTGCTGAATGACACTATCATTTGCAAAGTATGTTACGTAAAATGAACTGCAATCTTTTGCTCCGATTCAGACTGGCAATTAGCACTCGTTAGACACTAGATTCAGAGTGCAGTCTCAACTACTTACAATCTATTGCAGTGACTTGGCTGAGGGACAGTGTACAGCAGTCAAATTTGCTAGCGGTATCAAGATCAGCATGTGAAACTTTGTACACATGTTGATCTTAATATAATGAACTTGTGAATGTGTGGGACATCCGGGCACATAACATGTGGAGGATAGATAGTAAAATACAAGTTTACCCACTTCAGAATGTAGACTGAAAAATAGTTTTTTGTTTAAATGGAATGAGATTTACAGAACCTTGAAGTAAAAAGGGATTTTGAGGGGTGGGGACATGACATGAAGATAATATGCAAGTACAGCAAGCAATTGTAAAGGAGCAATGGAATGTTGGCTTTTATTGCAAGTGGTAATAACAGCAGGGAAAATTAGCAGTTTTATAAGGATTAATTTTGCTCTCATTATTTAGGGAAGGACTGGTGTCAGTTCAGAAATGGCTCACTAGATTGATTCCTGGGATGAAGGGGTTGATGTATGAAGTGAGATTGAGTGTGTTTATCTAGACTAGTGATTTTCAAACGGTTTCTTTCCACTCACATACCACCTTAAGTAATCCTTTATTAATCACATACCACCTTAAGTCTTCTTGGGCTTGGCTTCGCGGACGAAGATTTATGGAGGGGGTAAAAGTCCACGTCAGCTGCAGGCTCGTTTGTGGCTAACAAGTCCGATGCGGGACAGGCAGACACGGTTGCAGCGGCTGCAGGGGAAAATTGGTTGGTTGGGGTTGGGTGTTGGGATTTCCTCCTTTGCCTTTTGTCAGCGAGGTGGGCTCTGCGGTCTTCTTCAAAGGAGGTTGCTGCCCGCCGAACTGTGAGGCGCCAAGATAATCACAGAGCACCTATGGCATAGGGATTACTTAAGGTGGTATGTGAGTGGGGAAAAAAAAGGTGAGGACCACTGCTCTAGACCCAATTGTTACTGAAATATTTTCCTTGAGAAAAATTGTCATTGGACCATTTCCTTTGGAGTTATGAAACTGTGCACATAACAAGTCAATTAGGTAGGATTAAAACGTGGTTTTCAAATTTTTTCTTTCCACTCACATCCACTTTAAGTAATCCCTTACTAATCACAGAGCACCTATGGCATATGGATTACTTTAAATGGTATGTAAGTGGAAAGAAAAAGTTTGAAAACCACTGATTTGGACTCAATGGAGTTTTGAAGATTGAGGGACGATCTTATTGAAATGGAAAAGCCTGAAGACGATTGACATGGTAGATTTATAGAGATTGCTTCCCCTAGTTGGGGAAATTAGAATTTGGGAATATCATTTTAGAATAAAAGATGACTAATTTTAGATGGAGATGAGAAAGAATTTCTTTTCTCAGTGATTATATCCAAATAACAGTGACAATTGAGCCATAATATATTTTCAAGGCAGACACAAAAATATTTGAACTACAACCAACTCCATGGGTACAAGGAACAAGCAGGAAAGTACAGTAGTATTAAGGCCTGAAGTGCCAGTTGATGAAGTAGACAAAGATGAGGTGGTCATACAATAATTATGGCCTTTATTAGCAGAAATAATAATGAAACAATAATGTACAATAATGAAAGACAATAGGTGCATATACAGTTATATCCAAGGGGAGTGCCCTTAAGAGTAGAGATAATGCACAGCCATTGTTAGTACAGCAAGGCTCGCCAGAGGGGAGACAGGCAGCTTGGCAGACATTCTCCAGTCTCCCCTGGCAGAAGAAGGGTTAAAATCAAAAGGACAGCTGCTAGGAAAGACTGAAGCAAGCGATACATGGATACCATGTTTGGCCTTGAGAATGCTGTAATATCCAAAATACGCCAGTATCTAGCAAGCAATCGAAATATAATGAGATGTTTTATGAATATGTCAGCCTATCAGGTTGATTACAAATTCTGGTGCTTTGTCTCAAAACGGGTGGCTCCTTTGCAACCTTGGGAACTGGTACAGGTCCTGGGTCTGTCATGTAGGAAGGACTGACTTCTGGACTCACTCCAGAATCGCCAGCGTGAGGCAGTGGAGCTTCAGCATGGCCATTTGAAAGCTTACTAGGGGGTCACAGGCTGGGGTGGGGGGGTGGTGAGTCCAACCTCTCAGGCTCACTCTGAGTAGGGGTGCGAGGAAGGGGCGAATCAGGTGAGGCCAGATCTCTTAGGGGTACAGTGTCAGTACTCCCGTCTGGGAATTTAACATGAGCGTAGTTGGGGTTAGTACACAGTAGCTGAACTGGTTGGACTAGGGGGGTCTGTTTTATGTGCCCGAGCGTGGCTCTTCAGCAGCACGGTTCCAGGCTCAGATAAACAGGCTGGCCAGTCCATCACAGTTCCTGATTTCCTAGGAAAGGCAAACATATGTTCATGAGGTGTTTGATTTGTTGCAGTACACAATAAAGACCGAATAGAATGTACTGCCTCAGGCAGCACCTCCTGCCACCGGGTAACAGGGTAATCATGTGTTTTTAAAGCAAGATTGTAGCATTAACCCTTTCAACCTGCCCATTGCCCAGCGGGTTGTAGCTCGTGGTACGGCTGGTGGCAATCCCCTTTCGTAGCAGGGCTCGCCGCAGTTCAGCGCTCATGAATACTTCATTACTTCAAAGCTCCGGCATAATAAAGAGCCACACATCAACCAGGGAATGTCCCTGCAAATTTTAAGTAACTTTACACTTGTCCTGTACAGTTTTTGTAAGTTCACTACAAGCCATCGATATCTTTCAGTTTGCTGGATATCTCCGCAAATTTAAGGCTCTGGCAACTCTCTCGTGGATGTAGCTGTTAGTACTCCCCGAGTCTATTAGACAATCAAGAGTCTCACCATTCACCTCCCCCTTAATAGTCGACCGTTCCAGTTCGTAACATCCCCCAAGCTTTGAAGTCAATTGAGCTATCACAGGGGATCTCACCTTGCTGTCACTTGAAGTCGATTCAGCCTGCTCGTCTGAAGATTCCCCCTTTTCACAGTTGCCTTCAATTCCTGCAGCTCCAGGGCACATTTTCTTGGTGCTTCTCTTATTATTATTATTATCAGTGGGAGTACTTTTCGCCTTACACGCTTTAGCAAAGTGGCCGAGTTTCCCACAATAGCTGCAGGTAGCAAATCGAGCCAGGCACTTCAGTCTGGGGTGCCAGCTCTTATCACAGAAGTAGCATTTTTCAGGAATTTGCCTTTTTCTTTCCTTTGGTGTTCCAGCACTCCTGGATGTTTCCTTTTCGGTTTCTAGCATTTCACTGGACTGCAGGGCACTTCTCATGTTTTGACTAGAGTGACTGCCCGGTCGTAGGTTAAGGGCTCCGTCTCCAGCAGCCTCTGTCGGATGTAACTGGAGTCAATCCTGTTGACTAAAGCATCCAGCTTCAAGGCATTGCGGTGTTGTTGCACATTGTCTGTCCTGTCATCACATTCATTTGCCAGTGAGTCGAGAGCCAGTGCATAGGCAGCATCACTTTCCCCGGGTTTCTGGCGTCTAGTCAGCAACTGGTGTGGAGCAAACACCACATTCTGTGGCCCTGCATAGTAAGCAGTCAGACGTTCCCGGGCTAGAGCCAGAGTGGTAGCTCCTTGTGTAATGGCGAAAGGGACCTCACCCAGCAGAGAGTTTAGTTGGCCCCACTGTATCGCCTCATCGACCACATTGTTTCTAGCCATGTAGTAATTGAAACAAGCAATCCAGTGGTTGAACATTTCTCTGGCCCTCAGGGCAGACTGGTCGATTATCAGCCGCTCTGGCTTGAGTGCTACATCCATTTCTGCTAATAAAATTGAAGTGCCAGTTGATGAAGTAGACAAAGACGATGTGGTCAAACAATAATCATGGCTTTTATTAGCAGAAACTCATGGCACAATAATGAAAGACAATAGGTGCATACACAGTTATACCCAAGGGGAGTGTCCTTAACAGTAGAGATAATGCACAGCCAATGTTAGTACAGCAAGGCTCGCCAGAGGGGAGACAGGCAGCTTGGCAGACATTTCACAAGGCCACAAATAAATCAGCTGTGAATTTAATGACAGAGTGAGCCCAAGGAGTTCAATGCCTACCCTGCTCCTGTTTCTAATGCAATTTTAATTCCAAATATTGTTACAGAATTGATTTAGTGGAGAACAAAACTATATTATCACATAATAAATATTAATATATTTTTTAATTATTGTTGCAAATTGTGACAATGAAATTTATGCATTCTTTACTTAATGACGAGTATACTTGCAACATATAACCATGAATTCCTAACACGGCTTCCCAAATTGGGCTGCAGCCAATTGGTAGCGTTGCCCAATAGCTCACAGCCAAAATACCAATGACCATGTCCTTGCCCATGCACTGGTTCCACTCAGTGCACTATGGGAAAGCAGTGTAAAATTGATAGTGGTCACAAGTATAGGTTAGTATACGTGAATTATTTAACTATCACACTTCAAGTCATAGGTGATATACTGCTAGTTAAACTCACCTGTTGATTTACACTTTGAGGCCACAGCATTTCTAAGTTTGGTTGTATATCTTAGCAATCCTGACAGTGGTACACGCTGATCTAGTTCATAGGCTGTGATGAATATGGAAGGATAATTCTGAAATAAGTCAAACAAAAGCGTTAATCTAAATCTTTTTCAGAATACATTTGTTTAGAATCAAGTACTGAGGCTATTTGTATTCAAACAACTGACCTTTAGTCAGTTCGCTGCAGAGCCTTGCTCCCAAAACACCCCAATAGGCTTTGTCAGCTATGACATTTTTATAATTCTTAAATATTTCTGCATTCAAACTTTATGTTTTGAAAACAGAGTTAAAAATTATTGACTTCAATTTTATTACAAAATTTAAACTGGGCAGATGAAGGTAAAGTGAAAAAGGCTCAGTATCTCCCAAGGTCATTGTTGGAAGTTGCAATGACAAGCCCCACACTGGTGGTACAAATTGTAATGGATAAATATTGGGAGAATTTGGTAAGATTAGAGTATGTTACATACATACACACATTTTAAAACAGGTCTTATTTGAAAGACTGAAGAATTCATATTCAGTGAACATTTCACAAGTAGGTGTTAATTGAAATGATGTCATGAAATGAATAGACTATTGGCTTGGATTGGAGACAGGCTGGCTGGTTGAAATAACTACAAGGCTTCTGTCCTTACTACAGAGTGCTCACAGAAAGCTTACGCCTTGATTTTGTTTACCTAAGACAACAGCTTGACCAAGAAGGAGAACTCCTGTGGTTTGTTGAAGAAGGTGGAGTTTTTTCAAGTGAGAGAGTCACATGGGCTTTCTAGCAGTTGGGAGAGAGAGGGACAAGCTCAACAAGCTCTCTCAGCCAGTGTGTGTGTGACATTGAAAGGGACTGAACAGTCACGACTGAAACAAGCCAGGAAAAGCTGGTGGAAAACAGAAAGCTCCAGAGTGGCGGATGGTTGGCAGTGCTATCTGTCTGATGTTTCTCTTGGAATAAGAGAAACAGAAAGGAACTCTGTGGTAACCTGAAAGAAAGAGGTTATCATCTGGAGAAACCTGATGGGGCAAGTTTCATCAGCGAGACATTGAGGTGACTAATGGTGGTACCTCAGTTGTGGAAATCTTGGAACAACAAATCTCTCTTTGTAAACCCTACGAGAACCTTCCTGAGCGATAAATATTTACCTTTCGTGCATCAAAGCCTGGTGAACTTTATACATGTTAAATTCTATACACAGTATAAGAATTGCCTGCAACCAGAGAACTTGGAAGAAGAAGTGAGATTGAACTGTGAACCAAAGAACTTTTAAATTTACACACACATCATACACGTGCGCTTAGAATTAGAAGGGGGTTAATTTGGGTTAGTTTAGAGATAAGTTAAAATTTGATTCTATTTTCATGTTTAAAGTTATTTAAAAACAACTTTTGTTTAAATAACCATTTGTCGTGATGAATATCTATTGCTGCTGGGTTTTGGGGTCCTTTGGGCTCGTAACAAAATAATAATGAATAATAACCATGTTTACACCTTCAATAGAAAACTACTATTTCTAGCTCACAGTCTGAACAGGAGATACAAAAATTTTCAGAATCAGAATTTATTTATTGGCATGAACATTTCAAAAAATTTGTTGTTCAGCAGCAACATTACAGGTGCAAATATTGATATAAATAATTTTTTTAATTAGCTAAAAGTAGAGAAAGAGAGGTAGTGACTGTGGTTTAATGTATATTCAGAAATCTGATGGCTGAGGGAAAGAAGCTGTTTTTATAATGTTGAGTGTTTGTCTTCAGGGTCCTGTACTTCCTTCCTGATGGTAGCAGTAAGAAGAGGGCATGGCTGAGGGGGAGAGGGTCGTCGAGGATAGAGGCTGCTTTAACACACTGTCTCCTGTAGATGTCCTTGATGGAGAGAAAATTGATGGCCGTGATGCCGTTGGCTGAGTTCACAACTCTGTAGCTTGTTTCTGCCAGAAACAAGTGATGCAACCAGTCAGAATGCTCTCCGCAGTACACCTGACGAAATTTGTAAGCCTTGGTGACATACAAAATCTCCTCAAACTCCGTGATAGTTTTGACTTGGAGGCCCCAGGGTAGATCTTCAGAGAAGTTGACACCCAGGAATTTGAATCTCTTAACCCTTTCCACGGCTGACCCCTTGATGAGGACTGGTTCGTGTTCTCTCCTGATCTCCCCCTCCTGAAGTTCACAATCAGTTCCTTGTTGTTGTTGCGACACCACTCACCTAACTGACCTAACCCACTCCTGTTCGCTTCCTCATTGCCGTCTGTGATTCTGCCAATAACTGTGGTGTCATCAGCAAATTTGTGGATGGTATTTGAATTGTGTCTGGCCACAGTCACGGGTGTAGAGCAAGTAGAGCAGTGGGTTAAGCACACATCTTTGAGGTGTGCCTGTATTGACTGTTGTTGAGGTGGAGGAGACGTTGTTAAACATTAATTAGTACACATCACCTCTATCAAAAGGGAGGCAAGTTTGGAAAAGTCATTAAATCTAACCCTTATGAGGAAGCTATATACATGAAGTACATCTATGATAAAACACTTTAAATTATTTGTACATGAATGGTGATAAATGGCATATCAGATCCAATGGCTCTCGGTACATTTTTAAATACAAAAGCTTGTTCATCTAATTAATTTTGTTCTCCATATGGTGGGGAATATTGCTGATATCAAAAGACAATGTTATGAATTATGGTTTGGCCACCAAATGTATATATGACACCAACCATCTATTAGAAATGGATGCATAGCAAAAACAACATGAATCAAGTGTATTCATTTCACAAAGGATCCAAAGTAACAGAACAAGGTAAATTGGGCAGAGTACAGAAAGAATGCCATTAAAAGAAAGGACGTATTTCTGTGTTGCAATTCATCCTATTAATGTAGGCTGTAAAAATCTAATAACTCACTGTTTTATTCAAAGACATTAATTAGTGAAAAATGCCTGCTGTTTAAGGACTATTTAATCTGTAAAAATCAATTCAATTGGCAATTACTTTAACAGATTTTAACTAATATGCATGACAGGTCCATCTGTTAAGTGCGTAAGAATGTTGCATATTTATCAATACTGTGGTGCAACCATATTCTGCAGCAAGCCACAAAGAAAATTAAAATACTAGAGTTGGTCATCTCGAGCTCAACAATTGTTCTAAAAGGTAAACCTCAACCACAGTAACGTTTCTCTGGTTACTTTATCACGACACTATTACAGCACCAGTGACCTTGGTTCGAATCCGGCGTTGTCTGCAAGACATTTGTACGTTCTCTGCATGGGTTTTCCCTGGGTGGTCCCATTTCCTCCACCAAATAGAGGGTGGAAGGTTAATCTGGGTATAATAGGGAAGCATGGGTTTAAATTGCCAGAATCGATTTCTACCGTGATGTAAATAAAAGTTAAATTGGGAGTTATCCTTCAGCCCAAATATGTGGTCTCTTTCTTTACTATTTACTCAGAGCTTTTCACCACCCTCCATCTATACTTTGATGAACATAATTTAGCCGATCACTAGAAAGTGTTTCACAATCTCCAATAATCTTATTCACTGTATTTCTGCATACTTTGTAATTCAGGGAAAGGTCCTAAACAGCATCATATTGTCAATTGAGATGAGAATACTTGATGTTAGAGAAAATGTAAAACACAGTAATTGCACAACATACACAAAACTAAGCTCTATTCAAAAATCCAGCAGTTGCTATAAATCAAAAATAAAAACCAGAAGATGCTGGGAACATTCAACACTTCAGGCAGAACCTGTTGCTGACACAGACACAGTGAACATTTCAATTTAGGACCCTTCTTCAGAACTTACCTGTGGCTTAATATTCTGATATGGACAATAAGCTTTAATGTACTTGAAAAGTCTTTGGTCAGACAAAGGGTTTCCCCACTCTTCTTGATCTTCTTTGGTGAGAGGTAATGATGGGTCCAGCATGGTGTTCAGAACATCAAGGAAAGGAGCCTATGTAGCAAAACAAAATCTGGTACAGTCAGCAGTTCACTACTGTATTTACAGAAGACCAATAATTTGGAGAATGCAACACCCCACTCCACTCAAAAAAAATCCCAATGGATTATAATGACAATGATGAAGAGAATGATTTTGAAGCGTATCGATCCATTTACCCACCATATAACCGTTTACAGTACAGAAACAGGCCATATCGGCCCTACAAGTCTCCCACTATCTCCCCCCTCCCACTCCCTGCCCATAACCCTCCAACATATCCATGTACACATCTAACCTTTCTTAAATGACAGAAAGGACCCTGCTGCAACTATCTCTTCTGGAAGATCATTCCATTCTGCCACTACCCTCTGAGTGAAGAAGCATCCTCTAACATTTTTTCTAAAGTTTTGTCCCCTTACCCTTAACTTGTGCTCCCTTGTTCTAACCTCCCCTGTCCTCAGGGGAGTCTACTCACGTCTAGTCTATCTATTCCCTTCATAATTTTAAATACCTCTGTCAAATCCCCTCTCAACCGTCTACATTCCAATGAATAAAATCCCAGTCTCCTTAATCTTTCTCTGTACTGTAGATGTTGTAAGCCAGGCAACATCCTTGTAAATCTCTGCACCCTCTCCACTTTATCTATATCCTTCCTATAATTTGGAGACCAGAACTGAACACAATACTCCAAACCTGGCCTCACCAATGCCTTAAACAATTGCAGCATCACTTCTCTATACTCTACACTATGATTTATGAAGGCCAGCATACCATATGCCTTCTTAACCACCCTGTCTACCTTCAAGGAACTCTGTACCATAACCCCAAGATCCCTGTTCCTCTGCATTCCGCAATGCCCTCCCCTTAACTGCATATGTCCTATTCTGGTTATTTTTTCCAAAATGCAGCACCTCGCACTTGTCTACATGAAATTCTATCTGCCATCTTTCAGCCCACTTTTCTAAACAAACCAAATCCTTCTGTAATCCAAGAAAAACTTCCTCACTATCCCCCTATTTTCATATCATCTGCATATTTGCTTACCCAGTTAACCACCCCCTCCTCCAAATCATTAATATAAATGATAAACAACAGGGAACCCAGTACCTATCCCTGAGGCACACCACTCGTCACAGGCTTCCATCCTGACAGACAGACAGTTTGTCCATCTTTCCCCTCTGACTTTAAGTCTATGTCCTCTAGTTTTAGATTCCCTGATCCTGGGAGAAAGACCATTATTTACCTTATCTATGCCCCTCACAGTCCCCACTTAACTTCCTATGGTCCAGGAAGAAAAGTCTCAGTCTTTCCAGCTTCTCCTTATTATCCAAGCCCACCAGTTCTTGTAACAACCTCATGATCCCTTTCTGCACCCTTTCCAGCTTGATATCTTTTCTCCAGCCAGATGTCTAATATGCCACTTTTCTGCACTAATTTCACATCCAAAAATCTTTAATTCTTTACCTTTAATATACTAACTGACAGCCTTCTTGGGATATCCAATTCTGAAGATTCACCATCGCTGTCCTGAATGGTCATCGTTTAATGTGAGATTGTGTACAAAGGGTACATCTTCCCCATAAAGCCTTATAAGAATTTTGTACATCTCCACAATATCACTTCACATTCTTCTGAAGGGCATTATAGGTTCAGGGTACTTAATCTCGGAAGGTAGGATGAACTGACCATCCTAGGAATCAATCAGGTGAATTTTGACTGCAAGGATATCGTGCTTGAAGCGGGAGGCCAGACCAATATATATTACAAACATATTGGGATCTTGTACTAATGGAGCATGGTATCACAAATTTAAAAAAAATTATTAAACAGGTTTCCTTTCATAAATCTCATATTTACTCTGCCCAATCTTATTTTCATTTACACATTTCGCAGCTTCTTTCTTCAAACTGATGATAGTATTTTTCCTTCTCCTGATGTCAGGTTAACTGGTCTATATTTACCAGCTTTCTCCTTCCTTCATTTCTACAATGGTGCACTACACTTGCCACCTTGCAAAGCCGTGGAATTTTAGAAGACGAAAACCAGTGCATCCACCATCAGCACAGCCACCTCCTTCAAAAGGCCAGCATGTAGATTGTCAGTTCCTGGGAAATTTAGTGACTGAATTTATGGCTTTCAGTGCCATTTATTTCCCTTATACTACATGTTTACTCATATTAAATTGTTTGAACTATTTTTCAACTATGTTTGAATGAGCACCCGTCTTATGAGACACAAGAGGTGGTGTCTTAAAAAGGAGCCTCTATCCTCAAGGATCCCCACCACCCAGGCCATCTTCATTCTGCTACAATTGGAAAAAAGGTACAGGAGCCTAAAGACGAGAACTCAGCAGCCCAAGGACAGCTTCTTTCCCTCTGCCATCAGATTCCTGAATGAACAATGAACCACAGACACTACCTCACTTTATCTTTTTTTCCACTATTTTTATTTATTTTGAAATGCGGTTTATATCAATGTTTGCACTATGATTGCTGCCGCAAATGAATGAATTTCGTGGCACATACAAGACAATAAGTTCTTATTCTGATTCTGACTTCACACTTATTTTTCTCCATGATTGCTCTAAGAAAATAGTCCATTTCATCTTCTGTACAGTTAAAAAAAATGTTCAAATTTTCTGGCAATTCCCTATTCTCCAATATATAGTTTCTCATGGGAACTGATCAAATTTAGCAAATCTTTTTACTTACCTGCAGAAACTCTTAAGTGTCTGTTTTTATATTTCTCATAGGCCTATTCTTTAATTTCTCACTTTTTCTTTACTTGTGCCTTGGTGCTCCTTTGCTGAATTTTAACATTTTCTATACCCTTAAAACTGTTTTTTTAACATTATTAATGATAAAGGCATACTCAGTCTTAAATTTTTTGACAGTATGGCTGGACGACTTTTTCAGTTTTTTTTTGGTTTCGACTTGAGAAAGGATAGTGACAGAGTATATAGATATGTTTTTGGGAGATAAATTGGGAAAGGTTTGTTCGAGTAGGTCATATACAAACACTTTAAAACAGATCTTATTTGCAATACTGGAGCTCTGCCCCATGCTAGACATATTGGCTCCACAGCTTTTGCAAGAGCTTTGAAGAGTGCTCAAGAGACTTCACTCATGGATCGTTGTTTACAAAAGACAACAGATAAAAGATCTTGTTGAATGGAGCCACAGATTGTCTGGAAGAGAATTTATTGTTCTAAGAGGGTCATGTGGTTTTACAAGCAGAGAAAGTCAAACAGGCTTTTTCTCAGAGAGAAAGAAAGACAGAGTTCATTCTACAGTGCCAGCAGACAGCAGCTGGGACAGGACAAGCTGGCAAGCTTGTGGACAACCTGTTTGGAAGACGGCCTGGTCAAAGCTCTTGTGGTTCATGCAAGAGGAGAGGACTGGCTGTCTAATGTTTTACTTGGAATAAGTGAAACAAAAAGGAACTCTGTGGTGACCTGAACGAAAGAGGTTATCATCTGGAGAACCCTGAAGGGGCAAGTTACGTCAGCAAGACCCTGAGGTGACTGATGGAAGTTCATCAGTTGTGGATGTCCTGGAACAACAAATCTCTCTCTGAAAACTGACAAGAACCTGAGTGGTAACCATTTACCTTTCAAGCATCAAAGCCTGGTGAACTTCATAAATGTTAAATTCTGTGCACAGTATAAGAATTTTCCTGCAACAAGTGAACTTGGAGGAGTGAGAAGTGAGATTGGACTGTGAACCAAAGAACTTTTCTTAACTTACACACACATTACACGCTTAAAATTAAAAGGGGGGGGGGGTTAAGTTAGGTTAAGTAAGATAAAGTTTGATTTTATTTTCATGTCCAAAGATGATTAAAAGCAACTTTTGTTTAAGTAACCATTTGTCTTGGTGAATTTCTATTGTTGCTGGGTTTTGGGGTCCTCTGGGCTTGTAACAATATTAATGAGGTTATTCGACTAAGTTTGGAAATGAGGGTATTATTTTACAAGTAGAGATTGAGTAGCCTGGGACTCTATGCATTGGAATTTAGAATGATGAGTGGAGATCTTTTGGAAATACACAGCTGTAGCAGCGGCTACACTGCTAACTGAAGAATCACGGGTTGAGTTCAGTGAGCAAAAACTGATTTATTGCAGGCTACCTGGCTGGTCTTATACTCCCAGCCCAGACCTGGCTGGTCTTATATTCCCAGCCCAGACCTGGCTGGTCTTATACTCCCAGCCCAGACCTGGTTGAGAACCGCGCTGGGGGCTCCCGATGTCATCGGAGCATCACGTGGTTCCCCTAGCGTGGGTTTCTGAGCCTGGTGCCGAGATCGGGAGGAAACCCCCGATGGCGCCATTTTGGCCGGCTGCCCCGCCGCGTGCATGGCAAGCAGGGCCCGTTCGCTTGCCTAATGGCATACCGCCACACAGCACCCCCCCCCCCAGAACCAGTCCCAATGTCCTTTTTTGCCGGGCCGCCTCGCTTCTTGGGTTGGGCCACAATGACTGGTTTGGTGGTGTTGAGGTGGGCTGGCTTTAACCTGTCCACCATAAACAGTTCCCCTTACCACCGATGCTCAATGTGAAAGTGGATCCTGAACACTGGATGACTTTGTACGGCCTTTCGTATGATCTTTGTAGAGGTGCTGTGGACGGGCCCCACTTGATAAAAAATGTATTCTGTGGAGTACAGCTCACTGGGGATGCAAGAGGCCCGTGTGCCATGTCTGGGCGGCGGTGGGGGTGTGAAGGAGTCCAACTGGGCCCAGAGGCGGGGAAGTAGATCGTGCAGTGACTGCTGGGGGTTGTGAGATGTGTTGACGAACTCACCGGGTAGGGGTAGCAGTGCACCATAGACCAGCTCGGCTGAAGACGCCTGTAGGTTTTCTTTGGGTGTTGAGCGGATGCCCAAGAGCACCCAAGTCACTCCTCCACCCAGTCGGGGCCGGTGAGGCGGGCCATAAGTGCCGACTTAAGGTGGCAGTGTAATCGCTCGACTAGCCCATTGGCCTGTGGGTGATAGCTCAATCCCCAGCCTGTTGGCGAGCTGTGCCCAGAGAGTAGAGGTGAACTGGGTGCCCCGATCACTGGTGAGGTGTTTCGGGATGCTGAACCGGGCAACCCAAACGTTCAAAAGTGCTTGGGAGCAGGAGTCCTTGGAGGCATCTGGCATCAGGATAGTCTTGGGCCAACAAGTGGTGCAGTCTACCACTGTGAAAAGGTAACAGTTACCTTGGAAAACAGGTAAGGATCCGACGATGTCCACATGTATGTGGCTGAACTGTTTAAAATCTTGTATGGGAGCTCTGTGTGCCTGTGTACCTTGGAAAGCTGGCAATGGGTGCAGGTTCTGGCCCAGTCCGCAATCTGCTTCCGAAGCCCGTGCCAGACGTTCTGCCACCATATGGACTGCGGACCTGATGGAAGGGTAGGAAAAGTCATGGATATGGTGGAAGACTTGCCTGCGCCACTGCTGGGGAACCACTGGTCGCGGGATGCCCATGGAGACATCGCACAGGACGGTGCCCTCACCGTGAGGAGTCAGGAGGTCCTGGAACCGCAGGCCCGTGATGGCAGTCCTGAAGGCCCGCGTCTCCTTGTCGGACTTCTGGTCCTGGGCGAGCTGGTCGAAGTCGAGGCTGGTTGTCAGCACGCAAATAGCCGGTCGTGAGAGTGCGTCAGCGACCACGTTGTCTTTCCCCGCCTTGTGCCGAATGTCGGTGGTGAACTCTGACACGAAGGAGAGGTGACGCTGTTGGCGGGCCGACCATGGATCTCTTGCCATAGCGAGTGCCTGAGTGAGGGGTTTGTGGTCAGTAAAAATGGTGAAAGGCGTCCCCTCCAAGAAATAGTGGAAATGATGCACCGCCAGGTACATGCCCAGCAACTCACAATCGAAAAAGTTATACTTGCGCTTTGGTGGGCGAAGAAGTTGGCTAAAGAATGCCAGTGGTTTTCACTGTCCGTTCACCTGCTGCTCCAGGACAGCGCCGACGGCTGTGGCAGAGGCATCAACGGAGGGCGTCATATGCAGGTCGGTACATGGGTGGACGAGCAGGGTAACCTTCATGAGGGCATCTTTTGTGGCTTCAAATGCTCTGCTGGTCTCTGGAGTACAGGCGAGTGTCTTGTCTTTGGCCGCAATGAGAGCGAAGAGCAGCTGCATGATGCGCGCAGCACCTGGAATGAAGCAGTTATAGAAATTGACCATACCCGCGAACTCCTGTAGCCCCTTGAGGGTTGTCCAGGTGTGGGAACTCCCTGATTACAGCGACCTTCGTAGCGGCAGGTGTGGCTCCTTCGGCCGTGATATTAAGGCCCAGGAACTGCATGGACTCTTTCCGAACTGGCATTTGGCTAGATTGATCGTTAGGCCGAAGTCGGCCAGCTGGGAGAAGAGGCTACCCAGACTTGTGTTGTGCCCAGTCTCTGCTGGCGACAAGGATGTTGTCCAGTTAAATGAATACGAAATTCAAATCCCTGCCCACTGAGTCCATAAGGCGCTGGAAGGTCTGGATGGCGTTCTTGAGCCTGAACGGCATGTGTTGGAACTCGAACAAGCTGAAGAGGGTGATGATGGCCGTTTTGGGTATGACCTCGGGGTGCACCAGGATTTAGTGATCCCCGCACACCAAGATGATCTTGAAGAATACCCTCGCTCCATGCAGGTTGGCCGTAAAGTCCTGGATGTGAGAGATCGGGTAAAGGTCAGGTACTGTTGTGTCGTTAAGCCATTGATAATCTCCGCAGGGGCGCCAGCCTCCGGAGGCTTTCGGGACCAGGTGGAGTGGTGAGGCCCAAGGACTGTTGGAGCGTCGAATGATCCCCAGCTCCTGTAGATGCGAGAACTCTTCCTTCGCTATCTGGAGCTTATCCGGCAGGCTTTGGATGGGGATGTAATGAAACACCCCGTAGCGTGGTGAGGCGGTAGAGAACTGCGGCTTGAGGAGGGACTGGAACTCGTCCAGGATACTTTGAAACTCGTCCTTGGGTGTGGTGACAGTGGCCATCTGCGGCTGCTCTGTGCGGGAGGCGTTGAGGCAAATGGATTGGAAGGTACGGGCATCTACCAGTCGCCTACCTCGAATGTCGACCAGGAGTCTGTGGGCGAGGATGAAGTCAACACCCAGGATAGCAGTTGGAAGGGACGAAACGGTGAACCTCCACGAGAACTTCCGCTGGCCGATCTGGAAGTGGACGGTCTTGTCTCCATATGTTCGCATCTCCGTCAAAATGGCTGCATGGAGGGGAGGTCCTCGAGGCTGGTTCCGGTACACAATGGCTGTGGCCGGGATGACGCTGATCTGCCCCCCGGTGTCGACGAGGAAGCATCGGCCGCTGACTGAATCCTGCAGGTAGAGAAAGCTGTGTTCTTGGCCAGCCGCTGCAGCCATTAACAGTTTCCCTGGAATGAGCAGGGCTGACGACACTTCCGAGCATTGGCTCAGCGCTGGTGGAAGAAGAAAAGGCCTGAAGTGGAGGATTTGCTTCTGGCTATGCATTTTGAGGCCCTGCAGGGGCTGGGTGTTCCACCGCAGCACTAGAGGAAGGCTTGGCGTGGTCAGGCCCGTGACTCGTAACCTGCTGGACTGCTGAGCCCTCAGGGAATCGTTCGAGCCATAGCTCCTGAGCTTTTTGAGCGACCTTCCTAGGGTCGACGAAGCTCTCCTGGGACAGTAACGGCTGGATATCTTCAGGCAAATGGTCGAGGAAGATGCCCTCGAAGAGTGGGCAGTTGGTGTGATCACCCATGAGCGCGAGCATCTCATCCATCAACTCGATTGGAGTTCTGTTCCCCAAGGCATCGAGGTGCAGCATCCGAGCGCCACGCTGGTGCCTGGAGAGGCCAAGGGAGCTCGTGAGCACCCGCTTGATGGTCCCGTACTTATCTTCCGCAGGTGGGTGCTGAACGAGGTGCAGCACTCGTTTAGCGGTGGCCTGGTCCAGGGCGGCAACCACATGGTAAAACTTGGTCGAATTCAATGAAATCTGGCGGAGGTGAAACTGAGCCTCTGTGTGGCTGAACCAGGTCTCCAGCTCCTGAACCCAGAAGTCAGGAAGCTTGATGGCTATAACATTGATGTTGGGTTCAAAGACATTTGAACCTGTCAGGGTCACCAATTGTAGCGGCGGCTACACTGCTAACTGAAGGATCGCACAACCAGATGGGTTGAGTTCAGTGAGCAAAAATTGATTTATTGCAGGCTGTCTGGCTGGTCTTATACTCCCAGCCCAGACCTGGCTGAGAACCGCACTGGGGAGCCCCGACGTCGCTTCTGAGCCTGGTGCCGAGGTCGGGAGGAAACCCTCGACGGCGCCATTTTGGCTGGCTGCCCTCCTGTGTGTGTGATAAGTGGGGCCGGTTCACCTCACTAATGGCGTACCGCCACACAGCATTATTTAAAAAAAATAGATTAGATAGAAGCAGGGAGGTTGTTTCCATTGGTAGGTGAGACTAGAATAGGGGACACTGCCTCAGATTCAGGAAAGTAGACTTTAAGGCAGAGACAAGGAGGAACTACTTCTTCCAGAGCATAGTAAATTTGTGCCATTTCCTGCCTCATTGAATGTATTTAAGATGCAGATAATTGATTTTTGAATAATTGGGGAATTAGGCATTATTGGGAGCAGGTGAGTAGGTGGAGTTGAATCGATGGTCATCTGAGTTGAAGCCATGATCACATTGAATGATGGAGCAGTCTTGATGGGCCAATAGACTATTCCTGCTCCTCTTATGTTTTTATGGATGCACGTTATTTGTAAATGATACATAAATTTTAAATCTAGCCATTCTCTTGCGCATCATTACACATTTATTTCTAATTTTACTTTATTCAGAATTAATCAAATTACTTTCAATTTTTAGATACAAATCCTATTATATTGTGATCACTGTTCCATAAAGGACTCCTAGTTACCAAATCATCATCGTTCAACTCTTTTTCACCACATTGCACCAAGTCTCAGAAAACATGAACAATAAATTTTAAAATGCAGATGCTTGAATTCTAAAATTAAAAACAGAACATGCTGAAAATGCTCAGATCAAACCATATCTAAAAAAGAGTAAACAAATTAACAAGGGGTGTAAGACCTGAAACATTAAAGAGGGAAGATAAATTTCAGTTATAAAGGGGAGGGGGGGGGGGGAAGGAAGGATGATTGATCATAAGGAAACATCTCTAATTTAAAGACAAGACTTAATGGGTTTTCGTAGCAATTAGATTATGCTTCCTTTATGTACTGTGTGTTGCTTCTAGTGGAGCTACAGGATATGCCCAAAGGATATTTTCCTTTGTTCTGTACAAGCTGAGGAAAGAAAGTTGAAGATGGGAAATGTTGTGTCCCCTGTACTCCTTCAACTTATTGCCTATCCCTTGTTGGGTTACTCCCATGACTCAAGTTTGCAAAACATATCCCCATTTCTGATTGGATTCCTCCAATTGGCTTCATTGTTACTTGTAAACTGATCAGCATAGATCACCAACCAAAGAAAGAAGGTATCCTACAAGCAAGAAGGTGAGAAGGAGAAAGGAGAGGGGAGGAAAGATAAATTAGTGAAAGATAATATGCTAGAAACTAAGACAAATGAGAATGTGACTTTAGGAGATCCATTGGCATTTCCTGCTTTCATTATCTATGCAATAGAACATGTAAAATATAAAACTGTTTAGGATAAGAACAGGTCCTTCGGCTCACGTGTCTCTGTTGAATTTCTAAAAACTAAGTTCAAAAGAATTTCTTCCACCTTCAACTTACTCGTAAAATAGCAGCTCTGAAGAAATCTGGCGAAGCATTGCACAAGCTTCCTACAAGGACTCCACCTGCACTACTTGCTTGAAGAGCTGTCCGCCTTGGGTTTGAATATCCTATTGTGTGCAAGTAGCACAGACATGTCTGCAAGTCAGTTATACCAATGTGCTTCTTATCCAACTGACCTGCTTTGTGCCACCTTAAACCTAACTCACCACCACCTCTGGAATGAAGAACAGAACAAATATTAAAACCAGTAGGGCTGTGACCTTTACATTAACAGTGTAAAATTTCCTTTAACATTTTGCATTCACTTTTTTTTGAGACTGAATGGACGTAAACATATTTATTACAAGAGCAAGCAATAACATTTTCTCTGGTTCTATACATATACCTTCTCCCTCTCAACTTTCTAAAGTTAATCATTTACAGGCAGTGATTATCCATCAGCACACACACACCTGAAAAGCAATTTGAGGTGCTTTGTGGAGGTAGGAGTTGCAAGGTAACCAAAAGACTTGATCCAAGCATATGTTACAAGAAGAGAACTGAAGTCTTTGGAGAAGAATCCATTGAGCAAGATTCAGGACAATTATGAACAGTGGGGTGAAACACAAAAGGACCAAAAATAGAGTAACTGAATTTGGGGAGGAGGAAGGGAATGTAGGTCTTTAAGGCTGTGGGCATTTGCAGTATTTGGCAATGATAAGATGCTGATTTAAACAAAGGTGAGGATTTTAAAATTTGAAGCTGTGAGGGATTGGGACCCAATAATGAAGAGCGATTAGAAAATCGGTAACTGGATAGATACAGTGTCAACGTGAGGAAAAAGGGACTCGACTGGAAATAGCACCAAAGTAGTGGCATGAATGAGGTCCAATGAAAGGAATCAAATTGAGTGGAAGGACCATTTTCCATGCTATGGAATGCTAATAGATTGTCTGAAGTTGGGGTGGGGTGAAGTGTTTGTTATGGAGTGAGAAACCTTATTGGTAAGATAACTGAATCACAGGTGTTGAAATTACTTCATTAAATGTATCGACAGGTTGGAGAATTTGTTTCATCAAGCATTCTGGCTGATATCTGAACCTCAATCAACAAAATAATAGTTATTCACCTCCCTACTGTTTGAGGCTCCTTGGAGTGCACAGATATAGTTGCGTTTTGCAACAGTGAAATATTTCAAATTTCTGTGGGACATTATAGGTCATCGTGAGAGAATGAAAGACTTACCTAGCACTGTAGACACATAGTAGTGATTGGACATTGAACTCTGCATCCAAAATCTGAATCCACTGAAGTTAGGTATACATTCAAGTCTTTAATTTGGGAATATTGTACATCATCCAAAAGCAGATACCTTGCAAGCAACATCTTAATTTTTATGAAATGCTAATGAAGTTGGGAAACTTTACCTAACATGGCAGAATGCTAAAATCCAGCCATCTTCCAGTAACATCATCTGTTCTGGTTTAAAGCCAACATTCAAATCCATGCCATAAGCTCCATAGACGTGGACTAATAAAGGTTTTTCATTCATCTGATTCAATGCTGTTTGATGAAAAACGGTGATAGGTACCAAGGATCCATCCTAAAAAAAACAAATAACAGCAGCCATAGTTGCAAACTCAAAATATTTTTCTCTCCTTTATCTCACAATCTGATTGGCATGTGTATCTTAAAAATGAACCTTTATGCAATAATCTACTTCCACCGGATGTTCAAAAGACATCATTTTCATATATACCTCCCACTCACTATTCAAACAATTCTATTAAAAACAGCCAACCAAAAACTGCTTTAACCATAGGTACACAATATATTTAACATTTCTCTGCCAACTTAATAAAGAGTGGTTGAGAGTGGTCTTTGAGCAGAGAGCAGCTTCACCAACACTCATATAGAATCTGACCCTCTGTGCATTAAGGTTAGGGTTCTCCTGGGTAAACTTGTACCTCTCACTTTGTTCGTTTTAGATTGGTCACAGTGTTTGAGCTACCGAAAGAAAATAGACACCCACACCGAGAGCAGTTCAGTTTATACAAATGTTTATTACAAATTCAAAAGCTGATTTCAATCTACAATATGCAAGCCCTTCCCAATTATACTTATCAACGCCTGGACTGGTCCCAACTGCCAAAGCGAGGCAATGACCACACACTTGTAGTAGGTTGTCGGGGCGCCGGTAGCAGCTTCTCCACCTCCCCCGACCGGGACGTTAGCTGGACTGCAAGCTCACACCAGACACAAGAGCAACTTGTCCATGAACTACTCTTTGCAGACGATGCCGCTTTAGTTGCCCATGACGTCCTGTTTTGCGGAAACTGCCAAAATGTTTGGCCTGGAAATCAGCTTGAAGAAAACTGAGGTCCTCCATCAGCCAGCTCCCCACCATGACTACCAGCCACCCCACATCTCCATCGGACACACAAAACTCAAAACGGTCAACCAGTTTACCTACCTCGGCTGCACCATTTCATCAGATGCAAGGATCGACAACGAGATAGACAACAGACTCACCAAGGCAAATAGCGCCTTTGGAAGACGACACAAGAGTCTGGAAAAACAACCACCCGAAGAAACACACAAAGATCAGCGTGTATAGAGCCGTTGTCGTACCCACACTCCTGTTTGGCTCAGAATCGTGGGTCCTCTACCGGCATCACCTACAGCTCCTAGAACGCTTCCATCAGCGTTGTCTCCGCTCCATCCTCAACATTCATTGGAGTGACTTCATCACCAACATCGAAGTACTCGAGCTGGCAGAGTCCGCAAGCTTCAAATCCACGCTGCTGAAGACCCAACTGCGCTGGGTAGGTCACGTCTCCAGAAATAAGGACCATCGCCTTCCCAAGATCGTGTTATATGGCGAGCTCTCCACTGGCCACCGAGACAGTGGTGCACCAAAGAAGAGGTACAAGGACTGCTTAAAGAAATCTCTTGGTGCCTGTCACATTGACCACCGACAGTGGGCTGATATCGCCTCCAACCGTGCATCTTGGTGCCTCACAGTTCGGCGGGCAGCAACCTCCTTTGAAGAAGACCGCAGAGCCCACCTCACTGACAAAAGACAAAGGAGGAAAAACCCAACACCCAACCCCAACCAACCAATTTTCCCTTGCAACAGCTGCAACCGTGACTGCCTGTCCCGCATCGGACTTGTCAGTCACCAACGGGCCTGCAGCAGACGTGGACATTTACCCCCTCCATAAATCTTCATCCGTGAAGCCAAGCCAAAGAAAGAAGAAAGAAGTTCTTCTTCTTGCTGATAGTCATTTCCACCCCTCAGAGTCTCTTCTTCAGCAGTGGGACCATGGCTTATATTAGTCATAGCTTATCTCTTTGAGTAAATGATTTAATTATCTTCAAGGTCTCCTGACAGTCTGCGACCAACAAAAGGCAACTGCATATCTTGGCCTCATGGTGGAAGTTGGATAATGTCTACTGATTCATCTGCATCCCTGGGCCCCATGGTGGAATTTAGATGTGTCTACTGAATGTGCTTCCTGGGCCTCGTAGTGGAATTGAGATTATGCCTTCTGATGCAACTGCATCCCTTCTTGCATCAGCTGGTCTAAATCCTCCATTACAAGGGTTAGCAAGTCAAACAAGTGCAATGGAACCTGGTTAAGAAGGAAATTGGAGGCAAAGTAATAATTTCCAACAATTGGAGTAGAGAAAGGTTAATTACGAATCATCGTCAAGGTGGGTCTATTAAAGTGGCAGTTTTGAAACATCAGAGGAACTATTCCTGAGAAAATGCAAGATCTTCACCCGCAGTAGCAGTTGCTTTAGACGCAGAGAAGGCCTTCGACAGAGTAGAATGGAATTACTTGTTCAAAGTATTGCAAAAATTCAGTTTACCGGAGAAGTATATTAATTGGATTAAAGCATTATATAAGGGACCGTTAGCGAAAGTGACAGTAAATGGACATGCATCAAAGCAATTTAACTTAAGCAGGTCAACGCGGCAGGGATGCCCACTATCACCATTATTGTTTGCGCTAGCTATAGAACCACTAGCAGAATCGATAAGAAGAGATAATAATATAAAAGGAATAAAAATAAAAGACAGGGAATATAAAATCAGTCTGTTTGCGGATGATGTGATAGTGTACTTAACAGAACCAGAACTATCAATAAAAGAACTATATAAGAAATTGAAGGAATATGGAGAAGTGTCGGGATACAAGATAAACGTAAATAAAAGTGAAGCAATGCCTATGAATAACGCGGATTTCTCAAAATTTAAGGAGGAATCCCCATTCAGATGGCAAACGCAGGCAATAAGATACCTAGGTGTGCAAATAAACAAAAATCTAGGCCAATTATATAAACTCAATTACAATCCACTAATGAAAAAATTACAGGACGATTTAGAGCATTGGAAAGAGCTACCACTAACACTGATAGGAAGGATAAACTGTATTAAAATGAACATTTTTCCAAGGATACTATACTTATTTCAGGCATTGCCAATACAACTGACAGAAAAATTCTTCAAAGAGTTAAAGAAAATAATAAGGAGATTTTTATGGAGAGGGGGGAAACCGAGGATAGCACTAGATAAATTAACAGAATGGTATAAACAAGGAGGCTTACAATTGCCAAACTTCAAAAATTATTATAGAGCCGCACAATTAAGGTACCTATCAGATTTTTATCAAACAAGGGAAAAACCAGACTGGACGAGACTAGAATTAGATAAAATAGGGGAAAAGATACCTGAACACATATTATATAAATGGGACGAAAAATTGGTACAACATAGAACTTCTCCAGTATTACACCATCTCCTCAATATATGGAAGAAGATTCATGTAGAAAGAAATAAAATAAATTACCAAATACCAAAACTAATATTGACGCAAAATAAGCTACTCCCTTTTACAATAGACAACCTTGCCTTTAGAAAATGGGAAAAAAAAGGGATTAAAAGAATAGAAAATTGTTTTTCAGGAAGTAGATTCTTATCCTTTGAACAAATGAGAGATAAGTACAATATAACTGGAGATACAGCGCTGGCATATTACCAACTGAGATCCTACTTGAAAGATAAATTAGGAAGCAACTTGAGTTTACCAGAGGGAAGTAACCTTGAATATGTGATTACAGATACAATGTTAATCAAAAGATTTATAAAAAATATGTATATTAAACTGCAAGAAAAGGAGAACGAGGAAACAAATGGTAAAACTAAACAAAAATGGGAACAAGATTTAAATATAAAGATAAAAAAGGAAACATGGGAGAAGTTATGCTCTGGAACGATGAGAAATACAATAAATACGAGGCTGCGTATGATACAATATAATTGGTTACACAGACTATACATTACACCGCAAAAGTTAAATAAATGGGACCCAACAGTATCTGATAGATGTTTTCGATGTAAAAAAGAAAGGGGAACAACAATTCATGCAATCTGGACATGTGAGAGAGTAGAAAAATTTTGGGATGATCTCAATCAGATATTAAATAAAATAACAGAAAACAATATACCAAAGAATCCAGAGATCTTTCTCCTAAGTAACATAAAAAATAAAGAATTTGGAATTGACTTGGAAGATGCACAAAAAAGATTTGTCAAGATAGCCCTAGCCGTAGCAAAAAAATGTATTATGTCAACCTGGAAAATGGAAGATAATTTGAAAATACAACAATGGTATATAGAAATGAATAAATGTATTCCATTAGAAAAAATAACATATAGTTTAAGAAATAATATTGAAATATTCGAACAAGTATGGGAGCCTTACATTAAATACAATAGCGAAAACCTACCAGGAACAAACATTACCTAAGTTGATGGAAGGAGAAGAAAAGAAAAGAATGGACTCAGTAGAATTTCTGGTGTATTTTTGTTGAATGACAACATTGTCTAACTGAATTAATGCAACCTAGATTGTATACCTAAAATGGATGAGAGGGGGGGGGGTGGGGGGGTGGCTTGGGAGGAGGGAGGGAGAAAAAGTCACTGTAAATGTGTGGAAAAGAAAAAGTGTATATCATGGCTATTGTGATTGATGGTGTGAAAAATAAAAAATTAAAAAAAAAAAAAAAAAAATGCAAGATCTTCTTTATGCTTCGCCCCTCTCACATTAAAGAAATGCTCTCTGTGCTCTTTCTCCTACCCTTTTAATGCTTTTAACACGTACCTTAATGACAAGCTTAGACATGAAATGTCAGTTATATATCTTTGCCTCCTATGGATGCTGCAAGACCTGCTTAGTTCCTCCAGCATTTCTGTGTAAATAGTCCCTCTCCACCACTACCCTCTTCCAGCTGACAGATCATGTCTTCACCCTTAATAACGCCTCCTTTGACTCATCCCACTTTTTCTCAATCAAAGGCATAGCCAATGGTACCCGCACAGGAACCAGCTATGCCAGCCTATTTATTGGCCATGTGGAGCAGTCCATGCTAAAAGCCCCCACAGGGCCTCAACTCTTCCTCCACTTCATTGATGACTACTTTGATGCTGTTTCATGCCCCCATGATGAGGTTGTCAACTTCATCCATTTTGCTGCCAACTTCAACCTGACCTCAAATTCACTTAGTCTCTAGCAACACTCTCCACTTTCTCGATCTCTCTGTCTCCATTTCAAGAGACAAACTCTCCATAGACATTGTCTACAAACCCACCAACTACCACAACCATCTCGACGACACCTCTTCCTCATCCTCTGTAAATATTCCATTCCTTTCTCACAATTCATATGCCTCTGCCACATCAACTCTCAGGGCGCGATCTTCTCTTCAAGGTCATCTGAGAATTCCTCCTCTTCAAAAAACATGGCTTCCCCTCCACCACCATCAACTTGGTCCTCACCTGCGTATCCTCTAGCATCCACACATTCGACCTGGCTCCTTCTGCCCCCACGTGCAACAAGGACAGGATTCCCCTTGTACTCACATACCACCCCACTAGCCTCTGCATCCAACATTTCCGCCACCAACTACATGATCCCACCACCACACACATCTTCCCCTCTCTGCTTCTGCAGGGACTGCTCCATTCATGACTCCCTCATCCATTCCTCCATTCCCACCAATTGCTCCCTTGCCACCTATCCCTGTGACTGTAGGAAATGCTATACTTGCGCCCACATCTCCTCCCTCACCACCATTCAAGCCCCGAACAGTCCGTCCAAGAGAAGCAACACTTCACGTGAATCTTCAGGGGTCAGCTACTGCATTCAGTCCTCCTATTGTGGTTTCGTCCACATCAGAGAGACTGGACACAGACTGGGAGATCACTTCATTCAGGATCTTAGCTCTGTCTGCTGCAATAGCGGGGATCTCCCAGCTCTCCCAGTGGCAACCCATTTCAATTCTTTCCCCCATTCCCATGCTGACATATCTATCCATTGTCTTGTACACTGCCAGACTGAGATCATCTGCAAATTGGATGAATAACACCTCATTTTGTTTCTGGGCACCCTCCACCAAATGACATTAACATCGACCTCTCTGGTTTCTGTTCGCATCCAGCCACCGTCTATCCCCCACTGTCTCCATTTCTCCAGCTCTGCATTCCCAGAGTCGACCCCTCCATCATCAACCTTTTCTCCCCTGTCCTATCTATGTCCAATTATCACCTTTTGTCTGTTGGCCTGTGCTCCTCCCCGCCATTTCTTTCCTTCTCCCAAATCATTGGATTCAGGTGCCTGCCTGCATTTTATTCATACCTTGAAGAAGGGATCAGGCCCAAAATGCAGCTTATATATCTTTGCCTCTTATGGATGTGCGAGTCCTGCTGTCTCCCTCCAGCATTTCTGTGTTTTCACAATAAAAGATCATTGCTAGATTGAAGTCTTTGACTATCTAATGATTCTTACAATTTTGTACATCAGTAAAAGATACCACAGAGAAAACAACCCAAATTTATCCAACCTCTCCTGAGAGCTAATATTCACTAATCCACTGGTTACAGACCCATCAGAGAAATACCCTTCCAACACCAACCTTTAGATTCAAAATTGGCTTGGTCATAGAAAACAACCTATCGATATTTTGTGGATCCAAAGTGTCATAATCTTCTGGTCAGCCTACCATGAGGAGCCTTGCCAAATGCCAACTAAATTCCTTATGGACAAAAGCCCACTCCCTGTCCTATCCTCTTCAATCATCAGTCACATCCTTTAAAAAAAAATTCAATCAATTTTGTAAGACATGATCTCTCCAGCACAAAGTCATGCTTTTACCATTCCTAAAAGCCCATGCTTTTCAAAACATTAGTGAATCCTATTCCTCAGAATCCTGGCCAGTAGCTTCCATGCCACTGACGCAAGGCCTACAATTTACTAGATTATCCCAAATGCCCTACATAACCAAAGCAACAATATTGGCTACTCTTCAATCCTCTGGCCTCTGGGTCCTTGCCCAGAGAGGATACAACAACCTCCATCAATCTACAGCAATCTCTTCTCTAGCCTCTTTCAATAACCTGGGATAGATCCATTCAGGCCCTGGTGATTTGATGTTCTTCAATTGACCCAACACCTCCTTCTTCAGCCATTCTCAACGGGGGCTGTACGATCACCCTGGGGTGCCATAGCACATTTAGTGGGGGGGGGGGGGGGGAACACGCACTGAAATTATAAACCGTATTTCATGTTTTTCATGTAGTCAGTAAAAGTATGAAAGAAACCAACTAAACTTCACTGCTTCACAGGGAAGGGGGCCCATGAACTTTGAGCAGAGTCCGACCGGGGCTATTGCCAATAAAATGTTGTGAATGGCTGCTCTAGATTATTAGCATTTCCCACACTCATCTCTGTAACCTCCATGTCCTTCTCCTTACAAAATACTAATTTTGTACTTCGCTTGCTTTCTCTAGTTCCATGCATGAATTCCCTCCTTTGCCCATGAATGGTCCTACCCTGTCCCTCACTAACCTCTCATTTTTAATGCACATAATAAAATGCCTTGAGATTTTCCCAAATCCTGCATACTGAGGACATTTCATGACTCCTTTTTTCCTGTCAGTTCTTTCCTGCTTTGTTCTTCAAGGACCCCATTTGTTATCAGCTTCCTTATGGTCTGAAGGGAATTAAGAAAACACTGCCCAATTATCACTAGCATGTAGTCTGGTGTATCAGAGGTCCCAACACACGTGATCAATGCTACACTAAGAAAAGGAAGACCTACCATTCTTTACCAAGGCTGCATTTTGGCAGGTCAGATCACCTGGAAGTGCTTCTTCTGCCTGCTTACGGACAAAGCCAAAAAAAAAGCGAGGCTCTATAGATCAGGACAGTCAGAAGGTGGTTGCAGGAGAATGAAGACTACCTTGAATCAGTGGATTTGGTCATGTTCAAAAACTCAGCTGAGGATCTGAATGATTACACTCAAGCCATGAAAGTCATTGTGGACAAGTGTGTCCACAACAAATTGTCCTGGATTTTCCCAACCAGAAATGGTGGATGAACATTGAAATCCAGAACCTGCTGAGAGACAGATTACAGGCATTTAAGTCCAGTGATACAGAACACCACAAGAAGCAAATATGACCCATGGAAAGCCATCTCCCAGGCAAAGTGGAGATTCTGGACAAGAATGGAAACAATGAAGGATACCCGACAGCCATGGCAGAGCCTAAATTACATAATGGGTACAAAACAAAATCTAGTGCAGAAGGAGACAGCAAAGCTTCACTCCCAGATGAAATGAATGCTTTCACTGCCCAATTTGACCACCAGACGAGTATGAAAGCACTAGAAACTCCCCATGTCTCCTGATAATTCTTTACTGTCATATCCGAAGCTGATGTTGTAGATAAGACTTTTGAATAGGTGGTTACACCCAGATTCCAGTTTTCATCTAGTAGGTGGGTGAACAAGAGAGGTGAAGGGAGAAAGAAGTCAGTGCAGGGTCACCCTGTGGTCATTCCTCTTTCAATACTGTTGAGGAGGAATGACCTATCTGGGCAATGCAGCAGCCAGACTAGTAGCATGGGTGGTCGGCTCCAAGCATCAGAAGGGAAGAGTGATCAGGAAGAGCAAATGTCATTGGGGAATCGATAGTTAGGGGAAAAGATAGAAGATTCTGCGGCTGCAAAAGACACTCCAGGTTAGTGCCTCCCAGGTGCTTGGTTCCAGGATGTCTCTGAGTGGGTGCAGAATATTCTAAAGGGAGAGGGTGAGCAGCCAGATGTTGAGGTGCACATTGGTACCTATGATAGAGGTTGGAGTGGGGTAGATGTCCTGCACAGTAAGTTTAGGGAGTTACGAAAGAGGCTGAAGAGCAGGGCCTCCAAGATGGTAATCACTGTTAATCCCAGTGCCATGAACTAGGGAAGGTGAGAACAGGAAGGCAGCACAGATAAATGTGTGACTGAGGAGATGGTAAAGGGGGCAGGGTTTCAAGTTCTTGGATCACTGGAATATTTATTGGGGAAGGGGTGACCTGTACAAGTGGGACGGGTGCACCTGAACTGGAGGGCAACCAATATCCTGGGAGGGAGGTTTGTTAATGGTGTTGGGAGGGATGAGTTAAACTAGTTTTGCAGGAGGATAAGAACCAAAGTGAAGAGGGAGAGGAAGAGGTGGTTGGTGCACAAGCTATGTGGAATGACAGGCAGGTAAGGCAAAATTGTAGCCATGGGGATGAGTTGCAATGCAACAGGGACACAGAGTCAAAAATGTAAAAAAATTACTGGGCGGAAGGTTTTATACTGTATTTAAATCAAAAGAAATAAAGTGGATGACCTTGTAGTACAGCTACACATTGGCAGGTATGTTATAGCCATCACGGAGTCCAAGCTAGAGGATGGATATCATTGGGAGTTGAATCTCCAAGGATAAGAGGGTAAACAGAGGGGTGGCGTGGCTCTGTTGGTCAGAAATAACATTAAATCATTACAAAGAGATGACATAGGATCAGAAGATATAGAATCATTGTGGGTTGAGTTAAGAAATGGCAAGGGTAAAAGTACACTGTTGGCAGTTATATACACACCTCCAATCTGTAGTCAGGATGTGAACAACAAATTACAACAGCAAATTGAAAAGGCAGGTCAGAAGGACAATTGTATGGTAGCCGTGGAGGATGTTAACATACAAGTAGATTAGGAAAACCAGGTTAGGACTGGATCTTAAGAGAGAGAATTTGTAGAAAGCCTACAAGTTAGTTCTTTAGAGCAGCTTGTTGAGCCCACTAGGGGATCAGTGGTGTAATGCACCAGAGGTGATTAGAGAGCGTAGAGTAAATGAACCATTAGGGGGCAGTTTTCACAATATGACTGAGTTCAACTTAAGATTTAACTAGGAGAAACTAAAGTCGGATGTGTCAGCATTTCATTGGGATGAGGGAATTACAGTAGATTGGTAGGGGGCACGAGTAGGGAGAACGGAAGAGCAGCAATGGATGGAATTTCTGCGAGAAATGAGTAAGGTTCATGATAGATACGTATCAAAAAGAGGAAACATTCAAATGGAAAAATGTCACAACTGTGGCTGACAAGGAAAGTCAACGCCAATGTAAAAGCAAGAGAGGGCACACAAGGAAGCAAAAGATAGTCAGAAGATAGAGGAGTGGGCAGTTTTTAAAAAAGCAGAAGGCAACTGAAAAAACAGAAGGAAAAGATTAAGAGAGTAGGCTCGCAAATGATATAAAAGAGGATACATAAAGCTTCTTCAAGTATATAAAGAGTAAAAGAGAGGGGACAATAGATGTAGGATCACTAAAGGGAGATAAGGCTAAATGAGTATTTTGCATTAGTCTTCACAGTGCCATATGTGCTTGGGTTTCAGAGAAGTGAGTGCAGTAACTATTTCAAGAGAGAAGGGGTTCAGAAAGTTGAATGGTCTCAGGGTGGATAAGTCTCCTGGGTTATGAAAGGAACAGCGGTAGAGATTGTCCAGGCATTGGTCATGGTCTTTCAGGAATCAATAGATTCTGGCATGGTCATGGAGGACTGGAAAATTGCTAATTTCACCCCACTATTCAAGAAGGGAGGGCAACATGGATCCATTTCAATTTGCCCACTGCAGCCACAGATCTATGGCAGATGCCAGGTCACTGGCTCTGCACAGAATCATACCGCACTGAACAGCAAAGAATCACCAGGATGCTCTTTATCAACAACAGTTTGGCATTCAACACCATCATCCCCTCATAACTGAGCAGCAAACCCCAAGGTCTGAGCTTCAGTACCCCATTGTGTAATTGGATCCCAGATTTCCTCAACTTCACATCCCAACAGTAAGTTTTGGTAAGAACATCTTCACAATCTCCATTAGCAGCGTGCCACCATAGAGTGGCATACTTAGCCTTTGCTCTATCTGCTTTATATCTATGAGTGGAGAGGGGGGGGGGGGGGGGCTCAGTACAGCAACAAGACCATCTACCAATTTGCTGATGATCCCACAGTAACGGGCTGATACAGAAGAGATATTGAAAACGTGGTTGAATGGTGTACTAAAAGCAACCCAGAATACAAATCACCAAAATCAAGAAGCTGATTAAAGACTTTAGGAAGGCAAAAATCAGAGGGGAATAATCCAGGGATCATTGGAATAATCAGAAGTGAAGAGAGTAAATTAAATTCCTGGGAGTCCCCAATCTTGGATGAGCTTTCCTGGACCCAACATACTAATATTATCGGGAAGGAAGCACGTCAATGCCTCTACTTCCTCGGGAGTTTGCAGAAGTTCAGTATGACGTCAGAAACCTTGACAAATGTCTATGGATATGAAGTGGAAAGTGTGCGGACTGGTTGTATTACAGCCTGGTATGGGGGCACCAATACCTCTGAGTGGAAAGCTCTGCAAAAGGTCATGGGCAAAGCCCAGTACACCACAGGCAAAACTCTCCGCACCATTGAGAAAATCGACATGAAATGCTGAGAGCGTCAAGGATCCACATCACCCAGAACATGCTCTGTTCTTGCTGCTGCCATCAGGAAAGTGATATAGGTGCCACAAGACTCATATCACCATGTTCAGGAACAGGTGCTACCCCTATACTATCGGACTTCTAAACAATAAACTTAGAGGCTCATTTATGGGCTCTTACTTTGCACATTATTTATTAATGAATACAGGTACTCCTCGACTTGCGACCTATGCGACTTGTGTCCATCTACACATACGGCCGAAATTTAAAAGAAAATATAAAGAAAAAAAATTACATGGATTATGTTGTATTTGACAAACTATAACAGGGATATAGGGCATATAAGAGCCAAAATGTGCATACTTACCTAGTTAGTTGGCGTCTTGGGTTCCGTAGGCTGATTCCTGTGCGCATGCAGAATTAAAATGGCTGCACCCAGCCTACAGACCTCATGACCCCTACTAACAAGGTAAGCATGGACCAGAATTTGGAAAGATTTGCCAAGGTTGATTGACAAATTCAGAAAGCTTTAAGTTGTTATCGTCAAATCTATGATAAAAAATAAATTTGATTAAAAAGTTTGTTTTAAGACTTCTGTACTGATCAGCTTCAGCCGCGATCCATTTTGTAAGATCCAACAATGTTCTGCATTCATTTGAATCAATAGGAAATGATGATTATGAATAATTAATTGCCCTGCCTAGAATATGTCTAGTTAATTAAAACCTCCTTTAAAGTTATTACATTCTTCAGTGAAGTTAATCAAGAAACGTCTGCAAACATTGAGGGCAATGAACTGTGAGCCGGCTAGAAATTTTTAATTTTTTTTGCCTTACAATATTGCTGTGTTAAAATAAAACTTTTCTGGTTTAAGAAAAAAAAAGACTTCGGTACTCCACACACATGGGAAAAATTCCAACTTACGCCCATTCTAGATATGACCGATCCTTCGGTTGCAATTACAGTCGTAAGTCAGGGAGAACCCGTATTTAATTTTTTTTCTGCATTGCACAGTTTGTTTACAATTCTTTCTTTGTTTCTATTTCTCTTTTTTTTAAAATACATATCTTTTTCTTGAAGACCCGCAGGAAAAAGATTCTCAGAGTTGTATGTGATGTCATCTACTATGTACTCTGACAAATCTGAACTTTGAAACCTTGCATAAGCTTCCTTTTTCTTTTTCACTAAATTTACATGTCTTGTCAGCTAAGGTTCTCAAACTTTGGCACACTTGTCTGATCAGCTGGTCTTTAAATGATTCCTGTGCCAGATGTGGATTTACCCAATAGCTTCTCCCAATCTATTCTCCCCAGTTGAAACATAATAATGTTATTTGTCAACCCCCAATTTAACACTTTGCACAAGGTACAGAACTTATCCTTACTTTCTGTAAACTTTAAGGCTTGTGATTTATTTTCCCCAAGTGCTCCCCGACTGAAACTTCTTTTACCTGACCTAGCTCAATTCCAAACATTGGTCCTTTCCCTAGATCAGGGGTGTCAAACTCAAATTCACGGAGGGCCAAAATTAAAAACTTGGACTAAGTCGAGAGCCGAACTAAATATTTATTGAAAATTTTCAACAACATCTGCATGTTTTCTCTTCTTTCAACATATGTAATGTTAAACTTTTTCTTATTAAAATAAATGTTTAATAATAGTTTTGGATAAACTCTTTCCAGAAGCATTAACAAATGAGAAATAAAATATTCAATAAATAATATTTCTCTATAGAGGATTTGTCAAATGTTGCTAGTGTGCTGTCGAATAGTAAAATCTGAGGGCTATTGAGAATGTGGGAGAAACAATCAAATGGGTGACTGATTGTGGGCATGAACTCAAGCAGGGTTATTTGCCATGCCCTTTTTCCATTGGTACAGATATCCTTTGATTTACACACTTTTCAAGTTTTATGCCTAATGAGCTTGTATCCAGGTGCAGGACCATTTTTAACCAGGAATATATTTATCACTGTGACATGAAGCTATTGGAAGATCGTTTTATCCTGAGATTAAAGTTCATAATACTTACTCAGGCCTGTGTGCGGGAGGGCGGGGTTTGCGGGCGATCGGGTTGGACAACAACAGTGTGGGGGCATCGGCTCTCGCTGCAGGGCGGCATCTCGGCGGATCAGCGGCCCCGTCACCGTGAGTCGCGGGTCGGCCTGCGGCAGGGAGGGGGAGTGGGCAACGGTCCTGGCGAGGTCAGGCCCCCCCTGAGTTTCTGCCGGACCCCCCTTGACCTGCTGAGTTTCTCCCGGACCCCCCTTTGACCTGCTGAGTTTCTCCCGGACCCCCCTTGACCTGCTCAGTTTCTCCCGGACCCCCTCCCCTTGACCTTCTGAGTTTCTCCCGGACCCCTCCCCCTTGACCTGCTGAGTTTCTCTTGGACCACCCTTTGACCTGCTGAGTTTCTCCCGGATCCCCCTTTGACTTGCTGAGTTTCTCCTGGACCCCCTTTGACCTGCTGAGTTTTTTTACGAGAATCACAGACTTTCTCTCATACATTGATGAGGGGGATAAAGGGCCAAACATTGTCAGGTACCTCTCTGCTGGATAAAGGATACGGTTTAACCCGCTGAGTTTCTCCAGTGTTGGGTTTTCACGAGGTAGAGTCAAAGGGCCAAAGGGCCTGTTTCTGATCTGTAATGTTCTACGGACCCTGCTCTTATTTCCGTGCCGGTGTCCCAGGACCTTTCCAGGGCAGTCTCCGCGCTCAGGACCGCGCTGGGATCCCGGTCAGCGGTGGAGGAGCAGGTGAGCGTGGCTAATCCCGATCCAGCCCATGCCACTCCCGAGATTGTCGGGGGGTTCCACCCTACCTGCCCGACCAGCCTTGCTCTCCACATGTACTCCGGGCACCCGCCGCTGGTCCGGTGGGAAGGCGCAGGGCGGCCGGCGGCCCCATCACCCGGCGGGGAGCCCCAATCTTCCCTCCGGCGTGCCGACTCCATCTGCAGCTCCAAGAAACGCTGTGCCACTGGGGTTCCGGGCGCTGGGAAGCGGCCTTGGCTTCCCCTGACACCGGCCAGGCCGCGCTGTGGTGGGGGGGGTGGGCGAGGGGACACAACAGCGTGTTTATAAAACCACCCACCACTACTTTTCAAGGACCAGGATTTTTCTCTCTCTCTCTCTCTCTCTCTCTCTCACCCTGGGACACAGCGGTTACTGTGCATGCGCTATACTGGCGCGGCGGCCAGCGGGCCACCTCTAATACATTTTTGATATGATCTTGCGGGCCAAATATAATTATATCGCGGGCCATATTTGGCCCGCGGGCCAGAGTTTGACATGTGTGCCCTAGATGGTATCTCTACACACAGTGTGAAGAAACCTTCTTGGATGCACCTATCAAAATCTGCCTACCTTCGCCTACATGAGGATGGTACTGATCGTGTAGTAGTTAGTGCAACACTCTTACAGTGCCAGCAATCCGGGTTTGAATCCAGAGCTGACTGTCAGGAGTTTGTACGTTCCTCTGTGTCCACATGGATTTCTTCCAGGTGCTCTGGTTTCTTCCCAACCTTCAAACTAAATATCCATCTCGATGACATTTGAAACATTGAAACTCTGGCAAGTTAAGTTGCCAGTCCTGCCCTCTGTCAACCAAGTCTCTGAAATTGCAACAACATAGTACCATGCTCTAAACCAAGTTCTAAATTCATCTGCAATACCCATTATATTCCTTGCACTGAAATAAACACACTTCAGCCCATCAGTCTGATCAGAATAATTAACCCAGTCCTGCCCGTCCATCCTTTCAGGATTACTAGTCATAACCCCTGCTCTCCCCAACTTGTTGACCTGCTGATCTGGTTCCTACCCCTGCCACATAAGCTTAAATTCTCTTGAGAAACATAGGAAAATCCTATTGCAAGAATATTGGTGTCCTTGAAGAATATTACTGAATTGTGTTTTGCAACAATCTTATAGCTTATGGTGGCTTTGTTAAATACAAAAATGCCAGATTTATATTCATAGACATATTTTTTAAAAATCTAATTGGATTCCGAACACATTGAAACAGCAATTTAGTTCTCTGAAATCCAATTAGATTTTTAAAAAATATATCTATGAATATAAATTTGTTATTTTTGTATCTAACAAACAAGTATATAATGTAACCATATCTTACCATGCTTGCTGCTTTTAAGCGAGTCACTTTATAGCCACTAGTAACATCCAGCCAAGTTTCATCATCTTCAATATAGAGCTCATCTTTGTCTATTAAATACACTAGACTCACTGGTGGCTGCACAGGAGAGGATAGCTGAAAGCAAAACATGTTTGCCTTGCACTGTACATGAAGTCCACACTCAATATCACAAGCCCAAGATGGGAGCTGAAGGAAAAAAAGGCAACTGTTTAAACAAACATCCATTCCTGAAATATATTTTAACTTTGTTTCATGCCAAATAACATCTTGAATATTGACAGTTTCAACATCGACCATAAATCTGAAAGTGAATTCAATAATATTACAAATTCTCTGTGATGAGCTATACCTTTATTCTGTTCCAACTTTCTCACATTTTATTCTTATTTTTTCAACATCTGTTTCTGAATACAAATAATGAAAACAATCATGTTCTGTTCAATCGATCTTTTCAGAATTTCAGATTATCCTGTAATCTGCACTGTTCTATTTTTTGAATTTACATTTCTCTATACCACATGAAATCTAGTGAAACTGTGGTATCCTCTAAAGATTCAATATTCTTCCTAAGATGCATTTGATCTTAAGTTCTCCTGTTATGGAAAAGCATCATAACTTATTTGATTTTCTTTTCTACATCAATAAAAAGGATTGCTTCTATCCCAGGACCCTTGTCTCTTTCACAGTATACAGCCTACTTCATTCAAATCACAAAACTTATCAATTTACAGAACTTCAAAACTGACATCTACATGGAACTTTCCTGTCCATTTCTCCCCTCTTATCAGTATTTTTTTGCACTTTCTTTTGGTTTTATGTATGTAAAAGCAGTTAAACTCAAGACATTTTGCGTAAAGGGACCAAGAAAAATAATGGCCTTTATAATGGGGAGAAATTACACAGACCGTGGTAATCTCTAGAATTCATTGCCACAGAAGGTTGTGGGGCCAAGTCATTGGATACATTTGAGATGGAGTTGGATAGGAAGGAAATCAAGGGTGATGGGATGAAGGGTGGGGTGATGGACTGAATGGACTAATTCCTCTCCTATGTCTTATGGGATAGTGGAAGAGAACAGTCAGAATCCCACATCATGGAAACAGGCCCAGGTCATTCACATGGAACAACTTGCTCTCTTGCTTTAGTCCCACTTGCCACATTAGGCCCATACCCCTTCAAATCCTTGTAATTATCAGTTTTTCTTTTTAAAAAAAAGCTAACGTTCCTGTCTTCACCATTTCGTCTGGCAGATCATTTCATATTTACAACACCCTTTGAATGGAAAACTGTCCCTTCTAAATCCTACCTCTTCTCCTTACAGTTATGCCCTTTCTTCTTATTTTCCCTCTCTAAGAAACACCCACCGTGATTCTCTTATCATTATATGGACCTCAATAAAATCCCCACAACCTCTATTTTCTAAGGAATGCAGGCAACAACTCAAACTTGCTAATCCTGGAACAACTTTGTAAGCCTCCTCTATGCCCTTGCCAAAATATAACATTATTATAACTCCCAAAGCTGAAAGAAAGACACAATGTCTGTTTTTCTCTACTCTCACTAAAGTATTGTAGGAGTCTATAATTTTCCACCAGGCCTCATAACCAAGAGTCTCGACTAATTATTCAGAAGTGAGTTTTATCTTACAGGTAATTCCCTTGAGAAAAATGATTTAAGAACCATTTGCAGTGTTTTTTAAACCACTGACAAAGGTATTTCAGAGCATGCTACAAATAGGAATTTAGAACTAAACAAACATATTAAAGATTGAAACAGACCCAAAATATTAACTCGGTTTTATTCTCCAAATGTGCTGCCTAACCTACCGATTACTTCCAGTGGTTTCTGCTTTTATTTCAAGTTTCCAGCATCTGCAGTTTTTCTGGTTTTCAACATGAAAACCCTTGCCAATTCCCAAAGTGTTGTTACTGTTGCAGTAAAAGTGCTGTGTGCATCACTTTAGTCTAAACTGGAAAAAAAAGAGAATTCCCCACATACCTCGATAGGCTTAACAGTTCCTGCTTCTTTGAGAGAAAACACATGTAAATACAAATAGCCATAATACTTCAGTATTAGTATGCAATGGTCGTTGAACAGCTCCATGTCAATTAGCTTATGCTTCTCTTTTACTGCATAAACCATCTTCCAGTTCTGAATTCCAGATGATGAAATTGGTGCTTTCATTAGCTTAAAAACAAAACATTTAATTGTTTGGATGATTGCAGATAACAAGTCAAAATCTTCACATAGAATGCATCTGAATTTATGGAGCACATGTTTAACTTCCTTTGCTTTCTGCCCACACGAGTCACAGAATTAAAAAAACTGTTCTCTTAATTACATTACTGTGGTCATTACCTAAAAATATATGAGGCTCTATGGAGCATTGGTGAGACCTCATGAGGAGTACTGCGTGCAGTTTTGGGCCCCTTAGAAGTGATATAATACTGTTAGAGAGAGTACAGAGGAGATTTACCAGGATGATTCCTGGAATGCAAGGGCTAACATAGGAGGAGCATTTATTGGCTCTTGGGCTGAATTCATTGGAGTATAGAAGAATGAGAGTGGATCACATAGAAACATATTGAATGCTGAAAGGATTAGACAAAGTAGATGTGATTAAGATGTTCCCCTTGGTGGGTGAACCAGGACAAGAGGGCAGTCTTAGAATTAGAAGGTATCTATTTACAACAGAGACGAGGAGAAATTTCTTTAGCCAGTTTGTGGATTTATGGAATTCATTGCCACATACAGCTGTAGAACCTGGATCATTGGGGAATTTAAGGGGGAGATTGACAGGTATCTATCTAGTCAAGGTATCAAGGGATATGGGGGAAGGGGAAAAGGCCGGAACTTGGAACTAGATGAGTGAACAGTTTAGCTCAGGGTGAATTTGCAGAGCAGACTCGATGGGGCGAATGACTTATTTCTGTTCCTTTATCTTGTGAACAAGCAAGATACAAGCATGGGAGCCCCTGCCAATTAAGAAACTTTCCTTAAATTACAACAGTGCATTATTGCTCATGATATTTTACACACTTTAAAAATAAATTTGTAGCCAAGTTAAATCCACCCTATCTGAAATTTTTAAAAATCTTGTTTAGAAAATGTTTAAATTATTTTTTAACTTAAAAAAAAATTAGACATACAGCATGGTTACAGGCCCTTTCAACCCTCAAGCCTGTGTTCCCCAATTACACCCAAATGACTGACAACAGGTACATTTTGAAGGGTGGGAGGATACCTGAGCATCCAGAGAAAATCCACAGTCACAGGAGAATGTACAAATTCCTTACTCACAGCTCCAATTCAAATGCCAGTCTATATGGCATATTATATTACATATTAATTTGTATGCAAAACATTCATACAATTAAAACTTACTCTATATTCATTTGTTGCACCAAAATTAGTCAGAATACATAACTGATTCTTCCAGTGTTCCACATGATAAATTATTCCAGGAACTCGGTCTTGCACAATCTTTGGCTCCTCCAATGGATGCATTCGATCAATTAGCCTGACCTCTGAACTAGTTTTACTGTTACTGTTGATGGTGATGAATTTTCCATCCTTGGTGCAGGATAACTCCACAAAAAACCTTAAAAAGATGGGGAAAGATGGATTTGAACAAACTCTTTAGTAACTAAGTGCTAAAATCAATTTAGAAACAATCATACATTGGGAACTGTGGAGGGGGAAGGCAGCCCTGTCTTTGAAAACAACCCTGGCATGAGTAGCATTCACCTCCCCTCCCCATGCATTTTTTTCCTTCAGGTACTGGTCCCATTCCATTTTGAATTAGCATATGTTAAGAATGAAGTGAAGAAACGAAGGAACAGAATTCGGCTATAAAACTGCCACCAGACTATCCAAATCTATGATATTACATTGAAAGAAATTTGCAAATACTGGAAGTATAAACTATGCCACATTTAGGAACAGTCACATTCAAAACACTGATCTGATTGGGCTGTGTATTTCTTGCTTCAGTCTTTTAATACCTGGTGTCATTTTCTTTGTAAACCATTTCAGATGTTGCTCTCCTGTCCCCTAGCAGAAGCCTGAAAACTTGATGGGACTGAAGCTTCTCCAAATTGGTGTAGAATAGACTATTATCTGTGGCCCATTCTGTAACAAAACAAAAATCTTCCTTACTGATTGTAAAGCATTTGTTCTCTGATGTAGTGTGCTGACATGTTGGATTGGACAGCTTTTTGGGAGTCAAACAGCTCTATCCCTCACAAGGACTGCAGTCTCCAGCTACTCATTCCTTCACAACTAGAGCCAAATCTCTCAAATTTAGTCTCGCAATTGATTCCTTTCTAAGACTCTGTTTCATTAATCCACATCTTTTTTTTCAGGACCTAGGTCTTTATCGTGGGTTCTACCTTTCCTTTAAAATTGTCATAATGTTACCCAACCTCAAACTACAACCTCCTTCCTCATTCAAATATCCTCTCTTGCAGCCTCATGTTTCCTCTATTCTGTGTGGCCCAATTCAAGGAGACTTGGGGATGGAAATTCTTCTTCACCTGAAAAGTTGCATTAAAGTTATGACCTGTAGGGGCTCCCATGCCAAGTTTGCACAAGGCACACTGCAGCAAAATTCTATGCTGCATCAGGTGAGGATATTAGACAGGTTGCTGGTTGTAGCTTGTGAGGTAAGGAAGGTTTTGGGGCAGGTCAATTTGGTAGGTCAGGCAATGCACATCATGGTCCAAAACACACTGGTAGTAAGGCAAAGGCAACAATAAACACTAAAGGTTCATTCTGCAACCAATAGAGGAAGGAATGACTGCTGGTATTGGACGAGTTTGGGATATGGCAACTGCACTGGGGACCTCTCTGTCACTCTGAATAATTTATCCTTCATCTACCTTGCTGCAAACATTACATGGGAGACAATATAATGCATGGTCTCAGACAAAAATCAATCTTTCACGACCTGCTGTCCAAGCTCACCAAAACTAAATGCTCGTGGAAAAACATGTGCCACCACTGGCTTTGGATCAAGTTTTACCACAACACAAATGGAGCCATCCATTAATGTACGTATGCTTGATGCCAAATACTTCTGATCTGAAGAGACTCTGATTCGTTGAAATTGAGCATCCTTTGTTTGAAGTAACTGCAGTTGATCCAGGCAGAGAACAACTTCAGGAGATCCTGTAGAAATAAATAATCTTTCACAGTGCAAGGTACAAAACAGAACAATTAAAATATTCAGATATAAAATTTAGACCACAAGACACAAGCAGAAATAGGCTATTCAGCTCATTGAGTCTGCCCCACCATTCAATCATGATTTTCCCACTGCCCGGCCTTCTCCCCATAACCTTTGATGCCCTGGCTAATCAAAAACCTATCAATCTCTGCCTTAAACACATCCAATGACTTAGCTTCCATAACCACCTGTGGCAACAAATTCCACAGTTTGACAACCCTCTGGCAAAAGAATTTCCTCCGCATCTCTGTTCTAAGTGGATGCCCTTCAATCTCGAAGTAGGGCTCTCTTGTCCTAGATTCTCCTGCCACGAGAAACAGCCTTCCTACTTTGTGCATTTCTTTCAGCATCCTATCCCAGTACTTCATCTGTCCCCCCTCCTGTCCCCTCCCATCCCAGGACTCAGTCTGCACCCCCCTCCCATCCATATTGTGTCATATAGGCAACTGTATTAACAGAGTATTTATTAACAATGTATTTACTAACCTTTTGCTACACAGGCTCTTTACAAAAGATCTATGTAATAATCTATGTAATAACTCACTTTCAATCTGGAGGAAAAAAATCTGGATGTTGTCAGATTCTCATAATATTTTCAATGAGAGGATCAGACAATTTTTTCACCTTCCAGAGGCAAAAGAATGTAACCAGCTAGCTGGTGTTTCATAGCTCCAGTGACCCACATTCAATCCTGGTACTCTGCGTAAAGTTTGTATATTCTCCCTTTAATTATGTGGGTTTCCTCTGCATCCACAGATATGCAGGCTGTTAGGTTAATTAACAACTGTAAATTGATCGTATTGCATAGGTGAATGGTACAATCTTGGGAGGGGGGGCAGGGGACACAATGTGGAAATATTAAAATAGAATTGTGTAGAATTTACAAAAATAGGGATTTGGCACAGGCTGTTGTTCGATAAGGTCTGAAATGTTGACACCAGTTGCGATGGAAATTGGACAACCTAACAAGTGTTAGTTATACACATGAGCCTAAAATTTCACTAGCACCAGGGATGGGTAGTATTCCACACCAATAAAGGAATGACTCAACTGGCATTGGACGAGGTTAAAGTATCACATCAACAATGACTTTGGTCAATGACTCACTGGGGTGAGGTTCAGTCACAGGACCATGGAAATATCCAAATGACCCTTCCTTCACACCATGTCATATTCAGTATGTGCGAAGGAAGGCACAAAGCTAGTCTGGGATTGAGCCGAGGATTGTACTGGGGAGAATGGAAAGAAGGCCAATGAATGGCGGGGAAGAGAGTACAGGATGTGAGATTGGGCCCCAAGAAGAATAGGCAAGAGATGAAGGATGAGCCATGGTTCCCAGTTCCCGCTAACAGAGCAGCAGAATTAAACATGTTTGTTCAGAGTGTGCTCATTAGCTGATGCATCTCAGGACAGTACACAATTTCTGAAGTGGAAATGAAATCACTGGTGCAAACAGAAATCCCACATGAAAGCAGCTGACTGTATTTCTCATGATTTGATCTGGAAAATCTGGAAATCTGAACTATTTATACATTCCTTATGAAAGGAGAGGCCATTCAGCCCATTGAATCTATTGGCTCACAGACAATCCTATTCCTCTGCATATTTCCCCAAAACTATTCTCTCACAGGAGCATCAACTCTACCCATATTTCCCAAATCCACTGATGTGAGGAATTATTTGTAGTGTCAAATTAACTCACCAATCTGAACATTTTTGGGATGAGAGAAGAAACCAGAGGATCATGTGTTGACAGGGAGAATTTGCAAAGCAACAAAGACCACTCCAGAAGTCAGGGACTGATCGGCCAAGGAAGACCCTCCACTGCTGATGACAGAAATAATTCTGCTCATCATGAAGAAAAATCCCCAAATGTCTGTCCAACAGATCAGAAACCCTCTTCACGAGGCAGGTGTGGATGTTCAATGACTACTGTCCACAGAAGACTTCATGAAGAGAAATACTCTGCTGTTTCATCCGGAAAGCTTGTTTGGTCCCTTTCCACCATCCAGAAACCCAAGCAGTCTCTCCAGCACTGATTAGACTTCCTTCAGTCTAGTGCACTGCATTTGGTATTCACAATGTGGTCTCCCCAACACTGGAGAAAGCAAGCATTAGAACACAAGAAATAGGAACATCTGGCCTGTTGAGCCTGCTCCACCATTCAATTAAATCATGGCTGATAGGTTCATCTCCACCTCCCTGTCATTTCCCTCATATCCCTTAATTCCCCTACTCTGTGAAAATCTATCCAACCTTAATGTATTTACTGAGGTAGCTTCTACTGCTTTAAAGGGCAGCGAATTCTATCAATGATTTACCACCTTCTGAGAAAAGCAGTTCCTCCTCATCTCTATCCTAAATCTACTACCCTAAATCTTGAGGCTATATCCCCTAGTTCTCGACTCCCCCACCAAAGGAATCAACTTACCTACATCTATCTTATCTGTACCCTTTCATAATTTTATACTTTTTCATAAGATCCCCTCATTCTTCTAAATTCCACCAAGTAGTCACAGATAGCTTAATCTCACCTCTTAGGCTAACCCCCTTATCAACCTGGTGAACATCCTCTGCACCATTTCAACACGAGGACCAGAGTTGTGTCAATGAAAGTCAAAGAAGCCATTATGAGGCTGAAAAAACAAGAATAAAACAGTAAGAGACATCGTCAAAACCTTAGGATTTCTAAAATCAACTGTTTGGAACATCATTAAGAAGAAAGAGTTCACTGGTGAGCTCAGTAATCGCAAAGGGACTGTCAGGCCAAGGAAGACCTCCACCGCTGATGACAGAATAATTCTGCTCATAATGAAGAAAAATCCCCAAAAGATCAGAAACTCTCTTTGCGAGGCAGGTGTGGATGTTCAATGGCTACTGTGTACAGAAGACTTCATGAAGAGAAATACACTGCAAGATGCAAACAAGTTAGCCACAGAAAGGATGGCCAGATTACAAATTGCCAAGAAGTATTTAAGAGTCTGCAGAATTCTGGAAAAAGGGCTTGCAGAGAGATGCGACCAAAATTAACCTGTATCAGAGTGATGGCAAGAGCAAAGTATGGAGGGGTAAAAGAACTGCCCAAGATCCAAAGCACATGGTGATGGGGATGGTATGGCCTGGGCATGTTTGGCTGCCACAGATACTGGAGCACTCATCTTCATTGATAATATAATTCCTGATGGCAGTAGCAAAATGAATTCTGAGATGTAGAGACATCTTATCTGCTCAAGTTCGAGCAAATGCCTCCAAACTCATTGGTTGGTGCTTTTTGCTACGGAAAGACAATGATCCAAACACAATGGTAAAGTGACAAAGGAGTATTTCAAAGCTAACAACTGAAAACCCTTGAATGGGCAACCTAAATCCAATTGAGCATGCCTTCCATTTGCTGAAGAGAAAACCTAAGGGGACAAACACCTGAAACAAGCAGAAGCTGAAGATAGCTGCAGTAGAGGCCTAGCAGAGCGTCACCTGAGAAGATACTCAGCATCTGGTGATGTCTATGAAATAACAGACTTCAAGCAAACATTGCATGCCCGTGATATGTATCTGAGTATTAAACATAACTACTTTAATATACATACCATTGCTAAATTATCACCAAAGCCTGAACTATAACTTCTGCCATTTCTTTCAGTACCTTGGGATGCAATTCATCAGGACCAGGGGACATATCTATCTTTAGACACTAAAGTTTTGTTAGTACCACTTGTTTAGTGATAACTATTACACCCAGTTTCCCACCTTCCATAACATCCATAGCATCTGCCTTTGGCATGATAGATATATTCTCCACTTGTCATTCAAAGCCTCAGCCATTTCCTCATTACTCAATATCAATTCCCCTTTCTCATTTTCTAAGTGACCAATCTGTACTTTAGCTACCTTTTTGTGCTTTATACAATTATAAAAAACTTTTGTCATCGCCTTGTAGAGCACCTGCAATAACTCCACTGCAGTAACCCAGAGCTTTCAGTTGTCTGGCAATTTAATTCACCATTTCACTCCCACTCTGACTTTTCTGTGAGCTCTTGGTCTGTTAACGAGGCCCAACACAAGCTTGATGAGCAGCACACCATCCTTTACCTTGGTCCATTGCTTACACTAAGACATTTAAGAACTGATATATATTATACTCCTCAATATCAAACTCTTCATTTTTAGGTTACACTCTTTCTGTTTCTATCAGGATTAGCCTTACCTCTGTGATTTTTCCTCATTCTGAAAGTTACCCTGGCCTTCCTGGATATGATCTATAGCCCAATACGGAGCAAAATATGTTTCTCTCTGCCTCATTAACTCATTTGACATTAAGAGGTATTCCCATTTCTCCATGTATCCCTTCCTCTCAACTAAAAACTGATACATTTTCCCTGCCCACTTCTGATTTCCAGCATGTGCCTTCTTTTTTTGATTTTCTGCATTTGCAAATCTCCAGATGTGGTTACAATATTGGGGTTGCTATGGAATTCCTGCTAGGAAATTTTTGGCCTTTTAGAATCTTTCATGGAATTCTCAGTGACCAACCTTGCAGTTAGATTTCAACCAAGGCACAAGAATCATTCTCCCCTTACAGTGTTTCAATTGGGTTCCAATGTTATGTGATTTCTATGTTGATTTGTTATAATCAAATATTGTACCATTCTGAAGTTTTCTCCAAATGCAGCCATCATCTTCAAAGTACTCAGTGTCACCCACATGTATCTAGGGAAACAATTGAACCAAGTTAAATAATCATATTTATTAACATTCACATAATCCACTGTATTGGCTGTCTGCAAAAAAAAACCCCACGGAATTTATAAAATTATATCTAAGCATTTTATTGTTTCAGGAGGCAAATTAAGTTCAAGTAAAGCAGCAGAATAATTTTGTTATCCAACAATCTGTCTAGAGTTTATCCTTTTAAAACAACACATTTGTTCTAAAATAAAAATACAAGGGTCAATAATAAATATTTGATTGCCATTGTGAGTCTTAAAAACAATGACCAAGTAATTGTCATTCCACTCATAGTAGCTTCACAGATTAATAAGACTTCTTATTCTATGCTACTTCTAATAATTGAAGTTGAAATTCTTTGGGGATTGTAGAAGGCTGGTGTCAGAGTAAGAGCTGTGACTTCTTTCCCCATTCTTAGGCGAAGAGCATAGGTGCGTTTAGGGAAGGTTGTACATGTACAGGAGTGCGAAATCCAGTGTGACAAGTTAGGATGGGCTTACAGTTATCTCATTTTGAAACTGAAGACAATTACTTGGGGTGTTGAACTTGTTTTAAAAAAAAGTCATCTGCGTCATGAAAGAATACAAGAGAGTTCTTGATTTTGTCTTACTGTTGGGGAAAGACATTCTTTCAAGCCTTCTCACTTATATAATCCAACTTCTTCAAATGAGGGCAGCATGGTTAGAGTAGCGATTAGCGCAATGCAGTTACATATCCAGTGACTGTGATTTGAATCCAGCACTGTCTGTAAGAAGATACAAGTTCTTCCAGTGTCTGCATGGGTTTCCTCCAGGTGCTCTGGTTTCCTCCCATCCTTCAAAACGTACGGAGGTTGTAAGTCATTTGGTTATAATTGGGTGGCATGGGCTTGTGGGGTGGAAAGGCCAGTAACAATGTTGTATGTCTAAATTTAAATTTTAAAAATTGAATTAACAGTCATGATCTATAGCTTGAGAGGCACATGAGCAAAGTTATCATGATTAACTTTTATAAAACATTGGTTGAGACATAATTGGAGAACTGTTCTGAGGTCAGGAATAATAAAGGTGCCAGCAAGGGGGTAGAAGAAGAGATTTACAAGAATCCAAAAATGAGGGGATTTGAGGCATATGAACAGAATGGAAGCCGAACTTGATGTCCATAGAATACGATAAATGGTGGGGAACTATGGAGTGCAGGAGAACAGCGGGATATGGAACACAGATACATAATTTCTTGAAAGTGGCGACACAGTTAAGTAGTGATTTTGAAATATTGGCCTTCATAAATTGAGTACAGGAGTTGTGATGTTATTTTGAAGTTGTACAAGAGGTCAAATATTGTAATATTGTATGCAGTTTTAGTCATACCCACAGGAAAGATATCACTAAGATTGAAAAGGTGCAGAGATTAATGTTCAAGGATTTGTTCAAGTTCAAATTATAGGGGTTATAAAAGGATAGGTCGAATCGGTAATCACTTTTTCCCTGAAGTAACAGAAAACAAGGGGATATTTGAATGAGGTATACAAAATTATGATTGGTTTTGAGAAGGTAAAGGCAAGCAGGCTTTTACTACAGAGGTTGGGTGAATCAAGAACTGCATCACAAAGGGGCTACATTCCTAGAAAACAGCCTGGGTGCCCTTTTTTTTTAAAAAAAAATCACTCAATCCCATGTTTTTTGTGGAAAAGTGTTCATATGAAATAAGTCTGTCAAATCAAGCAGTTTTATTGGCGATGACATGTGTTACAAGTCCAGAGGACCCCAAAACCCAGCAGCAATAGATATGCAGAACGACAAAGGGTTATTTAAACAAAAGCTGCTTTCAATTATCTTTGAACATGAAAATAGAATCAAACTTTAACTTATATCTATTGACTCACTTAACCCCCTTCTAATGCTGAGCACACGTGTGTAATATGTGTACAAGTTCAGCAAAGTTCTTTGGTTCACAGTCCAATCTCACTGGTTGCAGGCAATTCTTGTACTAACACAGAAGTTAACATTAATAAAGTTCAACAGGCTTTGGTGCTTAACAGGTAAATGGTTACCACTCAGAAGGGTTCTTGTTGGTTTTCAGAGAGTTTTTCTTGTTTCAGATCACCACAGAGTTCCTTTCTGTTTCTCCTATTCCAAGGGACTAGACAGCCAGTCCTCTCCTTTGACCAGGCCGTCTTCCAAAACTTGCCAGCTTGTCCTTCTGGAACCGATGTCTATGTTACCATCTCTCTCTCTCACACTCACTCCCTCCAACTCTGAGAGTAATGCCTGCTTTTTTCCTGCTCTTTGCCTGCAAAGATCGCATGATCCTCCAGACAGTAAGTTCTGTTTTCCAGACAAAGCTGCTACAGCCTGTTGTTACATTTGTTGCCCTTTTGCAAACATCAGTCCATCAAGAGTCTCTTGCAAAGGCTCCTGCAAAAATTCTGTGTTTTAAAGTGGAGTTTGAAGTTTGTGACCTGCTCTAACAAACCTTTCCCAATTTATCTCTCAAAGACCTCTATATACTCTTTCACACATGACCCATTGCTGGCATTTTATCAACTGGGGTCAATATTAGGCAGATGGATAGATAAGGCATGTGTGAAAAAAAAACAATAAATACTGTCATTTTTTTAGTTGCACCATACTATGGAGGAATAAGATTTGGATATGACATCACCCCATTGATTGAATTAGCAACCACAGGCCAATCCTTTCTTTACCACGACCTCCCCAGTTCAAGGACATGTCAACAGAGGTCTCAGAAGTCAGTGCTCTTCATCTGTGAGGCATTTTCTCTGATGTGCAAGGCTCGTGGATCAGGAAAAGGTTTCGGAAATGGGATGCAATTCAAGAACTGAGGTTTTTGGGGGTAAGGTGATGTACTTGGGAGAGGGGTAATGGGTTAAACCATGAAGACTTATTTGAAGTGGAATGAAGGCCAATGGATTTCTTTCAGGAGCTGGTCATGGCTCCTCACAATGTAGCAGATCAGATCTCATAGCATTCAGTGATTAAAAAATTACAAAATTTGTCATTTCTTTTGCACTGGGTTTATTTATTTCTCATATAAATTCTGCATCTCAAATGTTTGGATCATGAACTGTGAACTCCTCAGGGTGAATTTCCATTACCCGAACGTCTATAATGTGGGATCACCTGTATCAAGTTAATTATTTTTTTCCAGTTTTCTCTCTTCCTCCTTTAAATAAAGGATTACAGAAGGCAACCTAATGCAAGTGTTGCAAAAGAGGCCATGCAAAATCGTTGAGGACCCCTACCACTCTGCACACAGTACTACCAAGTTGAAAAACAGTTTCTTCCTGTGGGCAATGAGAATGCTGAACCACCAAAGCAACTGCTCATACTAAAAAATGTTTATTTATTTATTATAAATGTATAATTGTCCTGCATATGTATTGTTTATCTGTACATGTTATGTCCAATTGAGAGTCTACAGATTTTGCACCGAGGACTGGAGAATTATTTTTCTTCGGATTGTGCTTCTACAATAGGATGCTAATAAACTTGAACGTGAAATTGATTTGCACTGATATGCCTGCTAGGTGGAGTGGTGTAGGCAGAGTCCACAGAAAGCTCAAGGGGAATTGGATAAGTATTTGAAGAAGGGATTTGCAGGGCAACAAGAGGGTGAAAATACTTGGATGGTTCTTGGATAAAACCAATATGGACTTGGTGGATTTGTTGGGTTGTGTTCTCTGCTTTAATTGTTTCTACTTCTAACCAAGTTAATTCTGTTAATGGAATTAAACACAGAGCTAGGTTAATGTCTTGAAGCTAAAGGAGTAGATTCAGGGAATTATTTTTTTTAAGACATGCAGCATGGTAACAGGCCATTTCATCCCATGAGTCTGTGCCGCCCAATTTACACCCAATTACCCTATACCCTCGGTACATTTCGAACGGTGGGAAGAAACTAGAGCGCCCGGGAAAACCCACATAGGCAAAGGGAGAACGTACAAACTCCATACAGGCTACATGATTCAAACTCTGGTCCCAATCGCTGGCACTGCAAAGGCATTATGCAAACCTCTATGCCAAATGTGCCGCCCAATCCACTTTAATATTTAGTTTGGCTTTTTAGGGATGTGCCGAGGTTAATCACGAGATATCCTCCAAAAAATGCGGCTTTTCTTCTACTGCCATCAATTCACCCCTTATCTGCATCTCGTGTATTTCCCAGACATCTGCCCCAAGATGCAATAGGGACAAGATTTCCCTTGTCCTCACCTACAACCCCATCAGCCTACGAATCAAACATATTATTTTGGTGGTGGGAACCTCTTTCCCCTCTCCTCCCAATTCCTCTTCTATGGGGAATGCTCCCTCTGGGACTCCCACTCATCCCTTCCCACCAATTTCCCCCCACCTTGGCATCTAACCCTATGATGACTAGAAAGGTCACAGTTTGCACCTCATTCAAGGCCCCAAAAAGTCCTTCCTTGTGAAGCACCATTTCACTGGTGAAACTGCTGGGGTGATCTACTGCATCTGATGCTCCTAGTGTGGCCTCCTCTACAGAGAAACTGGACGCAGACTGGAAGATCGATCCATTGAGCACCTTCATTTTGTCCACTGCAATAACAGGGATCTTCCATTGGCCAACCATTTTAATTCCACACTGACACATCAATCCATGCCCCCATGAACTGCCAAACTGAGACTACCTGCAAATTGGAGGAACAACTTGTAATCAGTTCTACAGTGATAGTCAGTAAAAATCCAAATGCAGGAAGGAAAGGACAGCAACAAAAACTATAAATTGTTACTTCCTCAGAAGTTTGCGGAGGAGCTAGTGGAGTTGTTCAAGTGAACCGGTACGGACTTGAAGGGCCGACATTGCCTGTTTCCGTGCTGTAAACGGTTATATGGTTATAACACCACTCTCTGGGCATTCTTCAACCAGATGGCATTAGTACTGATTTCTCAGTTTCCATTAAACCCAGAGTCCCTCTCTTTCTTGATTCATGAATCATTTCCTACAGCTCCCCACTCCTTTCTCTTCCCTCTTCATTCAGTGCTACCCCCTCACCTACAACTTTGACCCTCCCACCTATATCTATTTATAACCTCTTAACCTGTTTTCTAAACTCTTCCTCCTTCCCCTTGCTCCCTCCTCTACTCTCCACCCTTCCCCACCTTTTATTAAGGCACCTGCCTGCTTTTCTTCTCACACCTTGATGAAGTGCTCAGGCTTGAAACATTGGTTACCCTTTACTTTCTATAGATGCTACATGACTACTGGGTTTCTCCAGCATTTTTGTGTGCTGCACTTCATCACCATATGGTGCTTTCAGAAAGATGTGGTTTAAAAAATTCAACAATAAATTGATTTCAGGAAGAAAAAAAATAGAATTTTACTCACCACAGTATTGTTATTAATAGAAGCATATTTTTGCCAGATTATTTCTAATCTTTTTTTAAACAACTCTTCAAGTTTATGATACTTGTGTGTCTTTGATTTGTAATATTTTAGTTCTTCTTGTACAAGTTCCTTAAGAGAAAAAGACACACACATCGTTGGAAAAATTCCACAAGATTTAGTACATACAAATATGTCTCATTTTTGTTCTCATATCCTATTGTTTTAAATATTATTAGATTGAATGACCAGTTGAATTTTTTTTACAAAGCTTCCTGTCTGTCATATTAAGATAGGGTATGGAATATGCAGCCTGCTGTACAGAACACAATAGATATTATTTTTTAAAAATTAAACATTTACAACTGTAGAAATGATAAGAATCATTGAATAATTTATCCCATGTAATTAATTTTAAATAAATCCATGCAAAATTACACAAGTTGTGTAAATATTTAATAAATTTTAATTCTTTTAACAGTAATTGTCACAAGTAATTCTTGGCCTCCAGTGCTGAAAATATATTTCAAGTAATCTCAACCTGCAGAACTACATTACTTGACAAGGCAATGATTCTCTTTCCTGAAGTCATATTTCAGATTTATTGACAGAGTACAGACATGACATTCACATACAACCCTGAGATTCCATTTTTTCCTATGGGCGTGGCAGAATTAACACTAAATGTTAGTGCAAAGATAAACTGTACACAGTGTGAACATGTAAACAATCAAATGTAAACAAACTGACTGCGCAATACAGAGAGCAAAGAAAATCAATAAAGTGCTCAAGCAAGAGTCCTTAAATTAGTCCCTGATTGAGTTTGTTGAGGAGTCTGATTGTAGAGGGGTAGCAGCTTGTAGAGTAGAGAGCAGCTTGGAGGGGTAGCAGATTATAGAGGGGTGTGAGTCTTGTGGCACCTATACCTCTTGAGAACAGAGTGTGTGCTGGATGGTGAGGGTCTTTGATGATTGCTGCTGCCCTCTGACAACAGCATTCCCTGTAAATGTACTCAATGGTGGGTAGGTTTTGCCTGTAATGTCTTGGGCTGTATCCTTTTGGTGTTCCCATACCACATTGTGATGCAGCTGGTCAGCACACTTTCCACCACACATCTGTAGAAGTTTGCCAGGGTTTATGACGTCAAAGGAAGTAGAGGCGCTGATGTGCTTTCTTCATGATGCCATTGGTGTGTTGGGCCCAAGAAATATCCTCTGAGATAGTGACTCCCAAGAACCTAAATTTGCTCACCCTCTCCACCTCTGATTCCCCCTAATTATCTGATCACTGGATTGTATACCTCTGGCTTTCCTTTCCTGAAATCAACAATCAACTCCTTAGTTTTGGTGACAATGAGTGCAAGGTTGTTGTTGGTGCACCATTCAGCCAAATTTTCAATCTCAATCCTGTATGCTGACTAATCCCTTTCCTTTATACAGCCCACTACTGTGGTATCGTTGGCAAATTTGTAGATAGTTATTGTCACACCGAGCAACACAGTTGTAGGTGTAAAGTGAGTAGAGCAGGGGCTAAAAAAACAGCCTTGTACTGATGAAGATTGTGGAAGAGAAGTTCTCACCAATTTTCATCGATTGTGTTCTGGAGGTGAGGAAATCTATGATCCAATTACAGTGGGGTGTTAACCTCTAAGTCTTGGAGTTTGTTGATCAGTTTTGAGGGGATGATGGTGTTAAATGCCAAACTGTAGTCAATAAAATCATGATTGTTGCATTCAATTTTAAGTATTATGTTAATCCCATACTTTAAAGTCTTAAAATTATAAATAAATTGGGAACTGTAGATAGTTTAAAATAGGAATATCAATGTATCCCTAGGCAGTATTTGACTAAGTATAGCCTTCATATAAATGTCTGGAATCATGCATTGCATAAAGGAAGGTTGTGGGGTTCATCATTCTTGCCCCAGGTAATCATTTCAAAAATTCCTAGAGAAGTGTTCTGGGCTCATCCATCTTTGGTTGCTACTTCAGAGACCTTCCTTCCATGACAAGGTTGGAAATTTTCTCTGGTTGCACAATGTTCATTCCACTTTTAACTCCTCAGCAAAATAGGAATCTCTGCCTTCAAGTGGAAAGACCTGAACAACACTCAGGGAAGAGCAGATAAGTAGCAAGCAACACTGGCTAGCACTATGCAATAGCTAACTACACCTCAAATATGTTTAACCATGGCCACATCTATCCTATCATCATCCTGCAGGGAGGGGTCACTGTTAACAGGACCAGCCACATAATTACGATAACTACACAAACTGACCTAGTCTTGCCACCAGCAATTCACACCAAGAATGAGATTAAAACTATGTAGATTATATTCACCATCAGCCCTCAGGAGCTCAGCATCAGAAATAACAAAAAGTCCATGTGCCTGGATTAAAATTATAAAGGCTTTAGAGGAGACAGATTGAAAACCTAGGAGCTGATTTCAGACTTTAGGAAGGGAAAATCAGAGGTGTATGATCCAATGATCATTTGGGGAATCAGAGGTGGACAGGATGAGGAAATTTAAATTCCTCAGAGTCACTATAATCAGGGGACCTTTCCTGGATCCAACATATGAATGTCATCATGAAGAAAGCATGTCAGCTCCTCTACTTCCTCAGGAGTTTGTGGAGGTTCGGTATGAAATCAGAAGCATTGGCAAACTTCTACAGTTAAGTTGTGGAAAATGTGTTGACTGGCTGCATCATGGCCTGGCATGAGGGTACCAATACCCCTGCAAAATCCTGCAAAATGTAGGCAAATCTCTCCCCTGCATTGAGAAAATCTACATGGAATGCTGAGCAGCAGCAATCATTAAGGATCCACATCACCCAGGATGATGGCAAAGAGGTATAGGTGTCACAAGTCTTGTACCATCAGGTTTACAAATAGTTGAGACCTCTCCACCAACAGACTCCTAAATAGACTCATTTAAGGACTCTTAGTTCACACTGAATATTTTTTTTCCCTATTTGTACAATCAATTTGTTTACATTTCTCTCTTTTGTATAAAATACATAACCTTTTTTTGTACAGTTTGCACTATTAATAAATAGAAATTCTGTCTGGCCCGCAGGCAAATGAATCTTAGAGTACGTATGGACTCTGACAATAAATTTGAACTATGAATTAAATTTGATGGTTAAGGTCAAAGTTTACTGAAGACATAAAGATTCCAGGAGAAACTAATTTGTCATGACCAAAAGTGTAATCGTGAAATGTATCAAACTATTACACAGTCATATTAACACCCTATTAAGTGATGAGCAAGTTCAAACCAACGGGGTTATACTCACCCAGTTGTTAAAAGTTTGACAGAAACTATTTTTTTCCTTTTCTGGACGGTTACAGCTTTTCACAAACCCGTTGACTCCCCAACTGTTGGGCCAAATTTTATTGAAGCCTCTCTTCAAACCACATGGAGCTGTTGTGATGCACTTTGCTTGGAAACCTAATTTGATGTTTTCAACCAAAATCACCACGCGAAGCATTTTCATCTCGACCCTCTGGCTGTCAGTCACAAAACAGGGAGGTAAAACACGAAAGTCTCCAGACACCATGATTGAAGTAAAAACAAAATGCTGGAGAAACACAGCTGGTCAAACCTGGTCCTTTATATAGCAAGGTAAAAAGAACATAACTGACGTTTCGTGCTTGAGCCCTTCATCAAGGTATGGAAAAATGTCGCCAGGCATCCGAACAAAAAGGTCAAGGGGTGGAGGGAGGTGTGGTGGGCGCAGCATGGTTGCAGAGGCTTTTTCCTCGTCGCCTGCCGACATTTTTTCCACACCTTGATGAAGGGCAGGGTCGGGTCCAGGGCATTTCCATCGGATGGAGGGGGAAGCGACGCGAGTGGCCCCGTTCTTCCAATCCACTGCGCATGCGCCCTCTGGCGCTAGCGCACATGCGCAAAAAGCATGGCTGCTCACGGCCGACGGACACCAGGATGCCGCATTTCAGCACCTTGATAACCCTCCTGGGAACCCAAATGCAATTACCGGCGCAAAGGTGGGTGCTGGAAGCACCTTTTAAATTGCGGGGAATGACCCATTAAATTGCCGGGGGGGGGGGGGGAAAGGAATATCCCACCACTGCATCACGTCCTCACAGAAGTCCTGCTGGATGTTCCGATGCACGCACGCAAGTGCTGATGTCACCGAGAATAAGAGGGTCTGGTGTTTTCGTTTTCAAGCCGCCTGTGGATGCGACCTACGCAAGTTTAACTGGGTTCCCTGACTACCTTTGAGGGAGGTCAGGGACCCGGTTGGATTCCAACCGGGTCAGACCCTTTCTGACTGGGGCAATTTGCCCGGTTAACTCCATTTTACACGGCCGTTTGAAAGGGTCTGTGGTAAGTGCCCCCTCACCCCCAAATAGAGAGAGAGATTAACGACCGGCTGGAGGTGGCAGCAGGAGGCCAGATTACCCAAAAGCCGGACTGTCCAGCCTCAAACCGGACATCTGGCAGTCGCAATACCTCGTTTGGCAGGAATCCCCCTCCCCCTCCCCCCCTCCCCCTCCCCCTCCCCCCTCCCCTGATTAGGGCTCAAGCCCGAAACGACGGGCTGTACATCTTTGCTAATCTAAAGGACACTCTTTGACCTGCTGAGTTGCTCCAGCGCTGTGCTTTTAAAACAGAGCAGTGAATCGGCGACGTTAAAGCCGACGCTCTTCGAGGGGAAGTCGAGAGCTCTCTTCATTCCGAAAAGATGTGGCCACATCCATCAATAACAATTCAAACGCAAATAATCACGAACGGGTCCCCCCGCGCCGCCCACCTGCGAGCGCACCGTTGCAGATGCGCGCAGCCGCCGGTCCGAGGCAGGAGCAATCAATCGCTGCCGCCCCCTCACGTCGATTTCCACTCCGGCTCGATCGCTCTGGGCTGCAGCGCCTGCTCACCGGAAGTGAAACAAATGCACGCGAGCCGACTGTGACTTACTTTCTCTCCCCTCTTTCCACCCCCCTCATCATTTCTGTGCCTTGAAACGACCGGGAACCTTGTGAGCGGAACCACAATCATCGGATCACTGTGAAACATGGGCTGTTTCGGTCACCCAAAGGCTCTGTGGTAGTTCGTCGCCGAGACACTTTTGGCAGCTTGTTGGCCAGTCACCAACCAGTTGATTGCCTGAGTACCCCCACCCCGCGCCGATGGAAGGGGACCCCGGCGATGAGAATGCGGCGCCCTGCTCCCAACCCGCTGCTGACCGGGGCTGCCATGGCAACGGCACGGCGTGCGGGCTGCTCCCGGACACTGGCCTGGCCAAAGACCGGTGGAAACTGCTGCAGCGGGTAAGAAACCAACCATCGGGGTGTTGTCACCGGCCATAATGGTTATCATCAAACAAGAGGGCAGTGAAAATTATGCATTTATGTCATTTTTTCAAAAAAATGAAGTCAAACATTACAGTTTCGATCAATAAATCAGTTGATTTATACCATGGAGATATAGGATTGAAGAGCAAGGAATAATGGAAACGGCCATGGCTTGCAGCAGTATCAAAATCTGTGTTTTTAAATTAGATGTGCACGATGAGATTCGTTTTTAGCTTCATTATTTCAGCTCTGCTTCGCAAGTGTTGTTGACATTGGTCATTCTTCCATTAAAAAAAACCCCTCAATCCTCTGTTTTGCAAATGATCAGTTAAGGTGTCCTCTCTCTCTTTTCGTGAAGACATTTCCACCACTCCAGTGTGCATCCATGATCCTCTGAGCCCCAGGTCTGACTCCTTTCATTCAGGTTTCCATCCATATCGTAGCACAGAAAAGGCTCTAACTGAATTCACAAATGTTTGTATGTGGCCTTCTCTACTGCCAGGGTGAGGCTAAGAGCAATCTACAAATCGCTGCCAAGAGTGCTGAATTCGCAGAGATTTTGTATGACATTGGCAGATACATAATGGAAAGTGTGCTGACTGGCCACATCACAGTCCGTTATGGGGGCACCAATACCCCTGAGTTTAAAACCCTGCAAAAGGTAGTCAATTCTCATTCTTACATTATGTGGCCTATATTCACTCGCTACCGTGGCACAACAGCTTGCCCAAATGATCTCCAGAGTCTGTACTGATGATGGCTTTGAAGGGTGAGGATTAGGCACAGAATATGTTACTTAAAAGATCATTAGAGAGGTGTGTGACAAGTTTCAGAGGTTAGTGATTCATGATTGTCAACGATGAAAGCTGAAGGATAGCCACTTTAAAGATGAGCAAAATATGAGATACAAACATTTTTTGGAAATCAAATTGTGGAATAGAAAGCTATCTCTGTAAAATGAGGGATGAATTCTATGGCTAATTTATTTTGGATGTCAACGAGAATGGATAGATGGGGTCAGCAATGTTAATGACTCAGTACTCTCAGTACTCTGAGAAACTCTGCTGGACAGAATAATGGAGAACATGAGGATGTGACTTGAAGAAGGGAGTGGAATAGAACCATGTTTAGTGGAACCCCACCAGCAATTGACTTGGAGAAACTGAAAGGAGAACATTGCATTGAAGAGAAAGTAGATTCAGTAGATGATAAGAGCCTATGGTATAACAGGAAACATACTAGTGTGGGTGGAGCATTGGATGATTGGCAGAAAGCAGAGAGCTGAAACACAGGGATCATATTCTGGTTGGCTGCCAGTGCTGATGGTGTTCCACAGGAGATGGTGTTGGGGCCTCTTCTTTTTGTGTTGTATATTAATGATTTAGATTATGGAATGAATGGCTTTATGGCCAAGTTTGCAGATGATACGAAGGTAGGTTGAGGAGCAGGTAGTGTTGAGGAAACAGAGAAGCTGCAGAAGGACTTGGACAGATTAGGAGATTGGGCAGAGAATTGGCAAATGAAATACAATTTTGGAAAGTGTAGTCATGTACTTTGGTAGAAAAAAATAAACTGACAGATTATTTTTTTAAAAATGGGGATAAAATTGAAAATACCCAGATGCACAGGGGCCTGGGAGTCCTCATGCAGAATAGCATGAGATAAACTTGCATGCTGAGATGGTGGTGAAGAACTCAAGAGGAATAGAATACAAGAGCAGGGATGTGATTTTTGAGGCTTTATAAGGCACTTGTGAGTCCTCACTTGGAGTATTAGAGCAGTTTTGGGCTCTTATTTTGGAAAGGATGTAATGACTTCGGAGAGGGTTGAGAGTAGTTCACAAATGATTCTGGGATTGAAAGGGTTCTCATTTGACAGCTCATTGCCTGTACTCATTGGAATTTCAGAGGATGAATCTTATTGAAACATTTTGAATGTTGAAAGACGTGGATAGAGTAGATGTAGAAAAATTGTTTCCCATGCTGGGAGAGTCCACTTGGAATAGAGAGGCAGAAGAATTTCTTTAGCCAGAGGATGGTAAACCTGTGGAATTTGTTGCCACTGGTGGTTGTGGATGCCAGGTCATTGGGTATATTTGGCAGAAATTGATAGGTTTTTGATTAGCCAAAGTACCAAAGGTTATGAGGAGAGGCTGGGAAGTGAGGCAGAGTGGGAAAATGGATTAGCTCATGATAAGGTGGCAGGGCAGACTCGATGGGCTGAATAGCTTATTTCTGCTCTTATGTTTTACGTGATTCAATGTTGTACTTGAACAAACAGCAGTTATGAAGAAACACAGAACAAATTCCATTTTGTGCTACAGGCGGTATTGCAGAAGACCACTGTGGTCCTGGAAAACCGCCCCTTTCACATTGCCGATTACATGTGAGATGAACCGGATAACGGTTCAGTACCTGGTAATTGTGTGGTGTGATATGACCCTTTTCAAGCAGTCTCTGACACTTGGTGGGGGCAAGTGTCAGAACCCAGGCATGTTAACTCACTAATTGCCTTCTGGTGGTGTGAAAGCACAACCTGCTCTTGCATCGTCACTGCTGGACCCCCCCCCCCCCTTAAAATGCCGGGTTGCTGATTAAACAGTGGGAAAGTCTCCTGAGTGCAGCATGCCTAGTAAGTTTGCCCACTTCCTAGGAGAGTTGGCAGTGTGAAATGTGAAAGTGAGTAAATACAACACCAATGAAGGCAGATTAATTGGAAAACATAAATAAAACATTGAAGTTGAAAACCTAGAAAGATTTGTTGTTCACTGTTGTGTGTGTAATCTGGCCATCACTAAAGATTTATTTGCAAGCATATGTGATGATCTCCTAAAGACAGAGAAGCAGACTGACTTTATGACATAAATGATAAATATTAATGTTGACTAATACATGTGAAAGTATTAAGGTGAGCAAATGATGTTAGGAATTACTACCATTGGATATCTTATCTCAAGTTGTAAATGAGAAATGTGGGTCTACCACATTGATAAATATGATATTGAAGAAAGGAAAATTCACTGATTGTAACGAGTAGCCTGGTCATTTTCTTGCATCAGGCAAGGTATACTCATCTTCTCTTAGGCAGTTGATAGTTTCCACAGAAAAGAGCAAGCTGGTGTGTGGATGGAGCAGGTTTTCCAGATCCGACCTAAACAAAACTTAACAGAAATAAATAAACTTGTGGCAATTTCTGTGGGAACATGGAATTCCTCTCCATGTAATCAACATCCTGAAAAAGCTCCTGCTATATCGGGAATACATCAAGTATTGATCACAATACTTCATTTTCCAAGCTAATCCTTGAGTCTCTGAATCTTCCTTTTGGGCTTCTCAGTGGTTTTCAATAGTCCATTTCTCAATCATTGACCAAATAGAAATTGCATGATTTTATTGAATCTCTTGGTCAAATTTACTACTGCCACATCAGGTGGTGGTATTGACAGTTTATTTCCAAAGACAGCTCCTTGCAGTAGTTCAACAATTATTTAGCAATTATTTCACTCTCACAAATGTTTCACTTTCAAAACAATGATAGACAACTTGATTTAAAAGGTTGCTGCATAGGGAAAGAATTATCATCCATATAACAATTGCAGTACAGAAACAGGCCATTTTGGCCCTTCTAGTCCATGCCGAACACCTACTCCCACCCAGTCTCATTGACCTGTACCCAGCCCACATCTCTCTCGTCTATATACCTATCCAACTTTTTCTTAAATATTAAAATTGAATTCGCATCTACCACTTTGGCTGGAAACTCATTCCACACTCCCACCACCCACTGTGAAGAAATTCCCCCTCATGTTTTTCCCCTAAATTTTTCCCCCTTCAATCTCAATCCATGGCCTCTTGTTTGAATCTCCCGAACTATAATGGAAAAAAGCCTGTCCAACATTGACTCTATCTGTCCCCCCCCTCATAATTTTAAATACCTCTATCAAATCACCCTTCAATCTATGCTCCAGGGAATAAAATCACAGATTGCTCAACCTTTCCCTGAAACTCAAGCCCTGAAACCTGTTCCCTGTTCAATTGTTTATGCTATTCTGATCTTGCATTTTTGCCTGTTCTGACCTCATTTTTATCAATGGGTGTATTAAGTTTAAACTTAGGGTTTAGTCAGGGTTATTCTTTCATAATTTGCAATTATGGCATTTAAATTTTTATCTTTGCCAAAATATTGGGGTTAATGACAGTTATTGCTGAGGACCATTTCTACAAACTGCAACTTTAAATTTAATTTATGAAAAAATGTTTAGACAGATAGCAGGGTAATAAGCATTTTGGGCCACTAACCCAGGTCGCCCAATTACACCCAATTGACCTACACCTCCTGGTATGTTTTGAACAGTGGGAGGAAACCAGAGCCCCTGGGGAAAGCCCACACAATTTGGATCCTGGTTCTGAGAGTTTAATTTCCGAGAAATTATAGGTACAGTTTTATTGCAAGTTTGTATTTGAAGAAGACAAATTGCATAAAACTTTGTTTGATAAATTTAGGACTTTAAAGTTCTTGTGCTTTTGCTTTATTATAATTGTTCCCTAAATTTTAAAGCAAAGGACTTTATAACCTTACTTGATTATTCATCAGTTTAGAACACCTTGACTGTTGGTTTTTATGTTGCATTACTAAAGTGTGATTAAAATTTTAATTGCAGCTTGCTCAGTGTTTGGGTTTCCATATTATCAATTTCAAATTAGTCTTTTCAATTGCTTTTATTACCTTCTTTAACAACCTATTGGCTAATTGGCCTGAAGAAATGTGAAAAGAAGTGAAAATGTTTCTGACATTGCCACTAAGGTTATCACACCAGAGGGAAAAACAGCAGAAGAAAACAAAACAGTGCAAACCTCAGAGACTAAGAAGAGCAGTCTTGGACAAAAGAGCTCTTGCAGCATGCCAGTATGTCACAGTGCAATACCTGTCAATGACGAGATTGCATGTCAGCAGGCAAGCAGATCCTCATCCAAATCACCCATCGAGATCTTGGTTGGCTATAGTTGGCTATACATTCATCTCTGACTTTCCAAGCAAGGATGGTGATCCTGTCTGCAGTAACAAAAGCCTTTGTTATTTTTAAAACAACTCAATGAAATCTCTTAACTTTTCCCACTGCAGCAGAAATAATTTTTAAATATTTCACATCTCCATAGTTTTCCACTTCTATCACTAGTTTTTGGTAAAGTGCTGTACAATTTCCATGGCCATAATAATCTTTCAATAATTGAGTTGCCTCATCTGCAGTTACAATTTTGTGCTTAGCTAGTGTTTGGACAAGATTCATCATTGCTTCCTTGTTCTCGTGCCTATTTTCTGTGGTATCATTGTTTTCTTTTTGTGCTGAGGCTAAAAATGATCTTTTCCCACTGTTTTTTTGGGTGTGATTCTATTTTTGAGCCCCTAGGTGTCTCTGTTTAACCATTGTGCATCATTTCTTTTAAAATGCAACATACCAGCAATCACAAAATCTTGTCAAAGCCATGATCCAGTGGAAGGGAGACCAGGATAATTGGAGAGCAAACTGCTGTGTGAGTCTTACTACATAGGCTGAGGCACATATGTTCTTGCACACTGCCTTTTTGCATAACTACCACACCCACACTAACCTCTTTACACAATTCTTAGTCCCTTAAATTTTTTTTTGAGCTCACACTGCCACATTACTAACTCCTCATTCCTGGAATCACTGCAGTAAATCTTTTGTGCAGTTTATTTTCAAAAAGTAACATCCTTGTTACATATAATCATATAACTGTTTACGGCGTGGAAACAGGCCATGTCGGCCCTTCAAGTCCACGCCAGTTCACTTGAACAACTCCACTAGCTCTCTGCTCTCTGCCCATAACCCTCCAACCCCTCACATCCATGTACACAACCAACCTTCTCTTAAATGACAGAAGGGACCCTGCCGCAACTATCTCTTTTGGAAGATCATTCCATTCTGCCACCACTCTCTGAGTGAAAAAGCATCCTTTAATATTTCACCTGAAGTTTTGCCCCTTTACCCTCTTGTGCAGGGTATACTTACAAAAGGAAAAAATCATTGGTGGGAGTTGTCTATGGCCCACCAAATAACAATAGCACAGTGGCACAGGCAATTAACTGAGAATGGAACTATAGTTGTTGTGGGGAACTTTAATTTCCACGTAGATTGGGAAAATCAAGTTGGTCGAGGGAGTCTGGAGGATGACTTTATAGAATGTATCCGTGATAGCTTTCTTAAGCAGCATATTTTAGATCTAGTATTGTGCAATGAGATAGGTAAAATTATCGATCTAGTAGTTAGGGACCCTCTTGGAAAAAGTGATCATAGTACGATTGAATTCCTTATACAGATGGAGGGTACAATAGTTAGATCTAAAACTAGAGTATTATGCTTGAACAGGGGAGACTACAACAGGATGACGGAGAAATTGGTCAGCATGGACTGGGAGCACAGGCAAGTTGGCAGAACAGTTGAGGAACAGTGAAAGACTTTCAGAGATTTTTCACAGTGCTCAACAAATATATATTTCCATTAAAAATAAGGACAGTAAGAGAGGTAAGAGTCTGCCTTGGTTAACTAAGGAAATAAAGGAAAGTATAAAATTAAAAGCTCATGTGTACAAAGTAGCCAAGAGTAGTGGGAAACTGAAGGATTGGGAAAACTTTAAAAGGCAACAAAGGGCAACTAAATGGGAAATAAGGAAAAGGAAGAAGGATTATGAAGGTAAATTTGCACAAAATATAAAAACAGATTGCAAAAAATTTTATAAATATATAAAAATGGAAGAGGGTGACTAGAGTCAACATAGGCCCCTTTTGAAGATGAGAAAGGAGGTTGATATTGAGTAATGTGGAAACGGCTAATGAACAGGTATTTTGTGTCAGTCTTCATGGTGGAAGACATGTCCAGCGTGCCAAAGACTGATTTTAGGGATACAAAGGGAGGTGAGGGCCTTGATAAAATAATTGTTTCACAAAAGATAGTGATGAGAAAAATAATGGGACTGAAGGCAAACAAATCCCCTGATCATGATGGGATGTATCCCAGGGTACTAAAGGAAATGGCGGGAGTTATAGTCGATGCGTTAGTAGTCATTTACCAAAATTCTCTAGATTCTGGGCAGGTCCCGACAGATTGGAAGACAGCAAATGTAACACCACTTTTGAAAAAGGGATGTAGGCAGAAGACGGGTAACTATCGGCCAGTTAGCTTAATGTCTGTAGTCGGGAAAATGCTTGAAGCTGTCAGTAAGGATGAAATAGCGAGACATTTAGAAAGAAGGGGTTCCATCAGGCAGATGCATCATGGATTCATAAAGGGCAGGTCTTGTTTGACAAACTTGCAGGAGTTCTTTGAGGGTGCGGTAGATAGAGGGGAACAGGTTGATGTTGTATATTTGAATTTCCAGAAGGCGTTTGATAAGGTGCCGGACAAGAGACTTACTAATAAGATACAGATGAATGGAGTTGGGGGAAGTATATTGGCATGGATTTAGGATTGGTTAACTGACAGAAGGCAGAGAGTCTGGATAAATGGGTGTTTTTCTGATTGGCAGCCAGTGGTAAGTGGGGGGCCGCAGGGGTCCGTGCTGGGCCCGCAGCTGTTCATCATTTACATTGATGATTTGGAAGAACAGACAGAGTGTTGTGTAGCCAAGTTTGCGGATCATACTAAATTGAGTGGAAAAGCCAATTGTACAGAGGATGTGGAGAGGCTATAGAAGGATATAGTTAAATTAGGTCAGTTTTCGAAGGTCTGGCAGATGGAGAACATTAGTAAATGCAAGGTCATCCACTTAGATAGGAAAAATCGAAGCACAGATTATTATTTAAATGGTGAAAAACTGCAGCATGCTGTAGTGCAGAAGGACTTGGGAGTGCTTGTGCATTAATCGCAAAAAGTTGGGTTGCAGGTACAACAGGCTATTAAGAAGGCAAGTGGAATGTTGGCCTTCATGGTTAGAGGAATAGAATTCAAGAGCAGGGAGGTCATGCTGCAACTGTACAAGGTACTGGTGAGGCTGCACTTGGAGCACTGTGTGCAGTTCTGGTCTCCATACTTGAGGAAGGATATAGTGGCCTTGGAGGCAGTCCAGAGGAGGTTCACCAGGTTGACCCTGGAGATGAGGGGTTTGACCTATGAGGAGAGACTAAATTGCCTGGGATTATACTCATTCAAATTCAGAGGAAAGAGAGGGGTTCTTCTAGAAACATATAAAATTGTGAAAGGGATAGATAAGATAGAGGTAGGAAAATTGTTTTCACTGGTAGGTGAGACCAGAACTAGGGGTCACAGTCTCAAGATTCAGGGGAGTAGATTTAACTTAAGACGGAGATGAGGAAAAACTGTTTTTCCAGAGAGTAGTGAATCTGTGGAATTCTCTGCCCAGGGAAGCAGTTGAGGCTACTTCATTAAACATATTTAAGGATCAGTTAGATAGATTTTTACATAAAAAAGAAATTAAAGGATATGGGGAAAAGGCAGGAAGGTGGAGTTGAGTCCATGATCGGATCAGCAATGATCTTATTGAATGGCGGAGCAGGCTCGACAGGCTGAATGGCCGACTCCTGCTCTATTTATTTTGTTCTTATGATCTAAATTGTGGAGGCCAGTATTTGGTCTGTGCTTCAAGTGGACTTCAGTGAATGTAATACATGGGTTTATCTGGATTTTGTGCATATTTATGACTTTTTTTTCAATCTGCTCTGTAACTTTAAAAGAAGTGTAAACAAATAATTTCTGACTTTTCCATAATCAATTTCTTTTTTTAAATTTTTTTTTGTTTTTCAAAGACTTGTAGTGGCGGGCCAAGTGGGCGCATAGCACAGTATCGCGAACCGTCGCCGGTGCGGCTCACCAGTGAATGTGTGGAGTCAAGAGCCGGGCCGCTATGCACTCACCTGGGGAATGGACCACATACATGCGGTACTACCTGTTGAATAACAGCATGCTGGATTGCTATGCCTCTTTCTAGAGGGCACGGGGCACCCACTGTGTTTACTTTAGACACGTCAGCCCTGTGGATTGGCAGCAAACACATAGTGATGTCACCTCCCCCCGTCCCGTGGAGCCTGGGATGGGAGGGATATAAAAGAAGCATGACAAACTCAAATAAACAGTCTTTGGTTGACTAACCTTGTGTATGTGTGTTGATTTAGTAGCTCTACCGGAGTTGTCGCTACAAACTCATATAAATCTCAACAAACAACACAATCCCTTGCAATGATAGTATACAACAAACAGAATCTATGTTCCCCACTCCCCCCCCCCCCACCACATACCCTAATACAACAAAGAAAAGATTATATAAATTAAACAAATACAAAGGACCAAATATCAGAAACATCACAAGCCCTTAAGGAAACTTTAAGGAAAACCCAAAGAAACCTAAAATAAAAAAGATTATGAACAAAATATAAGAGCACGTCATCTGCGCATGATCCACTTCATTGATCTCAATCATTTCACTACTGGCATGGATTGTTGCATTTCCTTTCTTCAGAAGGGGTGTACAGGTAGTCTTCAACTTCCGACCTACATGAGTTACGTCCACCTGCACATACGACCAAAATTAAAAAATACTCTATTAAACCTACTGTATAAGTACATATTTGGTATTAAAAGTACTGTATACAGTAGTCCATGCTCCTGGTGTCAGCCCGAAGTCTTCGCTCCCCATTCCCCAGTGGTAGCCCGAGATCCCCATTCCCTGACTTATGACCAAACCTGAGTTACAACCAATCTTTTGGTCCCCATTATGGTCAAATGTCAGGGATGACCTGTAATTATATCTGCATTCCAAAGTGTTGCAGATAGGGTTGTCAAATCCTAACAAATGTCCCATATTTCCTCCTCAAATTCTACGTGATTTTCTCCAGGGGAATACAACTCTGCATTTCCGTATTCCGTCATGTAATATTTAGTTTGGAGTCTGACTTTCACGTGACTGCTATACATTTCCTGGCTACTGACAAGGTGACCTTCGCAAACTGAATTTAGTATCTGGCAGTTTAAAACTCATATCCATAATGTTTCCTAGAAGGTACAATTCTGGATCCTGTGGAAAATCCACTTTTGTAATTTTTTTACAGAATGTCCCCCAGGTCCTCCCAGAAGGATCTCTCCTTTGTACACAGCCAAGTTGAATGGATAAAGATTCCAATCTCCACACCACACCTAAAGCACATATCCAAAATTTCTGATTTAGATTTATATAATTTTTATGGTGTGAGGTGTCGTTGATGCAGGAAATTGTATTGCACCAATCTGTATCTGGCATTAATAACTGCTGTCATGCTGCCAGACACCAGGTTGACCAGCACCACTGATGAATTGTGCCCAAGTCTGTCTCCTACCCTTTCCTTGACTTGGGTAAGCCTGGCTTTGGGCCTTTACTTTGGAATAGGAGATACATCATAGAGATGAACTTGCGAATTAGAATCTCCATGCCACTACAGACAAGCAGGGCCATAGATAGTCCAATATTATCCCTTAAGAAAGATCTTATCTGAAGATAGCAGAAGAAAGTTTTATTAGAGAAATCATATTTATTCCTTAGCTGTTTGAATGACAATCCTTGATACACTTGATCCACTTCTGGCACCAGGTGTCCAGGATCTTATTATCCAGAGACATGGGTATTAATCTGTTCTGGGTCAAGGACATTTTAGGAGATATATATTTTTTATCATGTCTGAATTACAGGTTTTAATATGGGGTTATACATTTTCTTTGATATCAATTTAGTGTCCCTTTTATATATAAACTTTCCTGCTATCTTTTCTCCTACCATATGTAGTCCCATTTGTGCCCAGAAGGGGGTACCTCAAAGAATGAGGTGATAAATCTCAACTGGGCCGCCCAATAATATTTTTAAAAATCTGGCAATTTCAGATCTCCCAATTTATAATCCCTAATCAACTTTTCCATAGAGATTCTAGCCACTTTACCATTCCACAAGTACTTTCTGACACATCCATTGAACATCTTAAAGAATCCCTGTGGCAATGGAATGGGCAAGGATTGTAATCTTGGCATCATCTTCATTTTAATGCATTTAACTCTGCCCACCATAGTTATGGGTAGGGTTCTCCGTCTTCCGAGGTCCCCCTCAATTTTCTGGAGAAAGCGAGATCAGTGAGTTTATATAAATTGTGTAAATCCTTATCTACTTTAACCCCAAATATTTCATGTCCTTTGCAGCCATTTAAATGGACTCTCTTGTTGGTATTGTCTATAATGCCCCTTTGTCAAGGACATGATTTCACTCTTATCTAGATTTATCTTGTACCCAGAGACCTTGCCATAATCCTCCAATGTGATCGTCAGCCTGACCAATGATTACCCCCTCCCCCCACCCCAGTCTGTCAAATATGCTAACACATCATCCACGAATAAATTGATTTTACGCTCCTCCTGGCCCACTTTGAACCCCTTTATGCCTGGATCCTATCGGATGGTTTTTGCCAGTGGTCAATAGCTAGTATAAACAGTGGGCAGCCCTGCCTACTAGTCCTACCCAAAGTGAACCCTGGAGATATTTGCCCATTTATAATACATTTTTTTGAAAATGTTATTTTTCATTTGCATCTATAACAAATATAATATGATTCTCCATAATCATACACAATAATAAATGATGCAAAAATAATACATAATTTTATATTTTCTACTCCCCAAAAAAGTAGGAAAAAAAGAAAAAAATCTACCTGAATTTGTCATATATCATTAATTAAATTTCAAATTTACAAATATGATCTTACACCTCTAAGCTAACTAGGACGAGTTGGAGTGAGAGTAGTGGACGCTGTAGATGAACTTTTACCAATGAAATCTATATATGGTTTCCAGATCTTGTAAAAGTTTTCTGGTTGATTCCATAAATTAGATGTTATTTTCTCCAATGGTAATTCCATTTTCCATCTATTCAACCTCACATCATTGTCTAATTTCCATGTTACTGACATACATTTCATCGCTACTGCTACATTTAGAAACTTCCTCTTATAAATATCTAACTTCATATTATGAATATTGCATAGCAAAAATATTCTCAGATCTTTCAAAACTTGTTTCTTCATAATTTTCTCCAATAAAATACTCAAATTCCCCCCTCGTAATTTTTCTACATTTTCACATTGCCAAACAGCATGTAAAAAGGTACTTACCTCTTTATTACATCTAAAAAAAATGATCAGAGCAATTGGAATGAAGTCCATGTAATTTATGTGGAGTATAACTGAAAACCTCACAAAGATAAGCGTATACAGAGCCCTTGTCATACCCACACTCCTGTTCGGCTCCGAATCATGGGTCCTCTACTGGCATCACCTACGGCTCCTAGAACGCTTCCACCAGCGTTGTCTCCGCTCCATCCTCAACATTCATTGGAGCGCTTTCATCCCTAACGTCGAAGTACTCGAGATGGCAGAGGTTGACAGCATCGAGTCCACGCTGCTGAAGATCCAGCTGCGCTGGGTGGGTCACGTCTCTAGAATGGAGGACCATCGCCTTCCCAAGATCGTGTTATATGGCGAGCTCTCCACTGGCCACCGTGACAGAGGTGCACCAAAGAAAAGGTACAAGGACTGCCTAAAGAAATCTCTTGGTGCCTGCCACATTGACCACCGCCAGTGGGCTGATATCGCCTCAAACCGTGCATCTTGGCGCTTCACAGTTTGGCGGGCAGCAACCTCCTTTGAAGAAGACCGCAGAGCCCACCTCACTGACAAAAGGCAAAGGAGGAAAAACCCAACACCCTACCCCAACCAACCAATTTTCCCGTGCAACCGCTGCAACCGTGTCTGCCTGTCCCGCATCGGACTTGTCAGCCACAAACGAGCCTGCAGCTGACGTGGACATTTACCCCCTCCATAAATCTTCGTCCGCGAAGCCAAGCCAAAGAAGAAGAAGAAGAATATTGATGTAAAAAATTAAATTGTACCATTTGATATCTGACATTAATTATATTTGTTACACTCTCATAGCATAATTTTGACAATACCTTGAATTTGTATATTCCTTTTCCATCTTAATTTAGATTTAAATAAATCTTTTTTTTCTGCATAGTCTCTTGCAATTTTGTATACCTATTAGTAATAAATCTTTTAATAAACATATCAGTTATTAAATATTCAAATTGACTTTGTTCAGAAAATCTAAAATTCGATCCTAACTTTATTTTTAAATATGATTTAAGTTCATGATAAGAAAAAATAGTATTATTTGGTATATTGTATTTAACTTTCAATTGGTTAAAAGACAAAAACAAAACCCAAAAAACAATCCTTTACCCTTTTCATTCCACAATTATACCAAATATCAAAAATTGAATTATTAACTGTAAAAGGAATGAGGGTTTTGCTTTAATAACATTTTAGCTATTTGATAATTCTTCATTCCTCTTTTTACATTGGATTCCATTCCATACTTTTAATATATGTTTCAAAATTGGTGTATCTATTCTCCCTTACAACAGTTGTTCATGCCATTTATACAAAGTATGTTCAGAATTATTTTCTCCTATTTTACTCATTTCAATCTCTACCCACTCTGTTTTTTCACTTATCTGATAACAGGAGGATAAAAATCTAAGTTGAGCTGCTTTGTAATAATTTTTAAAATTAGGCATTTGTAGTACCCCCGATCATATTTCCATGTTAATTTTTCCAATGCCATCCTGGGCATTTTGTCCAAATAAATTTTCTTACATTTTTATTAAGGTCTTGAAAAAATGTTGTTGGTGCTGTTACAAGCCCAGAGGACCCCAAAACCCAGCAGCAATAGATATTTACCAAGACAAATGGTTAGTTAAACAAAAGTTGCTTTTAATTATCTTTAAACATTAAAACAGAATCACACTTTAACTTAACTAACCTAACTTAACCCCCTTCTAATTCTAAGCGCATGTGTGTGTAAGTTCAGATAAGTTCTTTGGTTCACAGTCCAATCTCACTTCTCATTCCTCCAAGTTCACTGGTTGCAGGCAATTCTTATACTGTGCACAGAATTTAACATTTATAAAATTCACCAGGCTTTGGTGCTTGAAATGTAAATGTTTACTGCTGAGGAAAGTTCTTTGTAGGTTTGCAGAGAGATATTTGTTGTTCCAGGATTTCCACCATTGAGGTACCATCTTTAGTCACCTCAATGTTTTGCTGATGAAACGTACCCCATCAGGGTACTCCAGATAACCTTTTTCTTTCCAAGAGAAACATCAGACACATAGCACTTCCAGCCATCCGCCACTCTGGAGTTTCTGTTTCAGTTCCAACCTGCTTGTTTCAGCTGTGACTGTTCAGTCTCTCTCTCTCTCTCTCACTTGCAAAAACCCCTTCCTTCTTCAGCAAACAATAGGAGTTAGTAAATAAGAACCCAGGAGTGACCTTTAAGTGAGCACTTTGCAGAAAGGTCAGAAGTATTGTAAAAATGTTCAACACAGACCTGTCTCCAGTCCATGCATTTCATGACATCATTTCAATTAGCTCCTACTTGTGAAATGTGCATAGCATTCTCCATAGTTTCTGTAAAGTCACTGAATATGAATTCTTCAGTATTTCAAATAAGATCTGTTTTAAAGTGTGTGTATGTATGCAACCTTCTCTAATTTTACGAATTTATCTCCCAAATATTCTATCACATTATCTCTTCTTATCATCTCTGCTAAAGATTCTATAGCCATCGGAAATTTTAAAAAAAAGTGATAATGCACAACCTTGTCTAGATTATCTTTCCAATGAGAAAGGTTTTGATATTTGTCAATTTGTAACTACTTTAGCCTTTGGGTGATTATATATCCAATTTATAAAGTTGATTGGAATTCCAAATATCTTCAAAACTTTAAATAAATAGTCTCATTCTAATCTATCAAATACTTTTTCTGCATCTAAAGCCAAGGCTACTGATGGAATTTTTTGTTTTTTGAGCTACATTTAATGAGCTTTAAAAACTTAATATTATCCACTGATCTTCTATTCTTGATGAAACCTGTTTGGTCCAAATTTTTCAATTTAGGTAAACATGTTGCCAACCTATTAGCTAGTAATTTGGACAAAATTTTATAATCTGTATTCAGTAATGATATTGTTCTATATGAAGATGGAAGCAAAGTATCCTTCCTATTTTTTTGGAATAACCGTTATTAATGCTGTTTTAAACGACTCCGGTAAATCACAGGAATCATTCATTTGATCTAGCAATTCCATAAATAAGGGGATCAATAACTCTTTAAATTCTTTATAAAACTCCGGAGAGAAACCGTCCTCTCCTGGAGCCTTATTATTTGGCATATATTTCTGTATCTGTATAAGAATTTGATAATTCAATCTTCTCACTATTTAGTTCTGGTAATATAATTTGTGATAAATATTGATCTATTTTATCTCTATCTTTCAAAGATTCCAATTGATATAATTTCTTATAAAAGTTCCTAAAAACATCATTAATTTGCTGTGTTTTGTACAAAAGACCTGATTGCTCTTTTGTGGCTTATATTGTTCTCGATACTTCCTCAGACTTTAGTTGCCATGCCAAAACTTTATGGGCCCTATCCCCCAACTCATAATATTTTTGTCGAGTTTGTCTTGTATCTCTCTCCACTTCATAGTCCCCACTAACTTGCTCAATATACCATACCATCCCTTACTATAGTTTTTCCAACACATCTAATAATCTATTCATCTTATCAAAATATGATAGATCACGTGCATTATAGGTTAAACCTTCCTCCCCCTTTAAACTCTCTTGAAACACAATGTAATTTCAGTTACAATAAATATATAATTTTCAGTTATATAATTCATTCAAGTATCAGCAACCACCTGTTGTTCTTTGCCAGGTAATGAATCGGTATATTCAAGGTTCCCCATAAGAAGTTAGTAAGGAAGGTGGAAGCATTGGGCATTAATGATGAAGTAGTGAGATGGATTCAACAATAGTTGGATGGAAGATGCCAGAGAGTAGTGGTGGAAAATTGTTTGTCAAGTGGAGTGCCTCCAGGATCCGTATTGGGCCCACAGCTGTTTGTCATATATATTAACAATTTAGATGATATGGTGGCAAATTGGATTAGTAAATTTGCAGATGATACAAAGGTTGGCAGTGTTGTGGACAGTGAGGAAGATTTTCAAAGCTTACAAGGTGATATAGGACAGTTAGAAGAGTGGGGTTGAAAGATGACAGATGGAGTTTAATACTGATAAATGTGAGGTGCTACATTTTGGTAGGACTAATCAAAATAGGACATGCATGTTAAATGGTAGACAATTGAGAAGTGCAATGAAACAAAGGGATTTAAGAGTCATGGTGCATAATTCTCTGAAAGTTGAATCACATGTGGGTAGGGTTTTGAAGAAGGCATTTAGTGTGTTGGCTTTCATAAATCAGAGTTTAGAACGCAGGAGTTGGGATGTTATGTTGAAATTGTATAAGGCATTGGTGAGGCCGAATTTGGAATATTGTGTGCAGTTTTAGTTGCTGAATTACAGGAAGGATACAAACAATATAGAGAGAGTGCAAGGGGGATTATTGAGAATATTTCCGGGGTTTCAGGGTTTGAGTTACAGGGAACAGTTGAGCAGCCTGGGACTTTATTCTTGGAGTGTAGAAGGTTGAGGAGTGATTTGATAGAGGTATTCAAAATAATAAGGGGGACAGATAGAGTCAATATGGATAGGCTTTTTCCACTGAGAGTTGGGGAGATTCAAACAAGAGGACATGGATTGCGAGTAAAAGGGGAAAAGTTTACGGGAAACATAAGGGGAAATTTCTTCAAAGGGTGGTGGGGGTATGGAATGAACTTCCAGCAGTGGAGGTAGAAGCGAGATCAATGTTAATGTTCAAGGATAGCTTGGATAGGTAGATGGACAGGAGAGGTGTGGTGGGTTATGGGCCAAATGCGGGTCAGTGGGACTAGATGGGAGATGATGTTAGGCATGGACTAGTAGTGTCAAACTGGCCTGCTTCTGTACTGTAAATGGTTTTTTGGTTATATACCTTTGCTTCATTAGGCTCTGTAAAAAATCTATTCCTCCCACCTGGGATGAATACTTTAAATACAGCAGGGTATCTCAAAACAAAGGCATAGCCTTTATTTCATAGCACATCTTTAACTGGATTAAACTCTTCGCTTTTTTAACAAATCAAAACTTGTGTCTGGATTTAAAAAAAATCTTATTTCCAATATAACTTAAAGGTGATTGTCTTCCTTTGCTGCCAACTCCGATATCTTCTCTCTTATTTAGTAGCGAGGGAATCTGACAGGTATTGGATGGGACCTTTGGACAGGCTGAGGTTTAGGTCTCATTCAATCTCCAAATCTCCCTGAAATTCAGCCTGATCCAAAGATTCCAGTATCCATCATTGCAGAAATGTTTTCATATCTTTACCTTCATCACCTTCTGAGTCCAATAATCTTGATGTTATTCCATCTACTAAAATTTTCCAAAATGTCTATTTTTTGCATTAACTGCTTGTATCTTCTTCATTTGATCCTTAAGATGGATCTCCTGTAGAAATACTATATCAGCTTCCCTTTTTTTTAAGGTGTGCCCGTTCATCCCATTTAAGTTAAAACTCACAAATTTAATTGCCTTATCCATTACCCCAGAGCCTCTCCATTATTTTCCTCCCCTTTTCCTTCTTTTTCCATGATACCTATCCTCCATCCAGCTTATCTTCCACGGATCTCTGATGCAGACGGCCATGCTCCAAGTAAAACCTAAACAAACAAAAAAAAACTAAAACCAACAAATCAGAAAAAGAAAAAGGTGAGAAATACCCCAAAATAATCCCACTCCCCCACATTCTCTTTGTACTCCTTGACCTCCCCTTCCCCTCCTGGCACCAATATCCAAGATGCTGGTGCCAACTCCTCCATTATTTTAGAGTGTGCCTACTCCACCCATCTACTCCTTCACTATTCTTTCCACCCCAACCTAGAACATCTCATATTAATTGTTAATTTAACTTTAACATTCATCTTTTAAACCAATAAAACATTCTCATCTAAATTCTTATCATGTACAATATTTACAACCAATTATTGCATTAATACCTCCTTTTATGCCTTTTTTCCCCCATTGGTATTTAGTCCTGTGAGTGTGTTTTATGTAACACACTGGAATCTCTAAAGAATTTCTTCTCCCCTCTAGGACTTTTTATTTTTAAAATTGCTGGGTGAAGGAGGGAGAATTCTATTCCTTTCTGTCTTAATTTTGTTTTAACTTGGTCGAATTCTTTTCTGCACCTTGGTGGTATAGCAGTAATGTTTGAATAGAAGAGGACTTTCCTCCCTCCGTATTCCGTCAGCCCCCCCCCCCCCCTTTCTTTCACTCCTACTGCTGCTGCCAGCAAAATTCTCTGTCTGCCCTGGTAGTGAAGAAATTTGACCAGGATGGAGCGGGGTAATTGATCTGGGTCTGGGTGGGGGGTGGCGACAGACTGGTTGGCCCTCTCAATTTCTCATTCTCCCTCAATTTTATCCCATCCCAGTACTTCTGGGAACCATTTTCTGAAGATTCCCACCGGATTTCTTCCATCTTCACCCTCCTCCACCCCCACTAGCTAATATTATTCCTTCTGCTAAAATTTTCCAGGGAGTCCGTCTTCTCCCATACCTTCTCCCTTTCCCTCACTCACACATCCATCTCACTTTCACTCTATTCCAATCTCTCCTTCACTCTTTCAAATTTACCTTGTGTAACTGTTACTCTCTCTGTTAGATTATCACTCTTTTATCACATTTTGACCCATAATGAATGCTTTTAATGTTTTTTTAAAATTTGCCCGATGGCCTCCATGATGTCCCTTATAGAGGGCATCGAGCCCTTGCCTCTTTACTTTCTTTTCCTGCTGTCTGTTGCCTCTTATCATTTTCTTCCTCCTTCTTTTTCCATCTGAATCGTCCTCCTCATCTTCTGATATCATCTGGCTATGGCTGCCTGTCTATCCCCATGCCTATCCAGTCGCCCTTTAAACACACAGCTTCATGTGCCCGACGTCGCTCCTGCCGCTCCGACAGCAGCTCCTTCCCAGCCCTCAAATGAATTACCCTTACCTGAGTTTTCATTCACCCTTCACCAGGTGAGACCCTTTCTTTCCAGGTGGTCCAAGGCTCCTCTCCTCTGCCGCCACCCTCTCCGCAGGCCCAGTCATTCCTCTGTCTGCGGGTCCTGCCTTCTCACATGCCCGATGGGGCTCCTGCTGCTTCAACTGTGGCTTTTCCTCAGTCCCCTCGTAAATCAGCCTTACCTAGGTTGCCTTTACTCACCCTTCTGGGTGAGCTCTCTTCCCATAGGGCGGTCTGGGGCTCCGCTCCTGTGGCCGCTGCCGCTTTTATTTTCTCTTCACTAGGGAGCTCTAAGTTCCACCTACTGTCTGCCATTTTGGATCCCCCCATAATAATTTTCTTCATGTATGTGATGCATTACAGAAAATGTAGCAATGCAACTCATCATTCTAAAAGTTTACAATATATGCGTACTGATTTTTGTACTGTGGGCTTACTCATGCTTTTCAAAACAGTATCTTTAAAAAAAAACAATCGATAGAAATGACTGGATAATCTGGATTTTTAACTTGATGTTGCTTGAGGAATAAATACTACCAAAAGCAAAGGTTGGCTGTTTTTCTTGAAATTGGAAACCATTTATTCTTGCAGGAGAGGAGAACAGCCATGGTCTAATCAGAGTATGTCTCTGATAGTGCAGCACCTCTCATAATATCATAAAGCCATAAGATATAGGAGCATAAGTAGGGCATTTGGCCCATTGAATTGGCTCTGTCATTTCAATGAGCTGATCCATTCTCTTACTCAGCCCCACTCCTCTGCCTTCTCCCTAACCTTTAATACCCTGACTATTCAGATACCTATCAATCTCTACCTTAAATACACCCAACAATGTCCTCCACAACCATCCATGTTCACAAATTCCCAAGGTTCTGGCTAAAGACATTTCTCCATATCTCTGTTTTAACTAGGTGCCTTTCACTCTTCAAGTTGTGCCCTCTTGTGCTAGACTCCCCTATCAGGGGAAACAACTTTGCCACATCTACTCTGTGCAGATTTTTCAACATTCAAAATTCTTTTACGAGATCCTCCTCACTCACAAGTTCTTTTGTACCTCCAAAATTTGAATTATCTCCCTATCCAAACAATAGTCTGCCCTTGTCTACCATTCTTTCTTTTTATTGAGGGTATTGTCCTTCAGTTCTCCCTTTTTCCTGTTCAGTTATACACTTTTCATTTAAGATCAGAGGAGGTCTCCTGCCTCAGTGCTATTTTCTATCACTATCCCCACATCTGTTCTCTTAATATTCACAGATCTATAGCACCTTATAGCTGACGACCTTTGATGTTCAACATCAGAATATCCTTCAAAAGGGTGAATCCTTACTCCTACTAGCTGGAGTGTGCAAGGACATTTCCAATCTCATTGCTGCAGTTGGAGGTTCTCACCTACTTCAGATTGGTGCCCAAGAAGAGCAGAGAAAGCTATCTCAATGACTATCACATAGTAGCACTCATATCTACTGTAATTAAATGCTTTGAAAGGTTGGTCATGGCCAGAATTAACTCATTTCTAAGTAAGAATTTGGATTCACTGCAGTTTGCCTACTCCCATAATCACCCCATAGCAGATGCAATCTCACTGGCTCTCCACTCAGCTTTGGATCAGCTAGACAATAGCAACACATACATCAGGCTACTCTTCATCGACTATAGCTCAGCTTTCAACACAATCATTTCCTCAGTACTGGTCAACAAGCTCCAAAACCTGGACATCTGCATTCCCTCTGCAACTGGATCCTTGAATTTCTCATCGGAAGACCACAGTCAGTATGAATCATAAACAAAGTCTCCTCAAGGATTCGTTCATAGCCCACTGTTCTATTTATTCTGCACCCATCACTGCATGGCTAGTCCCAATTCAAATGCCATCTAGAAATTTGACGATGACACCACAGTTGTTGGCAGAATCACAGACGACAATGAGGAAGCGTGCAGGAGTTGAGTGGTGTCATAACAACAATCTTACAGTCAATGTTAGCAAAACTAAGGAGCTGGTTGATGACTTCATGAAGGGGAAACCAGAAGAACCACAAACCAGTGCTCATTGAGAGGTCAGCAGTGGAAGGAGTTAAGAACTTCAAATTCCCAAAGATCTGTCTTGGGGCCTCCATGTCGATTCAATCATCAAGAAGGGTTGCCAGTGGCTATACTTCAAGAGGAGTTTTAGGAGATTTTGTATGTCACCAAAGACTCTTGCATATTTTTACAGGTGTACTGTGGAGAGCATTTTTACTGGTTGCATCATTGTGTTATGTTGGTGCCAATGCACAGGATAGGAAAAAAGTACACAACTACAGAGTTGTGAACATCAGTCTTCACTCCATCAAGGAAATCAACAAGAGGTGGTGCCTCAAGAAAGCAGCCTCTATCCTCGAGGACCATCATCACCCAACCCTTTACATCGTAAGGAAGGAGGTACAGGTGCCTGAAGATGAACACCCAGTGGTATAAAAAGAGCTTCTTCCCATCTGCCATCAGATTTCTGAATGGACAATGAATCACAGACTAATTTATTTGTTTTGTTAATGTAATTTATAGCAATATTTTCACTTGTAATGCTGTTGCAAAACAATGTATTTCTGACATGGTCATGACAATAAATTTTGATTCTGAATGAACACTGAGCCTTGTGCAATCTTCCAGCGTAAAAAAAAAAGCAAAAGATTAATTTCCATAGTATATATAGAAATTACTTATTGTCTCAGAGCTAAATTACTTGCCCCTTATTGTAAAACTGCTTCTTCATTCCATGTTTCCAATGGAAACATCATGCCTGTATTTAGCTTGTTACCCTTTAAGAATTTTGTATCTAGATTCCACATGACATTTACAATGACACACTGTCTGTTCTGATACCACAGGTCCTCATGATTACATTTGCTTGGGTTTATTGCCAGACTCCTCATGGGTTTTCCACTTATATTGGCGGACACATCATTTTCCTTTTTCTGAAAGTATGATTTCCGCTTCTGTCTCTTCACACTTGCTCATGCTGCAGTGACATGAACAACACATGAAAGCTCACAAGATCATAAGGTATAGAAACAGAAGTAGACCCTTTGCCCCATCGAGAATGCTTTGCCATTCCAGTGAGGTGAGTGTAGAAATTACAGGGTGCCTGGCAGAAATATTGAAAACATCCTTGCCTGCAGGTGAGATGCTGGAGAATTGGAGGGTAGCTCATGTTCCATTGTTTAAAAAAGGCTCCAAAAGTAACCCAGGAAATTATAGGCTGGTGAGCCTGATATTAATAGTAGGTAAATTATTGGATGGTGTCCTTAAGATATTGGATATACAAGTATTTGGATAGCCAAGGACTGATTATAGATATGAGCGCGGTAGGTTTTATAGATTTTTTTCAATAAGATTACCAGGAAAGGCTTTGTATGTTGTCTAATGGACTTTAGTAAAGCTTTTGACGAGGTTCCACGTGGGAGATTAGACAAGAAGGTTCAGACACTCGGCGTTCAAGGTGAGGTAATAAACAGGATTCGACATTGGCTATACGGGAGAAGTCAGAGAGTGGTGGGTGCTTCTCAGATTGGAGGCCTGTGACTAGTGGTGTGCCTCAGGGATCAATGCTGGGATCATTATTTTTTTGTCATATTTTTTTATCCATGATCAGGATGATAATGTAGTAAATTGGATCACCAAGTTTGCAGAAGACACAAAGATTGGAGATGTGGACAGGGAGGAAGGCTTTCAAAATTTGCAGAGGGATCTGGTCCAGCTGGAAAAATGGGACAAAAAATGGCAGATGAAATTCAGTGCAGACAAGTGGATGACTTCCTCATCGAAAGAGCACAGTTAGTACGAATTGAAAATGACGTCTCCTCCTTACTGACTATCAACACAGGCACACCACAAGGATGCATGTTTGGGCCACTGCTCAGCTCAGTATACACCCATGACCATGTGGCCAGGCACAATTCCAACGGTATCTACAAATTTGCCGATGACACCACAGTTGTTGGCAGGGTCACAAACGGCAAAGAGGAAGCGTATAGGAGAGAGATAGGTAAGCTCATTGAGTGGAGTCATCCCAACAACTTTGCATTCAATGTTAGCAAAACAAAGGAGATGATTGTGGACTTCAGGAGAAAGTGAGGAGAATACGATCCAGTCCGCATTGAGGGCTCAGTCATGGAGAGGGTCAAAAACTTCAAATTCCTGGGTGTCAAAATCTCTGAGGATCTGTCCTGGAGCTTCCCTGTCAAAGTAATCACGAAGAAGGCTCACCAGCAGCTATACTTTGTGACATATTTGAGGAGATTTGGTATGTCACTGAATTCTCTCGAGATTGTTCATATGTGCGCTGTTGAGAGTATTCTGGCTGGTTGCATCACTGTATGATACGGAGGTGCCAAATTTCAGGACAAGAATAAACTCCAGAGGGTTGTTAACTCGGCCTGCAACGTCATGGGCATCAGACTTCACTCCATCAAGGACATCTACAGGAGGTGGTGTCTTAAGAAAGCAGCCTTTATCCTAAAGGACCTGCACCACGCAGGCCACGCCCTTTTCACTCTGCTACCATTGGTAAAAAGGTCCGGAGCCTAAAGACAAGCACTCAGTGGCACAAGGACAGCTTCTTCCCTGCTTCCATCAGATTCGTGAATGATCAATGAACCACAGACACTGCCTGACTTATTTATTGTTGTAAGGTGGTTAATGTGAATCTTTGCTCTGTGACCCTGCTGCAAAACAATGAATTTCATGACTTGTTCATGACAATTGATTCTGATTGTGAGTTGCATTTTGGAAGGACAAACAAAAGTAGGGCATTAATTAATGTGGTACCACAGAGGGATCTAGGAATACAAATACATAATTCCCTGAAAGTGGTATATCAGCCTTTATAAATTGAAGTATTAGGTATAGGAGTTGGGATGTTATGGTATTTCAAGCTCACATTTCATTTAGTGTGACTTTCATTTTAAGGATTAATGCAAGCTGCAACCATTCACAGCTTGATGATATGGAGAGGCACCATTAAGTATTGACTATAAACAAAAAGATGCTCTGGAAAATAACTAAGAACAGTGGTTGTTTATTCAGGAAAAACAGATGATGAGAGAGAGTCGTGATTATGAGTCATGTGATTGGGAGACTTAAAGATTTCAGTATTGATCAGCCTGCCATCTGATGAATACAGGAGGAATGACTCTGTGTTAAATGGGCAATTCTGTTGATTCTCCTTGTCAGGACAATTATTGAACCACCATGATCATTGTAATGGTCATTTTGATTGACCCATATCTTTGTAAAGGAAACAGGAGAATTCCTGCATTGGATCTTGACTTTTGTGATGGTCATTTCCACTGACCTGTGCCTGGGTTTTGGAAGCATTGTTGAAGTCATAAATTTAATTTCTCATATCCAAGGAAGAGGGGAGTTGTGACAACATTTGTATGAAAGGACATTTTTTTTTGGTATGTTATTTTTTGTAATTTTATTTAGTTTCCCAAAACATGCCCAAGTTGCATGTAATGTTGTTCCCATTTCCTTCTTACAGTGAAAACATATATCCGATAATGTTGAATCCCATTTTTAAAATTTTTGAGGAGTAATATATACCCTGTGTAACCAATTATACTGTAGCATGCGTAACCTTGTGTTTATTTTATTCTTCATAGTTGGAGAACATAACTTTTCCCATACTTCATTTTTTATCTTTATGTTTAGATCCTTTTCTCACTTCTGCTTAGGCTTATAGTTTATTTCATTTTCCTTATCTTGCAGCTTAATGTACATGTTGGTTATAAATCTTTGAATTATCATTGTGTCTGTAATCACATATTCAAAGCTGCTTCCTTCAGGTAATCTCAAGCTGTTTCCGAATTTATCCTTTAAATAAGCTTTCAATTGATGATATACAAGCATTGTACCATGAGTTATTCCATATTTGTACTTCAACTGTTCAAATGTTAATAAATTATTTCCCAAAAAACAATTTTCTATTCTTTTGATTATTTTTCTCTTCCATTCTCGAAAGGAAAGGTTGTCTATTGTAAAAGGGATTAGCAGATTTTGCATCAATAATAATTTTGGTATTTGATAGTTCATTTTTTTCCTTTCTAAGTGGATCTTCTTCCATGTATTAAGTAAATGATGCAGTACTGGTGAGTTTTTATATTGCACCAGGTTTTCATCCCACTTAAAAAGTATATGTTCCGGTACCTTCTCCCCTATTTTATCTAGTTCTATCTTAGTCCAGTTTGGTTTTTCCCTTGTCTGGTAAAAATCTGATAAATACCTTAATTGTGCAGCTCTATCATAATTTCTAAAATTTGGTAACTGCAAACCACCTTGATTATACCTCTCTGCTAATTTATCTAACGCTACCCTTGGTTTCCTCCCTTTCCACAAGAATTTCCTTATTATTCTCTTTAGTTCATTAAATAATTTTTCTGTTAAAGGAATTGGTAATGTTTGAAATAAGTATTGTATCCTTGGGAACATGTTCATTTTAATACAGTTTACCCTCCCTATCAATGTTAGCGGTAATTCTTTCCAATGTTCTAAGTCTTCCTGCAATTTCTTTATTAGTGGCTGATAATTTCATTTGTACAAATGGTTTAAGTTATTATCTAACCAGATCCCTAAGTATCAGATTGCTTGTGCTTGCCATTTAAATGGTGATTCTTTTTAAAATTTTGTATAATCTGCGTTACTCATTGGCATCACTTCCCTTTTATTTGCGTTGATCTTGTACCCCGATATTTCTCCACGTTCCTTCAATTTCTTATGTAATTCTTTTGTAAAGGTATCAACCTTTGGTTCTGTTAGGTACACTATGATGTCATCTGCAAATAAGCTGCTTTTATACTCCCTTCTCCTTTATTTTTATCCCTTTTATTTTATTTTATATTCTTATCAGTTCTGCCAAAGGTTCTATTGCTAAGGCGAACAATGAGGGTGATAGTGGACATCCCTGTCTTGTTGATCTACTTAAATTTAAACTGACTTGATACATATCCATTTACTGCTACCTTCGCCAATGGTCCATTATACAATTCTTTAATCCAATTTATATATTTTTCTGGTAGATTGAACTTTCATAATACTTTAAATAAGTAGTTCCACTCTACTCTGTCAAAGGCTTTTTCTGCGTCTGGAGCAACAGCCACTGCTGATTTCTTATTTCCTTGAACTGCGTGAATTAGATTAATAAGTATACAGACATTTGTCCGCTGTTCGTCTTTTCTTAATAAATCCAGTTTGATCTTGTTTTACTATTTTAGGTACACAATCGGCCAATCTGTTTGCTATTAATTTTGCTATTATCTTATAGTCTGAATTAAGTAGAGATATTGGTCTATATGATGCTGGTGTTAATGGATCCTTCCCTGTCTTTGGTATTACTGTAATTATTGCTGTCTTCCATGAATCTGGCAAGTTTTGTGTTTCTTCTATCTGGTTCATTACTTCCAGGAGAGGAGGAATTAATAACTCTAAATGTTTCATAGAATTCTATTGGGAATCCATCCTCTCCTGGTGTTTTATTGTTCAGTAGCTTTTTTAATATATCCTGTACTTCCTCTATTTCAATTGGTTTTATTAGTTTGTTTTGTTCTCTTCTTTCAATTTCGGCAGTTCAATTTTAGCTAAAAATTCCTCTATTTTATCATCTTTCCCCTTGTTCTCAGTTTGATATAATTGTTCATAAAATTTCTTAAAATTTTCATTAATCTCTGTTGGGTTATATGTAATTTGTTTGTCCTTTTTCCTTGAGGCCAGTATCATTCTTTTAGCTTGTTCTGTTTTAAGTTGCCAGGCGAATATTTTATATGTTGTTTCTCCCAGTTCGTAATACTTTTGCTTTGTTTTCATTATGTTCTTCTCCATCTTGTACATTTGTAATGTTTCATATTTAATTTTTTTTGTCCACCAGTTCTCCTTTTCGTTATATCATCTGTTTTTACTAATTCATTTTCTGTACTTACTATCTCCCTTTCCAACTGCTCTATTTCCCGATTGTAATCCTTATTCATCTTAGTCACATAACTTATTATCTGCCCTCTAATGAAGGCTCATTGCGTCTTTCACTGATCCTGTGTTTATTTCAAAATATGTTTTAATTTGGCGTTCAATAAACTCCCTAAATTCTTGTCTTTTAAGTAGAATGGAGTTTAACCTCCATCTATATGTCCTTGGTGGGATGTCCTCCAGTTCTATTGCTAATAATAGGGGTGAATTATCTGATAGTAGTCTAGGTTTATACTCAATTTTCCTAACTCTCCCTTGAATATTGGCTGACAATAAAAACACATCAATCCTTGAGTAAGTTTTGTGCCTACTCGAATAATATGAAAATTCCTTCTCTCTTGGGTGTTGCCTCCTCCATATATCCATAAGTTTCATTTTCTGCACTGATTTAACCATAAAATTGGCTACTTTATTCTTTTTGCTTGTCTTTTGTCCAGTTTTATCCAACATTGGGTCCAAATTAAGGTTAAAATCCCCTCCTATCAATATATTTTCTTGTATGTCTGCAATCTTCAAAAAAATATCCTGCATAAACTTTTGATCTTCCTCATTAGGCGCATATATATTGAGCAAATTCCAAAATTCTGATATATCTGACACTTTATCATTACATACCTCCCTGTCGGATCTATTATTTCCTCCTCTATTTTGATTGGTACATTTTTGTTAACTAGTATGGCTACACCTCTAGCTTTTGAATTTTAGGATGCTGCCGTTATGTGTCCTACCCAGTCTCTCTTTAGTTTATGTTTCGCTTCAGTTAGATGCGTTTCCTGCACAAATGCTATATCTATTTTTTCTTTCTTCAATAAATTTAGTAGCTTCTTCCTTTTGATTTGATTATGTATTCCATTAATGTTTATAGTCATATAGTTCAACATGGCCATCTTATATCTTGCATACACCTCTTTTCCACCTCTTCGCCACCTCCATCCCCCTTTTCCCCATTTTCATCTCTTAGTTTTCTCTTATTACACTTAATGTACGGCAACACATTTAAGACATAAAGTACCCCTGCAGTACTATTTATAAACTTTTTAAAAAAGTTTTAACGGGCACTTAAAGACAAAACAATAAGTTAGAGTCAGGAGAGGACTGGAAGGCACGTCTGTTCCTTACGCCATCTTGCCACACCCCCTTTTTTTTTACTTCTGGAAACTAGTGCCCACCCAGTTCCCTCTCCCAATTCCCATTTCATTAAACTATCATCATTATTTAAACTATTTAAACTCTTTTCAAAAAAAAGATAAAAAGATTTATTTTTTTAAATCAACGTTACCACTTCGATCACCATTGCTTCCATTTCTTTTAAAAATCTGGATACCACCTTACAATTCTACTCTCTTTGGAGACCTTGAAGGACTACATCGTTCCTGAAACTGCATGATTGGTAGAGACTGAGCAAAGTCCATAACCTCTTTAGGATTGTCAAAGAATTTTGGCTAATTTCCATCCTAAAAAATCTTCAGTACCGCAAAATACCTGAATGTTGCCCTATGTCTTTTTTTCCACAACCGTTCTTTCACAGAATTAAATTCGCGTCATAATAGCATAGTATTAAATCTCCATCTTGAAGCTTTCTGAACATCTTGTGAACTCAAATATTCTAATAATAATAATGAATGATCCGAAACCAATCTAGCCTTATACTCCACAGATGTAACCCTATCCTGCAACATATATAACTCCTTTCCTTCCCTTCTCTTTTCCCTCTTTAGTTCTTTACATGTACATTGTTTTTACATCTTTATATATACTTTATCGCTGTTCTTCATTCTTGTTACATCTCTTCATCTCTTCTCCTGTTCTGCAAATGTTCTGCAAATTCTTGCGCTTTCTTTGGATCCGAGAACAGTCTGTTTTGCTCCTCAGGTATAAATATTTTAAGCACGGCTGGATGACTTAACATTAATTTGTAACCTTTTTTCCATAAAATCGATTTCGTTGTATTAAACTCCTTCCTCCTCTTTAAGAGTTCAAAACTTATGTCTGTGCGAAAAAAAAAATTGACCCTTGTATTTCAATGGTTTATTATCTTCTCTAACTTTATTCCTTCCCTGTTCCAGCATATTTTCTCCTGTGGTGTATCTCAAAAATATTACTAAGATGGATCTTGGTTTTTGATGTGCCTGTGGTTTCGGAGCTAATGCTCTGTGTGCCCTTTCTATTTCCATTTCTTCCTGCATTTCTGTCGTTCACAGGACCTTCGGGATCCATCCTTTATAAATTCCTTCATGTCTGTGCCTTCTTCACCCTCCTTCAGGCCCACTATTTTTATGTTGTTTCACCTGTCAGAAATAAAACTTCTCACACATGAGTCTCTTTAAAACTGATGACACGACAAGCTTTATTTACAAGTCTGCAGAGTTGGACTCAACTGGTTTCTCACCAGTTAAGCCCCGATACATACAGTGCATTGATTTTTATACCTTTATTATTTGCCCTTCCCCTTCTTATTAATACTGTTTTAATTGGTTAGTATTACAAAAACATTCTAAGTATAACTGCATTATTAATTATCACGTTCGTTACGTACGCTGTGAACTCTACATTCACTGAATTCTGTTTCTCACACTTCTTATCAATCCTTTGTCTCCTGCATGTCTCTCACTATGACCATGAAAAGATAGGTTTAAAAAAACATATTCAGCAGCTCCTTCTGTCCTTGACTGCTAGTAAACTCTCTGTCCGTTCTGGCTTCCCTGTTTCTGATTAATCATCACATTTTAACTTAAGTCTTTTTAACCTAAATTCTCTATATCACAATCCACCCCTTTCTCTCTTTAAAATGTGTTGAATATATGTATAGATATGAATGGGGATTCTAAGCTAGGGAAGAGAAATGTTTTATGATACATTAATCTCACGCTGAAATAAAAGTCTTACAGGGTCTCCCATCCCCCCTGGTTGCATAGCTTGTTCGACCATGGAAATCACCAGGCTGCGTAGACAGGGAATAATACAGGGCAAAATAAGTAGGAGGAATAAAATACCTCCGATGACCCACAAGAAGGTACGCCACCAGGTTCCTCCAAACCATTTGTCCATCCAATTAAATTGTGGGAAAGGATGCCAGGTTTGAACCGGTACATGGGACAATGTACGAATATTATCAGCGATTTTACGAATGGCTTTTCCATTATCATCAATCTGTAAGCAGCAGTTAGTCAAATTAAGTTTGCCACATACACCTCCTTCCGTGGCTAGGAGATAGTCTAGGGCTAGACGGTTCTGATATATAGCAGAGCGCATTTGACCTTGCTGGGATGCAAGTAATTGCAGGGCTATAGCTGTTTGATTTGTAACAATTTCAAGCACTGCTTGTAAGCGAATTATGCGATTTAACATATATATAGGAGTACGATAACCCCAAGATCCATCTTGAGCCCATGTAGCGGGACCATAATATTGAATTATGCGCTCTGGAGGCCAATCATCTCTCCATTCTCCCAAATGTACCGTGGTAGAGCGGGGTTCACGATGTAATGTATCAAAGACCTTCACGCCTAATTTATGACCGTGATCGTGGGGTAGAAGGAAAAATTCTGGGCGGATTATTCCTAGGAAACAAGTTCCACTCCACTGTGAGGGAAGACGAGTATAAGCTTTATTACCACATACCCAGAATAATCCATTTGGGGATACTCCATACCCCCTTTCCCAAACTCTTTTAAGAACAGGATTTGATTGGTATGGTCCTGTGATGGTGGAAGTGGTACAATTCCAAAACTGAATACTGCTATTAGACAGGGGTAGGCAATTAGTTTTAAAAACAGTGGATAAGAACCAAGTCTGAGGTTTAGGAAACCAAGTGAAAACACCAGGCGAAATGCGAATCCATACAGCCTTGCAGGGACTTTCTCCTACTGGGTATTTGCCGGCTCGTGAGAGACAATAAAAACCAGAGGGGACATTAGAGAGAGACCAGGTTTCTCTTGATCTCGTTCGGTTAGTTGTCCAAATGCGGGAAATCATGGTCAATGAATTGAGAGGTTCTCCCCACCAAGGCCATTGTTCTGACATCCGTGGACCCCCGCAGACCCAACAATTAGTTACATTAAAAGTTCCTGCAATTTTAGTTGCCAGATCTACAAAAAGGTTATCTCCCCCAATTACATTACTGAAACTTACATGGTTATTTGGATGGACTCGAACTAAGTCCGGCTGTCTTAAAGGGACAGGCAATTTCGAGTGTGGAGTGTAACTTCTCATTGGAACAGTACGTTGGTGTATGCAAAACCAGAGTCCATCAGGGCATGGTGGGCTTGAGTCACCTTTCCAACCGTTAAGAGGGAAAGGAGTGGTATTAGGAATCTGTATATAATGACCCATATTATTTCCTTCTTTTTCCACACAAGGGGTATATGGATGTTGGGTGGTATTTTCTGCCCAACATTTCTCAGGAACTGAGGTATGGGAAATGAAATTACCTTCCTTTCTTCCCCAAATGTGGTCCTGAAACAGGACCACTGTATCTCTGCATTTCTTACATTTCACACCTGATAAAGACATAGGCAAACTAAGAAAAATCAAAGAACATAACAATAACATTGTGAATTAAGTCTTTTTTGCGAAATCGTAAGGTAAGAGGTTTTTCTCCAGGAATACAAGTCCAATCTGAGTTCGTATCAGGGTCCTGTGGCGCCTCTACAGGTCCCTTAAATCTGGATGCGTGTGTCCACCCCTTCTCTCTTGTTCGTGCTGCAGCTTCTGTAGTTAAGAGAACTTGGTATGGACCTTCCCACTGGGGCTGGAGTTTTTCAGTCTTCCAGGTCTTGATAAGAATCCAGTCTCCTGGTTCCACTTTGTGTAAAGAAAAGTCTAGAGGCGGTGTTTGTGCCAATAGTCCTCTCTTTCGTAAATCTGTAAGAGAGCGTGACAGTGCCTGTAAATAGTTCCTAACAAATATATCCCCTTCCCCCAAGGTGGGACACCCCTCAACTGTACTCCAGAAGGGAAGCCCAAACATCATTTCATAAGGGGACAGCCCTACATCTTTTCGTGGGGCAGTACGAATTCTCAATAAGGCTAGGGGCAGACACTTTATCCAAGGCATTTTAGTTTCCACCATTAACTTTGTCAATTGGATTTTTAGTGTTCCATTCATACGCTCGACCTTCCCTGAGCTTTGTGGATGCCAAGGGGTATGTAATTTCCAAGAGACCTGTAATGCATCACAAATCAATTGCTGGATTTTTGAAGAAAAATGTGGACCCCTGTCTGAGTCTATAGAATCCATTATACCATATCTGGGGATTATCTGCTCTAGGAGGAGGCGAGCTACTGTAGAGGCTGTAGTATTTATTGTTGGGAAGGCTTCTACCCATCGGGTAAAGTGATCTATTATCACCAACAGATATTTCCATCTTTGAACTTGAGGTAACTCTGTGAAGTCGATCTGGATACGTTGAAAAGGGCGTATGGCTAATGGTTGACCTCCCATGGTCCCTGTCCTCATTATCTTCTTATTAATTTTTGTGCATAGGTAACAATTTTGCACCTCTTGTTGGGCCAAGGTGTAGATTCCCTTACACACATATTCTCGAAGCACTGTGTCACATAAGGCTTGGGTGCCCCAGTGGCTCTGTTGATGCAGGTGTTTTAAAATATTGCGAGTTATTTCTTTATTTAGAACAATTCTTCCATCTGGTGTTTTCCATGTTCCATCAGGTAACTGGCTTGCGCCCAGCTGATCCATGTTCTTTTCTTCTTTAGCAGTGAAAATGGGAGCTGTCTTTATGCCTTGCCTTATTGGGATTAAAGTCAGCAAACGGACTTCTTGTTGCATGGCTGCTCTTTTGGCTTCTTCATTAGCCAGTCTGTTTCCAATTGCTGTCGGGTTATCTCCCCTTTGATGGCTTGGTATGTAGACCACTGCTATTTCTTGGGGTAATGTTAAGGCTTCTAGAGTCAGAGTAATCATCTGTTCGTGTGCCAATTCCTTTCCTCTTGATGTAATTAGACCACGCTCCTTCCAGATCTTACCAAAGGTATGCACTACTCCGTATGCGTATTTGGAATCTGTGTAAATCGTTCCAATTTTCTTTGCCAGTATTTTGAGGGCTCTCTGCAAGGCATATAGTTCACAGGATTGTGCTGACCAGCTTCCGGGTAGTCTCGTGGATTCTACTACTTTCCAAGTATTTCCTTCTATTATAGCATACCCATTTCTTCTCATTCCGTCAACACATCTGGCGGAGCCATCAATGTAGAATTCATATCCTTCTCCCAGCGGAGTATCGCAAAGGTCTTCTCGGGTCTTGGTCTGAAGATCTGTCAACTCGACACAGTCATGCTCCACCTCTTTCTCTGTTTCACTGCCGTATAAAAATTGAGCTGGGTTGCAGCTATTAATTTTTGCAAACTGTAAATCTTCTCCAACCATTAAAATGGTTTCATACTTTAATATGCGAGAATCAGTCAGCCATCGATGGGCAGTTTGTGTTAATAAAACACTCACAGAATGGGAGGTGTACACAGTCATCTTTCCTCCAAAAGTAAGTTTACGTGCTTCCTCTACCAACAGAGCAGCAGCCGCTACTCCCTGGATACACGTCGACCATCCGCGAGACACTGGGTCCATCATTTTGGAAAGGAAAGCTACTGGGTGTCGCTGACCGCCTTTTTCTTGTGTTAAAACTCCCACAGCTGTTCCTTGGTTATGAGTGACAAATAGCTGGAAGGGCTGTTTTAAAGAGGGCAGAGTGAGCACTGGGGCTCGTGTTAGGCGATGTTTCAAGTCCTCGAACCATCCCTCCTCCTCCTGGGTCCATTTCAATGGATAGTCATTTTCATTTGTCAGTTTATCATACATAAACTTCACCAAAACTGAGTAGTCCTCTATCCATAACCTACAGTATCCTAAGAGTCCCAGGAATTGTCTTATTTCCTTCTTATTACGGGGTAAAGGCATTCTAGTGATTCCCGCAATTCGTTCAGGGGTAATCCGTTTCTGTCCTTTACTTATCTGGTGTCCCAGATATATCACAGTTTTCTCAACAAACTGTAACTTGTTTCTGGACACTCGTAGACCCTTTTTCCCCAGATAATTCAAGAGTCTAATGGTCTCTCTCCTCATTTCTTGTTCCTTGGGTCCTGATAATAGTAAATCATCCACATACTGCATTAGTTGGGAATCATCAGATTGTGGATAGTCCATCAGGATTTGTTCTAGCATTTGTCCAAACAGGTTTGGAGATTCAGTGAACCCTTGGGGCAATACAGTCCACCGAAACTGTCTCCGTCTACCTGTCCATGGATTTTCCCATTCAAACGCAAACATATCTCTACTTTCCTCTTCTAACGGACAAGTCCAGAAGGCATCCTTCAAGTCGATAACACTAAACCACTCATGGTCTGGGGGAATCCGACTCATAATAGTATAGGGATTAGGCACCACTGGGTGGCGGGTCTGAACAATAGCATTCAAACTTCTTAGATCCTGAACTAGGCGATAGGATCCATCTGACTTTTTTACTGGGAGTATAGGGGTGTTATAAGGTGACATGCATTCTTCTAATAGTCCGTCTCGTATTAAAGTCTCAATTACCGGCTGTAGCCCTTTTCTCCCTTCCAAAGAAATAGGATACTGACGTTTCCTTACCGGCTGATGACCTGGTATTAATGTGACATGTAAAGGTGGGATGTCCAGACCTCCTCGATTTCCCTCCTTATACCAGACTCTCTCGTCAATCTGCCGTTCATCCTCTTCCTTTAAAGCGCAGAGGTGGACTCGCATTTCTCCGTCCACAGGGAGAGCACCCAAACCTAGGAGAGCCTGTAAGTCCCTTCCTAGGAGGTTAAATCCAGCCGAAGGTAATAACAAGAGGTCTTGTACCCCTTCTCTTTCTTCCAGTTTCACTGTTACTTGGGGAATTATTGATACCATTCTGGGAGCTCCTTCTATCCCAGAAATTGTCAAATTACTTTTTATAGGCTCAGTTCCGATTGGCACAGTTATTACACTACTTCGTTCCGCTCCTGTGTCCACCATAAACACCACCTCTTCTCCCTTGGGACCAATTTTTAGTTTTACCAGGGGTTCCCTCTTATATTTGGTCCCTAACATTTGGAACCCCTGACACCCCTAATCTTCTTCCATAAGTTCGAGGGCACGCAATTCCCTCTTGTATCGGGGGCATTCCCTCTTAAAGTGTCCTTCCTCATTGCAGTAATAGCACTTAACGAATCTCCGGGGTCTTCCCTCTCTTGGATATTTTGGATTGTTTAGAGGAAGGTTTTGTTTTCTTTCCCCTCTGGATTCAGCATTCATCTGTCGGATAGTCTGTACCATAACCTTTGTCGCCTTCTTTTGATCTTCTTCTTCTCTCTGCACATATACTTTTTGTGCCTTTTTTAACAGTTCACTTAGGGGTTTTTCACTCCAGTCCTCCTCCTTTTCTAGTTTCTTTCTAATGTCTTGCCATGATTTGGAAACAAATTCAATTCGAATAAGCTGTTCACCCATTGGTGTACTAGGGTCCACACCAGCATACTGTTGGACATTCTTTCTCACCCTCTCCAAAAAATCAGTAGGGGACTCGTCTTTCCCCTGGTGGTTCCCAAATGCCTTGGTAAAATTGTGACCCTTTGGCACAGCCTCCCGTATCCCTTTAATTGTCCACTCTCTATATTGTCTCATACTTGCCAATCCCTCGGGTGTTCGTTTGTCCCACCTGGGTTCATTTAGGGGATATTTTTGTTCATGGGGTCTAGGGTCCCCAGGTTGTTCATATTCCCACATGAGGAGGGCAGCCCGTCGAATCATCTGCCTCTCCTGGGGTGAAAATAATGTTCCCATTATTGCCTGCATCTCTTCCCACGTATATGTGTTTGGTCCCAAGAATTGGTCAAGCTGTTCAGCCAGTCCTATAGGATCTTCCAATAACTTTTTCATTTCTTTCTTAAATCCCCGCACCTCTGTACTAGTTAGGGGAACATTCACATATCCCGTTCCCCCTCCCGGTCCTCCCATAGGAACTTCTCTCAGGGGATTTAGGTTTATTGAAAACTTTGATGGTCCTGGACCAGTCTGGGATCTTGTCCAGGGTCGGTTTACCGGTGGAAGTTTAGGGTCCGACTCCCTTAATTCATCCTTTTTATCCCGGCCCCCTTCGGGGCAATCAGATTCATCACCTTTCCCCTCCGGTAATAAGCTTTCCTCGGGCGCAGTAGGCACCGGGGGAATATAAGGAGGGGGAAGGTTGTCCAGAGGTTCCCATTTCTTTTCTCCTGCCACTCTCAATTTAAAACATTCTGTTAAGGATCCTGGCCAGGGAACCCAACAAAATGCATATGCTGACTCTTCTTGATTCACCTTTGGTCTCGAATTTACATATATGTTTAATGCTTGTCTAACCCAATCCTCATCAGATCCAAATTTCGGCCACCAGACCGAGGAACCTTTAATAGGTTGTTTTGACCAAAGGAGACAATATTGGACCATCTTTTTCTTGTTTTTGTCCCGATATCTATTACTATCCCAATTTTCAAACATTCTCCCCAAAGGGCTGTCAAGGGGTATTCCCAGGAATTGTCCTGAATTTTCAGACGAGCCCTTAGATTTTGATCCTCCCATTTTCCCACCTAGATCTGTTCATCGTTGCTGAGGACCCTCTCGCTCCGGACCCTACTCCCTTCCTCTCAGACGCCTCGTCGGAGGTGCTGTCCCTCCTTCGGTTACCGCTGAGGTTTTCCTGGGGTTGACCCCTCTCTTCTCGGCACTTCGTCGGAGGTGCTGTCCCTCCTTCGGTTACCGCCGAGGTTTCCCTGGGGTCTATCCTAGAGTCCCGCGACAGGGTCCTCACACAACGACAAAAGATCTGTACTTAATCTATTCCGTTAGGTTTTTATCCAAACAGGTGTATCCCGTTACACCTGTTACCCAATCCCCACACCACAATCGTAAGTCGTCACTTACCGGTGTCTTCCCGGGGATTGAACCGTCACCCTTCTCCTCTCCATCTTGTCGTGTCACCCTGTCCGGATACCACTCGCTCAAGCCGCCCGAAGCGACGAGCAAGGGACTAGGAGCCGCTGAACTCAGCGGGGTGCACCGCCTCCGATGTCCCTCTTCTCGCCTCCCCTCACGGCCGGAGTGTAGATCCCGGACGAGCCCCCATTTGTCAGAAATAAAACTTCTCACACATGAGTCTCTTTAAAACTGATGACACGACAAGCTTTATTTACAAGTCTGCAGAGTTGGACTCAACTGGTTTCTCACCAGTTAAGCCCCGATACATACAGTGCATTGATTTTTATACCTTTATTATTTGCCCTTCCCCTTCTTATTAATACTGTTTTAATTGGTTAGTATTACAAAAACATTCTAAGTATAACTGCATTATTAATTATCACGTTCGTTACGTACGCTGTGAACTCTACATTCACTGAATTCTGTTTCTCACACTTCTTATCAATCCTTTGTCTCCTGCATGTCTCTCACTATGACCATGAAAAGATAGGTTTAAAAAAACATATTCAGCAGCTCCTTCTGTCCTTGACTGCTAGTAAACTCTCTGTCCGTTCTGGCTTCCCTGTTTCTGATTAATCATCACATTTTAACTTAAGTCTTTTTAACCTAAATTCTCTATATCACATCACCTACTATAATTTTCCAACATATCAATTTTCTGAGATAACAACTCTTGTGTCTCTTTAATTTTTTTTGTCACTTCCAATTTTTCTCTTGTCATTTACTTCCATTTCTACAGCTGTTTACTGCTCTTCCACATTCTCTACTCTTTTCCCTATTTCTGTCATTACCAGTTCTAACCTTTGCATTTTATCTTCTGTTCTTTTCATTTTCCTTCTAATTGGATTAAATTCTAATGATAACCATTCTTTTAGTGATCTCTTTTGTTCTTCAAAAAAAACTTCATCTATATTCTGTTCATCAGTTTTACCTTTTATTTCTCTTTGTCCATCAGTTTTACCTTCTATTTCTCTGTGCAGATCTTGGTCTTCTTCTTCCTCTTTTTCTGTGGCTGTACCTGTGTTTGTGCCTTCTTCATCTTTTCTTTGTGTCTGTGTCTCTTCTGTTTTTCCTGATGAGCTGCTTGAATCCCTTTGTCGGGCCTCTTCTTGTTGTTCCTCCCCTCCTGGGCTGCTTGTCTGTTGTGCTTTGACGTTGATCTTCTTGTCAGTCATCTCTCTGTCTATCTCCCACATCTGTTTCATTGCTCCCTCTTCTGCTGCCTCCCTCATCCTCCAGCTGAGCGCCCTGGTGTTGGGCATCCCTCAGCTGTTTGCTCTGTGGCAGCCCACTCCTCTGCTGAGCCCCCCTCCCGCCGGTGTCCTCTTTCTCCTTTGATTATGCACTTTTGTTTGGCTCCGAGAGCCATTTTTGTAGTCCAACGGCTGGTGAGTCGTAACTCCGCAGGGCAGGCACTGACCTCGAGGGTCAGACACTCCTCGCCACTACAGCGCCATGTTCCTCCTTGCAGGTAAGGCCTTCTTCTTTCTTCTCTGGTGACTTTTTTACTTTTTTTGGAAGCCATCTTCTTTCTCTTCTCTGTATCTTTATCTTCTATTTCTTATATTTTATTTTTGTTATGCTTTGCTTTTTCCTAACTTTTTTCCTATTTTCCTGGAGAGGGCTGGTTTTCCCAACCAGCCACTACTCCATCACGTGATTCCTCCCCTCAAATTGGTGTAATTGAAGTCATCAGGCAACAATCATGGCACCATTGGGGTGGAAAGTCTGAACTTTGCACATGGCACTGAAAAGCTCCTTCAGGGGTTCACTGTCATTAGCCAAATGAGAATGTAGACTGCAGCACTCAGCATGGCCAAGAATTCTCTGGGTAGTTAAAAGGGTCTGCATTTTACCAAGAGGTAGTATATCTGCTGAGCGGAAGGTCTCATTTTCACATTTAAGAAAAATTTGGACAGGTATGTGGATGGGAGGGTTATGGAGGGCTGTGGATTGGGTACAGGTCAATGGGTCTAGGCAGAATAATAGTTCAGCACAGACTAAAAGGGCTGAAGGACCTGTTTTCTGAGCTGTAATTTTCTATAGTTCTAATCATGAGCTGATCCATCCTCCCACTCAGCCCTATTCCCCAGTTTTCTTCCCATAAATACCTGTTAATCTCTGCCTTAAATATACCCAATGACCACAACTGCTTGCAGGAACAAGTGACACAGACTCACAACCCTCTAACTAAAGACATTTTTCTGCAGCTGTTTTAAATTGATGCCCTTTTATCCTGAAGTTGTGCCCTCTTGACCTTGACTCCCCTATCATAGGAAGCATCTTTGCCACATCTACTCTGTCCAGGCCTTTCAGCATTTGAAATGCCCCTATGAGATCTCCACTCAACCTTCTGTACTCCAACGAGTATAGTCCAAGAGCCAACAAATGTTCTTCATATGCTAACTCTTTTGTTCCTGGTATGAATCTTTTAAATCTTTTCTGAACCTTCTCCAACGCCAGCATGTCTTTTCTCAAATAAGGTGTCAAAAACTATACACATTACTCCAAGTGAGGTCTCACCAGTGTGTTACAGGATCTCAGCATTACATCCCAGCTCTAATATGCTATTCCTCTAGAAATGAATGCCAACATTGTACTCGCCTTCTTCACCACTGACCCAACTTGGAGGTTAACCTTTGGGGTATCCTGCATGAGAACTCCCAAGTCCCTTTGCCCCTCAGAATTTTGAATTTTCTCCCCATCTAAATAATAGTCTTCCTGTCTATTTTTTCTACCAAAGGGCATGAGCATATACTTTCCAACATTGATTTTCAACTGCCACCTCTTTGCCCATTCTCCTCATCTATGAAAGACTCTGCAAAAGTTTGTAAAGAACCTACTTAAAAATGCAGTTTCAGTAATTCTTTGTGAATGAAATGCCTATGTATACCTTTGAGTGATAGTGTATGTATTTGTGGGTTGTGAGCATATCAAATAGGGTGAGACCCTGGTCTTCTGAGAATCCATTATTGCTCACAAAGTATTCAACCTTTCTTGATATATAGAGGCAGAATGCAGAAAGTAAAGATATTTGCTGACGAGCGGGGCAGTGTGAGCCTGAGATCTTACCTTGGCATATCTGTGCAAGATGCAGAATTCTTTTGGCACTCTCTGTCTTTGCCATGCCATTTGGAGAATGTTGTAATCATTCTCTTGCCACTGTATTCCTAAGTCCTTCTGGAGATGACCCTGGCAGGCTTGCTGCCTCCTCTTGTACAAATCCATGGATTTGCAAATTGCTGTTGGAAAACATCTGTGTACCTTGGTCTATATTGTGCACCCTCTTCTCATCTTCCATCACAGCCCCTGATGATTCTGCTCCCAGTCTCTGAGGCTGAGATGAGCAGAGCTTTCAGGAGGAGTGAATCCTCAGAAAGTGTCAGGCCCAGACGGTGAAACTGGGCAGGTCCTTAAAAACTGTGTGAATGAACTGGCTGAAATTTTTTTTCAGATATTTTCAACTTCTTGCTACAGCAGTCGGAGATCCCCATCTGCTTCAAAGGGGCATTGATCATTCTGGTGCCCAAGAAGAAAAAGGTGACTATTGCCGTTTGTCACTGATGTCTACCATGATGAAGTGTTTCAAAAGGTTGGTTATTGAGCGCATCAGGTCCAGTCTCAGGAAGGATGTGGATCCACCTCAGTTTACTAGTGGTGGTGCCAAAACAATAATCTTGCTCTCAATATCACAAAGAGCAAGGAACTGATTTTTGATTTTAAGAAGAGAGTCAGAACCTTCAAGTTCCTGGGAATCCCTATTTCAGAAGACCTTTCCTAGAGCCAGCACATTGAGGAAACTGTGAAGCAGGACCACCAATGCATCTACTTTATAAGAAATCTGAGGAGATTGGGCATGTTGTCAGATAGTCTATCAAACTTTTACAAGTGCACTTGTTTGGCAATTCAAGTGCCCCAGAATGCAGAAAAGTGCAGAACATAGTCAGGTCCATCACAAGCTCTGACCTCTTATCCATATGAGGTGCTGATGCAAGAAGGCAGGTAGAATCAAAGGACCACCATCATTCTGGTCACAACCTCTTCTCACTACTGTCTTCAGGCAGAAGGTAGAGAAGCCTGAAAACCAGGTACAAGAACAGTTTCTTTCCAACAGCTATAAGACTCCTGAACTTCTTGGTATTCATAGACTGTTCCAACAGCACAAACATTTTTTTCACAACCATTACTGTTAACATGTATCTCTTTCTTATGGGTTTATTGTCTTTATTAATTTTAATTATTTTTCTGTTGTCCCTTTACAAGTACTGGTTCAGCTGCATCAAGTAAAAATTTTGGTGCAAATGTACAATGTGGATGACAATAAACTCATTATCACTGTTGCAAGATCAGTTGTGCAAAGCTGCAATTGGGCAGACCTCTTGCAGGAGGAAAGCCAGACTGTGTGGTAGAGGTGTCTGACAATAAATCTATCTACTGACAGTATGTCATAGCAGATGTTATGTGAAGTCAGAAATAAAAGTTCTTTGAAGGAAAGACAAGCTTGGGACAAGAGGACATCTCTCCTCAAGGGTGACTTAATCGTTAGCGCAATGCCTTTACAGAGCCAGCAATCGCGACCAGGGTTTGAATCCCATGCTATCTGTAAGGATTTTGTATGATCTCCCCGTGTCTGCATGGGTTTTCCCTGGGGGCTCCGGTTTCCTCTCACCATTCAAAACATTCCGGGGGTGTGGGTTAATTGGGTGTAAATTAGGCAACATGGACTTGTGGGCCAAAATGGCCTGTTACCGTGCTGTACGTCTAAATTTAAAAAAAAAACAAATTAAAGTTATGATGCGGAGTTTCACACCAAGGGATGTGGTTTAGGATAGAGATGAGGAGAAATCTCTGCATTGTCAAACACCTGACATGTATTTACTTGGCCCCTTTGGACTTGACTCCATCTTGTAATGTTTGGCACTTGTTGAACAGTCAGCTGGATTTTAGTGTTGACACGAAAGTGCTGTTTCATGGTACTATCTGTCATAAAATTTTGCGTCTTCACGAATAAGTTGGTGCTTACATTCAAACCTGTAATTAACTTTTGCAGCGATTGAGTCACAAGGAGTATGTTGCTGTCAGTAGGAATGATTGCCCTTTTCTTTAAAAATCCAATAGGTGTTAAAACAGAAGAGCATAGATAAAGAAAATCTGCAGGAGGTTTCTGTCAGAAGATCTTTGACTTTCAACATATTTTGCGCAGATGTGGTGAAGAAGTCGGAGGCAGATTCTGATAATGAAATATGGGTGGAGTACACATGCATTCCCTCTCCCCAGTACAGAGTGTATTTGAGGTAAACTGTTTTTAAATATCTTTTTTCTGATTGTATAATTAATTCAATTATTTTTAAATATTGTTTCTTATTGTATAATAAACTACAAAAATATTAGTTTGTGACATTAACCATGTTCTTAGTATTCTCCAAACGGAGCCTTTCTTAAGCCCATACCCAACTCTAATCTCCAATTTGGGGTTTAAATGATCTCTTTTGTGATTGCTGTTGTATGCATCTGAATATATTACTGAACATAAGGGATAGTGGGAGATCGCCAGTTTACTTGCAAATTTTTGACAATGCTGCACTTTAACTGCTCGAGTGATGTATCTTAGCTATACTTGGGCGTAGATTCCTACTTTGTGAAGGCAAAATCAGGGAACCCTGCTCCATTTTTCTGCAGTGTTTTCTGCACCAAATTATCAATCCCACCAGGAATTTAAATTTGAATTAATTTTCTAAACTGTGCTCTTAGATTGATCAAAGAATGAATGTCAAAGAGTGATGCAGCATAGAAACAGGCCAAGCTTGTCCATGTTGAACAATGTACCCTCCTGGTTTAGTCCCACGTACCTACATGGGTGATACCCCTTTATAATCCCCTTCCATCCATGTAATTATCCAAGTGTTTCTTGAAAGAAGCTAATGTACCTGCCTCTGCTGTTTTGGCAGCTCGCTTGATCTGCCCATCACCTCACTGAGTGAAGAACTGTCCTCTGGTGCCTTTTCTAAATCCCACTTCCCTCAACCTTGTAATTATTTCCTCTCATCCTAGATTCTCCTCCTCTAGGAAACAGTCATTATTCACCTCATAAAAACACAAAAATACTGGAGGAACTCAGCAGGTCTCAAAGCATCTATAGGAGGTAAAAATATATAACCAACATTTTGGGCTTGAGTTCTTTTTCAAGGAATGAGCAAAAATCAGGGAGGTGCCTGAATAAAAAGGCTGGTGAGAAGACAAGGAAGGGCAGGGTGGAGGTGCACAAGTCAATGGACAAAAGGTGATAATTGGACATAGAACCACAGAACATTACAGCACAGAAACAGGTCTCTTCGGAACTTCTTGTCTGTGCTGAACCATCTTTTTGACCTAGTCCCACTGACCTGCACTCACTCCATAGTCATCTATCCATGTACCTGTCCATATTCCTCTTAAATGTTTAAAATTGAACCCTCATTCACCACTTCAGCTGGAAGTTCGTTCCACACTCCCACCACTCGCTGGGTGAAGAAGTTCCCCCCTCAGGTTCCTCCTAAACTTTTCCCTTTTCACTTTCAACCCATGTCCTCTGGTTTGTATCTCACCTACCCTCAGTGGAAAAAGCCAATCTACATTTACTCTGTCTATCCCCCTCATAATTTTAAATACCTCTATCAAATCTCCCCTTATTCTTCAACATTCCAGGGAATAAAGTCCTAATCTTCACACTTCACAAGTTAAAGGAGTAGAAGCAGGCCATTAGGCCCATCAAGTCTGTTCCGTGACTCTACACTAAGCTGAATTATCCTCACACCTAGTTCCAATTTCCAGCCTTTTCCCCATATCTCTTGATACCCTTACCAATGAGGTACTTATCCATTTCCTGTTTAAATACTCCCAGTGATCCGGCCTCCACTGCTTTGTCTGGCAGTGAGTTCCACAGATCCACGACCCTCTGACAAAAGAAGTTCTTCCTCCTTTATGTTCTAATTGGACAACTTCTAATTTTAAGACTATGACCCCTTGTCCTCGATTCACCTATCAAGGGAAACATCTTATCTTCATTCATTCTATCAAAACCTTTCAATATTCGAAATGTCTCTGTTTAACCTTTTCCGGTAACTCAGATCCTGAAGTTCCGGCAATATCCTAGTAAATCTTTTCTGCACTCTTTCTATCTTATTTATATCTTTCCTGTAGTTAGGTGTCCAAAACTGCACACGATGCTCCAAACTTGGCCTCACCATTGTCTTGTACAACTTTAACGTAACATCCCAACTCCTATGCTCAGTACTTTGATTTATGAAGGCCAATAAGCCAAAAGCTCTCTTTACAACCCTATCCATTTGTGACATCACTTTCAGGGAATTACGTACAGCTATACCTCAACTTGCACTTGATTAAGTTATGTCTGATTGCAGATACGTCCAAGGTCACCAAAAGGGATTAATAAAAATTTTCAAATTTATGCTGGGACCAACATTGGCGGGCATTAGCGGATGTTAAGTCATGCATTGTGCATTTAACATGTGGGCTCAAAAGCCAAAACAAAGCGATTGTGCTGCAAGCTGTATAATGGTAAACAGTATACACCTATTTTATAGAACAGAACATACAATTGAAATATATAATATATATGTACTTTTTATTGTTATTGTGTTATTATGTTGATGTGTACTCTCTACTATTTTTATAGGTACTGTACAATATTTACTTTTTATTAATTATGGTATTTAGACATGTATGTACAATACAGAAGTTTATATAATAATGTTTGTGTGTCATGTTATCTTATAATTTTATAGTATATTTCACCTATAATGATTAACTTGCGCCCAAATTGATTTGCCTCCCCACTTCCAGAACATAACCTGGATGCAAGTCGATGCATGGCTGTATCTGTATTCCCAGACCCCTCTATTCTACTGTACTCCTCATTGCCCTACCATTTACTGTGTATGTCCTTTCTTGGTTTGGCCTTCCAAAATGCAAAATTCACTCTTGTCTGCATTAAATTCCATCTGATATTTTTCATCCCATTTTTCCATCTGGTCCAGATCCCTCTGCAAGTTTTGAAAACTTTCTTCGCTGTCGACAACACCTCCAATCTTAGTATCATCTGCAAACTTGCTGATCCAATTTACCGCATATCGTCCAGATCATTGATATAGATGACAAAGAACAATAGTCCCAGCGCTGATCTCTGAGGCACACCACTAGTCACTGGCTTCCAATCTGAGAACCAATCATTCACCACTACTCTCTGGCTTCTCTTGTCCAGCCATTATCGAATCCAGCTCACTACTTCACCATGAATACCTAGTGTCTGAACCTTCCTGACTAACCTCCCATGTGGGACCTTGTCAAAGGTCTTACTAAAATCCATGTAGACAGCATCCATAGCCTTTCCTTCATCAAATTTCCTGGTAACTGTCTCTATAAGATTGGTTAAACATGACCTACCATGCACAAAGCCTTGTTGACTATCCTTAATCCATTTCTGGCTATCCAAATAATTGTATATTCGATCCCTTAGAACATGTTCCAATAATTTACCTACTACTGATGTTCGGCTCACTGGCCTATAATTTCCAGGGTTACTTTTGGAGCCTTTTTTAAACAAATAGAACAATGTGAGCTACCTTCCAATCCTCTGACACCACACCCATGGCTCAGGACATTTGAAATATTTCTGCCAGAGCCCCTGTAATTTCTACATTAGGCTCCCTCAAGGTCTGAGGGAATATCTTGTCAGGTCCTGTGGATTTATCCATCTTTATTTGCTTTGACAGCAAGCACTTCCTCCTTTTTAATCTGTCTAGGTCCCATGATCTCATTGCTTATTTTTCTTACTTCCCATAACTCCATGCACTTTTTTGAGCGAATGCTAATGGAAAAAAAAAACATTTAAGATCTCTCCTATCTCTTATGGCTCCATACAAAGCTGATCACTCTGATCTTCAAGGCGACCAATTTTGCCCCTTACTATCCTTTTGCTCTTAAATCCGTTAGGATTTTCCTTTTCATTGTCTGTCAAAGCCACCTCATGTCTTCTCATGATTTCTTTCTTGAGGTTTTTCTTGCATTTTTTATACTCCTCAAATACTTCTTCTGCTCCATGTTGCCCATACCTGTTATACACCTCTCCCCTCTTCTGAATCAAGATTTCTGCTGCCTTTGATCCTGACAGGAGCGTATGAACACTGTACTCTCAAAATTTCACGTTTGAAGGTCCTCCACTTACCTCACAAATCTTTGCCTGAAAACAACTTATCCCAATCCTCACATTCTAGATCCATTCTCATTTCCTCAAAATTGGCCTTTCTCCAATTTACAATCTCAACCCAAGGTCCAAACCTATCGTTCTCCATAATTAACTTTAAGCTAATGACATTATAACATGGATAGGAGGATGGGAGAGGAATTATTTTCCTGATCTAAACAATATCTAATGGCATCTAATGTGCTACATTTTTGCAAATGTTGCAGTGAACTTAGTACCAAAGAACTTCAATATTTCCTTCTTATTTTATTGAAATTTTTGATCAGTTAATTTGCACCTCTTGATCTATTCCATAACAGCTGTTTGTTGGTGTTTTAAATGATTTATCTGCTATATGTCCAACAACGCCAGCATTTTGTAAGTTGAGTAATTGATCAAAGTACAGAATCTTTTTGTATATTTGTCCCAGAAAGGTGTATAAGGCACTTGCATGCTTTGTTGCTCTGTTTTTAACAATTACCTTTTTTTGTAGATTAATTTGTAACCATTGATGTTAAGTGTCAGTGAACTCTTCTTCTGGGTTTTGCAGCTGTTCCTGAACCTGGTGGATGCACATCTGATGGGTTTAGAGGGATAAGTTTACTTGATTTCATTCTGTTAACTAAATGAATGGGCAGAAATTTTTAACACAGCTAAAATCAATGGCTATTCATACATTATATTTGTTGTGACGTTATTTTCTAAAAATGTTGTTAAATGAGTATTAGGATTTTAAACATCTTTTATTATGGGAATATTTTATACTTAATGTTCCTTTACTTTGTTAAGACACAGTGTTGGTCCTCTGAATGTTGAAGATGTTCTCACCAGTTTTGACAACACGGGAAATGTCTGTGAGTTTATTTCATTTAATGTTCAAATATGATGTGAGGGTGGGTGTATGGGAGAAAGAACGGTCAGAGGAGTTTTTTTTATATGGACTGCCTTTATACAGATACACGATCCTTTATCCAAAACCCTTGGGGGACAGTGTGTTCCAAATTTCAGATTTTTCTGGAATTCGGAAAGCCCAGCTGAATTGTGCTGCTGTATCCACCCCCACCCCTTTCCAGTCACCCGGCCGCTTCCCCCGACCACCGGTCCCTCGACCGCTTCCCCCGACCGCGGTCCCTCGGCCACCAGACCACACCCCTGACTGCAGTCCCTCGGCCGCCCGGCCGTCTCCCCCAACCGCCGGTCCATCCGCTGCCTCCCCCGACCGCCGGTCCATCGGCTGCCTCCCCCAACTGCCGGTCCATCGGCTGCCTCCCCCGACCGCCGGTCCATCGGCTGCCTCCCTCCAACCGCCGGTCCATCGGCTGCCTCCCCCGACCGCCCGGCAGTCTCCCCCGACCGCCCGGCAGTCTCCCCCGACCGCCCGGCAGTCTCCCCCGACCGCCCAGCAGTCTCCTCCGACCGTCAGTCCCCACTTGCCGGATTTTGGAGTTTTCTGGATTTTAGATGTCCGGATAAAGGATCGTGTACCTGTACTGAGTCATTTCATTTCTGAGTGGTTGCATTGAGGTTTGTCTTGTCTATGCAACTAGGATCAGTATGCTGGGAGTTTGATAAATTAAGATATTAACAAGTTTGTCGTAAATATCTGACATTAAAACATGCCTCTTTATTACTATAACTGAATTAATTAAATCTTTGGGCTTGTTTATATCTGATACTTCACCAATATAATATCTCACAATGGTTAAAGGAGAGTTGTAAAATATTGTTTTGCAACATTTAAAATTGTCTAGCACATTTTGTTTTAAAAAAAGCATTTCGCATTGCTACTCTTTTTTTTCTTTTTGTGCTGGTGTGTGTGTAATTTTGTTGATGTTACATTTAAAAGACAATATGTGCTTCATTGTAAAATGAATGCAATAAGTATTTAACATGTTTAACAATAAGCAATGATTGACCAAAATATACCATTGGTAAAGATTGTCATAATTTTGACTAAATATCTTATAGGCACTATTTTCTGTATCAAAGCACATATGCAAGCTGTCTGTGGTACTAAAACAATGTCTTCATTCAACATTTATTTTAACAGATTTCTGAATATGTAGTTATTTTGTTTATATTTTGAATTGTGCATTGAATTGCTTTGAGTGATTGGACTTTAAGGGGTTCAATGTGATTGGACGTGTGTCATGTATGAAGGATGCAAATTTTTTTGACATGAGTGAAACTGAATGGGGTAGTGAATTATTGTCCTGGCACCACTCTTGAAGAGAAGGCTTGTTTTTTTCTGCCTAAAAAAGGGTTTATTGGTAATATCTGTGATAGAAGAACCACACCCAAATGGTGCTGCAACATTGGCCATACAAACCCTCCTCAGTGTTTGAGGAATATTTCTGGTGACATATGTGCTGGAGAAGGTGCCATTCACATGAGAGCTATCTGCCAGCAAACAAGTAATGAAGATAATTAACAATTGTTTGATCTGTATTATGTCAGTACCAAAATAGTCATTGTAAAGTAAAGCACTTTATGTTCAGGAAGTGAAATGTATAGTTGAAAGCTCTTTAGCATCCTTGGATGGGTTGTCGAAGAGTCGACTCAAAAGGGCATTCAAGCCACATTAAATAGCGCAGCAAAACCAGAAATATTGGAAGAACTCAGCCAGTTAAACAATATCGGTGGACAGAGGTGTAGATGTTACAGGTTAGTTGACCCTTCCTTGGAATGGGAGGAAAAATTGGTTTTCAAAGAGGATGTAGGAGTGAATACATTATCATTTATATTTAACTCAAAATGCAGGTGAAAAGTTTTATTGAATCACTTTATTTCCACACCTTATCCAAATATGATTGCCGTATCTTAATGAATGTATCATATTTATTTTTTAAGTTATAAGTAATTTTCTCCATGGGTATACAGCTATGTATCTCTGTGGCCCATCAAGCAATAAGAAGGGGAGAGTCGGACTTCCAAGTGATTGCTATACACTTCTTGGCCACGGCCAGGGCTACCTTAAAACAAATTTGAAATTTCGTCAGTTTATTGCTCACTTCCATAAAATTGCCCGGAAGGAACAGCTCTGAGTTGTATGTGAAGGTCACTTCTGTTATTATTGTTAATATTTCAATGATACCATGCCAGAATGATCTTACTTTCATACACAACCATGTAGGAAGGTTCCAATTTCGATAGCACACCTAAAGCATATTTCAGATTTTGGTTTGTGCAGTGTTTGTGGCGTGAAATATAGTTGATGTAAGAAATTATATTGTACCAATCCATGTCTCGCATTTATCGTTGATGTCCAGCCACCAATCAGACCAACATTCCTCTGGTATTATAACATTTATATCCAACTCCCACCTCTTCCTTAACTTTGTTGGCCTGGCTTAGTGCTTTCGCCTTGGAGAACAGAATACACCCTAGTTATAAATTTAGACATATTTTCCAGATGAAGCATCCCATTCACTTCATTGCTTGAGGGTGCGATCAATATGGGACCCCACCTCTCAGAAAAGACCTGAACTGAAGAAAGCAGTCAAAGATTCCATTTGAAAAATCATATTTCTGTTTTAATTGTTCAAATGACAAAAGTAGTCCTTCTTCATAACAGACTTCAATATGTCTAATTCCTTTTTCATAACAAATATTTAGAATTCTGTTACCCGAGTTCATGGGCAATAGTTCATTCTGACATAGTAGAGCTTTTGGTGATATCCCCACATTTTTTCCAATACTGTCATTAATCTCATGCTAAATTTTAATCATATGTATTAAAATGAGGTTGTCTGGTTTTTTTTGTTATTAATTTGACATTCCATTTGTAAATAAAACCCTTCACTGGTCCCTCCCTCATTGTAGACTATCCCATTTGGATCTTTGAGGGAGAGCTCTCTTCAAAAAATGATGAGAGAAACCTCGACTGGGCTTCCAGATAATATTTTTAAAAATCTGGTAATCTTAATCCCAAATTTTCCATGGAGAACCTAGATACTTTATTATTTCAAAGAAATTGTCTTATATGACCATTAAATGTCTATAAAAAATTCCTGGGCAAAGAAACAGACAAAGACTGGAAAAGATATTACTGTCTCAGTACCACTTTCATTTTCACACAGTTACCCCTCCCAACTGAATTGATAGGCAGATCCTTCCATCTTTGTAAATCCTCTATCTTTCTAAGCAAAGAGAGATAGTTAAGCTTATATAAATTTTATAGATTATTATCTACTATTATTCCTGAATATTTAATTCCTTTGTTTCCATTTAAATTGGCTTCCTTTTTTATATCTTTCATAATCAAAATTTGTTAATGGCATAATTTTATTTTTTTCAAAATTAATTTTGTAACCTGAAACTCTCCCATATTTCTCCAGTGTGGTCTGTATAAATATAACAGCACATTATCTGCAAGTAAATTAATTTTAAGCTCTTCCTAGCCAACTCTGAATCCTTCTATGTCTGGGTCCCTCTTTATAATTTCTGTTGTGGTTCAATCGTCAGAACAAAGAGACCTTGAGACAGTGAGCACCGCTGCCTGCTGGATCTACTCAAAGGAAGCTTTGATGACATTTTTCTATTAGTTATAATTCTGGCCTGTGGCTTACGGTAAAGATTTTTTTATCAAATCAATAAATACTCAGCCCATTCCAAACGTTTCTAATACTTTAAATAAAAACAGCCACTCTAGCCAGTCAAATGCTTTTTGTATTTGGGTTCACTTTAGATTTAGCTAAATGATTTATATTAAATAGTCTTCCCAAATTGTCCACAGAGTTTTTTTTTAATGAAGCCTACCTGATCTATATTTATTATTTTGTGTACATATTGCCCTAGTCTATTAACTAGTGCTTTGGCCAAAATATTCTAATTTGCATTTAACAAGGAAATAGGTCTATAAGAGGATGGGTTTAACGGATTTCTGTTCTTTTTCGGTAGCAGCGTAATAATAGATGTTGAGAAGGTCTGAGTCTCTACCGCCCGATCTAACACATCCATAATAAGAGGCATCAAAAATCCTTAAATTGTCTGTAAAATTTGGAGAGGAAACTATCTTCTCCCAGTGATATATTTGATTTTAATGTATTCAGATCTTTTTCAATCTCCTCTCTAGTAAATGGGGCATCCAATTCCATCTGATTTCTATTTTTCAATTTTGGCAGCTCAATTGCCAAGAAAAATTCATCCATCTCATTAGTATCCCCCATCAATTCTGATTTATACAGTTTTTTAATTTTTTCTTTAAAGTTTCATTGATTTCCTTCTGATTGTATGTTAGGCTCTATGACAGGCTCTATTTGAATTGCATTGATCATCCTTGATGTCCTCCACCTTTAATTGCCATGACAAAACTTAAGTGCTTTATCTCCCAATTTGCAATCCTTCTGCTTTGATTTCTATTTTATATGTTTGTAATGTATTATATTTCAATTTTTTATTTCCCAAAATTTTGTATTTATCTTTTAAACCTGTTCTCTGGTATTCTTTTTCCAACTCTGTGATATCTTTCTCCAAACCATTGGCCCCTGCCATATATTCCTTCGTTATATTTTTTGGTGTATGAAATAATCTATCCTCATAAATAAGCCTTGAGAGTAACCCATATTTTTTTTTAAAAAAAACACTCGTTAATAGAGGGTTGATTTGTTTCACAAAACAATTTTATTTCTCCCCTAATGAAATTACAAATACCTGTCCTTCTCAACAGAGTGGGATTAAGAGGCCACCTATAAACATTCTCTGACATCATTATCGTTAAGTCAGCGAAACATGGTTAGACAATAGTCTGGTCGTAGTCCGTTCAACCACTCTGCTTTTCAATTGTGCTGATAATAGAAAAAAAGATCAATTTTCATATAAAAATCATGAACTTTTGAGTAGAATGAATAATCTCTTGCCATGGGGTGTGACTGTCTCCATACATCTATCAGGTTTAAAACCTTCATAAAAGATAAAACATCTTTTGCAGATTTTACCTTTGTCACTATCTTTACTGAATTATCAAGAGTGGGATCTAAACAAAAATTAAAATCTCACCAAACCAGTACATTTTATTTTCCTTTTAATGTTTTAAAAAAAGACATTGTGTATAAAGAATTCATCATCAACATTCAGAGCATAAATATTCATAAGCATCTAGAATTCTGCCATTACAAACCTTTCTGTTGGATCAATGGATGTGTCTTCAACCAACACAGGTATATTTTTATTAATTAAAATTGCTAACATCCCTTCTCTTCGGAATTAAAGAGGAGGATATGACTTGTCTCACCCAATCCATTTTTAATTTATTATGTAAGGTTTGTTTTCTGTAGGAAAACTATATCTGCTTTTTTTTTAAGTGTACAAAACTCTTTTCCTTTTTATGGTTCTGTTTAAACAATTAACATTATAACTTATACATTTTAACATTTTACTCATATTCACATTTACACATGTCCAGGTCTGTATTATGTCCCTTTTGATTATTCATACAGTACAGTGGTTTTTCCGTTTTAAAAAAAACATATGCAATGCTCCTCTGACGATGATATGTACAAGAAACTCCAGAAGCCTGCAAAAAAAAAATGCCCGCAGTACCATCCAAGAAAGAGCCCTTTCCCTTTGGCGCCATTTTGTAAAATTTCTCCTTCTCTGGTGCCATTAATCCCCTTAAATTGGAGTATTTGCCTTGCTACTATTTTCCTTAATGTTAACTCTCTTTTGAGCTCTCCGATATACATTTCCATATTATTTTAGTTAACCACTCAAAATGATTCAAAATATAACCTTTTTTAAAATTTAATCCAGACTTTAACATTTAAAGTTCACTTTATTTTTTTTTTCTGTTCTTCTTTCTGGAGTCCATTCTTGGATCCCCTTATAGTTCTTTTAGAAATTTCTCTACCTCCTTTGGGGATTTATAAAATCTTCAGGGTCCCTCTAACACATCAATCCTCAGCGTTGCTGGGTATAGCATCGAGTACTTTATATTCTGTATTCTCAACTGTCTTTTAATGTCATCAAATTATTTTCTTTGTTCTCATTTAAATCTTAAAAGAATAGTACTTTTCTGCCTTCTGACTTGATTGGGCCATTATTTTCCTTGGCATATTCGGGTGCTGGTTTTAATGTTGCCTCTCAATTCTGGTAACTTAAACCATGACTGGTCCTGGTAAGATTTACTCCTGTCTTCTGGGACCAAGGGTTCGGTCAGCTCTCTCCACAAGCAAGCTCTCCTTGAATCTTCCTGCTCCCAGTATTTGTGGGATTCATTCATCAAAGAAACTCACTAGGTCGTTCTCTTCAGTCCCTTCTTTTAGTCCAATGATTTGGACATTATTTTTTCAACTTAAGTTTTCCATTTTTTTCAGGAGGAGTTGTTTAATCCAATTTCCATTTCTTTGTATTTTCCTCTATGGTCTTTAATTTGTCATGGATCATTATCAGGTTATTTTCGACCCGGCCCACATGAGTCATTAGGTTTTCAATTGTTGTTGACATCACTACTATTTTTTCTGACATCCCTCTTAGTGCATTTTCCACTTTAGAGAATCTTCCACTCAAAATCAATTTTCCAGCACTTTTTGAAGATCTTGTGTCAATCTCCCATCCCTCTCTTTGGGTTTCTTCCGACATCATGGTGGCACCGTCTTCACCACTCCCTTGTAGACATTCTGGCGATGATCTCGGCGATGTTTGAGCTTCCTCAGTTTTCTTTTGGGTTATACTTTCCTTACCTGCCATTCTTTTATTTTCAGCACAAAAAAATTTTGATTTGATGACTTTGAATTGTCCTGTTAATCAATCCTCTTGGAGAGCTCTTCCAACCCACGTCTACCTAGGTCCTTTGCATGGCCACCCCCTTCTGAATCTGGGGATTTTCAATGTCCTCATTTTTAAAAAATAGTCTGCCCATATAATTTTTTTCTATGAAAGTGCATGATCGTACACTCTCCAACATTGTATTTGATTTGCTGCTTCTCTGCCTATTCTCCTAATCTGTCTACTTTGTTCTGCACCCTCCCTATTTCCTCTACCTGCTACTCTACCTACTCCTCAACCTACTTTTGTATTATTCATTCCATAATCTAAATTATTAATATACAACATAAAAAAATGACCCCAAACACCAAGCGCTGTGGAACACGACTAACAACTGGCAGCCAACCTGTATTCTGATACGTTGCTTCCTGCCAATCAGCCAACACCCATATATTTCCCATTGCATCATGGGCTCTTGTCCTGTTAAGTAGCTTCATGTGCGACCCCTTGTCAAAGGCCTTTTGAAAATCCAAATACACAATTTCCACTGCATCTCCTTTATCTAGCCTGCTTTCCATTTATTCAAAGAATTCCAATAGGTTTGTCAAGCAAGATTTTCCCTTAAGAAAACCATGCTTTGGCCTATTTTGTCATGTGCCTTCAAGTGCTCTCTAACCTTATCCTTGGCAATCTACTTCATCTTCCCAACCACTGTTGTCAGGCTAACAAGTTTATAATTTCCTTTCTGCTTTCTCTCTCTCTTCTTAATAGTGGGGTGATATTTGTGATTTTCCAGTCCTCCAGGACAATACCAGAATTTATTGATTCCTGAAAGATCATTATCATGCCTCCACAATGTCTACTGCTACTTCTTTCAGAACCCAAGGTGCAATCCGTCTAGTCCATTCAGCTTTCTGAGCACCTTCTCACTCGAAATTGTAATAGTATTCACTTGGCTTCCCTGATATCCTTGCACATCTGGCACACAGCTAATGTCTTCCACAGTGAAGAATGATGCAAAATACTCATTTAGTTCCTTTGTGATCTATTTGTCTCCCATTATTTCTCTAGTGTAATTTTTAATGGTCCTTTATCTACTTTTACCTCTCTTTTACTCAATATACTTGAAGCTTTTTGTGTCCTCTTTAGCATTAGCAGCATAGAACATATAGCACAGAAACAGGCGCCTTTGGCCCTTTGAGTCTGTGCCAAACCATTTTTATTTGCCTAGTCCCACTTACCTGCACTCAATCCATAGCCCTCCATAACTCTGCCATCCAAGCACCTGTCCAAATTCTTCTTAAATGTTAAAATTGAGCTAGCATTCACAATCTCTGCTGGCAACTTGTTCCACACTCTCTGTGTGAAGAAGTTGCCCCTAAACTTTTCTCCTTTCACACTTAACCCATGTCTTCTGGTTTTATCTCATTTACCTTCAGTGGAAAAAGCCTATCTACATTTATTCTGTCTATCCCCCTCATAATTTTAAATACCTCCATCAAATCTCCCCTCGTTCTTCTACATTCCAGGGAATAAAATCCTAACCTGTTTAACCTTTCCCTATAACTCTGTTCCCTATAACTCTGTTCCTGAAGCCTGGGCAACATCCTAGTAAATCTTCTCTGCACTCTTTCTATCTTATTGATATCTTTCCTGTAGTTTGAAACCAAAACTGCACACAATACTCCAGATTTGGCTTCACCAATGTCTTATACAAATTTACCATAACATCTATCTCCTATACTCAATACTTTAATTTATAGCTAATATGCCAAAATCTCTTTTCACAACTCTATCCACCTGTGGCACCACTTTCAGGTGGATAGAGTATTCCCAGGTCCCTCTGTTCTACTGCACTCCTAAGTGCCCTCTGGTCTGTCCAGCTGTGATATTTTCCCTGATGATCAATGCCAGTCATCCTTCTCCTTTCACCCCCCTGTTCTATCGTACCTAAAGCAATGGAAGACCAGAACATTGAATTGCCAGTCTTGCCCCTCCTGCAACCAAGTTTCACTAATGGCCACAATGTCATAATTCCATGTGGCAATCCACGCTCTAAGTTTATTATCTGTGTTTCCTACAATACTCCTTGCATTGAAATAGATGCATTTTAGATCATTTTCACCATATACTACTTGACTTCTAACAGTGCATGCAATTTTCACATAATCTTTTCTTCCACTCCTTTATCTGCTCTGGTACTCTGATTCCCCTCCCCCTGAAAATCTGGTTTTAACCCACCGGAGCAGCATTAGCAAACCTTCCCACAAAGATATTAGTCCCCCTCTAGTTAAGATGCAAATTGTCCCGTTGGAACAAGTCCCACCTTCTCAGGAAGAGAGCCCAATGATCCAGAAACTTGAAGCCCTTTTTCCTGCACCATGGCTTTAGCTATGTGTTAAGCCACCGAGACAGAGGTGCACCAAAGAAGAGGTACAAGGACTGCTTAAAGAAATCTCTTGGTGCCTGCCACATTGACCACCGCCAGTGGGCTGATATCGCCTCCAACCGTGCATCTTGGTGCCTCACAGTTCAGCGGGCTGCAACCTCCTTTGAAGAAGACCGCAGAGCCCACCTCACTGACAAAAGACAAAGGAGGAAAAACCCAACACCCAACCCCAACCAACCAATTTTCCCTTGCAACCGGTGCAACCGTGCCTGCCTGTCCCGCATCGGACTTGTCAGTCACCAATGAGTCTGCAGCAGACGTGGACATACCCCTCCATAAATCTTCGTCCACAAAGCCAAGCCAAAGAAAGAAGAAAAAAAGAAAGCTGCATTATCCTCCTATTTCTAACCTCATATCACGTGGCATGGGTAGCAATCTTGAGATCATAATCATACTTTCCCCACCTACTGCTAGCCTACTTTCATACTTCATCTTTTCACTACTTATGAGCTTTTGAGTTACTTTCTGCAAGGTTTTAAAACTTTCCAGTCCTTTATCTTCCCACTAACTTTTGCTTCTTTGTATGCCCTCTCTTTTGCTTTTACATTGGCTTTGACATCTTGTCAGCCACAGTTGTGACATTTTTCCATTTGAATACTTCCTGTCTTTTGGTATGTATTGCTCGTTTCTTGCAGAAACTCCACCCATTGCTGCTCTGTTGTCCTCCCTGCTAGTGTCCCTTTCCAATATACTTTGGCCAGTTCCTCTCTCATGCCACTATAATTCCCTTTACTCCACTGAAATACCAATACATCTGACATTAGTTTCTCCTTGTTAAATCTCAAATTGACTTAATCATATTTTGCTCACTGCTCCCTAATTGTTCATTTACTCTCAGCTCTTTAACCACTCCAGTGCATTACCCAACAGCCAATCCCCTAATGGGCTCATCAACAAATTGTTTTAAATAACCATCTCGTAGGCATTCTACAAATTCTCTCCTAACCTGGTTTTTCCAATCTAGTTGCATGTTAAAATCCCCCTTAATTACCATAACATTGCCCTTCTAACACACCTTTTCTATTTGCTGTTGTAATTTGTTGTCCACATCTCAGCTACTCTTTGAAGTCTGTTTCTAACTGCCAACAGTGTCTTTTTACTCTTGCTATTTCCTAACTCAACCCACAATGATCCTACATTTTCTGATCCTATGTCACCTCTTTATAATGATTTAATGTTGTTCCTTAACAAAAGAGCCATGTCAATAGACTCTATCCTTGGACATTAAACTCCCAATGATTGCCATCCTTTAACCATAACTTTCTGATGGCACAACATTGTACCTGCTAATGTATAGCTGAATTCCAAAGTCATTTCTTGCACTGTGTGCATTTAAATACAGAACCTCTACCCCTTTATTGTTACTTTTGACTCTGTGTGCCTGTTGCATTGCAACTCAATCCACTGGCTATAATTTTGGTCTATCTGCCTGTCCTTCCACACAAACTCCTTACCAATTATCCCTATTTGTGCACCAACTGTCTCTTCTGCTGCCTCTTCACTTTGGTTCCCACCAACCTGTCCCACTTTTACAGATCATCCCTTTCCCAGAATGATCCAAGAACTTGAAATTCTGCCCCCTGCACAATCTCTTCATCCACACATTTGTCTGTACTATCTTGGTGTTCTGACCCTCCCTAGATTGTGGCCCAGGGAGTAATTCAGAGATTACCATCTTGCTCTTCAGGCTCTTTCCTAACACCCAAGCCTAAGTTTGCAGGACCTCTGCCCCACTTGTGCCAATGTCATTGGTACCAATATGTGCCACAAACTCTGTCTGCTTGCACTCCCCCTTAAGAATATTCTGCACCAGCTCAAAGATATCCTGGACCTGAGCACACTGGAGGCAACACATTATCTTGGAGTTTCTTTTGTGGCCACAGAATCTCCTGTCTGTTCCCCTAACTAGTGTCCCCCCAAGACTATCACACTACCCAACTGCACCCTTCCCTTTTGAGGTTCAGAGCCAACCATGGTGCTATTGGTCTTGCTGGTGCTGAGGTGAATGGCGACAGAGGTATCCTGTGAATTGCCACGGGGTGCCCTGTACTGCTTACCTATTCCTTTTCCCACTCCAGTTACTTTCCTCCTGCCTCCTCAGTGTGATTGCATCCCTGGAACTCCTTTCTATCAGCCTCCCAGATGATCTGGAGTTCATCCAACTTCAGCTCCAATTTCCTAACCCGGTCTGTAAGGAGCTGCAGCTGGGTGCACCTTGCAGATGAAATCATTATGGAAATTGTTGGATTCCCTGACTATCCACATTAAACAAGTGGAGCATGTCCTCACCCTGGCTGCCATTCCTACTGTGTATTAATGAGCAAAGAGTTAGGCCATTATCTTGCCTCAACTGTTGCACTTCTACCTCAGCTCACTGATGCCCCTTGAAACATAGTTTCAAATTCCCATTCTCACACTTGGCTGCTCTACGTGATCTTGCCTTCCTTTTATTGGCTATAGCTAACTAGCCAATGGAAAAATTTAAACAATCTCCTCTCTCTCCTGCTGCTTTTTAAGTGTTTCTCCTCTCATTCACAGTCCTACTCTCGAACTCCCTGACCTGCAAATGCTCCTTTTTTGAGTGTAGTTCTCTCACTTTATGCCAAGACCCGTGAAATGCTCCCTTTTATACTCTTCTCCAGGAACTGAGTGTAGCTCTCTTGCTCTGTGAATCGATTGGTCTGTCACTAATATCATAAAGTACATGGTGCAGTCTTATGCTGACCTGGATACATTAGCTTCCTTTTCATTTGATCTCTAGATTGGGAGTATCTAATACATATTGCTTTGTTAAGGTCTGGTCAATTATACCCAGCTCCAGGCCAAAACTGCTCAGCCAATTGGCCAGAGAGATGGTGCGGGAGATGCATTAGGGAAAAGGTGGCCTGGACAGGCACAGTCACGTGAAATTTCAGTGGAGATACTATGAAAGTGGATCAAAATCTATGAAAATATTGGCAAAGAAACTGAGAAAAAAAAGATAGCAGAATATACAATTCATAAAGTTAGGAATCCAAGAACAAAAATGATTTAAAAAAAAAAAATAGGCTAAGTGAAATTCAGAAAGCTTTTGAAGTGTTTTATAAAACTCTATATTCTAAAGGTTCAGGGGGAAGCATAACTCAGATTGACACCTTCTTGAATTCTTTAGAGTTACCTATTTTAAGCGAAGAACAAAATTAGAACATTGCTGAAATAACTGAAGTAGAACTAAAAATTGCAATTAATAGGCTTAAATTAAGCAAGTCGTCAGGATCAGATGGATATATGGCAGGGTGGTATAAATAATTTAAAAATGAGTTAATTCCTGGTTTACTCCCCACATTGAACTGGGCTTTAAAATAAAAGGTTTAAATGCCACCCATTTGGAAGGAGGCGGTAGTCACAGCTATATCAAAAGAAGGCAAGGTTAAAATGGAATGTGGTTCATATAGACCAATATCTGTTTTTAATGTAAATTATAAATTATTTATCTCCATTATGGCCAAATGTTTAGAAGAGTTTTTACCTACATTGATACATAAATATCAGGCAGGTTTTATACAACAACACCAAACACAAGACAATATTCGAAGGACACTTCAAATTATGGATCATATACAAAAAAATTATTCTTCTTTGGCTTGGCTTCGCGGACGAAGATTTATGGAGGGGGTAAAGGTCCACGTCAGCTGCAGGCTCATTTGTGGCTGACAAGTCCGATGCGGGACAGGCAGACACGGTTGCAGCGGTGGCAGGGGAAAATTGGTTGGTTGGGGTTGGGTGTTGGGTTTTTCCTCCTTTGCCTTTTGTCAGTGAGGTGGGCTCTGCGGTCTTCTTCAAAGGAGGTTGCTGCCTGCCAAACTGTGAGGCGCCAAGATGCACGGTTTGAGGCGATATCAGCCCACTGGCGGTGGTCAATGTGGCAGGCACCAAGAGATTTCTTTAGGCAGTCCTTGTACCTTTTCTTTGGTGCACCTCTGCCACGGTGGCCAGTGGAGAGCTCGCCATATAACACAATCTTGGGAAGGCGATGGTCCTCCATTCTGGAGACGTGACCCACCCAGCGCAGTTATTAGCATGGACACTGAAAAGGCATTTTCTTTACATAATTTTACATAGATTTGGTTTACATGATACAATTATTAAAACTATGACAATCCTACTGCAAGATTTAAAATCAATGGATATTTTCAAAAAGTTTTACACAAGAAAGGAATACAAGATAGGGTTATGCATGGTCACCACTATTCTTCGCATTATATTTGGAATCTTTAACTCAATACATCAGGCAGAATGAAGATATCAGGGAAATTATTATTAAAGGGACAGAGCATAAATTGGCCTGTTATGCAGATATCATTTTGATATATTTAGGGGCAGCCAACATACTCTTTACCCAGATTGACGCGATCCTTTCAATTATATGGTTAATTATCAGGATACAAGATTAACATGGATAAAACCCAATTGCTCTCCTATAACCAAGAGAAATTGAAAGTACATTATAACTCTGATTATCCAAAATCAGTTTATCTGAAATCCTCATTTATCCAAATTTTTTTTGGACCTGGAAATGATGTCTGTTCACCTCCGAAAAATATTGGATAAATGAGGATAACTTAAACAATCAGAAGTCCTCTGTTATTTGAATTGACCACACAGGTTGAAAGCAATTCACCCAACATGAAATTAAAATGATTGTCCTCATTTCAGGTAACTCCCTCCCGTCTCTCTTTCCATTTCTTCTTTATCTATCCCTATTGACTTTTCTCTCCAACTCTCCTTCTCAAACTGTCTCCCAGCTGCAAGCGATCAGAAGAATCTTTTGTCCTGGCATCATCAGGGAGAGCAGCCTCCGGGGCAGGAGCGGGGACTTCGGGCTCCGGGGCAGAATCAGGACTTCTGTGGGGAGGTGTTGGTGATCGTTGGCAGAGGTTGGGAGGGGGAGTGTGTGCAGGCGAAGACTGGGTCTGTGTCGGACCCTCAACATCAAGAACCAGGATGCAAAACTGGAACAGGTGACAGCCCGTGCCAGAACGAGCCCGGGGGGGGGGGGGGGGGAGACAGGAGCCTGCTAACCCACCAATGAGTGTTCCATCAGCCTAGAAAGCCTACCAGGGATTGGCGGAAGTGGTGGCGACATGTCAGGGATCGGCAGTGGCAGTTGGGAGATCTCGGTGATCAGCGGCGGTATTGGGGGTGTGTCAGGGATTGGCGGCAGCCAGCTTTTTTTGGTGAGAATTAAACATTATTTTAATGCTTAAAAGCCTTCCCTTGTTAATTTTTTGTTGTTGTTTAAACATTGATATAAGTGATTTGCTGTTGCTACTGGGCTGTTTTTAACAAATGACCTTTTATCCAAAAAATTCAGTCATCTGAAACAGGTCCAGTCCTGACCATTTTGGGTAATCAGGGTTGTAGCATAGATATCTCGGGGCATGGAAAACAGCATCTGTTTCGCATTTTGGTCATCTTTATGCTAAAAGATTTGGCAAAATTATTAGAATGCAATTATTTGCCAATATATAAAAAAGGAAGATGGAACTTAATTCCTTTTTTTAATCTCAGTTCAAGAATTGAACTATATTGTCTGGACTATTATCTCTTTCATACCCCACCAATAGAGATTAACCAAAATCGATTCAATGAATGGGATAAAGTGTTATCAAGATATGTATGGCGAGGTAAAAGGCCGAGAGTTTGTCTCAAAACTTTCCAATTAGCCAAGTAAAGGGGAGGATGGGGCCTACCTTCTCTTAAAAATTATTATTTTTTAGCACAGTTGAGAGCTGTGATATGCTGGTGTAACCCATCATAGATGGTCAATGGAAAAATATTGAGGAGAAGATACTTTTCATCCCCATACAGACAATTTTGGCTGATAGTAACCTACAAAGATACATAGATGGCATTGATAACTCATGGGTGAAATCGACTCTTAAAATATGGAAAAATACTATAAAAGAATATAAACTAGAGGGAGATGGAGCAGAGACAACGCTTCCACCAGCGTTGTCTCCGCTCCATCCTCAACATTCATTGGAGCGACGACAACGCTTCCACCAGCGTTGTCTCCGCTCCATCCTCAACATTCATTGGAGCGACTTCATCTCCAACATCGAGGTGCTTGAGATGGCAGAGGCCGACAGCATCGAATCCACGCTGTTGAAGATCAAACTGCGCTGGGTAGGTCACGTCTCCAGAATGGAGGACCATCGCCTTCCCAGGATCGTGTTATATGGCGAGCTCTCCACTGGCCACCGAGACAGAAGTGCACCAAGGAGGAGGTACAAGGACTGCCTAAGGAAAGCTCTTGGTGCCTGCCACATTGACCACTGCCAGTGGGCTGATATCACCTCAAACCGTGCATCCTGGCGCCTCACAGTTCGGCGGGCAGCAACCTCCTTTGAAGAAGACCGCAGAGCCCACCTCACTGTCAAAAGACAAAGGAGGAAAAACCCAACACCCAACCCCAACCCACCAATTTTCCCCTGCAACCGCTGCAACCGTGTCTGCCTGTCCCGCATCGGACTTGTCAGCAACAAACGAGCCTGCAGCTGACGTGGACATTACCCCTCCATAAATCTTCATCCGCGAAGCCAAGCCAAAGAAAGAAAAGAAAGAAAGAAGAGGGAGATATTACAATTCTTATATGGTGTGTCCATGACTGATTTCATGCCAAATAAATTGGATGTTAGATTTAAGGACAGGATAGCTAAAGGAATAAAACTTCTTCGTAATATAATGAAAGAAGGAAAATTATTCAGTTTTGAAATGCTGAAAGAGAAACACTTATTAGAAAAACAAGACTTTTATCGGTATTTGCTGAGCAATAATATGTCAATAGGAGAGTTAAAAATATAACCAAGGCAAGTACACGTTTGATAGAACTGTTTAGAAAAGCATATAATTCAGATAATGGTAGTAAAATTATTTCAAGTGTATATAAGGTCTGTGAAATTTTAAAACACACTCGACCTCATACATTAAAACAAAATGGAAAAAGGAAGGAGGAATAACTATATCTGAGGAAGAATGGGCAATAATATGGAGGTAGCAATAAAGTGTTTAAGTTCACAGAAATGGAAGGTGTTTGGGTGGAAAAACTTGATAAGATATTTTGTTACACCTTCTCAGAAATTCCATGGTGATAGTAACCTCCCTGCTTGCTGGAGAAATTGTGGAAACCAAAATGCAAATTATTACCATATTTTTTGGGACTGTCCTGTTCCAAAAGATTTTTGGAGTGGAATACACATTGCCCTACAAGACATTTTTAAATGTGAAATACCCTTAGAAAGTAAGACCATATGTTTTGGGTATTTACTTCAAAAATGGTTGAAAATAGATAAATATTTAATGAATATACTACTGACTCTTACCAGAAAATGATTAACACAGGAGACCCCCACAGGAGACCCCAACTTTAAATGCATGGAAGGAAATTATAATGAACATTTATAAATTGGAGAAGATGACAGCATCTGTTTATCATAAATTGGAACAATTTGATTTATACTGGGACAAATGGTTTAACTACATAATACTTCAAAGGACTGACCTTATTCTTACAAATCAAAGATTATGTTGAAAAGAACATCACTTCCTACCTATACATAGTTTTCTCCTTTTTCTTGTTCTGTCTTTTCTCTCTGTGTATACCTTAGATAAATATTATGTGGAAAATCATGGCAGAAATAAATATATGATATATATGTATAATATCTGAGATATAATGGAAATATTTGTTTAAACTTCAATTTAAAAAAATTAAAAAAGAAATTTAATTGGAGCATGGATTAAATACTTCCATTGACCTGAACTGGGACAAGCGCATTGACATGATGTTCAAGAAAGTGCACCAATGCCTCTACTTTCTCCGAAGACTAACGCAATTCTGCGCATCTTCCTTAACCCTCTCAGATACACCAGTGAAAGTGTACTTGCTGGGTGCATCAAAATGTGATCTGGGAGCTGCTCTACTCAAGATTGGAAGATGCTACAGAAATTAATGAATTCAATTCGGATCAAAATACAACTTTCCTTACCCTTGATAGACTCTATCTATTTCTCCTGTTGCTTCAGAAAGGCAGCCAATATACTTGAGGACGTATCATACCCTGAACTTGCTCTCTTACCTCTCCTACTGGGGAAAAGGCTCAAGAGTGTGAAGCGTGCACCAACTGGTTTATAGGCAGTTTCTTTTCTGTGACCTTTGGGCTCCCGAATGAATCCCATAGAAGTGCTCTCATGCTCCCCTTGCTTGGTGCTAATTGATCTTTCATTTCACTGTAATTCTATAATTACACTTCTTTGCATGGCTGTATAATGTTAGAGATAACCTGTTGGTGTTTGCAGAAGAACCCTTCTTTCTATACCAGGTATTTTGTGACAAATGAATGCTGTTTCTGGCCCCACTGAAAAGAAAGAAAACATTGTCTGTGTCCTTTTTTAAGCAAAATCCTGCATTTGCATTTAGAACAATTGAAAACCCAGAACAACTGACCAGAAAAGGCTCAACATGTGTTTTGCACAATAACCCTGTTTACAGGTGAACAGGTATGGGAGATCCTAACTCTGTTCCTCACCACAACCCTGATTTTCCCACTTGCCAACTATGATTTGACACCAAACATAATTTGAGAATATTGATGCATGATCAGGGCTGTGGACTGCACATACATTCTCTTGGATCGACTTGGGCAGCCAAGTTATTATTTTGTACATAATATTTGGTCATTTGTTTCCATGGACAGGTTAATCAGCAAGGAAATTTGTGAATTGGCAAACATAATAAAGGACAGGAAACAAAGGTTTCCTGTGTCAGGATGCAAGTATCTATCATTTGTCTGGAAGGAAGTTACCATCCAATTTTTGTATTGTTTTTAAGCCTTACCAATTTTTTATTCCTAAATCCTTTTTTAATTCATCAGATTCGGTTATTTCTTCATATGTGTGGCAGGGAAATGACCATCCAAGGTATACATTACTGATGAATATACATGTGTTCTTGTTCATACAGTCTTTTGACATTCTTTCATATGCTCATGTGTAAACAAAAGCAGCTTCAATTTGGGTAAATGGATGATGCTCCAAGGCTGAAAAAGTATAGTACAGCCTGAAAGGTGAAACTTTGTCTGGTGGACTAACGAATAACCCTGACTATACTGCATGCGCTCTCCAGCTGCAAAAGTACTTAATCTGTCAATTAAAACTCTCTCCAAAAGCACTTCCAGCTTTTCCACTTACAGACTCAGCAACATATTGCACAGAACATTAATTATGCTGTTAGCACTTAATTACATGTTTGCATCTCTCATGGTAGAGTGCGGCATAATTGGCTCCCAACTTCATCTCTCATGAGAATTGGATGTTTAGTATTTCTGAAATAACCCTGTGATCAAACATTACGCATGTATTGTCCTATGAATATCTATTTCACTGTTGTCGTTCTGCTATTAATTCATGGGACTACTATATAATTTTATGAAACTTTTTTGTCAAATGAACAAAATATGGTTATCTGTTACAGTAATATTTGCCTCAGTGAATAAAATGAATTGTTTTAACATATTTGAATTTTACCAATTGAAATTTTGTGTTAACACACATCATCGCTGAGAACTTGTCAAAAATATTGTAACTTTTCTTGTGCAGTTTCTAAAGACTGAATAATCTGGATGTCGCAAATTGATGTCAATACTTGCATCAAAGAGTAGCTCCCGCTGGTTCATAAAATGTCAATGAAGGCAGTTGCCACAAATAAAACCTTTGATCATTGTGCCTTTCAGCAAATACAAAGGGTGATTGAGTTGTGTGCTCATATCTTGTAATTCTTAAAATTTGATAATAGAGCAGGGTTGAATTTGTATTTTGTTTGAATAAACCTTGCTCTCAGTGCTTGTATTTGCAGTTTCTTTTGCCTCTTAACATGCAAGACTTTTGGTCTGATTTGAGATGGTTATTTTTAATACATTATATTACTATAACACAGATGGAAATGGTGACGTTGCTAGAGTGGCTATAATGGCAGTATTGCCACTGTTGCGGATCCAGGGACAGCAGGGAGTGTAGATGCAGCCCCTCCCTCAAAGGGTCCAACTGCCCAGTCCTACTGCTGACTGCTCTGTACAGGCTTTAAAAGGCCCGTTAAAGGAGTTGATGGTGTTTTATTTAAAATCCTGTGACCTCAGGGTCTGGGCCCAAGATGGTTGTGCTTGTGTTCGGCAGCAGATACCAAGTGAGCATTGGACTGGCAGGGGACTAGCAATGGGGAGAACACACTATCTTGAAAGGGAAAAACATGGGCGATGTCTACAGGACTGTGATCACAGCAGCAGACGCAAAGGGATCAGCGGCTGAGGGACCCACACAAGCTGCGGGCTGTTGGCCACTTATGGTTGAGGAACCCACTGAGGCTGAGCGCTGCTGACGACTTAAAGATGAAAGAACTCACACCGAAGTATGGGCTGCTGAAGAGTGGCTCATGGGAACAAGATATCAGAATTGGCATTTGAGAGGGTGTTGAGGGCAAGAAGGGTTCCTGATGGACACTGGGCCCTGAAGGGTTCCTCATCATGTCAGAGGTTTGGGTATAGTTCTGGTTGCCAATGGTTTGAACTGAACTGGAGTCCTGATGCAACTGCAGAGGCTGTGGAAGCACTGGAGGTGAATCCATGGACATTCAGTGACTTTGAGGGGATTCTCTTTTGCTTCTCTTTCTCTGATTGCAAGGGATGCCAGGCAATGCTAATGGCGAATCTTTATCTGCCTTCTGGGAGACTAAGGGCAATTCAGTATAATACTACATTTTTGTTTTAATACATGACAATAAATAAGGTAGTATCTGGAAAAAAAAGTAATGGCAGGCAACCTTTTAAATTGTTCATTCCTTCAGAAAAATTAACAGTGAATATTTTGTTTCTGATTAATTTTTGGAGTAATATTAAGCCTAGCGCTCAGAAACTTGCATTCGCTCATTTGTACCCGTCGTTCCAAGCTCTGAGCATTTACTGTAATTTCTCCATCAGATGAGATTGTGTTACTCAATTTAGATTAGAAATCAAAACTGAGACATTTTTGACAGCATAATTTAACTGGACCATAGGAAGGATTAACCAACATTTAACATTTATACAGCCAAACCTTGTATGATTACCAGAGTCTGATTTTGTACCATTGGCAAGTCTTGGCATTGGAAACTACTTACTGCTTATCATATGTGTAAAGATTTGCTTTTCCTCTAGAGGGCAACTGTTACCTCCATCAGTTGGCATTTTCACCACAGATGAAATAAAGCAAGAGCTAGATTGACAGGTGATTGTGTTTGCCCGGTAGATCAGCCATTCTCAATCTTTTTTTGGCTATGGCCCCTTTAGGACTCTGCTCAAAGTTTATGGGCCTCCTTCCCTGTGCAGCATTCAAGTTTAGGCAGGTTCTTCTGAACTTCTCTCCTATCGACTACTTAAATACATTTTATGACATCAATCCATGTCCCCAGGGAGGCTGTAAGGCTCCCATTTAGAATAGCTGCAGTAGAGGATGTTGACAGTGTTAATTTTACACATACATCTCCTTCCCCTACCTCTTTTTTTTATATAACTATTTATAATATATAAAATACAGAAATATATATAAAACCCCATATTACAATTCATTATTCATAAAGTACATAATGATAAGTTAGTACTCTATCCTTCCCTCCACCCAACCACCCCACTACAAACAAAATCCAAACTACCCCTATCTCTGCATAATATTGGAGCCATTTACAAGTATCAATGATCATTCCCCTACCTCTTTTGGCTAACTTTGGGAGAAGCATGTGTGCAAGTGTCCTCGACAGACTGAAGTTGGTGAGCTTGTGGTTATGGAGTGAAGGTTGTGTGGAATGATCATTTACTTCGGTTTTAGTTTTGCTTTGCTCCAATGGAGAACCTTAATGGAGTCAAGGTGCAACACTGTAGTGAGGAAAGTATTGGGGTGATGATCTTACTCAACTGAGATTAAGATCGTGATTGGTGTGCCATCACATGCCAGATGTAAAATAGTAACTAATTTTAGTGGATGGTCCAAATTTGAGAGGGATGGTTAACTACCTCAACAGGTGGAGTCAAAAGTTTAAGCATTTGCAAAAAAGGATATTTATATTGGCTGACACTCTTTTTGGAGTTGACTTCTGGTGTGAATCATGACCATTGTGTTTTTAAGTGGGTGCTGGACAGCTCTGTGAGCTACAGTGATAAACAAGAGTACTGAAGATGACATTTCTATATGGCAGACAGCAATGAGACACTTGTGTAGTTACTATATTCAGATTTGTTTCTTTTCTTGAAAATGGACACAATGATGCTAACTCAGGTCTTCCTCTTTCCAGGTGTGGGAGTCAAGGTTGTGAATGTTTGACTGAAATTCATATCGGTCACCAAAATTGGTCTGCTCCAATGGCCTTGTTAATTTTTGATTGACAAGGTTGAGGATCTGGCTCAATATTGAAGTGGGGTTGCTTTTGAATGGAGTTGAGTCACATCAATAAAGTCATTCTCACAACGTGGAAACAGACCATTTGCTTCATGGAATCTGAGCCATCAATCACTCATCTGTATATCCTATACTAATCCATTCTATTCTCACCATGTTCCCATTAATCTCTCCAAGATTATGCCACTCCCCTCCACACTTGAAGGAATTTATAGTGGTCAATTACCTACCAAGTATTTTTCTTTGGGATGTGGGACCAAAGCCAAATCACCTGCAGGAATTCCATGCAGTCACAAGAGAATTGTGCAAATTCCACAAGAGAGATTGAACTCTGGTCCCCAAAACTGGGAGAGAGCAGATCCATTACTATGCCATTGTATCATACAAGGACTGGTTTATGGTTGAGGAAATCTCCTTGGTGTTTCTATCTAAGGGCTTGAATTGGAAGTGCTGAATTTAAATTATGACAGTCAGCAATTTCCTGCAAGAAAATAAACAATCTGTTTAAAGAGTGACTTACTCCATATGAATAACACAAAAAGCCATTTTAGTTAGCAATGAAATTGATGCTATGCTAAATGGAGTGAGTCTTGAGTGTTCAAGCTAAGATTTGAAAATCATCATTTCCAAAGCAAAGTTGGGTACTCAAATTGAAGCAGAAATCCACTAGCAGATGGAAATTGAAATGGCCCCAAATATAATTCTATAAGCCACGGGCCAAGAAATATTGAAACGGTATCAGGATCAAGTTTTGTAAGTAGGTTGCAGGATCAGAAAGTAAGAATGAAAGTGACATTGATAACCAAGGATCTGGTGCTCTGCCTCAGTAGGCCCTTTCAAGCAAGGAAAATGCCTGATTGTAAAGGCAGAGGTGCCCTCCCCTTGTGCCTAGAGAATTTTCTTTCTGAGTGCGCCATGGCTAGCTCCGAGACGCTGAATCCAACCATCCTCAGGGAAGGATAAACGGTGGAGCACTGCAGTCCACTGCCTGGCTTAAATGTACAGCCACTGCAAGCAGCTGGTTAGGGGTGGGCTGATGACACCATCTCCCCACTCACTCCTCTCCCTCTATGACCCTTTCAAGGCAGGGGCGGTGGGTGGGAGTTGTCAGGGCTGTGGGGGCTGGAAGGGACCATCAGGGCAGCGGGGGTGGGCGGGGGTTGTCAGGGAGCGGCCGGTGCAGGCTGTGACAGCCCGCACGGGACTGCTCTCTGTGGCTCAAAATGCAGCAGAGCAATGACTGTCTTCCCTACTGTTAGGTCTGCTTTGTTCATGAATGAGTGAGACAAACACCAGACTGAGTCGAAATCAGGGTTCTTTGTTCTTTATTACCGGATTGTAACACTTGCGACTAACAAAGTTAGTCGGAGAATGCATTCTGCCGTTATCAGCAAAATGGTGATTTTTTATACCCTTGGATATGTGCTTAGAACATCATCATATCATTACTTGTCCAATGACTAAAACTGTTGCTATCCTTTCCCTGCTAGCTTCCTGCCTCTCAATCCATCAATGTCTCTCTTATCTTGTAAGTACAAGGATGCATTCACATCTTGTTACAGCCCTGTACATTCCCATCTCATGATGTTTTACCTAACAGGAGTACAAGGACACCTCCCCTTCTTGTTACTGCCCTGTACAGGGTAACTCCCTACACATTCCCATCTCATGATGTTTTACCTTACACTACCCATAATCCCCATGCACCTGGAACTCTTCTGGGAAACACAGAGCGGTTCTAGCTGCATGGGGGATTATGGGTAGGGAAGCCGACCATTGCTCTGCCATGTATTTATGACAGGTGGCACTATGGCATCAGTCACCCCACCTCCATTGGATCCAGAGGGCGCTATGAGATGCTGCTCCATGAAAGGTAAGTTTTAAGTTTTCACTCCGCACTTGTAGCTGTCCTTCAGGTGGAGGCCTGGCGTGAAAGGCACGTGTTGGGTTTTAAACTTTATGTTGGATGTTGTCATTACTGTTGCTGCAGGAATGTAAATATCACTTTTGATTCAAAACATCACCCTTTGTGGCACTATAATTACAAAGAAGGCATTCTCTTTGAAGTACTTGAGACATTCAAGAGCCTTTCTGCCTGTGGAACAATGGCTTGTATGAAGATTCAGGTGAGGAAAGGGAAATAGTAGCTGGAAGGATGGGACTGGTGGAAAAGGATACTGCACTGCCAGTGTAGCCCTCCAATGGCAATGGAGAATGTTTAGTGAAAGGTGCTGGTGCTTGGTGTTTCATTGCTTTGCTGAATTAGAGCAAGTATTAAATGCAAAATAACAATGAAAAGTGCCAAAGATTTATGCTTCAACACACTACACCATAACATCAGTGGCAGAAAAGGAGCTTGATTCCTAGGCCAGTGCAATGTTGCCCCTTAATGATTGCCAACTTAATAACGAACATTGTTTATTATAAGGTGATTTATAAAATTGTTGCTTAGCATCGAAAGTAAAAACATCTAGACAGCCTGCCACCTTTTTCCTTTCTGGAATTTACTAATTTAGTGACCTGGTGACCTACAAGAAGCTTAAATACTTATTTAATGCTGAATTTGCACCTACTATGGGGGATGGATTTCTAAGGGGAAAATAATTTATTAGTGTTCCTTTAATTCTGCAGAATCATAAATGCAATTTAGCATTGTCATAGAAAATGTTCAACCAACTCACCTTGTGCAGGGAAATATTGGCAGTATAAGGAGAAATTTTTAAATGTTTAATGGATTGGCAGCTTGGAGCTGATCAACAGTTGTAGCTGGTCTCTGGAGATGAGGGCAACAGCCTCTCCTGTTGGATTGGTTTAATATTTATTTTAGCTTCTCAGGCATGGTAGCGAGAGAATCGCCTAAGCACTTTCATTCTAAGAGTCTTCAATTTTTATAATTTGTTATTAATTTATCCACATCTCTCCTATATTCTTTGATCTATCTGCATAAACCTTTGTCTTCTAGCCACTCTTCACTAATGTTGGGATTGGTTTCTCTTTCCTTTTGTGGTCAAAACCCTTTCCAGATTTTGTATGCTGCCATCAAATCTCCTCTGAACTTTCTTTGTCGTAGCTTCTCTTGTCTTTCAATATGCGTCTCTTGTAATCTTTGTAGCACTCCATAAAATTGACTTCTCTGAGGCTTTTAATGCCTTTCCTAAGGAGCATTATTCAATATTCAACACAGTATTAGCTGAAGTCTAACTTGTACATTATTATCAAAATAGGTCAATTAATGTGTGATACAACATGGAACAGACTCTTCTACCCTACTCCTACATGTTGACCAAGTCACCATTTTGAGCTTGTCCCATTTGATCCATATCCTTCTCAGGCCTTCCTATCAATATACAGTGCCCTCCATGATGTTTGGGACAAAGGCACTTTTTTCCTTTTCTCTCTTTGAAGACCTGCACACCTGCCTTCTGAAAAGAGTTTCTGATCTGTAAGACATATGTTTGGTGATTTTTCTTTATTATGATATAAATTCTTCTGTCATCAGTAATGGAACTCTTCCTTGGTACACCAGTCCCTTTGCAATTATGGAACTCACCAGTATGCTATTTCTTCTTAATGATGTTCCAAACTGTTGATTTTGGTAATCCTAAGGTTTGAATGGTGTCTTTATGTTTTATTCTCATTTTTCAGTCTCATAATGACTTCATTGACACAACTCTGATCCTCATGTTGAAAAATGGCAACTACAGACTTCAAAGGTGATCAAAAGCTTTGAAGCAAGCCTTAACTCTTTTATACCTGCACTAATGAAGTAATTAAATAGACCTGAATAATCACAAACACCAGCGAAGCCAATTGTCTCAAACATTATGGTACCCTGAAATGAGGGGACTATGTTTAAAAAGTGCTGTAATTTATTCATGGTCAACCAAAAATGTATACAAATAGCCTTGAATAAAATCTGGAATGTGCACGTTAATTACAAGTGAATTGTTTGATTACACATTTAAAAATGTGGAACACAGGGATAAATAAAGAAAAAAGTGTCTTTGATCCAAACATTACGGAGGGCACTTTATTTGTCCAAATTGCCAGCATCACTCTGCACCATAAGTCCTCTTTGTTTCTTTATCTCACTTCCATCCTGTTAGTCAAATATGGTTTTTTACACCGCTGCTGCATTTTAAGAAATTATTCCCAATTTCCTGGAATGCAGTCTGTGTAAAAAGATTGGAACAGGAATAAGGATTCAATCCTGTTCCGGTATTTTACCTCCTCAACCCCTAGTAAATTTCCCGGAACACCTGCAATCTAAATTACAGGTAATCCATGAACAACAGGCTAATGAATAGCAAGTCCTGCCTCTTTAATTACCGCACTTCTGGTATGCTGTCTAAACTCGCATAAGGAAATGGAGATTTCGAGTTTTGGTGGTTTGGTGTGAACGACCAATGCCGAGACCTCTAACATTCTTCAAACTGGTAAAGTCATGCAAATTCCATCTAAAAAACAAAAATCACACATTGATTATCTAAGAACTCCTCAGTGCACCTGCTCATTTTCCAAATTGTTTTTTTTTGGACATTTTTTTTGTTTATTATTGTCCTTGGCACTGATCAGCTAAATGGTTTACAAGTGGTAAAGTACTTTTCAATAAAAGTACAGTAGAAGAAAAACCATCTATTTCCTTCATTCAGTATTAAACTTCATCTAGTAACATTCCGAAGGAGTGTTGGGAAGGAGCTTAGGATGATTTGCCATTTTAACATGGCTGATAAATGCATGTCATTGTTGAAAGACAGGCTCATTAGTTCTTGCTGTTGTGACAAAGATATAAAATAGTTTCAAATATGGGTAATTTGTCTGTAGCTTCTAACCTAATATTGGGAGCCATCATCTGCTTGCTGGTGCCAAACTGAAGGAATGGGATTGATTAACTCCAGTTGATCTTACACTGCTCATACAGAACTTGCGTATCAATTTGTTCACTGGAATTTCTGCTGACTGTGTAAAGGCATCATAACACCACAAACTACTGGCAGGAAGTGGTGTTTTTTTCATATAACATTTTGGGATCTAATCACTTTTTTTGTAAAGTAGGTATTTTCAGGGGCATATAAACAATGATTCTTTGCTTTGTATCCTGAGGCAAACCACCTCTCTGCATTCACACCATTTTGGGATACATTTCTGGTTAAATAATAGATCGATTACCAGCGGTATCTTGCTGTTCTGTTTCCTTTGTTTTGCAGATTGCAGAGGATGATATTTGTTTACTGCTTTCTTTGTTTTAAATCAAGTAATTTCCACACCAGATAAAGTGAAGGTTGTCCCCAGCCCCCTGCCATGAGTACATAAACAAAGATTTAAGAATTTAGTTAATGGCCTCCTCCTGTGTAAAGTATAGACATCAACAATTGCACCCTTGGACTAAATCTAGAAGGGCTTGTTTGGTTGTGAAGGTGTTAATGCAAATTTGTTCTACAGCTCATTCAGCCCCAGGGTTCCCATCTTTTGATTTAATTAAATGTAATTGGTTATATTGCTCCTCCCAGGCCCCTGAGGTGTTTTTGTTTATTACTTAACCTGATCAATAATGCTTCAATTCAGGGACAAGGATGCAGCCCGAATAAGAACACTTATCCCGGGCAAGGATTTGCAGGCACGATTATTCATCTAAACAAGTTTGGATACACTGTGAAAATTAAATGACTAGTGCAGAGAGCTGTGGGTGGCTGGGGGAAATAGCATTTGTACTATAAGAGGAAGAATTAACTAAACTAGATGAGGTGACATGAGATTAGGAAAGGAAACAAATCCCACAAATTAAATGTGAAACACAAGTAAAAATAATAGGCACCTGGATACTATTTACTCATGTCAGTGGAATGAACCAACTGAAAATAATTAAGAGATTTCAACACAAACATTTTGGGTGTTTTATTTGTGATGAATGAAATATTTAACTACATTGTGTTCAGAGAGGGACTAAAATGAGTTGGGGTTATTACTTTTGATCTTGGTTGTTGGAAGTATAAATTTCATGGTGGAAAGACCTTTTGATTTTGCTTTTTTTTTAAGCTGATGATTTTTTTTAAAAAGCTTGAACAACTGCTTTAAAACATCAGTGGAATCTTATTTATTGATTGGATGCTAAAGGATGGAACTGTCATTTTCAATGCACCCTCTGATGTCATCAATAGCAGATATCGCCTGCTGCAGTTTGCAATAAATGACAATTCAAATTCTTCTTCTTTTGAAATAAGAATGTGTCTCATAACATCTTGCAAAATTTTGTGCAATTCCAGAGCTCTTTGCCACCACTGAAGTACTTTTGAAGATAAACTACTTTTGTTATGTTAAAAACATTGCTATCAAGGACTCACAAAGCAGCTGAATTGATAGGGACTCTTCTTCCTCCTTCACTATCTGTGCACTTTGGACACTATTTACAAATTACTCATCCAGGCTTCTCTAAAGCCCCTTTCACCCTTGCATCCCAGTAAATCGGCTGTTAAGTGTCCTGGGATAGGAATGGGGGTTTGGCCTTTCACACGAGATCACTCCTAACTGGGACACTGAACGGTTTCACACTTGCAAAGGTTTATCCCCAGCGTTTGGTTTGTTCTACCTTTAATAGGAAATGCCTGCAATACACTTGCCTGATCTTGACGCTGACGTCTGCAGATGCAGGGTATTGTACTGGGGTCGAGGCCGGCAATCCTCGATGTGAGATGACATCATCTGATGCTGGCATTGAGCAGATTTTGCTTTCACACTTGTGTCTTTAAAGGCCAGTGATTCCTGGGATCACTGGCAAGTGAGAAAGGGGCTTAACAGTACCACTCAAGATTGTAACTTCTACACCATAAGGGATAAGGGCAGCACATATACATTTCCCTTGAAAATGCATATCATCCTGACTGGAAATGTATCACAAAATTTCTTCATCCAATTCTTGATATGTGTCATGGTACTAGTGGCCCAACACCTCTTGAAAAATATATCTTCACCAGTTCTATTAGAGTTCGAGAAGGTGATTTGCCACCATTCAGTCAATGGGGGATGGGCAATAAATGCTGTAATTGCTAATAAGACCTACATCCTGGGAATGAATAAACAATGATATGACTATTGTGAAAGGTGCAGCAGTAAGTCAAGCAGTGTCTTGCTTTAGTCTTGATTTAGAGGGTACCGACCCAAAATGTTGCCTGACCATTTTTATCCATGGATGCTGCCAGACCTGCTGAGTTCTTCCAGCTTCTCTGTTCAATCAAGGTTTCAGTATTTGCAATGTTTCTGTTTCTCTATGACCACCATTGATTGAAGATTAAGTATTGTCTTGAATAGAGAGGATTTCTGCCTCTATCAGTGTAGTGCTAAGTGATACTTGTCCTGAGAGAGCAGGTGGATTGTTGGTTTAAAGTCTTACTTGAGAGGTGGACTGCTGGCAGTGGAAGCATGCTCATTATCTCACCAGAGTGTCATCCTTGGTTTTCAATGGCATCAAGTGCCATTTGTTTGAAAAGTCAACTCTGGACTATTGCTTGCAAAGGCGCAATCACACAAAAAAAAATGAGGGAGCTCCGGTTGTTTCTGTGAGAGAAAATTACTCCAGAAAATTGTTATGAAAGCAAAATACCCAGGGGTCAGACAACACCCGTTAGAAGTAAAATTTGACATTGGTGCCCTTTTTATCAGAACTCCAAGAATTAAATATTTATTGGTGATGAATACAAATTATGAAGGATATCAAGAAAATTCATTGTGCCTGAAATTTCTGTGTCAGTAGTCAGACAAATCTTACTTTTTTTTTCGCAGAACCAAGGAATGTTTGATCTTGTGTTTTGACATTTCTTAAAGTTGAGTTCTGACCATATGATGCAACTCAACTGCATCTTTGCGGACATTAAGCATTTTCCACATTGCTGACATTGTGATTGCATTTTGTGCAGCAATTAATCAGAAAGATCGCATTAGAAAACAATACCATTTCCCTTATAAGAAAAAAAACCTTGATAGAACAGTTAACAGCAAGTACTGTGGTCAGCGAGTTTGTCTTTCAACAAATTAAATAGCTGCAGAATGAACTCTTGATTATTGTGAACCCAAGATTTGAGCATGTAATTTGGTTTGACAAAACTAATGTTGAGAGAGTGCTGCATTGTTGGAAGTGCTGTCTTTTGAATTATAGTTTTTTTCTCAAATCAAGTAAGGGATTCCACCACACTATTTAAGGAATAGTAAGGGGAGATTTTATTGTTATCCTGGTTCATGTTTTATTCAAGCAGAAACAACTGGTAGATTGGTCATCTGTTGCTCTACCTAGGAATTACTGTGTAGAAGTTAGCTGCTGCAATTTCTATATTGCAACATAAACTACACTTCAAAATTACTTCAGGAGTACAAAGTCATTTCAACTAGTTTCCAGGCACAGAACATAGATCATTACAGCACAGCACAGGCCCTTCGGCCCATGATGTTGCGCCAACTTATCTAAACCTACTCAATAATCGAAACCTTCCCAACATCACACCCAGAATTCTCTATTTTTATTGCATCCATGTGCCTGACCAAGAACTTATAAATGTCTGTTTTGTACCAGCCTCCACCATCACCTTTGGCAATACATTCCAGGGTTTCCTCCCCTCACCTTGTACAGATGTTCTCTTGTATTAGGTACTGTTGCCCAGGGAAAAAGGGGCTTCTATCCATTCTATCTATGCCTCTCGTAATTTTGTAGACCTCTAGTAAGTCACCTCTTATCTTCATTCCAAAGAGAAAAGCCATAAGTCTGTTAACTTTGTGTGGAGGATGAATGCGTGGCTAAAGAGTTGGTGCAGGGGGCAGGGGGATAAGATTTTTGGATCATTGGGATCTCTTCTGGGGAAGGTCGGACCTGTACAAAAGGGACGGACTCCACTTGAAGTGGAGGGGGACCAATATCCTGGCAAGCAGATTTGCTAGAGCTGTGGGGGAGGGTTTAAACTAGTTTGGCAGGGGGGTGGGGAGCAGAGTTTGCGAGCAGTGTCTAGGGTGCATGACCACCTAGTTAAGAATGATAAAGATAACAACGGAAGGACGGAGGTTAAGATAAAAGGTAGAAAAGGGAATATATGTGAGGGTCATTCTCTGAAATGCATGTACTTTAATGCAAGAAGCATAGTGAACAAGGTAGATGAGCGTATCATGATGTTGTGGCAATTAGTGAGACCTGGTTACAGGAGGGACAGGGCTGGCAACTAAATGTTCCAGAATACAAATGTTTTAGATGTGATAGAACAGGGGGTTAAAAAAAAGGGGGAGGAGTTGCTCTGCTTGTGAAGGAGGACATTACTGCCGTGAGGTGGCAGGATGGTTTGGAGGGATCGTCCAGTGAGGCTGTTTGGGTGGAATTGAGGGATGGAGGAGGCATGAGGGCACTAATAGGAGTGTATTATAGACCACCAAATGGTCCAAGAAAATTGGAAGAACAAATTTGTAAGGAGATAACATATATGTGTAATAAACATAAGGTAGTGATCATGGGAGATTTTAACTTCCCTCACATTGACTGGAATACCCATACAGTAAGAGGACTGGATGGGCTAGAGTTTGTCAAATGTGTACAAGATAGTTTTCTTAATCAATACGTAGAGGAACCGACTCGGGACGGTGTAATACTGGATCTCCTGTTAGGGAACGAGATAGGTCAGGTGTCTGAGGTTAATGTTGGAGAACAAATTGGGTCTAGTGATCACAACTCTATTAGTTTTAGGGAAGAGCAAAGAAGGGCCTAAAGTTGAGGTTCTGGATTGGAGAAAAGCAAATTTCGAAGGAATGAGAATGGATTTGGGGAGTATTGAGTGCGACATGATTTTTTTCAGGAAAGGATGTAAATAAGAAATGGAGAATATTCAAAGAAGAAATTTTGAGAGTACGGAGTAGATATGTCCCAGTGAGGATCAAAGGAAAGGCTGGAAGTCATAGGGAGCCTTGGTTTTCGAGGAATATTAGAAATTTGGTTAGGAGAGAGAGGGAGGTGTACAAGAGGTATAAACAGCAGGGTGCTGAGAAATTGAAAGAGGACTACAAGGAATGTAGAAAAAAATCTTCAGAAAGAAATTAGAAAGGACAAAAAGAGGCATGAAGAGGCTTTGGCAGGCAGAGTAAGAATAAATCCAAAGGGTTTCTATAGGTACATTAAAAGTGAAAGATTAGTGAGGGATAGAATTGGACCGCTTGTAGATAGGGAGGGTAGGCGATGTGAGAAGTCAGAGGAGATGGGGGAAATTTTAAATGATTTCTTTTCCTCGGTATTCACTAGGGAAAAAAATATTGTACCAGTTGAAGTAAAGAAAAATAGTGGGGAGGTCCTGAATCATTTAAGGATAACCGAGGAGGTAGTGATGGCAGTGTTAAAAAAGATAAAGGTGGACAAATCTCCGGGTCCGGACAAAGTATTCCCAAGGACACTCAGGGAGGCTAGTGTACAGATAGTGGGGCCATTAACAGAGATATTTAGGATGTCGCTGGTCACGGGGGTAGTGCCAGAGGATTGGAGGGTGGCTCATGTTGTTCTGCTGTTTAAGAAAGGGACCAAATGTAAGCCTGGAAATTATAGACCTGTGAGTCTGACGTCTGTGATGGGTAAGTTGATGGAAAGTGTTCTAAGGGATGGCAATTACAAATATTTGGAAGAACAGGGATTGATAGGTAGTAGTCAGCATGGTTTTGTCAGGGGTAGATCATGGTTAACAAACCTTGTAGAGTTTTTCGAGGGGGTTACGAAAAAGATTGAAGGTAAGGCTGTGGATGTTGTCTATTTAGGCTTTAGTAAAGCTTTTGACAAAGTTCCCCACAGGAGGTTAGGTAAAAAAGTGGAGGCATTAGGTATAAATAAGGAAGTAGTGAAATGGATTCAGCAATGGTTGGATGGGAGGTGTCAGAGAGTAGTGGTAGAAAATTGTTTGTCAAATTGAATAATGTAGATTTCTAAAAATGCATTGATTCCAAGAAGTAGAGAAGGATGTATTGGGGTATCAGGAGTCTGACTGTGTTGAATTCTAAGGAGCAATAGAGCATAAGATAGTATTATAATTTTTATTTTTCAGTTCATCGAGGAGAAAATTCATGTTGAAACAGACAATATATTCAACCTAAAGCCTTATCAATAAGATTCCGATTTGATCCAGGTGTAGATAAAAAGTCTTAACAGTGCATTAAAGTGGTACTTTAGAACCAAAATAAAGCAACAGGATTAACATGAGCAACACTGTCAGCGAGTCTTCAGATACTATCTTTGATTTTGGGCAGCAGCCTGTGCAGGAATCAGTTTTTGAAAATCCCACTTGTTTAAAATCTTCCAGCAGCTTATGAGGCATTCTGTAAAGAAAGAAAAAGTGTCAACATTTGTATTATCTGAAAGTGCATTCAAGTGGCATGAATAGATTTAATTTCTTAATGGGTCAGCTTTTTGCAGTGAGTCATGAAGAGGAAAAAAGGCCCATCACATACAGTTCATCAACACTGTGGAATGAAGCAACCAGACCATCACTGCAAAAAGGATTGCTAGTGAGCGAAGAGACTAATTGGTGGATGAGTATGCCCCTGGAGCAATGATTTTAAGGTCATAGCAGGCTCAGTGAATAGTGCTGACTTCCACTGTGTCTCTCTGATAGCTGATCTTACCAGTGAGCAGGTTAAGGCATTCAAGCCTGAACACTCTTCCATGTGCCTTGAATGGTATGTCAGTAGGCAGTGTTCCTGACATCTTTTATGTTTGTCCAGTCATCTCTGAATCTTTGGCTGGGACTCAGAGTGACTGAAGAAAGAAGAACAGAAGTAATTATTTTCAGTCATTGAGTTTTGAAGATCGTAGTATTAATTATACCCTTGTTACAAACACTGCCAATTCAATCGAAAAAAGTAGGAATGTTTGAAAACCCACTTGAAACATGACACCTCAAAGCTCAATTACAGGAAAAATGTGTGAAATTTATTTTTGAGTGTAGCTGTATCAAAGCTGTGATAGTATTTTCAATAGAGAATTAATCATGAATGCTTATGGTGTGCAGTCTTGTTGGTCTATTTTTTATATAATCGGAAAAATTGCTGCTGAGTTTGCAAATATTCTTTGCTGCTCAAAGGAAGCCATAAATATGAGACAACCTTAAATCAGCTGGCTATTTCCTTGCCGATTATTTAGATTTAGAAGTGTTAAATGATTAATCCTTTAAATGTTGAATGTTAAAATAGAAAAAACTACCTCAGCTCTCATTCTTTTGTTTTTGGCCTGTCAACTAATGGAATAATTTAAAAATGTGCTAAATTATAAGTATTTGAAAGACCTTGCAGATGATCTTTTGTGGTTTAATGGCTTCAAGTTCTAATATCAGAAAAAGTATTTAACTGCACCTTCCATTTTCATGCTTCATAACATTTATTGAAAGAGGTGTAATATTCATGGCTCAGACTCTGACATTTCCGGGCAGGATTACAGGCAGCTTTCTGTTGAAACAAGCTTCAGACTTATTTATAGTAAAGCTTTCCAACTGTGCTTTTCATTGTGTAAGAACAGACTTATTTATTCATCGTTTAAAGAATTGTGCGACTGAGCAGGAGAATGGAGATTTAAAAAAAATCTTTTGAAGTAACACCCCTAGAAAACTTGTCTGAAGTTGTTGTATGTTTATTCATGGCATGGTTAACGTAGTGGTTAGCACCATGCTATTACAGCCAGTGACTCTGGTACGAATGTGGCACTGTCCGTTTAAAAAAAAGGTTGTATATTCTCCCTGTGACTATGTGGGTTTCCTCCCATTCTTCAAAAACATATGGAGATTGTACGTTAATTGGTGCATTTGGGCTGCACAGGCTTGTGGGTCAGAAGGACCTTGGTGTCTGTCTGAATTTAAAAAAAAATGAAACTAGTGACCAATCAAAAGAAAATAAACTTTCATTTTGTATTGACAGTAGTAATAGTCAATAACTTATTTTCCCAATGGATTATAGAAGTTAGATGAAATGTAACAGGTCTGCAGTGAAACCCTGCATTTAAAAATTGGCCTGAGGACTGGTAGGAATATGGATGGATACCTTAACTGTACAATGCTCATTGCCTGATTGAGTATGCTCTGGATTTGCCTTTGTCGTGCTGTGACAGCCTATTATACAATATAATGAACTGCTTTTGAAATAGAAGAAATTCAACTTGACATGATAAAAATGAAATTCACCTTGTGGCATATATTTTTTATTTTATGGATACAGTAGACTTCATCTGTTAACTGAGAAATCCAAGTTCATGAACCTTTGAAAAACAAAATGTGCAGAAATTAATGGATTGTTTTATTAAATGTGATGTGTACATCACTGATATTCCCAATGAATTTAAGAAAAGGGAGGGGTGAAAGTGCCCCAAGTTAGGAGGTGATTTGTCTTCTTACATTTGAAACTTCACTTGGTGTGTGTACTGGACCTGCCCTATTAATAACTTTGGCAGACAAGCTCCATACAGATGAGTTGATTTAATAATGAATATAATGGATTAAGCTGGCAGCCAGAGTTTGGGAATTGTACATCTGGAAATGCAATGAGTGCACATCAATAATTATCAAGTGTTACTCCATGTTAATGTTAGACTGATGGATCATTTTTTGTTTTTCGCCTGGAGGACCATTAAACACTGATGTCCAGATCGAACTGATATGAGCAGACAGACCCAAACCAACTGACTGTTTACTGCAATGCTCAAACTAAGCATGCAAACAAACCAGCAACATACTAAATAACAGCAGATCCCTTCTGCTTTTAACCAGATAAGTGGAATCAGGATAAATATTTTTAGTTTAAATCTTAACAGTTTGCATAAAGTAGCAAAACCATTATCAGGTTAGAAAATGGGACAAAAGCATTTCTAAATGCATTAATTGATTGTGGCAGATTGTATTTGTTGTAAGATTAATTATTTATACCAAAGCATCCAGAAACCATCAGCAGAGCTTGATGTCCTAGCAAACAAATTCTTGTGTTCGGCATATTTATGAGTTCTCCTTGTTGATCATTTGACCGTTTAATTCATTAACAACACCATAATTCTTGTAAAATGTTTGAACCTAAAATGTGTGGAAAATATTTTGAACTTGTAATAGCCACAGTTCTGGGAACAACTTCCTTCATTTGTTCGACATAGTTCAAATGGGCTATGTTTCAAAGTTTTGATTCTGCACCAAAATCTTCTGAGGAGTCCTTAGCAATCTTGCAGGGCTTCAGAGTTTGATTAAGTTATTTAATTGAAGTTCCATTAATATACTTTAAAAAAAAAGAAAGTGGGCTATAAGCTAACATCTGTTGTACATTTTTTTTTATTTTGCTCCCTACTATTTTCTTTCATTTCCTGTGAACTAAAGATTTGCTTCCAGCTCTACTCTAAATCAAGGCCCAGAGGATATGTGACCCTCCCTCTGAATTGGGTCTCATCAGTTTTCACTGCTGACTTCTAATCCCCACTCTTCCTTATTCTTTTAGTGTTCCATCTGCACAATATCCATGCATGTCCTGCCCTGTTCAATTTTATAACCATTTTATATCGGCCCTTCGAGTCCATGCTGGTTCACTTGAACAACTCCACTAGCTCCCGCCCCCCACTCTATGCACTGTGATCAAGTTTTGTTTGTGTTCATTTCCTCACAGTCCCAAAACTTCTCATAAATACAAGGCACGAGGTTAAGCATCTCATAATCTGTAATCAACAATAAAATGAGGAAAATGTTTTCTGCAATAATTTTAATTGGACTTAAATATGATATGGACATGATGTCTTGCAGTATCTGAAAGGGAACTGTTTATCATTATAAATGACACCCATCACGTTGGCCACAACCTCTTCTCGCTACTACCTTCAGGAAGAAGCTACGAAAGTCTGAAGTCCAGCACTTCCCAGTTTTAAGAACAGTTTCCCCCTCAACCACCCCCCCCCCCCACCCCACCCATGGCTACCAGGGTTCTGAACCTCCCCTTAGTATCCTAATCTTAAACTCCACTAACACCACAAAAAGTCTTGGTTTGCACAATTGAAACATTTTTTTGCACTTCTGTAATTGTGAATATTTATTATATATTTAATGTCCCTTTTTGCACAGTAATTGAATGTTGTTTTACTATTATTTTTTGTCCAAAGTTTCCGTACCAGCCTGTGTCTCAATAAACTCATCATATAATTTATCTAACATTTCATTCAAACTATTGAATGTAGGCATTATTTTACAAATTACTCTTCATACAATATGTTAAAAGCAACAAAAAAAAAATCCCTACTGATTTGAGGGGTTTAGTTAGAATGGAAATGCTTAAACTGCAGAGTATTTGAAAAAAAAAATCAGGATCAGTTTTTTGCAATACATAAAAGTACTGGAGAAATTCAGCAGGTCACACAGCATCTATAGGAAGCAAGGGGAGATAACAATATTTTTTGGCCTAAGCTCTTTATCAATATACAGTTTCTATCATCTAATCTCATCTAGGGTTGTTGAGCAGTAAAACTTGCCCCATTTACCTTGGGATTGAGAATGAAAGATTCAGTCAGATTTCAGAAGCAAAATGCTGATTCTAAATTAAAACTGGGAAGTGCTGGGAACACTTAGTTGGTCTAGACTAGAGAATCTTTTGAGAGATAAATAGGTTTAAAACTTTTTATCAGAACTCTTCTTCACTGAGGTTAAAAATTAAGCAAGCTGTTTGTTTCATTGTATTTTTACATGGGAAAAAAAAATCAGTTTTAATAGATGTAACATTTATTTTTGGTAAATGAGTAATGCAGAAAGTTTGTATTTATTGCTCAGAATAGGAACTGGAAGTGTCTTTGTAACCTTCATCGTCTTAGGCAGCCTTTGAAGTTGAGAAAAGTATGCTTCCACTATCAGAATCAGCGTTTATTGTCAGAAACATATCCTGAAATTTGTTGTTTTGCAGTAGCATCACAGTTGCAAATATTTTATATAAACCAACTTACAAAATAAAGAAAAATAAAGGAAAAGAAAAGTCAAAGAAAGCCGATGTCTGTGGTTCATTGTTCATTCAGGAATCTAATAGCATAGGGGAAAGAATCTGTCCTTGTACTGCTAAGTGCTTGACTTTAGGCTCCTGTTCTTTTTTTCCTGATGGTAGCAGAGTGAAGAGGGTATTGGGTTCCTTGAGGATAGAGGCTGCTTTCTTAAGACACCGCCTCTTGTAGATGACCTTGATGGAGTGAAGACTGGTGCCAGTGAAGTCGCAGGCAGAGTTAACAACCCTGTGGAGTTTTTTTATTGGCACCTCCATACCAGATAGTGATGCAACCAACCAGAATACTGACAACTGCATTCTACAGCTCTGTAGAATGCTGTAGAAGCTTTTGAGATTCTTCAGTGATATACCAAATCTCCTCAAACTTCTCACAAAGTATAAGTGCTGGTGAGCCTTGTTTGTTATTGTATGGACAGGGAGGCTCCAGGACAGATCTTTGGAGATGTTGACACCCAGGAATTTAAAGAGTACTGGTTCTCTCCTGATTTCCTCCTGAAGTCCATAATCATCTCCTTGGTTTTGATAATTGGAGTGCAAGATTGTTGTTGTGACTCCACTCAACTAGATGATCTTTCTCCCTCCTATATGTTTCCTCATTGATGTCTGTGATTCTGCTGACAACTATTATGTCATTGGGAAATTTGCAGATAGTATTTGAATAGTGCTTAGCCATACCGTCATGGGTGTAGAGTGAGTAGAGCACTGGGCAAAGCATGCATCTTTGAAGCGCGTCTGTGTTGATTGTCATCGAAGGGGGAGACATTGTTTCCAGAAGGGGGTGCGGAGACCCAGGATTTGGAGCTTGTTGACTAGCACTAAGGCAATAGTAGTCGATGAAGAGCAGCCATAATCCACTATAATCCTGGAGTAATTAATTGTGTCCAATGACATTTGTCAGAGTGAGAAAGCATTGATATTATATTTGACACGGTTTCTGCTGATTGCATGTGGCCAATTAGGGAGACTTGAAGAGTTCAGTGGTGTTCCAAAAACTTCTCTGCCAGGAGAAGTCAATTTGGAGGAGAATTCCCCCCCCCCCCCCCCCCCAAGGTATTTCCTTGATTGTCCACCTGGAGATGCAAGTGACTGCAGGTGCTGGCATGTGGAGCAAAAACCAAATGGCTGGAGGAATTCAGTAGGACATTCTGCTCCATGGAGGCAAAGGAATGGTCCATCTTTTGGGTTGAGATCCTGCAGGACTAAAAATTTGGAGGGAAGATATCCAATATAAAGGGGTGAGAGGAAGGGGTGAGGTTGGGTTAATGGGCAGATGGAGCTAGGTGAGGGAGGGAGAATTTTGAGATTGGCTTGCATGCGATGGGTGGAAACAAACAAGTGGAAAAGATGGATTCAAGCAGGAGAAGAGGGGGAGAAGATAGAAATGGAGGCTGGAAGGTGGTGTGGATCTAGATAAGGGAGGGGTGATGTGCAGATGTAACTAGATGAGGAAGGGACATAGGAAACATAGACTAAGGGAGAGGTAACCCAGATGGGTAGATGTGAGTAATGAGCAGATGGAACCAGGTTGGGGATTCATAGCAAATCTTAATAACGGATTGGGGAGGATGAAAAAGGTGAACAAAAGGAGAAATGAGCAGAGGTGAACCAGTGGGAGCGATAAAGGAGCATTGGGATGCATTTAACTGAAACGGGAAAATTTCACGTTCATTACACTGAGTTGTAATCTACCCAAGAGCAATATGGGGTGATGCTGTTAAGAGCAAAAAAACTCATCAGATGTTCTCTGGTTTGATTTGCCCATCATCTCTCTTTAATCTACTTCTGTTATTCACTAGCCTCTTCTCAAAATAACCTACCTGCTTTCATCTCCCCAATGCCCCCCCCTCCCCAAAACCTGGTTCCACATTTCATGTACCAGACTTTATCTGATCCCTCTCTCTCATCTCTTTATACTGGCCATCTTCCCTCAATACACTGCATGATCTTCACCTGAAACACTAACTATATCTTTGCTGTTTCATCTGCTGAGTTCCTTGAGCAAATTGTTTCTTTTTAATCCACCGAGAAATTACTTGCCACATTGGAGCTGGTTTCAAGCATGCTGAGAATGTGGCCCACCTACTGGATCTACTGTATTAAAGTGTAATCATTACTTTGATGTTGGTCCTTGGAGAATCCTCTGATATGGATTCACCTATCCTTTGGAGGATTTTGTGGAGGAAACCTTGGTGGTACTTGGCCTGTGCTTTTTGCTGTGTCTGAAACATGGAGGAGAATTAAGATTGCTGCTGCTTTTAATAGACCACAGAACCTGATTTGGCCGCCAAAAAATTGTGCTGGTGCATTGGAGACGGTGGAGCATTTTCTGAAAAGTGGCTGTAGAGATTTGGAAATTGAGGCCGTGCTCTCCAGGAATGAGCAAGAAAGTGCTGTGGTTGCTCATCTGTATTGGTGGTGATGTTATTGAATGGACATATGACAAGGGCCAATTTCTGCCTGCTGCTGTTCTCATTTTCTGAGAGAAGCCCTTTTTGTGTATGTGTGTGTGAAATGTTATGTGTATAATAGCTTTTATTTGGAACAGATGACATCTTTACTGGATGGTTGGTAATTAAGTAGATTGCCAGCAATTGCATCATCACCACCTGATCAATTTTTCTTTCATAGTTAAACACAGTGACATGAAGAAAGCTATTTAGTCTTGGTGAGAAGCTGACCAAAAAAAAACACTATTGATGCACTCAAGGTCAGAGTTAAAGTGAAAAACATAAATTTAAGTTATATTCTTGGGCAGTTGCAGGAATGACTTGCTTTCACTTCAATTCTGTTTTCTGAGATGGCTGATGAGGTCAAGGTGGACTCCACACACTCTGTGAGAGATTGGAAAATGGTAGATGGGTAGCGTGGCAGAGGTTGCTTCTTTTACACTGTTACTGCTGTCTGCCATGTGTACCCCTCTAAGCGACTACTATACTGATGCCTTTTCTCCATATGGGACAAAAATTCCCAGTGGGTGAGGATGTTGAGTAGATTACCAAAGGTTGTACCAGTGCTCACCTTATTTCTTCTCAGAGCATAGTGAATCACTGGAATTCTCTGTCCAGGAGGGTTGAGAAGGCTAAAACAGTCAACCTGACATCAGTAGTAGGGAAGATGCTGGAGTCAATTATAAAAGATAAAAAAAGGGTTACATTTGTATAGCAGTAACAGGATCAGTCTGAGTCAGCATGGATTTATAAAGGGGAAATCATGCTTGACTAATCAGGAATTTTTTGAGAATATAATTATGAAAATGGATAAGGGAGAGCCAGTGGATGTAGTGTACCTCGACTTTCCGAAAGCCTTTGATAAGGTCCCACAGTTTAGTGGGCAAAGTTAGAGCACATGATATTGGGGGTAGGGTACTGACGTGGATAGAAAATTGGTTGGCAGATAGGAAACAAAGATTAGGGATGAATGGGTGCCTTTCAGAATGGCAGGCAGTGACTTGTGGGGTATCGCAAGGCTCGGTGCTGGGACTACAGCTATTTACAATATACATTAATGATTTAGATGAAGGCATTAACAGTAACATTAGCAAATTTGCAAATGACACAAAGGTGGGTGGCGATGTGAAATGTATGGAGGATGTTATGAGAAGGCAGGGTGATGTGGATAGGTTGGGTGTGGGTGAGTGGACAGATGCAATGCAGTGCAGTTTAACGTGGATAAATATGAGATTATCCACTTTGGTGGCAAGAACAAGAAGGCAGATTATTATCTGAAGGGTGTCATTAGGAAACGAGATCTAGGTGTTCTTGTTCATCAATGACTGAAAGTAAGCATGCAGGTACAGCAGGCAGTGAGGAGAGCTAATGGCATGTTGGCCTTACAAAGTATAGGAGCAAAAGGGTACTTCTGCAGTTGCACAAGTTCCTGGTGAGACCACACCTGGAATATAGAATGTAGTTTTGGTCTCCTTGTTTGAGGAAAGACATTATTGCTGTTGAGGGAGTGCAACATAGGTACACAAGATTAATTCCCAGGAAGGCAGGTCTGTCATATGTTGAAAAATTGGAGCAACTAGGCTTGTATACATTGGAATTTAGAAGGATGAGAGGGGATCTGATTGAAACATATAAGATTATTAAGGGATTGGACACGCTAGAGGCAGGGAACATTTTCCAGATGTTGAGGGAGTTCTGAACCAGAGGCTACAGTTTAAGAGTAAGGGATAGGTCAATTAGAAAAGAGTTGAGAAAAAAGTTTTTTCATTCAGAGAGTTCTGGATCTGTGGAATGCTCTGCCTCAGAAGGCAGTGAAGGCCAATTCTCTGGATGCTTTCAAGAGATAGATAGAGCTCAAAGATAGCGGAGTCTAGGGATATGGGAAGAAGGCAGGAATGGGTATTTATTGTGAATGATCAGCCACAATCACAGTGAATGGCAGTGCTGGCTCGTAGGGCCAAATGGCCTACTCCAGCTACTGGAGACTAGCCTACTTCAGCTTGAAAGTTTTTACTGGTTTTGGACCTCTTTGCCTCTGGATCAAGACCTCTCATGGTCAAACCTCTATGGTGGATGGTGTGAATGACCCTACATTAAAAGAGATCACAGTCTCTGTCCATTCTTCAACATAAACTTTGGGACTTTGAACATTAGGATCCTTGCAGGATGGTTTCAAGCATTGCTTCAATTTAATAGCATAGGAACGTGGATTGTCTGAAATCAAAATGAGATGTTCAGATCAAAGAACAATTGAGTGAAACACGAAAGTTGTAAAAACACAGAAATGCTGTAGGAACTCAGCAGGTCTTGCAGAATCCATAGGAGGTAAAGAATTATAACTGATGTTTTAGCCTTGATCCCTTTTTCAAGATACGAGTTAAAAGCTGGCAGGTACCTAAATTAAAAGGTTGGGGAGAAGGAAAGAAAGAGCAAGTGGAGGAGCAATAATCAACAGACAAAAAATGATAATTGGACATGTGTAGGAGGAAAGGTGAGAATTGATCGGTGGAGGAGTAGCTCTATGAATGCAGTGCTAGAAAAAAAGAGACAGAAAAAGGGAAGCAAGACAGAGATAGATGAAAGGAGAAATAGGGATAGGTTGGGGGGGGGATCTAACAAAAACCAGAGAAGTCTGTGTTAATGCCATCCGATTGGAGGTTGCCTAGGTGGAATGAGAGGTGGTTTTTGTCCAATTTGCAGTTGCTCTCAGTCAAGTATTGCAGGAGTCTATGGACGGACATGAAGTCATGTGAATGGGGTGGGGAATCAAAATGTGTTGTCACTGGGAGATCCCCGCTATTGCATCAGACAGAGCCGAGATGTTTAACGAAGCGATCTCCCAGTCTGTGTTCCATCTCTCTGATGTAGAGGAGACCACAACGGGAGCACTGAATGAAAGAGATGACCCTGTAGATTCACAAGTGTTGGAAGGAATTTTTGTGGCCATTGGTGGAGTGGGCAGAAGTGTTGCATCCTACGCTCACAGGGTAGGCGCCTCGGGGCAAATTGGAAGTCAAGGATGAAATAGTCCCTGCGGAAGGTGGAGAAGAAGGAGAGAGAAAGATATGTCTGGTGGATCGCGTAGAAGGTGACAGAAATGGCAGAGGTTGATATTTTTGACATGGAGGCTAGTGGAGTGGTAGGTCAGGACAGGGGAATCTGATACTTGTTGCATGTGGTGGTGGAGGGGGCCAGGGCAAGTAATGGAGTATATGTGGGTGAGGACCAAGTTGATGGTAAAAGAGGGTTTTTTGAAGGAGGACCACGCATGATCTAGGTGGAAGACCTCATCCTGGGAATAGATGTGACGGAGACGGAGGAATTTTGAGAAAGAAATGGAATTCTTACAGGGGAAAGGGTGTGGAGGTGTTATCAAGGTCACTGTGGAAGTTGGGTTTTTAGAAAACATCTGTCGAGAGTTTGTCTCCTGAGATGGAGACAGAGTGATTGAGAAAGGGGAGAGTGTTGTTATTAAATGGATCAAGTGAATTTGTGGTTGGAGTGGAAGTTGGCAGCAAAGTGCTTAACATTGACGAGCTCATCAAGGGTGTATGAGATGGCACTAAAGTAGTCATTAATGAAGGTGGAAGAGTTGAGGTACCTTGCTGGTGTAGGCTTGTGGCATGGATTACACCACTTAGCCAACAGAAGAACTGGGACCCAAGCAAGTACTCATGGCTAAACCTTTGATTTGGAGAAAGTGGGAAGGAGTATAAGTTAAATTGGGTCAGATGAGGCATGGGGTGGGTCAAGAATGAATTTATTTCTCATCTTGCGAAATGCAAGAAACTTTAATGATTCTGCAGCTCTGTGAAATGTGGAACCAGTACATTACTGCATCTGCCCTGCTCTTGGAACCAATGGATAAAACTAAGAAGGACTTCTATTTTGTATGAAAATACTCTGCACTCATCTCAGAGGAAGGTAAACTGATGTTCTCAGACAACTTTAAAGCCAGGATTGAAAAGAATGTAAACCTCTGGAAAAGATTTGATAAGGAGGGAATGGAAAACCTTAATTCCTCCTCTTGACAAAGTACTTGGAATATGGTCTTATTGCCAGCATACAAGACTTAATGGTGAAATCCTGATTAAGTTGTGAAGCCAGTTATTGTAGATTACATATTGTGCAAGCAAGAAAACACAAGGTGGATGCATCACTCTATCACAATGAATATCAATGCCGATTGGACTAACAGCAACCAAATCCAGACTGTTATCTCCATTTGCCTGAATCCTTTAGCCGAAACAACAGCGGCAACAAAACATTGAAAATCAAAGTGCGTCAGATGTTGGAAATGTCAAATAAAAACAAAACTCTGGTAGGACCTAACAGATTGGGCAGCATCTGTAAATGATGGTTCTCTCACTACAGAAATATTGCTGCAAATATTGGAAGTCATAAGGATGCTGCAAAAGAGAATTTTTCAAACAGTACATTGAGACAGCCCATTGAATCTTGATCACCAGGAGCCACTGAGTGTGTAAGGTGCCTGAGTTTTCCCAAAAGTCACTGTACTTAGCACCTGTGAAGAAACTGTGATATCTTGATCAGGACATGACAAGACTGGTTGAATGAGAATGACCAGGAGATCTTGGGGTTTATTTACTACTAACACAAAGCATTTTTGGATTGGAAGCTCCACCGTAAAAAGCAGAGGCACCTGAAGGCTGAGATCTTTCCGCAAACCTACTACCTGAAGAAGAGGTGTTGGGTGGAAAGAATGCTGGGAATGTAGCAACTTGCTGCTATGGCCCAAACACTCCAAAGGTCATTCCACGGAGATCCAGAGAAGTTTGTCAAGGGTAGAGTGGCAAAGTAAATACATGGATAGAGAATGAATTATAGTCACCAAGAATCAGAAACATGTGCATGGAGAGAAGATAAAGTAGACATCATGGATACAAAAAGGGAATAATCATTTTTTTTTTAAAAACATGTTTTTTGCGATACGGTGTAATAAATTACTTCAGGAGAAGGCAATAGTTGACTGCTAAGCTAGAGATGAGAAAAAGATCAAGGTCTCTGCAAATGACAGGAATAAAGAAGCAGTGAATTGCACTCATTCAGAAAAAAAATTCCACAGATGCATTGGGCCATGAGAATATCACAAACTAGCTCTGAACTAACATAGCAACAATCTGAGCAAATGCAATCTCGATTAGAAGCAAGATCACCTTTTACAAAATGTTGTGGCAGCATGCCACTAGGCAAGCGAACCGACCCCGCTTGTAATCCACATGGTGGGGCAGCCGGCCAAAATGGCGCCGTCGGGGGTTTCCCCTTCTTCTCAGCACTGGGCTCAGAAGCCCACGCTGGGGGACCACATGATGCCCGAGTGACGTCGGCGCCCCCCAGCACAGTTCTCAGCCAGGTCCGGGCTGTGAGTATAAGTCCAGCCCGGCAGCCAACAATAAACCAGTTTTCTGCTCACTGAGTTCAACCCGTCTGGTTGTGTGTTCTTTCAGTAGCAGTGTAGCTGCTGCTACAATTGATGTCCCCGACTGGTTTAAACATCTTTGAACCCAACATGAGCGAACCTGGGATCAGTGCTATAGCCGTCAAGCTGCCTGACTTTTGGGTTCAGGAGCCGGAGACCTGGTTCGGCCACGCGGAGGCTCAGTTTCACCTCTGCCAGATTTTGTCTGACACGACCAAATTCTACCATGTGGTCGCCGCCCTGGACCAGGCCACCGCCAAACGTGTGCTGCACCTCATTCAGCACCCGCCCAGCGTGACGCTCGGATGCTGCATCTCGATGCCTTGAGGGACAGGTCCTCCATGGAGCTGATGAACAAGATGCTCGTGTTCATGGGGGCCCTTGCAGGGGCCCCCAAGAGCATAACCAGGGGCATGGCATCTGCTCCGGACCTCTGCTTCTACCACCAGTGCTGGGGAGCCAAGGCTCGCAAGTGTCGCCAGTCCTGCTCATTCCAGGGAAACGAGCAGGCCGGCCGCTGTTAATGGCCACGACGGCTGATCAAGGACACAGCCTTCTGTACCTGTGGGACTCAGTCAGTGGCTGGCGCTTCCTCGTCGACACTGGAGCGAAGATCAGCGTCATCCTGGCCACGGCCATCGAGTCCAGGAATCGACCTCGAGGACCTCCCCTCCATGCGGCCAACGCAACAGAGATCCGGACGTATGGGAACAAAACAGTCCACCCAGATCGGCCGGAGAAAGTTCTCGTGGAGGTTCACTGCCTCATCCCTTCCAACTGCCATCCTGGGTCCTGACTTCCTCCTCACCCACGGCCTCCTGGTGGACATTTGAGGTAGGCGCCTGGTAGACGCCCGGAATTTCCAGGTCATTCGCCTTGACACCTCCCACAATGAGCAGCCGCAGATGGCCACGATTAGCACGCCCAGAGACGAGTTCCAGCGAATCCTGGACGAGTTCCTGGCCTTCCTCAGGCCACAGTTCTCCACTGCCTCACTGCGCCATGGGGTGTTCCACCACATTCCCACCCATGGTCCACCAGTTCACGCCAAGGCATGCCAGCTCCCGTCTGACAAGCTGCAGGTGGCGAAGGAAGAGTTATCGCATATACTGGAGCTGGGGATCATTCGGTGCTCCGACAGCCCATGGGCCTCGCTGCTCCACCTGGTCCTGAAAGCCTCCGGTGGCTGGCGCCCCTGTGGAGACAATCGACGGCTCAACGAGGTGACAGTTCCCCATCCCTCACATCCAGGACTTTATGGCCAACCTGCATGATGCAAGGGTTTTCTCCAAGGTTGACCCGGTGCGTGGGTATCACCAAATCCCGGTGCACTCTGAGGACATACCAAAGGCGGCCATCATCACCCCCTTCGGCTTGTTCGAATTCCTTCGCATGCCATTCGGGCTAAAGAACGCTGCTCAGATCTTCCAGCGCCTCATGGACTCAGTAGGCAGGGTCCTGGATTTCGTCTTCATTTACTTGGACAACATCCTCATTGCCAGCAGGGATCGGGCGCAACACAAGGCCCACCTGCGCGCCCTCTTCTCCCGGCTGGCTGACTTCGGCCTCACCATCAACCCAGCCAAGTGCCAGTTCGGGAAAGAGTCCATGCAGTTCCTGGGCAATACCATCACAGCCGAAGGAGCCACGCCTGCCGCTACGAAGGTCGCCGCTAATAAGGAGTTCCCACATCCGGACAACCTCAAGGGGTATGGTCAACTTCTACAACCGATTCATCCCAGGAGCCGCTATTTGCCCTCATCACAGCCAAGCAAAAAATGCTCTCCTGGACCCCAGACACCTGCAGTGCATTCGAGGTCACCAAGTACGCCCTCATGGAGGCTACCATGCTCGCACACCCGACCTGCACACCGACCTCCATATGGCGCTCTCCATCGATGCCTCTGACACAGCAGTGCCATTCTGGAGCAGCAGATGAATGGACAATGGAAGCCACTGGCATTCTTCAGCTGGCTTCTTCACCTACCAGAGTGCAACTATAGCACCTTCGACCGTGAGTTACTGGGCATGTACCTGGCGGAGCGGCATTTCCGCTATTTCTTGGAGGGGAGGACTTTTATCATCTTCACTGACCATAAACCCCTCACTCAGGCGCTCGCGATGGCAAAGGTCGGCCTGCCAGCAGCATCACCTCTCCTTCGTGTCGGAGTTTACCACCAACATTCGGCACAAGGCGGGGAAGGACAACGTGGTCGCCGATGCACTCTCACGACTGGCCTCGACTTCGACCAGCTTGCCCGGGACCAGGTTCTGAAATCTCCTGACTCCTAGCGGCGAAGGCACCGTCCTGTGTGATGTCTCCATGGGCACTGTGTGGCCAGTGGTTCCCCAGCAGTGGCGCAGGCATGTCTTCCATCACATCCACGACCTTTCGCACCCGTCCATCAGGTCCATGGTCCATATGGTGGCAGAGTGGTTCGTCTGGCATGGGCTACGGAAGCAGATCGCGGGCTGGGCCAGAATGTGGACCCATTGCCAGATGTCCAAGGTGCACAGGCACACCAGGGCACCCGTGCAAGAGTTCGAGCACGACCGGGAATGGTTCAACCACATTCACGTGGACATAGTCAGGCCCTTACCAGTTTCCTGGGGCATCCATTACCTATTCACGGTGGTAGACCGCACCACTTGTTGGCCCGAGGTGATCCTGATGCCGGATGCCTCCACGGACTCCTGTACCAGAGCATTGTTGCATGGTTGGGTCACCCGGTTTGGCGTTCCGAATCACCTCACCAGCGATCAAGGTGCCCAGTTCACCTCTGCGCTCTGGGCACAGCTCGCCAATGGCCTATCACCCGCAGGTCAATGAGCTGGTCGAGCGTCTGTCGGCACTTATGACCCGACTCACCAGTCCTGACTGGGTGGACAATCTGCCTTGGGTGCTGCTGGGCATCCGCTCCACGCCCAAGGAGGATCTGCAGGCGTCATCAGCTGAGCTGGTGTACGGCGCACCGCTGGCACTGCCCGGTGAGTTCATCAGAGCCTCACATCCCCCAGTGGTTGCTGCATGAACTGCTTCCCCACCTCCGGGCCCACTTGGATGGCAGGCGGGAGCTGTTTTCTGTGGACAGGCTGAAGTCAGCTCATCTCGACCCCATCGAACCAGTGATTGTGGCCCAGCCCAAGATGCGAGGCCTCCCAGCTAAAAAGGACATTGGCGCTGGTTCTGGGGGGGTGGGGGGCTGTGTGGTGGCATGCCACTAGGCAAGCGAACTGGCCCCGCTTGTAATCCACGCGGCAGGGAAGCCGGCCAAAATGGCGCCGTCAGGGGTTTCCCCTTCTTCTCAACACCAGGCTCAGAAGCCCGCACTGGGGGACCATGTGATGCCCGAGTGATGTCAGCGACCCCAGCGCGATTCTCAGCCAGGTCTGGGCTGGGAGTATAACTCCAGCCCGGCAGCCAGCAATAAACCAATTTTCTGCTCACTGAGCTCAACCCATCTGGTTGTGTGTTCTTTCAGTAGCAGTGTAGCTGCCGCTACAATGTCATCTTTATCTGTATTCTCAAAATATTCACTTCAGCATTCTCACCCATTTGTGGTGGAACCATTGCATAGCTATTAGCACTGTCAGTATGAATGTACTGAATGGGCTGGCCTGCCCCTGTACCTGTGACTCCTCCCCTCCGAATCCCCGTACAGGCTGTTATGCCAAACCCCTCCCTCAGTACCTGCCTTGGAACCAGGCCAGCCAAATGTGAGATGTGCTGATGTTTTATGGTGATTAAAGCCTATTAATCACAACTCTCGGTCTAATGTGGCTAATCGGCAGTGCAACACCTTTCTCATCACAGTGTTATGTTTAATCTCTCTTTAATCTCCAAGGCCGGTGCATACACTCACCTCTGCTTCATCTTTGAATGTTACTTCCCCAAAGTCCTATCTCAGTTTCATTTTGCTGATCAAGCTTTATTTCATTTTAGATTATAGTTATTGTCCAAATTCGAACTTGTCATCTTGGATGACAAACATCAAAGAATAAAGCAAAGCAACGATATTAATCGCAACAATGGTAACCTGTGTTTCTAGCATTTTAATGGAACAAGTAGATCAGAATCCCTCACAGGGGCTTTCTGTCATTCCAAGAACTGCTTGGTAATTAGTGGGTGCTTGGAAATCAGTCAAAATGGTCAGCCAAGGATGTATAAGCAGGTAATTTTTTTTAACCATGGCCTTTTGACAGATGTAAACATGGACAGCACTTCGACAGTTGCTGTTTACTTGTTCTTATCTGATTCCATTTTTGATCATTATTTTAAAAAAACCCAGCATAATGCGGACAATAGTTGCCCCCAGAAGATTCTAGAATTCCACCATGGTTATGTTATCCTTTATATGCTTGTATTTTGAAACATTGTTTGAAGATCTAATGCCTGTCATGTGTCTGATTCCATAACCACCCAAGTGTGGTCAGTTTGCCCATTTAATTTATCTAACATCAAACTGTCGATAACCCCAGGCATTGTGTGTTTAAATTCTGTGGAATTCACACCAACTCTGGTTCCTGCCAAAAATAGTGAATCTCTTTCACAATTCCCACCACCAATCAATCTCCAGCTTCTGGTTTAATCAGATGGGACCCATGGGGCTCATCACTGTTGTTTGTCCAGCCAGCATCCAGTACAATTTGTTCTCTCAAAGTCTTTGATTGCCCCTTATGTACTTCATATAGTTCAAATCTATACTTTTTTTCAAGAGGATTTTAAAATTTGTTTTACACTCGTTTAATTTGTCAGGTCTGACAAAGTTACGTATGTGTCTCTTAAGCATTGGCACAATTTCATGCAGAGTTAAATTTATTTATAATGTGTGCACTGAGAAACGAGAAAAGATTTCTTTTGCCTGCCATTTAAAAGGACTCCATTGCAATCTAGCAAAAAAAAGATTGAAAAGTCCTTCAGAAGCAGCCAATGGAGGTGGATCACGCTGTCTCCTCTGATATAACTTCCTCCATCAGCACTAGAGTTCTAGCTTGTTGTCGAGGTTGGAGTGGGGATGGGTGGATGCTGAGCTCGAGCCCTCATATCCATTTGCCTGCTCTCCATTACACCTTCTCCACTCCTGATGCTGATTCTCTGAAGTTCTCAAATGCAGTTTCTGTGCTGCAGAGATAAATTTCAGCCTCTGACTGGATTACACACTGTTCAACAAAGATTTTGCTTCCTGAAACCTTTTGGGTGTATTTTATAGTTTTTGGGCTGCAGATCATGAAAATCACCTTTATAATTTTCCTTATCACCTTTATAATTATATATATGTCAATGAGCTGGATGATAATGTGGAAAATTGGCCAGCAAGTTTGCAGATAACACCAAGATTGAAGGTGTTGTAGACAGTGAAGAAGGTTTTCAAAAGTTTCAGAGGGATCTGGACCAGCTGGAAAAATGGGCTGAAAAATGGAAGATTGAATTTAATGCAGACAAGTGTGAGATGTTGCATTTTGGAAGGACAAATGAAGAAAGGACATACACGGTAGATGGTCAGGCACTGAGGAGTCTGGTAGAACAGAAGGATCTGGGAATACAGATGCATAATTCCCTGAAAGAGATGTCACAGGTGGATAGGGTTGGAAAGAGAGCTTTTGGCATGTTGGCCTTCAGAAATCAAAGTATTGAGTATGGGAGTTGGGATGTTATGGTAAAGTTGTATAAGAGATCGGAGAGGCCAAATTTGGAGTATTGTGTATAGTTTGGGTCATCTAACTACAGGAAAGATATCAATAAGATAGAAAAAATGCAGGGAAGATTTTCTAGGATGTTGCCCAGACTTCAGGAACTGAGTTACAGGGAAAGGTTAAACAGGTGGTTAGGATTTTTTCCCTAGAGCATAGAAGAATGAGGGGAGATTTGATGGAGGTATTTAAAATTATGAGGGGGACAGACAGAGCAAATGAAGATAGACTTTTTCCACTTAGGGTAGGTGAGATACAAACCAGAGGACAAGGGTTAAGACTGAAAGGGGAAAAGATTTGGGGAACATGAAGGGGAACTTCTTGATACAGAGTGGTGGGAGTGTGGAACAGGCTGCCAGTTGAAGTGGTGAATGCTGGCTCAATTTTAACATTTGAGAAGAATTTAGACAGGTACATAGATGGGAGAGGTATGGAGTGTTATGGACTAGGCAAAGAAAATAGTTCGGCACAGACTAGAAAGGCCAAAGGGGCCTGTTTCTGTGCTGTAGTGTTCTATCACGTACCGTTTTTTTGATATAACTATTTTTGTGATTTCCTGTCATCATTTAAGTTTATTTCAAGGTACAAAATCATGAAGCGCAACATGTAAATGAAAATTCATTTTCTGCATTCACACTTGGATTTCTTTATGGTGAAAGGTTTTACCAGGACATTGCAACCATGGAAAAGCGGTGTAAGGGTAACTGGAATCCATCAATGCTGGTCAACTATTGTTGGACACTGACATGAAAGTCATCAGATGCAGAGTACAAATGAAAATCAGTGGCAAAACATTTTTAGGTCAGTTAATCATTATGTGATTAAACATGCTAAATTCAACAAAAGTTAAGATAATGGTTCTCCAACTTCCTACGTGAAACAGCAAATTTGAAATTATCTTTGTGTTCAGCTTGAAGTTGTCCATCATAATCCCCAATTTTGTTTCAGGAAGCAATATTTTGGAAAAAAAATATAGCCAAGTGTTAAAGGAGGAATAATATCTTGCTAACTTCCAGATTTGTTGCGAATGGGGACTGGGAAAGATGAGACTGTCAGTGCTTTGCTGACGTGAAACTTAGTGCAGCATGTTTTTCAAGACTATCTCAGTTAGTTTTATGAGTTTCCCATGCACTTGGGTTGAGTGAATATGGTGCAATTCAGTGGTCCAATTTCACTGCATAAATTAAGCGTGAAATTTAGTGCACTATTCATCACACAAGAAAGTCAGAAAATGGACTAAAGCCATGCAAAGACTCCCTTGTATCATGTCAGAGGTTGGAAGACTTGTGAGGACAATGTTTTGTTACTGATGAGACTGTTAAGCTCATCAGTGGCTCCAGGAAAGTTGTTGCAGGAGTAAAAAGGAATGTAATCAATGTCAATAGCAGTGCAATTACCTTGGACAGTGCAATGAAAGTGTCAATCGGCTACATTCTGGTCTAGTCCTTTAGTATACCCTCTTGTTTAATCCAGCACATACTTTGTAGTTCTCCAGAAGGGTACATTCATTCCTCTCTTCCCTGTATTTTCTTACATTTGCATCTGTAAACTACCACTTTCATTTAACCTGGTCTAAAACCTCTGGTATCTGACACCTATGGGGATTGGTAGATGCAAGATACGTGAATTGGCTGGCTGCTTGAGATTGCGATATGCTTGGTGAACTAACTGCTAGGGGGCACCAATTTTAAACTTTTGTACTTTCTACCTATTTATTTTCCACAATTTCTTTTGCTGGTTGCTTGAGCCTGCCATTTGCTTGAATTCTGGATAACGGGGATGTTATTGCTTAATGCTAATAACCTGTTTTACTTTACCTCTTGGAGAAAATAGATCAGAGAATGTTAGGAAGTTGAGGATAAACAGGAATAACCCTACAATTTATAGGAAGGAGATGCTGGAGATAACTGGCATGATGTGCATTGGGACTCTGTAGAAAAAGGAATTCCCACGCTTAATAGTGATAAAAATTTGTGTATACATTGTGTATACTGATCTTGTCTTGAAGACATCAGCAAGTTAAAAGTGATCATATTTATAGTAATAACCTGAAGTGTTTCAACTTTAATAGTTCTAACATGTCCTTTCCACCCAGAGCACCTACCAGGTGGTCTTCCCCATCCCACAGGATGAGTGTCATGTTCATCCAGATACACTGCAGATGGGAAATTTAGGAACAAAGAAATGACATTTCTGCTAACACTCAGCATGTCAGGCAGCATTAAAGAGAGAAACGTTAAGGTTTCAGATTTTGTAAATTTATATCACACGTAAGACAAATTGGCGAACAAGCATTTTAAACTTGAAAATCTCCTGTTATTGTAATAAAAGCAGAAATGCTGGAGGAACTCAACAGATCTCACATGCCCATGGGAAGTAAAGATATATAACTGATGTTTCAGGCAAGAAGAAGTACGTGTTAAATTGCAATAGAGGGTTGAGAGATCAAAGAGATAATCTGTCAGAGAGAAACTCTTGTGTTTTTTCAGATAGAATTTGCAGATTTTACCAGTCTGAAGAATGTCTTTGCATTCTCACACACGAACGACCAAAACTCAAAATCTCCGTTTCCTTACCCGAGTTTAGACAGCATACCGGAAGTGCAGTAATTAAAGAGGCAGGACTTGCAATGCACTTCATCAATATGTGCTATTCATTACATAGTTGTTAATGGAATGCCTGAAGTTAATTTTAGACTGCAGATGTTCTGGGAAATTTACTTGGGGTCCAGGAGGTAGAATGTCAGAACAGGAATGGCACCCTCATTCTTGTTCTGACCTTTTTTGCACAGCGTGCATTTTGGGAAAATGGCAATAATTTCCTGGAACGCAATGGCTGTGCAAAATAATTAAATAGATAAATAAATAAATATATATGGTTCTTGAGTTATGCTGTGGCTGAGAGCGAGTAATGAAGGTTTGTGATTGTGGTTGATCTGTCAAAAAGCAAGGTGAATGATAGGAGATTAATGTGAAGAGAAAAAAAGTGCTGGAATTGAGAGATGTGGAACACAACAGATGATGAAAATCAGAAGTAAAAGGATGTAGGTATCATCTAGCAAATTGTACAATAGTTGTCCATAATTTGAAATATGGTCGTGTGTGGAAATATTTTATGAATTTCTGCCTCTTAGTTGCTTTGCTATCTATAGTGATTTTTACACAGAAATTAAGGAAAAATTATGTAAAAAGATTTTCATGCTTACTTCTTGAGTGGTCATTTACACAGCACTTTTCCTTAGCACTTTTACACTGCCTTCCTGTGTTGTGGAGTTTGTTGGAGGGTGAATGTCGTATTCATTAGTCTAGTTTCTTATGGAGTGCCTGCGGTCAATTTACACTGCAGCCACTCTATAAAAATGTGCAGGGGTCTTGGTGGAAATATTGTGGGATGGAATTTTGCAAATAAATTCCATCAGGACATTTTTGCACTGCCAGTGGAGCAGAAAATTTGTGCAAATTTTCTGCTTCTCTCGGCTGTGTAAAAGTGCCTTTTATAACGTGGTTGAATGTGGAAATGCAGACAATACACTATCTGCTGCCGCTACTTATGGTTTTTAGACTGCAATGTTGGGAAATTCATGGAAAAAATTAACATAATTATTGCCCATGTATCATTCACACTGGGCACCTTTTTAGGCTGCAAGTACCTGAGTGCAACAGTCCTGGTAGTTGGACGTGCAGTAGAGTGGATGAATTTTTCCAGTACGATTTACACTGCAGGCTTCCTCCGAAATGTTGTAGAGGCCCTGCAGGATAAGTCACGGTGCAGGAATTGACTCAAATTTTCTGAACGATCCTTTTTAGACTGCCCGTGTAGCGGCAAAATTTCTTGATGGTGCTGTTATATTCCTGCAGTCTAAAAGCCATAATTTATTATCAAACATATTGGAAAATCTTTTCCTGTGTGCCCTCATTGTAATGAGAATAGCTTCATGGAAGTCACATCTTTCTGCTTGTATCCTTTCCACTGCAGTTGCAGTCTTCTGGGTTCCTGGAGCTCTTGGCTTGTTTGCACTGGAAAATTTTAGGAAACCTCCTTGCATTCGAAGTACCAGCCCACGATGATGATCTGCCTCTTCCAAGGAGGCTTCCTGCACTGTTACAAACTAACAAATTTTGTTATGAACTAATAAAGGAACAGCAATGGAAAATTCACCAGACAATGGTAAATTCAAAATAATCGTCTTTATTAAATTATTAATAACATAACTTTTCTTACTTATCTCTTATCTTAACTCTAACTTAATTCCCACTATGTATGGAGAAATTTCGAACTTCTAAAAGGTCAACATTTTAAACTGCAATCTACCATTTATCTGGTATATTTTACATTTTTATACAATATACAAGCAAATATTGCAGAAACAACATGCAAATTCAACATCTAGATAGGCAATCAGCAATTACATTATTTTTGCCTTTAATATGAGTTATCATTAAATGATATTCTTGCAAAATTAAACTCCAACTTAACAATTGTCTGTTTTAATTTTTTTGTTTATTTTATTTTTGATTTTCCAAGACTCACACAAATCCAGAGCAATACAATCTTGCTAAACAATCATATATTACATTCAGAGCCTTTTTCCTCACCCATTTCTTCCCTCCCATACCTTAATATCACAAGGAAAAGATTATTTAAACTAAACAAACATTAAAAGAAACAAAAATCTATAGCATCACAGAACTCTTAAAGGAACCAAGTATAAATCCAAAGTAACATAAAGTAAAATGGAAAAGGCACAAAGCAAGAGCACATCATTTGCACCATGACCTATTTCATTTATCTCAATCCTGATTAGTATGGATTTTCACCTTTATTCTATTTAGAAGGGGTGTAACTCTATCTGCGTGCTTATATGCTACAGATAAGGCTGTCATACCCCAACAAATATGTCATACTTCCTCCTTAAATTGTATATGATTTTCTCCAGTGGAATTTAAACTCTGCATTTCCGTATTGCATTGTGTAATATTTAGTTGGGAATCAGACTTCCACGTGACCGCTATACATTTCCTGGCTACAAGACGACCTTCATACACTGAATTTGGTACTTAGATAGTTTAAAACTCACATCCATAATGTTTCCCAGAAGGTACAATTCCAGATCCTGTGGAAAATCCACCTTTCTAATTTTTTTCAGAATGTCCCCCAGGTCCTCCCAGAAGGATCTCACTTTTATGCACAGCCAAGCCAATCTCCACACCACACTCAAAGCACATTTCTGAACTTTCTGGTTTGGATTTATATAATTTTTTTGGTGTGAGGTACAGTTGATGCACAAAATTATATTGTACCAACCAGTACCTGGAATCAATAACGGCTGTCATGCTGTCCCAACACAAGTCTGCCCACCATTGCTCGTAGCTTGTCATGCCCAAGACCGTCTCTCCCATTTTCCTTGCCTTATGTAAACCCGGGTCTAGATCCTCATTTTGGAATAGGAGATACATCTTAGAAATAAATTTACACATATTCCTTCTTCGAATAAGAATCTCCATGTCACTACACATGGATAGATGGTCTCAAATTATCCCTTAAGAAAAATCTTAACTGAAGATAGCAGAAAAAGTTTGATTCGACAAATCATACTTATTCCTCAGCACGTCAAGGGCATGATTTCACTTTTATCCAAATTTATCTTGTAGCCAGAGATCTTACCATAATCTTTCTGTGTGGTCTTCAGCCTGACCAATGATACCTCCCTCCCCCCAAACCCAGGCCGGTCAAATATAAAGGGGTACTGATGGTAGTGATCAGCCATGATCTGTAAAATGGCAGTGCTGGCTCGACGGGCCAAAGGGCCAACTCCAGCTCCTATTGTCTATTGTCACATCATCCACAAATAAATTGATTTTGTGCTCCTCCTGGCCCAACCTGACCCCCTTTATTTCTGGATCCTGTGGGATGACTTCTACCAGTGTTTCAATAGCTAATATAAACAATGCTGGGGAAGTGGCAATCCTGCCTCCTGGATCTACCCAGCGGCAACGTTGGAGACACCTGCCCGTTTGTTATAATTTTAGCATGGGGTTAATGGTAGAGCATTTTTACCCAATTAATAAATGGATGTCCCAATCCAAATCTCTCCAGTACAAAAAGACCCCTTCCAGTCTGTCAAAGACCTCTTGTGTCCACACCTGGGTTCACCCCCAACTGTGCCAGATGCATTATATTGAGTAATTAGATATGTTTTCTGTTGATCGTCTCTTTTGTACAAATCCAGCTTGGTCTGGATTTGTCAACTTTGTTAAATATTATGTCAATTTATTGGCCAATGCTTTTGATACAATTTTTTAATCCACATTCAATAATGAAATGGACCTATAAGAGGAGGGATTCAGTGGATCCCCATCCTGTTTCGGGATCACCGTAATAATTGCTGTTGAGAAAGACTTCGGGAGAGTATGTGTCTCCATCGCCTGATCCACCACCCTCATACGAAGAGGCATTAATCTATTTTTATTTTTAATTTTACTCAAAAACACCAATGGATTATGATCAGTGTAAACAATAATTGGTTTCATAGCAGTGCAAACATATACTTCAAAATGTTGAAAAGGTAATGAAAGGGACAATAATTCTTTCTCAATAGTAGAATAATTATTTTTATATTTATTGAATTACTTAGGTAAGTAAACCACTGGATGTTCAAAGCCATCGTAGTCATCTTTTTGTAATAATACAGCACCTGCTGTGTTTTCACTGGCATCGACTGCTAAAGAAAATGGCTTTTCAAAATCAGGTGATTAAAGTACAGGTTTGTGACATAATATATTTTTCAGTTTGTCAAATGCTTTCTGTCAATGACTGTCAAATTCAACTTTTCACTTTTTTTCAAAATATAAATCAGGAAAAGAGCAATGTCAGAAAAGTTTTTACAGAACTTGCTATAATGGACTATTATTCCTAAAAATCTCCTCAAGCTTTCTTACCCATGGGTACAGGAAATTCAGAAATTATCTGAACTTTACCCTTGGTAGGCTCCAATTTTCCTTGGCCAACAACATAACCAAGATAAGTCACCTGAGCATGACAAAGTTCACTCAGCTAAATTAACAGTATTATTGGCTTTCAAATGTTTATCAAACAATTTCTCTAATGCAGAGATGTGCTCTTCCCATGTGTCATTCCCTGTAACCAAGTCATCAATTTAAGCATCTGTATATTTTAAATCTTGTGTCCCAGATTTCAAAATGTTCCTGGAGCATTCTTCATTCCAAATAGTAAAACATTGTATTCATATAAACCCAATGGCGTTACAAAGGCTGAAATTTCCCTTCCTCTTTCTGTTAATGGAATACACCAGTAACATTTTAATAAATCTATCTTTGTTAGAAATTTAGCTTTTCCAATCTTATCCAGCCTAGAGATAGGAAAAGCATCTGTCTTTGTCACTGTATTAACTTTTCTATAATCAGAGCAAAATCTAACTGTCCCATCTGATTTAGGTACCAAGACACAAGGTGAACTCCAACCTGAAGTAGAATGTCTAATAATATTATTCTTTAACATGTATTCAATTTCTTTATCTACCAATTTATTTGTTTTCAACATTCATTCTATATAGGTGCTGTTGATAGGCCTTGCATTTCCAATATTAACATTATGAGAAGCTATTGAAGTTCTCTGTGGTACACCCAGAAACAAGTTCTTAAATTTTAAAATCAGTTGTTTCATTTGTTCCTTTTCCTGAAGTTTCAAATGAACCAACTTCTCATCTAAATTTTCCAAAATCCTTGAAATTAGACAAACAAACTGGAACAATATTCTCTTTAAAATGACTCTCACAGGAGTCAGCTTGTATTGTTTCATGATCCATAACCCCCTCAGTTTTCTCCACAACCAATTTTGACATCCAAATTTTCAAAATAAGGTTTTAACATGTTAATGTGGCAACTCTGTGTTTTATATCTCTTATCAGGTGTTTAGACTGTAGTTAATTTCATTTACCTTGGATTCTATAAGATCCTGAAAATTTTTGCATAATAGGATTAGAAATTGCTGGAACAAGAATTAACACTTTATCCCCAGGTTTAAAAATACTCTGTCTTGTTTTTCTGTCACCCCAGACTTCCATTTTATCTTGAGCCACTTTCAAATTCTCCTCAGCTCACTTACATACACTTTCCCAATGATCTCAAAACTTTGAAACACAATCTACAAATTCAACTGCACATCCTTATTAACCCACTGTTAACAACATTAAAGGTCCACTAACTTCATGTCCAAATACCAACTCAAAAGGACTAAACCTAATGATTCTTGTACTAAATCACTTACTACAAACAAAAGTAAATGAACACCTTCATTCCAGTCCTTCTCATTCTCACAACAATAAATCCTGATCATAGTTTTTAAAGTTAAATAGAACATCTCCAAAGATCCCTGAGATTCTGGATGATATGGAGATGATGTAATTTGTTTAGCTCCCAATTTATAAACTAATTGCTGAAATACACCTGATATAAAGTTACTTCTCGGATCTGACAATATTTGTTTAAGCAAACCATATGAAGTGAAACATTTTACTAGAGCTCCAGACACAGTTTTTACTTTAATATTCCTAAATGGGATTGCCTCTGGAAACCTGGAAGATGTGCACATAATTGTCAACAAATATTAATTTCTGACGTTTGTTTTGGGTAATAAACCAACACATTCTGCCATAAGTTTAGAAAAAAGTTCTCCAAAAACAGTAATCGATTTTAAAAGAGCAAATAGAGGACCCTGATTAAGTTTCCTCACAAGTTGGCAAGTGTGACAAGTCTTACAAAATGTCTTAACATCTTTTCTTAAATTAAGCCTATAAAACTGTTTCATAATTTTATAGGTAGTTGGGGTCATCTTTACCCCAAGATGACCACCTAAAGGTGTATTATGAGCCAAAATCAAAATTTCATCCTTTTAATCTTTAGGAATTACAACCTTGTTAAAAAAAAACTGCCTATTCTTCATTAGCAGGAATCACAAGTCACCTCCATTTTCTCATCAATATATCTTTACTGAAATAATATCCAAATGGCAATATTCTTAACTTCCTCATCAGAGAGTGGTTTATCTTTGACTTAAAAAAAAATTCAGGATCTGTTTCCTGCATTTTTATATGTTACTTCCAAGATAATGAAAAATCCTTTTTCAGATCATTACTCTCAAATTTAACACCAGAATTTTGGACTAACAAAGTAAAATTTAAAGTGGCAAGTTATTACAGCCTATTTGCTAGTGAACCTCAAAAATTGCAGTCCCCTTTAAATCAATTTGGACAGCACTTTCTTTACTGGCACTAATTCCGTATTTATTTTCTAACTTAATTGGGTACTTTATGTTTCTTTCTGAAAAAAGTTTATTAGGCACAAATCTCATCTTGTGAGCATAATCATCTGCGAATTCTATAGAATCTTGCCTCTTTTGGAAAATTCCACTTGGCCTTAGCTTAAGTTTAGGGGTTAAAGCATTCTCATTTGCAAATTCTGACCAAGTTTCCATTCCCTTCAAATGTAACCTCTTAGGGTAGAAAATTGGCAATGCCAAAAAGTTATCAAAACCAATTGCTGCTGTTTTCACACACACACACACACACACACACACACACACACACACACACACACACACACACACACACACACACACACACACACACACACACACACACACACCTACCTTTTAATTGGCTTTCAAAAAGAAATTTAAGCAAACAAGATGAAAATGAATTTATCAAATAAGCTCTCATTAAGCTCCAATTTTTGTTAAGTCCCACAAGAACTCCCAATTTTGTTACAAACTAACACATTTTGTTATGAACTAACAAAGAAACAGGAACGGAAAATTCACCAGACAATGGTAAATTCAAAATAATAATTTTTATTAAACTATTAATAACAACATTTCTTACTTATCTCCAAATTTAACTCCCACTATGTGCAAATGTAGATATGTATGTGTGTTTGAGCTTGAGATGAAGAGAGATAAATATGAGAGGACCTGGCTTTAGGTTGAAAGGGGAAATGCTTAGTGGGAACTTCACTCAAAGAGTGGTGGGAGTGTGGAATGAGCTGCCATCTGATATGGTGGGTGCGGACTTGATCTTGAGTTTTAAGAATAAATTGTACAGATACATTGGAGCGGTCTGGAAGGTTATGGAATGGGAGCAGGTTATTGGGACCAGCTGACCAGTCGCCACAAACTAGAAGGACTGAATGGCCTGTTTTCTGTGCTGGAGCATTCTATGGTTCTAAAAGTCAATTTTAAACTTCCCAATCAAACATTTTGTGTTGCTTGAAAATTTTTTTATCTCAGTTCAGAAGTAATTATGAAGCACTTTTAAACTTTATGTCTTTAGTTCTCTTTAAACTCATGAGTAGTCTTTCAGTGAAATATTCTTCATATAAATGTTTTCACAAATTTCCCCTTATCTTGTTATGGTTAAGGAACTGTGATCTTCATGATGATTTCTTTCTTAATCCAGAGTGAAGTAGTCTTACCTACGTTAAAGCCACTTACCTTGAGTATCTCCTATGATAAGCATAATATAATACAGAACAACATCTCTTGCTCTTCCCAGAGGCTACGTTTTACCCCTGTGTCTTTCATAAGATGGTTAATTTCTTCAGTCTGGCTTCAAAATGTCTCTCTCTGCCTTCAGTTATATGTTTCTCTGAAATCATGTGACATGACATCACAACAGTTTCAGTTTCATTTCTCGGGTGGATGATAGAGGTCTATTAAATCACGGATGAACAGACTCAAGAACAGTTCCTATCCCAGAGCCATTCGAGAATTAAATTTTGCCAATTAGTATACTTGTATTTTGTATTATTTTAATGCTGTTTTTTTTTGTTTTTTTCTTGTTTTTATTGTTTACTTGCTCTTGTATGTTGTACTGTGAGTACTGCGGTTGCATTTTAAAAATTTCATTGTATTTTTTAACACAACGACAATAAAGTATGTACTTTACTTCTTTATAAATCATGGTAGTTAACCTTTTGGCTTCCTTCAAATTATCATTTCAAATCCATAAAAACATCTGACCTCATCAAGAGGTTTGTGGTTATGACTCCATAAAGTCTCAACACGTCACAAAAGGAAGATGTTGCTTAATTGACCACCTGCCGGCAGAACCCTATGTACAATCCATTGTCCTGGAATCAATTAAGACTCTCTCTCTCTCTCTCTCTCTCTCTCTCTCTCTCTCTCTCTCTCTCTCTGTGTGTGTCTCTCATGCTCTCTCTCTCTCTCTCTGTCTCTCTCTCTCTCTCTGTCTCTCACTCTCTCTCTCTCTGTCTCTCTCTCTCTGTCTCTCTCTCTGTCTCTCTCTCTGTCTCTCACTCTCTCTCTCTCTCATGATGTCTCTGCGAATGTGATGTGAACTGTGTGTGATCCTGTCCACCATTACAAAATTAACTAAGAGATATACCTTAAATATATAGTTTAACATTAAACTAAAGATTTACACACCCGTTACAGCAGGATTCTTGACTTTCAGTTTGTTAACAACATTGGTGTTACTTTTAGTACTTTTAAAAAATATCCCCAAATGCTTTGGATGTTGAAATTACCCTTAAATCGGTTTGGATTGAAACATTTATTATATTATCAGAGAATGTGGCCTAATCTGGCAAGTTGGATCGTGCAATAATGTCCAACAAATGATCACATTGCTATATTTGAACCATACAGGCTTGTGGGCCGGAAGCCCTGTTACTGAGCTGTATCTCTAAATTAAATTTTAAAAAATAGAATTGACGGCCACAGTTGACATTGAACAATTTGACTTCCAAGAATTATTTCCCAAGGAATTATTCCAATTTTTTTTCTTCCTGTAGTCTTGTCTCTCAGTAGTGAGTCAGAACATGTAGATTCAAGTGGGTTTTACTTCTGTGTGATAAGCAGTGGTACATTTGTACACATTAAGTATTTTAAGCATTTATTTATGAATCATGGAGTTTTAAAATTTGAGTTAATTCTGATTCATTGCTGACTCAGGGCATAATTATAGCTGAAGTAGTGCAATGCATTTAATGCTTAATCCTTTTTTGAGATTTCTAAGTTGCAGAGTCCTTGGGTGTATAATAACAAGGCTTTCTGTTCTTATAATCTCTATATTTCTGGAAAATGGAACTTAGAATAAGTTGTAAAAGCACAATGCTGGAGCAACTCAGCAGGTCAAATAGTGTATATAGCAAAGATAAAGATACATAACTGACATTTCGGGCTTGAGCCCTTCATCAAGGTATGAACAAAATGTAAGTAGGTACCCAAATAAAATGATTTTGTGTTTGTTTTGGAAGCTTACCATATTAAAATAGCAAGGTAAAATTTTAATGCTGTAATTTATTTCAAAGTGTTTATTTTTGACACAGACTTGTGGGTTAGATGCAGGATTAGGGTGCATGTGGGTGCATTTAAGTTTCTGCAGATTTGTCTGCTGTATTCAGCTCCAAAAATAGGACAAATTTTCTACTATTATATGTGGGTTAAAAAAATTCTATATTCACAGGGCTGCAAGGTATTACAATTTTCAAGATTTCATCCTTGAACAGAAAGTTAATTGTGATTATTTTTGTGAGAATGTCCAAAGACATTCAGTTCTGTAATCAGATAATTACTATTTCATGATTTGACATTGGAAACTCCTATTAAAAATTCCAAACTTAAATGTTATTTGAAAATGTTGCATAAACTAAATGTAGCTGAATACATATTTTGGAAATTTTCAGTCACTCTGTGAATAATAATAATTTCAAGATCTCTTGATAGGTCATTGTGACTGAATATAGATATGTTTTTGGGAGATAAACTGGGGCAGGGTTATATTCAAACACTTTAAAACAGATCTTATTTAAAATACTGGAACTCTGCTAATGTTGGACATGTCGGGGCCTCAGAGCCTTTGCAAAAGCTTTGGAGAGTGTCCAAGAGACTTCATTAATGGATTGTTGTTTACAAAAAAGCAGCAGCTTGTCGGAGCCACAGACAGTCTGGAGAGGTGTTTGTGTGCTATCGAGAGAGAGAGAGACAGACAGATATCAGTTCTATAGTTTTACAGTCAGTAGCGGCAAATGGGACTGGAACAGGACAAGCTGGCAAACTGGTGGAAACCCCATTTTGGAAGACGGGTTGTGAGTGCTTAGTTTAGCCTGGTCAAAGCCCTTGTGGTTCATGCAAGAGGAGAGGACTGCTATCTAATGTTTTACTTGGAATAAGAGAAACAAAAGGACACTCTGTGGTGACCTGAAAGAAAGAGGTTATTATCTGGAGAACCCTGAGGGGGCAAGTTTCGTCAGCAAGACACTGAAGTGGCTGATGGAAGTAAATCAGTTGTGGGTGTCCTGGAACAACAAATCTCTCTCTGAAAACCAACAAGAACCTTCCTGAGCGGTAACCATGTACTTTTCAAGCATCAAAGGCTTTATAAATGTTAAATTTTGTGCACAGTATAAGAATTGCCTGTAATCAGTGAACTTGGAGGAATGAAAAGTGAGATTGGACTCACTTTGATTCTTTGAATCAAAGAACTACACACACACTGCATACACGTGCGCTTAGAATTAGAAGGGGGTTAAGTTAGGTTAGTTAAGTCAATAGTGGTAAGTTAAAGTGTGATTCTGTTTGCATGTTTAAAGATAATTAAAAACAACTTTTGTTTAAGTAACCATCTGTCTTGGTGAATATCTATTGTTGCTGGGTTTTGGGGTCCTCTGGGCTCGTAACATCACTAAAAGAGAAATGTTGAAGCAATGGCAGAAAATGGAAAATCCATGCTATTCTGGCTTCTCTGCCCTTTCAGTTTTGGTTGTGCAGTGGAGATTTTTCATTTACTTGGGTTCAGTTCCACTTGCAGTCCTGTTTGCACACCTGTTAGTGCCTTTCCTTGCTAAGCAATCAGTGATGTTAACAGGAATCAAAACTTAATTTCTCCTCATTGCATTTCACATTACTGGACCTTTCCATCAGTAGTATAATCATGTTAATGTATTGTGACACAGGTCCACACTAAACACACACCTAACCTCGCCTCTGATTTTCAGATCCTGATGAATTAATTTAAACCATCTATTTATTAATTCTAGATTGTGATTATAATCTGAAAATGTTACAAGAAAAACTTCTATTTCCCTTTTCATACTTGATATCCTTCCTTTTCACTTTGGTCTCAATAAAGGGCCCTGTTTTGAATTCACTACCATTTCTCTTTGTGGATGTTGCTTGACCCCCCCCCCCCCCCGTGTCCTGCTAACTTCTTATTGTTTATTTAAAAATAAGCCTGATTCTCTCTAAATCCCATGAGCAATGGTAGCAATTTATGACAGAAAAGTCTAACAGTGCACTCAAATATTGATAGAGAAGTGAATTGGGAAGACATGCAGACAGTGCTTGGGCATTTGGTGAGGGAAGGATTGGTTGAAACATGAGATTAATTTCCTGATCAGGAATCATGAGATAGAAAAGAGAATTAATGGAATATTGCAAGTTAGTGTGACAAAGCTGGTTCAGATTTTTAAAATTTTTGTACCATTTTTTTCTTGAGTAAATATGAACATTTATCTCCACTGTTATCAATTATTTAAAATTCAGGTATAGATTACAACTTAAAACCAGGAGGTAGCAGAGCAGTTTAGGAAATTGACTGCCACTTAGCACTTTGACTTGTTAATTATTGATTTTTTTTTGAATTCCCAATAAATACAAAAACATTTTATTTGAAAACTCTATTGATTTTAGAAGTATCAAAGATATGGAATTGTGATGCCTCAGACTAACTTTGCAATTAACAGAATTTATTCTATTCAATCTTGCTGTTTTATTTCATGTGTGACCTCAAAAAAAGCAGTGGGATTGGGATATAGCGACTTAACTCGATTCCTAGTCTAAGTTTACCCAACGTGACGATGCTGTGGGGAAGGACTACAAACTTGATTCCTCACATTACCAGGCATTGAGGAGCTGAGACTAAGGCGAAGCCCCTCAAGCAACAGAGGGAGGAGTAACAACAAGTTACAAGTAGAGGTAATGCTGCTAAATAGAAATTGATTGTAACAATGTACAGTGATGGAAATGTATGGATACAATACAATACTAAAGGAGTGAAGAGACCAATGATTTTCTTTTTGTAAATAAATTATTGTGAATAAAGTCTACTTATGGTTTTTTAAAAAATTGACATTGATGGTACCATAATGGTTAATGCTTCAACGTATAGTAATATAATGAAAATGGGAATATGATACAAATGAATGGATAAAAAAAGCTTTGCAATAATTTTTCTTTATTTATGTTTGAATTTGTAAAGACCTTTGACTGTATGTTTTTTTAAAATTGTGAATAAGGTCTATTGTGAAATGTTTAAAAAATTCACATAATTTCAGGAACATGATTGAATGCAGAGGGTGAGGGAGGGTTTTTTGTTTATTACAGTTTCAAGATCATGGGCAGAAAAATAATTGCATGTCAGGTCCTGATGTTCAACTGGGCAATGGATTGAATGGCAAACGTGTGCTGTTTATTTCTCACATTATACCTGGTTTAATGGTGAGAAAGTTTCTTCCTCGAACAGTCTAACAGGTTAACTCTAATGTTCACATCGCCTTGTGAAGTAGGACAAGAGCACAATTCCAAGTATAAAAGGTGTTATCACTGCAGGAAAACCAGAGATGCATGGTTGTGTTATATGAAGAGGGAGGATATACTAGGAGCAGGTAACAGGATTTGGCTGTGCTTTCCTGGTGCCATCTCTGGCTGGTAGCCAATTTAATGATAAAAATGGACAAAGTTGTAAAATGGCACCTTAATTAGTCTTGCATTGCCTCATTACCTACATTGCTGATGGATGTACTTTCTCCTTTATCTAACAGGTTGGGTAATCTGAACCTTGTGAGTGGCAGGTTGAATCTTTGAGAGTCTTCATCACCATTGAAAACTTGAGGCACTGGCAACTTCTCGTAACTTGTTCAAATGTACCTGCCATGGTCCTCAATAGTAAATTTCAAAGAATTATTTAGTTCAGTTGGCTGACACTGTCGTGGAAGGAATAAGTCTGCACAAAACATTTGAGCTTTTACCATGGTATTTGTGGTGCTGTCTCCAAAGCTGTTGCATTCCTTAGTGGGGATAGAGCAATGGATCTCAATAGAAAAATTGTGAGACCCCCCCCCCCCCTTAATAATTCCGTTTCAACACTTGGGCCGAAATGGCTTTTTTTTAGTGTTCGAATTAAGGTTATCTAGGTAAATTTTGAGTTATTAGTGGCTTGACAATATGTCACAAAAGTAGTTCTGTGAAAAGATGGGCTTTTACTTTCATCTTTATATGGCTATGAATTTTCTTGCACATGAGAAACCCCAAAAGCCACTCAGATTCTCACCTGTGAACTTTGATCTCTCCATCATCTTATCCTTTCAGTTTATTCAACAGCCCATAGTGATAGAGCAAAACAGAGGCTGGAAAGATGTTTCCTCAGGTTTGTGAGACTAGAACTAGTAGACATGGCCTCAAGATTTGAGGGAATAGGTTTAGGATGGAGATTAAGAGGAACTGCTTTTCCTTGAGAGTGATGAATCTGTGGAATTCTCTGCCCAGGGAAGCAGTGGAGTTTAGCTCTTTGAATATATTTAAAATGCAGATAGACTTTTGGACAATAGGGGAAAAGACAGGTAGGTGAAGCTGAGTCAAGGCCACATCAGCCATGGATTTTATTGAATGGCGAAGCAGGCTTGATGGGATGAATGGCCCACACCTGCTCCTTTTTCTTATGTAGCCCAATGTCTACCAGCTTGTCTGAATTATTGTGATACTCCAAATCGCATGTTTGTGCATCCTGGAATTGGTGCATATTGTCATTCCTCTGGGCTAAAAGGTTGCTCATTTTCTCTCGAGTTGATCAATTCTTTGATTTGCAAGATTAAGTGTTCAAGTTCCGCTTTCAGTACTTGAGCACAAAATCTATGACGACTCCATTACAGACACTATTGGAGGTAAAAAAAATTTCATAGAATTTTTCATATTCTAAAGCTGGCACAGAGAAATAGGATTGGGGTTAGCTGTTTTGAAGAGAGCGTGACAGTTCTGGTGTTGGGGCCAATATTTATCTCTCAGTCAATATCAAAGATCATCTAGCTATCAACATGTTTGGAGCTTACTGTGTGCAGTTTGTTTCCAGTGTTATTACATTACAGCACTTCAGAAGTGCTTAGTGACTGCAAAATATTTTGGGCATCCTCTGGATATTTAAATTGCCATAGAATACAAGTGTTTATTTTGCTTATGCTTTGATTTGCTCTATTGTGCAAATTATTTTTTAACCAGGCCTTCTTTCTGTGGCTTGGCTTCAAATTTCGTATACCATGAACAAGTTGTTGATATTGATTTGAGCTATTTATTCCAATGCTCCTGTTCACCAGAGGCATGAAAATTATTCGTATTGTTGAAGAGACACCTGCTGTTGAAGACAGGCAGCTGCAGGATGGAGCGGGCCCTGAGATGACCACCAGGGGGAGTTCAATGGATTATTTATCTGTAAGAAATCCATAGGTGGCAGCCGTTCCTCTGCAATAAAAATGAACCCACATTTAACTGGAATTTTACTGATACAAGCCACCCATGAAAGAAACTATATTTTAAAAACTTTTTTTCTGATTTAGTAATAATGCTTCATTTATATATTGCAACTACCAGCATCCAAATATGAGAAGATCAAAAAGAAAATGGACATTTTTTTAACTAATGTCACAATTGATTGCATCAGTGGCATTCTTCTGCAGGGCTGTAAGCAGTTCTGATTTAAGAAGCATTTTGACAGAAAGTGAGACATTAGTGCTTGTTCTGTGCCAAGAAGCAAGATTTGGACCTCAAAATGCAAATTGCTCTGGTAGCAGCTTCAAACATTCTTTTCCAGAGAACCTTTGTGACTTTGATTTAGCACAAGTCAATGTTTCTACCAATGCTAGTCCAAATTCCAGCAGTAGAAATCAAGAAATTAATGAATGGATAGAAATACCCAACTGTATTTGTGATATGTTTGAGAGAATTAAATCTGCTGTCCATAACCGGTCTGTGTGACTCCTGACCCAACAATATGGTTGACACTTTGCTGCCTCCTCAGATCACAGACAATCAGGGATGGACATTAAATGTTAATATTGCCTTTAATAGAATATAGCACATTACAGCACAGTACGGGCCCTTCACACCACGATGTGGTGCCGACCCATGTCTTTCTTTGGCTTGGCTTCGCGGACGAAGATTTATGGAGGGGGTAAAGGTCCACGTCAGCTGCAGGCTCGTTTGTGGCTGACAAGTCCGATGCGGGACAGGCAGACACGGTTGCAGCGGCTGCAGGGGAAAATTGGTGGGTTGGGGTTGGGTGTTGGGTTTTTCCTCCTTTGTCTTTTGTCAGTGAGGTGGGCTCTGCGGTCTTCTTCAAAGGAGGTTGCTGCCCGCCGAACTGTGAGGCGCCAAGATGCACGGTTTGAGGCGATATCAGCCCACTGGCGGTGGTCAATGGGGCAGGCACCAAGAGATTTCTTTAGGCAGTCCTTGTACCTCTTCTTTGGTGCACCTCTGTCACGGTGGCCAGTGGAGAGCTCGCCATATAACACAATCTTGGGAAGGCGATGGTCCTCCATTCTGGAGACGTGACCCACCCAGCGCAGCTGGATCTTCAGCAGCGTGGACACGAACACACGCCATTGTTAATGTATACCTATAAAAAAAACACTCCCTACCTCGTTATCTAATATTTTTATTTCATCCTTGTGCCAGTTAAGATTCTCTTAAATGCTCCTATTGTTATAGCCTCCTCCACAATGCCAGCAAGGCATTCCAAGCATCCATTACTCTTTGTGTGTGTTTAAAAATAACTTGCCCCTAAAATTTCCTCGCTTCACTTTATACAGATGTCCTCTGGTCTTTGCTATTCTCGCCCTGGGAAAAAGATGCTGACTGTCTACCTTATCTATGCCTCGCATAATCTTGTAGACCGCTATTAAGTCATCTCTCATCCTTCTTTGATCCCAAGAGAAAAGTCTTAGCTCCGCTAATCTTGCCTCATAAGACATTAATTGTCCAATCCAGGCAGCATCCTGGTAAATCTCCTCTGCATCCTCTCCATAGCTTCTACATCCTTCCTGTAATGAGTTGACTGGAACTGAACTTAATATTCTAAATGTGGTCTCACCAGAGATTTATTGAGGTGCAACATTACAATGTTAACCTTATCTTATTGCCTTAATATTCATAAGCTACAATTGAATCAGTAAAAAAAATGTTCTGCTTTTATATACATTTCCAATTATATAATTCCACTTAGAGAGTATAAGAAACTGGCATGCTGGCTACAATTTTACTTTTATTTTTCTGCTTTATAGGAGGCCTGTCCCAAATTGCACATTGCCTTCACCTTGCAAAAGTTCATTCATGTATTTGCTTTACTACATGTTTTTGACAAATGGTTTAGTTGCTGCATGACCAGAAGTAAGTTTCTGTCATAATTTTCTTCTTTCTTTGGCTTGGCTTTGCGGACGAAAATTTATGGAGAGGTAATGTCCACGTCAGCTGCAGGCTCGTTTGTGGCTGACAAGTCCGATGCGGGACAGGCATTAATTTTAATTTTAATTTTAATGCTGCAGCTTTCCTTCATGTCTTGATTTTGTGTTTTAATGAAAATTGGTATTCAAATACCAAGCTTTGATTAACAAGGCTGTACAAGTGACAGTGATAAAATAAGAATTGAAATTCCTGACAGTTTTAAATAAGTTTTTACACTAATCAACCTATGTAAGCATCAGTTGCCACCTTTCCTTCCACTATTTCAGTTGCATTAGTTTGAGAAATAGCCCAACCAAAAGAAATTTACTTATGGTAATTGATGAACTGATAGCTTTATGTAGTCACTTCTGAAGGATGATCCAGGCAACCTGAAATTCAAATTTTAGCAAATGAAATTCCCATCATGATTGAACAATGGGAAAATACTCTTTATTTACTCATAAAGCTTTATGATAGGAGAGGGTTGGAAGAATATGGACCAAATGAAGGCAACTGGGATTAGTCAGCATTGACTTTGGGTTGAGGGGCCTGTTCAGTGCTGCATAATTCTATAACTTTTTAAAGTAATTAGTATTTTAAAATCACAGCTATTAAATGGAAGAAGAATGCTTTATTTTTGTTGTTGACATGCTTTTTTCACCCAAAGCAGTGTTCAACATTAGGGGCAAATCCAAGTGAATGGGCTATCAATGACTAGATTAGGATTTGCTGCGGTCGCTTTGTGAAATTGAGGACTTCAAGATTCCACCATTCCTAATTTCAAATCTGACAGTTCAAGGCAACAAAGTAATTTCAGAAGGCAAGAATCAGAGACCCTCTATCCATTTGTGAACCTGTAGTGGAGATTATGAAATTATTCCAAATCACTTGTTTTTAAATGGGAAAAACAAAATTAAACACTCATGTAACAGTGGGGGGGGGGGGGGGGGGGGGGAAATGAAAAATTTCTGTTTTTGAGAGGAGTGCAACATTACCATCAGGATTTTTAGATATTTGAAAATTATACATTTTATTAATTTTTAACTGAATTTTGAGATCAGCACGGTAACGGGTCCTTCTGGTCTACGAGCCTGCATCACCCAAATACACACATGTGACCAATGAACTGCTGACCCTGTACATCATTGGAGGGGAGGAATAAATTGGAGCACCTGGGAAATCCCACACAGACAAGGGGAGAATGTACAAACTCCTTACAGACAGTGCCAGATTCGAACTCCGGTCACTGGTACTGTGGTGCTAAGCACTACACTAATTTTCAGCATGCCTTATTTGACTTGATATGCAGTCAGCCAACCAAAGTATGTGTATCTGTTTGTTCAGAATGATCCATTGCACAGTATGTTATGAAATTATTCAGTTAACTGGATGAAATATCTGTGTGGGCAAAAGCTTGAGCACTTCTCAGCAAAGAAATTGCCAGAGTAATTTTTCCTCTCCTTCATTGTAAAGAAGAAGTTAACTTTTGCAAGGAACATGCCTTTGTAAAGTGGAGCCTTGCCAGATTTTTTTCCCCAAGATTCACCATTTCTTTATGCCACATTATTTTCATGCGTTAGCCTGAACAATTAAGGTTGTGAAAGGCTATCATAAACCACAGCGTTTTCAAAGCATCGCATCTACACAGCTGTTTTCTTATAGTTATTTTGAAGAACAAACGGGAGCTGGAATCCTGGTCAGTCTGCAATGCGCACATACTCGTGCTGGTTCTTTATCAGAGCAAGTTGCTAGCTTAACCCCTCCCCCCCCCCCCCCCCCCAGGTCTGTCCACTATTGCTTTCAAATTATTCCCCACCCTTCATTGAAACAAATTCTCACTTGAAATCCACAATTGAAGCTGCCTCCAGCACATCTGCAGGCAGTGCATTCTAAATTTTAACCATTGGATATGTCATTGTGTGCTTATTTCCTTTCCCATGTCATTCCCTGTCATTCTCAAACCTTCCAACAATGGGAGCAGCCTCCAATCCCCTCATCAATTCAATATATCATCTCCTTATCAAGTTGCCATCGTCCTTTTCTAATTAGAATTTGGGCTGTTGATCACGAAAATCACATTAAAAATGTTCTATTACCTACTGTTTTTATTAGATTATAGCCTATTTTATGGTTTCCTGTTATATTTTAAGTGTACCAGGAAACTGTTTTGGTCAGAGCCAGCATGCAGGTGCTATTCAAATGTTGTCTTAGGTCTGAGCATGCCTAGTCAGGATAGATGAAGACAGGCTATAAAAGCAGCTCATGTACAAATGCTGTGCATTGCATGGATATAGATTGAACACATGTTGATGCACATGTTCTTCAGGCAATAGCATAGAGAGTGTACTTAACAATAGCCTTTATTGTCCTCAGGAAGATTCAGTACAGCAGAAGTAACTCGTTAATATCACAACTGCTTGTGATTCATTCTGTTACATTTGTGACAAGAATTCGCCTAAGGCTCGAAGACGCAGGATGACTGAACTTATGAAAGCATGAAAGCCTATTAGCTCTACTTCCGTTGTAAAATTAGTGAACAAGACAAACTCTGGGCTCCTCATATTTTTTTGTGAAACAGGCAGTCAACCTGAGAGCCTTGGCTCAGAAGTACTTGGAAGTCAATGCTATTTGCAGTCCTAGTGATTATGGGGAGAACAGAAGGATCACGTGATAGAGACCGATGCATCTGGCTTCACTGCTAAAAATAAGAAACCTATTGAATACCCCAAACTACCTTCAGCCATGAGACAAGTGCTGCATGATGACAGTTTGCCAGTTCCAAACCACCAGAGACTTGGAGCCTAGATGAGGCTGATGAAGATACCACAATCCGCGAGAGGCATCAGATGCTGAGTACAAATGAAAATCAGTGGCAAAACATTTTTAGCTTTGTTGAACTAATGCAATGTGTCAGCATCATTATGTGATTAAACATGTTAAATTCAATAAAAGTTAATTTAATGTTTCTCCAACTTTCGATGTGACACAGAAAATATGAAATTATCTTTGTGTTCAGCTTGCAGTTGTCTATCATATTGGGCAATTTTTTTCAGGAAGCAAACCTTTTGAAAAGAATTGTAGTTCAGTGTAAGTATAGTTCCTCATCTTATTTCCATACTGTAATTCTTTTCTGAACCCTGTAAAATGCCTTTACATCTTTCCTGTAACTAAACACAATGCTCAAGGCTGAACCAGTATTTTATAAAGGTTCCATGTAACCTCCCTGTGTTGTGTATGCCACTTATCAACCTGGCTGCCACTAATTATGTGTGCCTGAACCCCCAAGATGAATCTGTTCTTGCTCCCCGTTATAACAGTACTCTTTATTTTTCTCAATCTTTTTAACAATTTCTCCAAACTAAACCACCTGCCTACTTCATGTCTATGTTCCTATCCATGTTCAATGATACATTAGTCTCATAGAAGTTGTGTAGCTGATTATTAGGAATCTGTGTACACTGCTCCCATTTCAATAGATCACAATGCTGTGGTGATTCAGGTGCTGTCCAGATGCTGCTTAAATGAGAGTTGCTGCCTCCACCACCTCCACAGGCAGCGCGGTCCTGATTGAGGGTGAAAAAATTCTTCCTCAGATCCTCTCTGAATGTCAGCATATCAGGCTCTTCTCATATCTGAAAGATTCCATCCTAAGCAACATCCCACTAAATCCGGGGCAATCATATCCTTCCTATTTCATAATGGCCACAAATTGAAACAGAATCACAAGTGTGGCCTGACCAATGTTTTATGAAGCTGTAATATAACATCCCAGCTCTTATATTCTATTTTCCAGCTAATGGAGAGAAGCATTCTGACTACTTTCATCATCATTCCTATCTACCTGTGCTGACATTTCCGGATCCTTGGATTTGTACACCAAGTTTCCTCTGTTTCTCAATACTCCCGAGAGCCCTATCTTTCATGCTAATACAATAGCCACATTAGACCATTCAAAATGCATCACCACATAGTTACCTTCTCCCTGCCCAACTTATCAACTGGCGAATATCATGCCATAGCTTGAGACTAAACTCTTCCCTATTAAGAGCACCACAATATTTGTGATGGAGTGTTCTCTTACCATGCTATACACAATGACAGAGATTCATTACACAATGGTTCAATTGCCAGATCAAATAATAAAGGTCATAACTGACATCCTAATGAGTGCCATTGTGCAGATTAAAAGGTTGAGATTGTTGTAAATTAGAGGGTTGTGAATACAATAATTTAACCCATATAATAAAATCAGAACCAAATTTTAAAATTTCAAGGTTCGTAAACAAATATGTCCATTCTATCCAATCAAAAGCTTTTTCAGCATCCAATGAAAAGATACCCTCTGGAGTTTTCCTGGAAGGCAAGTACATAATATTAACAAATGACGTATATTAAAATAGGATTATTGTTTTTAATAAACCCCATTTGATCTTCAGAAATAACTGATGGTAAAATGCTTTCTATTCTATTAACTAAAATTTTAGCCAAGATTTTAGCATCGACATTCAATAGGATAATGGTCTATACATTTCTTTGCGATAAAAGATGTAAAAGCCTCATTAAATGGGTCTGGAGGTTTACCCTGTTCAAGCAAATCATCAAACACTACCTTTAAGTAAGGTGTAACCTGTTGAGAAAATAATTTGAAAACTTCCATTGTGAACCCATCAAGTCCAGGGTATAGACAAACCTTTCTAAGTTCTAGAATTTCCCATTTTCAATATGCGTCATCTTCAAGGAAACATGAGCGAAGTTATTCCGAATTAGTATTTTATTAATCCACTGAACCAAACTTTGTAGTTGCAGCTTTAAGTAGCTTTAATTCATTGAACAATATTCAACTTTAAACAGATATAAGTAAAAATAGACAAAAATAAAACAAAATAAGATGAATTAAGACAAATTCAAAGAAAAATATCTTGAGCTTGTGTCCCCTTCATAATTCTTTGAAGAATGAGATGCAAGCTCTCGGTCCACTCGGATATTACAACATATGATGTCATAGTCATTATGGTAACACTATAAACAATTTTTATAAAAGGGATATGCACAAAATTAACTACAAATCAAAAACACAAGGTTTTAACCTTTACATTGCAGCCCTTAATTATTAAAATAGACATTAAAAATTACCTATCTCGGCTGCACCATTTCATCAGATGCAAGGATTGACAACGAGATAGACAACAGACTCGCCAAGGCAAATAGCGCCTTTGGAAGACTACACAAAAGAGTCTGGAAAAACAACCAACTGAAAAACCTCACAAAGATAAGCGTATACAGAGCCGTTGTCATACCCACACTCCTGTTCGGCTCCGAATCATGGGTCCTCTACCGGCATCACCTACGGCTCCTAGAACGCTTCCACCAGCGTTGTCTCCGCTCCATCCTCAACATTCATTGGAGCGACTTCATCCCTAACATCGAAGTACTCGAGATGGCAGAGGCCGACAGCATCGAGTCCACGCTGCTGAAGATCCAGCTGCGCTGGGTGGGTCACGTCTCTAGAATGAAGGACCATCGCCTTCCCAATATCGTGTTATATGGCGAGCTCTCCACTGGCCACCATGACAGAGGTGCACCAAAGAAGAGGTACAAGGACTGCCTAAAGAAATCTCTTGGTGCCTGCCACATTGTCCACCGCCAGTGGGCTGATATCGCCTCAAACCGTGCATCTTGGCGCCTCACAGTTCGGCGGGCAGCAACCTCCTTTGAAGAAGACCGCAGAGCCCACCTCACTGACAAAAGACAAAGGAGGAAAAACCCAACACCCAACCCCGACCAACCAATTTTCCCTTGCAACCGCTGCAACCGTGTTTGCCTGTCCCGCATCGGACTTGTCAGCCACAATCGAGCCTGCAGCTGACGTGGACATTTACCCCCTCCATAAATCTTCGTCCGCGAAGCCAAGCCAAAGAAAGAAAGAATAACTAATATATAATAATTACAATTACAGATACAAAAGTAAATATATTAAGTATAAGATTAGAATTCAAAATTTTCTGCTTCTTGTAAAAGACAGATTTTAGTAATAGGCCAACTTAAGTAACCAGTCTTGGTTTTAATCTGAACTTGCTGAACAATACATTTTTTGTCCGGAACTGTTTCCATGATTTTTTCCAGTAATCAAGAATTTCTTGGTGCAGAATCGTCCATGATAATTGCAATGTCTCCACATATAAAATTGCATTTAGGTTTAGACCATTTTAGTCTTTCTTGTAATAATGAAAGATATTCTTTAATCCATCTTTTCCAAAATAAATCCACAATAAACTGCACTTGTCTCCATCTGCATCTTGCATAAATATGTTCTTTCTGAACTTGACCCAGAGGCATTAAAGGTTTCGATTTAAGAAGTAGGAGATGATTCGGTGTAAGTGCCTTGATGTCATTTGAATTGACAGAAATTTTTGTTATTGGACAACTATTTAAAATAGCTTTGATTTCGCACAATACTGTCTAAAGATTGTCATTATTCAGTATTTGAATATTCAAAATGGAATTAAGAATTTTCTTGATTGATCTAATCATTCTTTCTCACACACATCCATGATATGATCCTGTGGGTGGGTTAAATATCAATTTTTTTTTGAAGTAATGCATCATTAATTTGATGTTGATTCCAAATTTGAATTGCTTTTTGTAACTCTAATTGAGCTCCTGTAAAGTTAGATCCATTATCAAAATGTTTAATGCTCCTTTTATTATTCATTGTCTTCAACAAGATTTGTGATCTTTTACCATGAAGATTAAGTTTATTGATCAATTCAACAGTACAAAATGATTGGGTACTTCCTGGATCAAGAATACGTAGGCCTTCAGTATGAAGCTTCCTTTTTTTTTAGCTTTAACCTGCACAGAAACTATTGAAAGAGCTTTGTCACCGGCCCCAGTAAGATTGTTTATCTGAACTGAAGCTGAGACATTCTCTTTGACTGTGTCTTTAGTCTTGAATTCAGTATGACTTCCTTCTCAACTTTACTTTGCTGAATATTCAGTAACTTGGGATACTTTAAACTGCATATATCACACCAGTCACTTACCACAAGTTTTACTGGTGTCCTTTACACAAGCAACCGAAACATATTCCATTCTTCTTTAAAAAGGTTAATTTCTTGTCAAGTGGCTTTTTCTCCAATTTTTCTAAAGCATGCTTATCTTTGCAATGTATCAGCTTTCCTGAACAGTCCGAACTTCCTTTTCCTTTATTTCCTTGTTCTTTCTTGTGCTTGTATCTGACACAACAATAATAAAGGCAATCCCCTTTGGTTTCTGTTGAGATGATGATTTAGACTTCTTTACATCTTTACAAACTATTGAAGTATCCTTAATATTTCCGAATGATACAGTGTTAACATGCGTATGCTATTCCAAAAATTGTACAACATCCTCAAAAATGGCATCCCTTTCAGGAAGAATCTTAATCTCTGCAGCCTTGGTTCTCCATAAGTCGCTCATCTTATAAGGTAATTTATTGACAATAATCGACAAATTGCATCACATTGCATTGCAATACCATTGCATCACAGCATCCCCTCAGAAAAAGTGCATATGCTTGTAAAGCCTTTGCGTCCTCTGATTTTATTATTGGCCAAGAAAGAATCTTGTCTATGTGGGCCCTTGTGATTTTATGTTCATTGCCATAATAATGATGAGTCAATAATTGTTTTTCCCTTTTAAAACTTTGCTCTGGATTCATATATTGGCAACTTTTGACTAACTCCTTCACTTGTCCTCCAGAATACTATTCCAGGTAATACAGATGATCTTTAGCGTTTTTAGTATTACTTTCAATGTGATGTTCAAAGGAATTTATGAACGTCAGATATTGGAATGGATCTCCATTAAAAACTGGAATTTCCTTCTTAGGTAAACGTATGAACCTTGTTGCTACGCTAACGTAACAGAAATTTCATTTTGTTTTGCTATGAGTGATAATATATTGTTTTGACCACCATGGCTTGCGTCTGGTTGTGTTGTTGTGAATGGAGCATACGGAACCTGAACTGGCACCATAGGTGTAGGACCTGGTGTTGTAACTGATGGCATTGATGGGGATCCTTGGTATGTAAGTGATAGCATTGGTGGAGATCTTTGACTTGCCACTGGTTTTTCAGCAACACGAAGAGACCTCAATCGATGAGTATGATGGCTCGCATGGTTGAACTTTTTTTGAGATGCTCTCCTTTCGGGAAGATTCATATATTGTGCACTTGGAAGAGATTGAATGTCGCTAGCTCTATCCACAGGGTTGGTCATTGTCATTTGAGCACTAGCAGCACCACCTGTGGCTCCTTGCTTGAGTAGACTCATTTCCTGTGGCTGGGGTACCCACTAATCTGCTGGAATGTTAGGTGCTAGCCCTTTGGGTATTTCACTTTGAGTGATAGATCTTGCAGAAGCCTGAGCTAATGCTTTTACTTTGGCCATATTCCTAACATATTGTTCCTCAAGATCTAGTCTTTTTCTCTCTTTAATAATTTTTTTTGTTTTTCTTGCTGTATCTTCATTTCAGCTTCCATTTCTTCTAAAACACATCTTTTCTCCAACTATTCACTTTGTGTTTAGATAGTAGCCAAGTCTGCTTGTGCCTAGCATGCAGAGCTGATATGCTTGAAGCACGCAAAGCTGTACTTGCTCTAGATACCTTTGAAGACGTTGAAGATCTTCCTACACTCATAACCTTGGAAATTCTATCATCAGGATTCACATCTGAACTTTCAGATACTGTTGATTGAGTCTCTATCTTCAGCATTTCACTTGGTTCAGCACCAGTTGGGCTTTACAATGTACATTCACCTGTTTCAGTCAGTTAATGAGGTTTGCAGTGCCTTATCGAAGTCTTCTTCTTGCTTGGTAGTTGAAGCGGCTTCTTCAATGGTGGCTGGTTCCAATATCCTGCTAAGCATTGTTGATCCGCCTTGCTGGCTCAACTTACAATCAAACAGCTCTTTGAGAGGTGCTGTTTGCTCAAGGTTTTTAGCCCGATGAGGCTTCTTATCCATCTTGAGTTCTTCACATGCAGCCTATCTTCTCCTAGCTTAACCTGGTCCATGGGAACTGTAAACAAATTTGTATCTTGTTTGGTAGATATTCCAAATTACTATCTTATTAATCTAGTAAACCAATCCAGATAAACATTTTGCATTTCACATTGAGATTTTCATAATGATGAATAAATAAAGCACACTGTATAATGATATAATGATATTCTACTTTAAACAGATAAAAGAAGAAATAGACAAAATAAGATGAATTAAGACAAATTCAAAGAAAAGTATCTTGAGCTTATGTTCCCTTCATAATTCTTTGAAGAATGAGATGCAAGGTCTTAGTCCACTCAGATATTATGACATATGACATCATAGTCACTATGGTAACACTACAAACAATATTTTTTTTCTAAAAGGATTAGGCACAAAATTAACTATAAATCAAAAAGACAAGGTTGTAAACTTTACCCAGGGGCCTTTCCAGGTTGTAATGAGGAAATAGCAGCTGCTAGTTTCTCGTGTGAAATAGATTCACCCAGTTTTATTTGATTGTCTAAAGGAATCATGGGGCTATTCAATTGATCTAAGAAATTTTTCATCAAATTACCATCTTTCGTACATTCGGAAGAATATAGTTTGGAGTAGAATCTTTTAAATCTATCATTTATCTCCAAAATGATCTAAAGTCATAATACCATTATCTTTATGAACTTTTATGATGTGTCGTTTAGCACCAAATCCTCTCAATTGGTTGGCTAAAAACTTACCAGATTTGTCATTATGGATGTAAAATTGACTTTTAGATTTTAAAAGTTGACATTTGGCTGGGTATGTTGAGAGAAGATCAGATTTAGTTTTAAATTGAATCCAATTTTTGTATACGTCTGAATTTTTAGTTTGAGGATGTTGTTGATCTAATTGTTTAATTAACTCACATTTTTTGTTATTAGTCTTCCTTTTCTTATTTACAGTATATGAAATATTTTCTCCCCAAAGAAAAGCCTTCAAAGTATCCCATATAAGTAAATTTGTGGTCTCAGAAGAGAGTAGGTATCAAAGAAGAAAACTATCTGTTCTTCCATAAATTTAACAAAGTCCTTATCTGATAATAAAACTGAATTAAAAAAACAGTGTCTTTTATCTTGAAGGATCCTTGACATTGTAATAGGGGCGTGATTAGATATTACAAAACTGTGATAGTCACAAGAATGAGTTAATGAAGTTTAATGAGTATAAATAAAAAATAATAAATACGTGAACAAGTTTGATGACAGTGGGGGCGGGGGGTGGGGGGGGGGGAAAGGATAATCTCTACTGGTGGGTTAAAAGAAATGCCAAACATCTAAAATACCATAATCTGATTGTAAAAAAAAATGTATTAATAGGGCAGCTTTGTTTAATGTAGCTAGATTAGAAGATGAACGATCCAGGATAGGGAACAACCAACAGTGGAGATTCCCCCCTAGAATAAGCCAAGGAAGAAGGAAGTTTTGTAAAAATTCTAAAAACCCCAAAACATTTTACATTTCAAAATTTTTCTCTCTCAAGTCCTATCGTATCCAATCAGTTTCACCAACCATCTTTCCATGACAATATTTTTTAGAGATGGTATAAGGAGGATATTCAAAGTTTTAGGGATCGATGAATATTTTGCATCATTTGAACAGATTACTGCAAAATTTAACTTGCCCAAATCTCAATTCTTTAGATATTTGCAAGTCAGGCATTTTCTTGAATCTCAAGTTTCTAATTTCCCAAGAGAATCTGAATCAAATTTTGTAGATTAATTGTTTAGCTTAATGGCTTCTCATAAAGATTTAATATCCATTATTTACAAGAAATTGTTATGTTTAAATCAGACTTTGTTAGCTATCATCAAAAATGCTTGGGAACAGGATTTACATTTAACTATATTGGATGTGGATTAGGACACAATTCTTAAGTTAGTTAATAATAGCTCTTCGTTATGTCCTCAACATCATTTATTACAATTTAAGGTGGTACATAGAGCACATTTGTCTAAGGCTAAATTGTCTCACATTTATTCCGATATGAGCCTCTGGTGTGACAGGTGTAAGAGTGGAGAAGCATCATTAATTCATATGTTCTGAACTTGTCCTTGTCTAGAAAAAATACTGGAGAGATGTTTTCCATACTTTATCAAAAATTTTCAATGTAGATTTAACACCAATTCCTTTGGTGGCCTCATCCATACAGCAGGAGGGAATGACCCTTCTTTATCTCTGGTTCAGAGTCGCGCCCTTCCTTCTGCCTCCCTTTTGGCTAGGCGTGTGATTTTACTGAAGTGGAAGGAAGCTGCCTTGCTTACATATGTGTGACATCATGTCCTGTTTGAACATGGAAAAGATTCACTATTCAATTTATAATTCAGATGTAAGATTCCAGAAGTTATGGGGGTCATTTATGACTCACTATCTTACTTTACAATTTTACTCCAATGTAATTAAATTGTTTGGCATGTCTTTCCCATGTTCCTTATTATTTTTTTTTAACTTTCATTTTTCTTTTAATGCTAGTCAAGTATAGCAACGTGGTTAGGTAAAGGACTTGAGTTTTTCTCCTCTACTATTTTCTTCTTTTTTTAATATTATTAGAGATTTTTTTTCTGAAAAAAAGTATATACTTTTTAGAATATTAATTATGGATATGAAATACAATTTACCTATGTTAGTGATATACAGAATATCTTATTTAGTTTATGTACCTGTCCATACTATCTTATTGAATTGTACCCATTTTGTTTATATGTTCTTTATTAAAATCAATAAACATACTTTAAAAAGAAAGAAAAAGAAAATATATTACATATGCAGCAGACTGATATTCAAATAGATTTCTGCTACTGCAGTACTGTTGTGTGCAAAGGTGATTATTCACAAAGTGGTTGTCTGTGATATAAATATAAACAATATACAAGGTCAGTAAATGCATTTACCTTAAAGCAAAAAAAAAGCCAACTGGTTTTCCCACAAAAGATCCATTATAAATCTCAGGAAATTGTTGAACATTGACACGAGTAAGATGTTCTAAATCTGTTTTATGGACAAAATTGAGTAATGTCCCTGTAGCTTATAGCTTTATTATTAAATCGCTGTGAATGTGATGCATTGAAGTTAGGGGTTGTTTTCCTGTGTGTTTTAAAATGCTGTGCAATTCGTAGTAATTTAAAGTTATTTTCTGTCACTTAATATTTGCATTTCAAGAGCTGAGCAGATATTGTACTTAAAGCAACTCTCTTGGGGGGTTCACTTAGTGCTGACAGTTTGATGATGAAATCTCAGTTTGACAAAAGAGTAAAGGCAAGATTGTAATTTTTAAAAATAATATAATTCGGCTTGAGAAAGGAAGGACTGACTTATAGTAACCTTGGTGTATGTGTGAGCATGGGATAAAGACAGTCATGAGAAGATTGCAATATTGTCCATTATTGAACAGACGAACAAAACTGAACTGAGGTTGATGATTCTTGGCTCTGGTCTTAAATGCAAGAAATTCTGCAGATTTGAAATGCTGTAAAAGAATGATGAGCTGGAAGCCTCGGAGATGGTTGTGACTTTGGAGTTTCACTGCTTGTCTAATTCTGGACTCTCTTTTGTGCTTCAATATCATTACCCTAATCAGAACCTAGAGATGATTTTAATATGCCAGAATATCTGAGCACATCTCAAGCACATCCATGATTAAATGGGGAATTTTTCTTTGGTTTTAATAAGTATGCACAACTGATCTACTTTGAATTTATAAAGTAGCAGAACATTAAGCCCGTGTGGGAAAGAACAAGATTAATAATGTTGTTAGAATGAGGAATTTACTACCACATGTAGCCAATGACTTGAAAATTACGGAACCTTGATAAGGACATGAAATAGAAAGGATTAAGAATGTTATAATGAATAGATTAAATTATGAAGTGATGGGGGAAACTAGATGAGTTATTTTGTATAATCTGTTCATTTGCTGTTAATGTTATTGTTCTTTTTACTTTTTCCTTTGGCTTGGCTTCGCGGACGAAGATTTATGGAGGGGTAATGTCCAGTCAGCTGCAGGCTCATTTGTGGCTGACAAGTCCGATGCGGGACAGGCAGACACGGTTGCAGCGGTTGCAGGGGAAAATTGGTTGGTTGGGGTTGGGTGTTGGGTTTTTCCTCCTTTGTCTTTTGTCAGTGAGGTGAGCTCTGCGGTCTTCTTCAAAGGAGGTTGCTGCCCGCCGAACTGTGAGGCGCCAAGATGCACGGTTTGAGGCGATATCAGCCCACTGGCGGTGGTCAATGTGGCAGGCACCAAGAGATTTCTTTAGGCAGTCCTTGTACCTCTTCTTTGGTGCACCTTTGTCATGGTGGCCAGTGGAGAGTTCGCCGTATAACACGAACTTGGGAAGGCGATGGTCCTCCATTCTGGAGACATGACCTACCCAGTGCAGCTGGATCTTCAGCAGCGTGGACTCGATGCTGTCGACCTCTGCCATCTCGAGTACTTCGACGTTAGGGATGAAAGCGTTCCAATGAATGTTGAGGATGGAGCGGAGACAACGCTGGTGGAAGCGTTCTAGGAGCCGTAGGTGATGCCGGTAGAGGACCCATGATTCGGAGCCGAACAGGAGTGTGGGTATGACAACGGCTCTGTATACACTAATCTTTGTGAGGTTTTTCAGTTGGTTGTTTTTCCAGACTCTTTTGTGTAGTCTTCCAAAGGCACTATTTGCCTTGGCGAGTCTGTTGTCTATCTCGTTGTCGATCCTTGCATACGATGAAATGGTGCAGCTGAGATAGGTAAACTGGTTAACCGTTTTGACTTTTGTGTGCCCGATAGAGATGTAGGGGGGCTGGTAGTCATGGTGGGGAGCTGGCTGATGGAGGACCTCAGTTTTCTTCAGGCTGACTTCCAGGCCAAACATTTTGGCAGTTTCCACAAAACAGGACATCAAGCGCTGAAGAGCTGGCTCTGAATGGGCAACTAAAGAGGCATCGTCTGCAAAGAGTAGTTCACGGAAAAGTTTCTCTTGTGTCTTGGTGTGAGCTTGCAGGCGACTCCGTGCGGTACCGGATGTAAACAGCGTCTTCATTGTTGAGGTCTTTCATGGCTTGGTTCAGCATCATGCTGAAGAAGATTGAAAAAGAGGTTTGGTGCGAGAACGCAGCCTTGCTTCACGCCATTGTTAATGGAGAAGGGTTCAGAGAGCTCATTGCTGTATCTGACCCGACCTTGTTGAATGAAATGGTGGCCATAACATGAGCAGTTTAGTAATATACAGTTGTGGCGGCTCACCACTAGGCAGGCGAACTGGCCCCGCTTGTAAGCCACGTGGCGGGACAGCCGGCCAAAATGGCGCCGTCGGGGAGGGGTGTGTTCCCTTCTTCCCAGCATGGGGCTCAGAAGCCCACTCTGGGGGACCACGTGAGCCCGGGTGACGTCAGAGCCCTCCAGCGTGTTTCTCAGCCAGGTCTAGGCTGAGAGTATAAGTACAGCCCAGCAGTCTGCAATAAACTAGTCTGCTCACTGAGCTCAACCCGTCTGGTTGTGTGTGTGTTATTGCAGGGGCAGTGTAGCCGCCACTGCAATTGATGACCCCGACTGGTTCAAACGTCTTTGAACCCATCATGAGCGAGACTGGGATCAGTACTATAGCCGTGAAACTGCCTGAATTCTAGGTTCAGGAGCCGGAAACCTGGTTTGGCCATGCGGAGGCTCAGTTTCACCTCCGCCAGATTTCATCTGACATGACCAAATTCTACCATGTGGTCGCTGCCCTGGACCAGGCCACCGCCAAACGTGTGCTGCACCTTGTTCAGCACCCACCCGCCGAAGACAAATATGAGACCATCAAGTGAGTGCTTACCGGATCCCTTGGACTATCCAGACACCAGCGTGCCGTTTGGATGCTACACCTCGACACCCTGAGGGACAGTTCTCCAATGGAACTGATGGATGAGATGCTTGCGCTCATGGGTGAGCTCACCAACTGCCCACTCTTCGAGCGCATTTTCCTCGACCATATGCCTGGGGATATCCGGCACCTGCTGGTCCAGGAAAGCTTCACTGACCTGAGGAAGGTCGCCCAGAAGGCCCAAGAGATATGGCTCGCACGATTCCCGGAGGGCTCAGCGGTCCAACAGGTCACGAGGCATGGGCACGCCAAGCCCACCCCTAGTGCTGCGGTAGAGCATCTGGCCCCTGCAGGAGCCCCCAAGAGCATAACCAAGGCCACAGCATCCGCTCCAGGCCTCTGCTTCCTACCACCAGTGCTGGGGAGCCAAAGCTCAGAAGTGTCATCAGCCCTGCTCATTCCAGGGAAAAAAACCATGCCGGCCGCTGTTAATGTCTGCGGCGGCTGGCCAAGGACACAGCCTCCTCTACCTGTGGGACTCAGACAGCGGCCGGCGGTTCCTCGTTGACACTGGAGCCCAGATCAGTGTCATCCCGGCCATGGCCATCAAGTCCAGGAACCGACCTCGTGGACCTCCCCTCTGTGCGGCCAACGCAACAGCAATCCAGATGTATGGAGACAAGAAAGTCCACTTCCAGATCGGCCAACAGAATTTCTCTTGGAGGTTCACCGTCCCATCCTTCCCAACTGCCATCCTGGGTGCAGACTTCCTCCTTGCACACGGGCATCTGGTGGACATTTGAGGTAGGCGCTTGGGAGAAACCCGTACCTTCCAGGCTGTTTGCCTCGACGCCTCCTGCTCGGAGCAACCGCAGATGGCCACGATCAGCACGCCCAGAGACAAGTCCCAGTGTATCCTGGGACAGGATTCCGCTGCCTCACCACGCCACGGGGTGTTCCACCACATCCCCACCCAGGGCCCACTGGTTCACACCAAAGCACACCGGCTCCCGCCTGACAAGCTCCAGGTGGCGAACGAGGAGATTTCGCACCTGTTGGAACTGGGAATCATTCGGCAGTCCGACAGCCCGTGGCCCTCACCGCTCCACCTGGTCCTGAAAGCCTCCGGTGGCTGGCATCCCTGCAGAGACTATCGACGGCTCAAAGAGGCAACAGTTCCTGACTGTTACCCCATCCCTCACATACAAGACTTTATGGCCAACCTGCACAGTGTGAGGGTTTTCTCCAAGGTTGACCTGGTGCGCGGATATCACCAGATCCCGAGGCACCCTGAGGACGTACCCAAGACGGCCATCATCACCCCTTTCGGCTTGTTCGAATTCCTGCGCATGCCGTTCGGGCTCAAGAACGCCGCTCAGACCTTCCAGCACCTCCTGGACTCTGTGGACAGGGACTTGTATTTTATCTTTATTCATTTGGACAACATCCTCATCGCCAGCAAGGACCAGGCGCAACACAAGGCCCACCTTCGTGCCCTTTTCTCCCGGCTGGCCGATTTCGGCCTTACCGTCAACCCAGCCAAGTGCCCGTTCGGGAAAGAGTCCATGCAGTTCCTGGACCATACTATCACGGCTGAAGGAGAAATGCCCACTGCTGCAAAGGTCGCCACTATCAGGGAGTTCCCACGCCCGGACAGCCACAAGGGGCTGCAGGAGTTCACAGGTATGGTCAACTTTTAAAACTGCTTCATCCCGGGAGCTGCGTGCATCATGCAGCTGCTATTCGCCCTCATCTAGTAGCCAAGCACAAAACGTTTGGTTGGATCCCAGAAGCCTGCAACGCGTTCGAGGCCACCAAGGATGCTCTTGCGAAGGCCACTATGCTCTCCCACCCGCACACCGACCTGCATATGGCACTCTCTGTCGATGCCTCTGCCACAGCTGTCAGTGCCATCCTGGAGCAGCAGGTGAATGGACATTGGAATCTGCTGGCACTCTTCAGCCGCCTGCTCCACACACTGGAACGCAAGTATAGTGCCTTCGACCGTGAGTTACTGGGCATGTACCTGGTGGTGCGGCATTTCCACTATTTTTTGGAGGGGAATACTTTTACCATCTTCACCGACCACAAACCCCTCACCCAGGTGCTCGTGATGGCAAAGGATCCCTGGTTGGCCCGCCAGCAGCGTCACCTCTCCTTCGTGTCAGAGTTTACCACCGACATTCGGCACAAGGCGGGGAAGAACAACATGGTTGCCGATGCACTTTCGCAACCGGCCATCTGCGCGTTGACACCCGGCTTCGACCTAGTCACCCGGGACCAGAGGACCTTCAAGACCGCCATCACGGGCCTGCAGTTCCGAGACCTCCCAACTCCGAGCGGCGAAGGCACCATACTGTGTGATATCTCCATGGCTCCCCATGACCAGTGGTTCCCCAGCAGTGATGCAGGCAGGTCTTCCACATCCATGACCTTTCACATCCAACCATCAGGTCCACGGTCCAGATGGTGGCAGAACGGTTCGTATTGCATGGGTTGCGGAAGCAGATCGTGGGCTGGGCCAGAACATGCACCCATTGCCAGACGTCCAAGGTGCACAGGCACACCAGGGCGCCTGTACAGGAGTTCGAGCACGTCCGTGGATGGTTCAGCCCCATTCATGTGGACATCGTTGGCCCCTTACCCATTTCCCGGGGCAACTGTTACCTGTTTACGATGGTGGACCGCACCACTCACTGGCCTGAGGCGATCCCGATGCCAGACACCTCCACCAACTCCTGCTCCCGAGCCCTGTTGCATGGTTGGGTTGCCCGGTTCGGCATCCCAGGTCACCTCACCAGCATTCGGGGCACCCAGTTCACATCTGCACTGTGGGCACAGCTCGTCAACAGGTTGGGGATCCAGCTACACCGCACCATGGCCGCAGGCCAATGGACTGGTTGAACGTCTGCACAGCCACCTTAAGTCGGCACTCATTGCCCGCCTTACTGGTTCCAACTGGGCGGATGAACTGCCTTGGGTGCTCCCTGGCATCCACTCCATTCCCAAGGAAGATCTGCAGGTGTCATTTGCTGAGCTGGTCTACGGTGCGCCGCCGCCACTACCTGGTGAGTTCATCAATGCACCTCACAATCCCCAGCGGTCGCCGCACGAACTACTTCCTCACCTCAGTGCATGCTTGGACTTCTTCGAACCCCCACCGCCGCCCTGGCATGGCACCTGTCCGTCTCAAGTTCCCGGTGAACTGCTTTCTGCGGAGTACATTTTCGTTTGGCGGGACCCAATCGAGGCACCTCTGCAGAGACAGTACGAGGGGTTGTACAGGGTTGTACAGCGTTCCAGCTCCACGTTCAAGCTGGACATTGGTGGCAGGCGGGAGCTGTTTACCATAGACAGGCTGAAGCCAGTGCACCTTAATCCCACTGAGCACGTGGTCATAGCCCAGCCCAAGAAGCGAGGCCACCTGGCGAAAAAAGACTGGCGCCAGTTCTGGATGGGGGGGGCTGTGTGTTGGCTCACCACAAAGCAGGAGAACCCGCCCCGCTTGTAAGCCACGCGGCGGGACAGCCGGCCAAAATGGTGCCGTCGGGGGTGTTCCTTTCCTCCCAGCATGGGGCTCGGAAGCCCGCGCTGGGGGACCACGTGATGCCCGGGTGACGTCAGCGCCCTCCAGCGCGGTTCTCAGCCAGGTCCAGGCTGGGAGTATAAGTACAGCCCAGCAGCCTGCAATAAACTAGTCTGCTCACTGAGCTCAACCCGTCTGGTTGTGTGTGTTCTTTCAGGGGCAGTATAGCAGCATGAAAGCTAACCAAATTAAAGCATTACATCTGGCCTTGCTTTTAGTCCGGATAAATATAGTGGGTAAGACAAAAGTCCCACCATAAACTCAGCACACCACAGTCATGTAATTACATTCTTACTGATCATTCCTCCCACATCACACCCCATTTCACTCCCACTACAAACAGCAAAGGTCCCAGCACCAATATTTGTTGAACACTTCAGGTTGTCAGCCAATTTGGATCCAGTTTACTAACTTGCCCTTATCCCACAGGCCCTAGTCCCATGGTAAGGCCTTGTCAAGGAGACTTACTGAAGCCTATGTAAACCACGTCTACTGCACATTCCTTGTCTATATACCTTGTTATCTCTTCAAAATAATTCCATCAAATTGGCCAAACAGAATCTGCTTTTGACAAAGTTATGCTCATTGTCTCTGAATCGCCTCGTCTTTTCATGTGAGCTTTAATCCTCTCCCTCTGACTTCTTTTTTAGGGACTACATTTTCCCTACCATTAATGTTATTTCTCACAGACCTACAATTACCAGGGTTTTCCTTGGAAAAGGGAACCACATTTACTGTCCTTCAGGTCACTTGTGGCCAGTGCCTCAATCAGAGCCCCAGCAATCTCTTCCCTCGTCTTCTATTGTAGCTTTGTTTGGATAAATCCCATCCTGTCCTGGAGATTTGTACAACTTTAAAACCACAATGCATTGAGTACCTCCTTATTTATGGAGACTTGCAGTAGAATTTCATCTTCCTCCTTCGCTGAATCCTCCAGCTATAACATCCTTTTCCTTTGTGAATAGGTCTTTACCAATATCTTCTGTCTCCAAGCAGATTGCACCTGTTGTCTTTAATATATTTATAAAATCCCCTCAGATTCACCATAATCTTGTACCTCAGTAATATTTTGCCCCTCCCCCCCAATTTACTGTTTAAGCTTCTTCCTCAACTTCTCTTGATATGTCTCCCCCATCTTTAGTTCTCCACTTTTTTTTCTCTCTCTCTCTGCACTTAAACTAATTTGAAGGGATGTGTCAGGAAATCCTGAGAGAAGAGGTTGGTTTTCTGGTTATAGGTGGGTTTCAGCTTCTGGAACCTCTTGCTCCAGATGGCAGCAGATGCTAATATGAAGGAAGTGGACAGTACCTGTGGCATATAATCCACATTTTTTATCTTTCAGATGCTGAGTGTCATAATAATTTATAGTCTTTTTCTAACAGGAGACGGAGTGACAGATTGAAATTAAAACAATGGTGTCTACAGATGTGGGGACTAACAATCACTTATTCACAATATTAAGGTTTTAGAATCTGAGATTGACCAGATCTTGATGCACAAAATGAGGAGGTAGAGAAAGGAAACAGGCATCCAGACACTGTTAAATATTCAGACTTGCTCTATTTTAGGGCTTGTTACAGAATTCTTCCAGCTAATGAGGCTCTGCTGTATTGGGAACAGCTTGGTCTTGCATTGTTGCACAAGTACGGGAGATGTATGGTGTAGTTCCTGGTATGTGTGTCACTGGCAAACGTGAAGTGGTCTATCTTGTCCAGAAAAGGTGTGCAGAGCAGAAAGATTTATTTTTAATTTTTAAAATTTGTCTCCTGACATGTGATGGTTTCTCTTTTGTATGCCAGCATGAAAGTCTTTATTTTTATTTTATAGATACTGTCACTTTAAGGGCTGAGCTGTCCAGTTCACAGTGAAAGACGTTCACTGCTTGAAACTGCCCTCAAATTTATACTAATTCAGTCTCTGTCAGCTGTTGCAAGAACATTCAATGAGCAAAGTGGAAATGCCACACAGGTGAAAGTGGGAGAAGTTGTCTCATTGCCGGGGTTGTCATAGTAATGAGAGAAGCAGCATGTTGAATTTGACCATGATGCACCTGACCTTGGAGTGCCAACTGCCAATTATCTTCATAGTGAATTAAATTTCTCCATAACCAGAACCTGCAATGCCCATAAATCCATGGGAAGTAAAGTTATCATGGACAAAAATATAAAAACCTTACAACCATACCATTTCCAAAGTACAGTTCATAAAGAAAGCAAAACACACACACACACACATACACACACACACACACACACACACACACACACACACACACACACACACTCACACACTTACTTTTTATATATAGCACTTGATACATATAAAGATGAATCGCATCGTTTCTATTATTTATCCACTCTTTCATATTGTATCCTTTTAAAGAGTAGCTGTGATGCAGTAGATTGGATTACCAAGCTTCTGGGAGATTCTTTCATTCCATTGCTTTTGCTAATCACAGATATATAACTAGTCAAGGGCATTTGAGTAGCATATGGCTGTAAAGTCAGAGATTGTTTTTATTCAAGATGCGTTTTGTTTCCAGAATGTTTTTTTAAAGACAGAAATGCAATAAAAAAATAATCTGAGTGAAACGTGAATGACTAAAAACTTGAAGTTTGTGAAATTCAGAACCTTTGTGAAATGTGGCTAGTGCTGTTATAAACAGTATGGTACAGCGTATCAGGCAGACTTGTGATTAACCATTATTAGCAAGATGACTACATGACCCAGGTTGACAGCTACTTATTTATTGCACAATGTAACAGGCACAAAAGATTTCCATCCCTTCCATGGATAAAGGATTTGCATTAGAGATAGAAGAGCAGGTGCAGAAATGTTTATGCATGAAATTCTGAAGTGATTAAATGAAATTAAATATGTATCTTACTTGTATGGTGCAATGGTCAAAAAATAATTGACTTTGTTGAACATCTTTGTGAATTATTTTTCTGCGTGCTGCTCTAGCGATACTTATTTTGTCAACTTGGAGTGGTTTTTTTCATTTTCATTTAAACCATTCTTTTCATATCTTTTTCAATCTATTCCTTTTAAGATTCCTTTAAAATTTTTAAAAGATTTAAACTCTATAAATAAGAAAGTTCTTGTGGAGAGGTAAAAAATTAACTTGGAAATATGAACCGGGAGGCTTGCAGCTTCCAAATTTTCAAAATTATTATAAACCGTTCTTTTCAGATTTTTATTCATCAAGAATGAGACGGCTTTGACAGGACAGGAGCAATTTCTTAATTTTTTACGAAGCGAGTTTTTTATGGATGGTCAGATCAGGTACTGTACAAAGTGAAAAAGCACTGCCCAGTTCTCCAGGATTACAAGAAGGCGAGCGGGCCATGATCAGCAGTCAGTCTCGAGCCATCAAGGGGATTGTTCCAATTCAAGAGATGGAGCTTACCTACTTTCTTGAAGCTGCGTTACAATGTGCTTATCTGGCCTATTTCAAAAAAAGGTAAGCAACGTAGAAAATTATTGATGGTCTCCCACCTTCTTTTAACAAGTCGTATCTATTGTTCAGTCTATTCCTGTGGAGCCATTCTTACAACTTTTTCAGAAAAATAAAACTGAACAAATGCACTTTCAAACATTAGGCCTGCTTTGAGCAAGAACACATGAATAACACTATGAAATATGAAAGCATAAGTCATTGCTTCATAATTTCCTGCCAAAATATGGAAGTGGCTCATGAAACAGCAATTTAATTTGTGGGCAGATGCAGGCTTCAGTGCAGAAAATGATATGACTATCTAGAACTGAATATTAACTACTGTGTGTAATAATAAATACTGTATACGATATCATTCTTTCAATTTTTAATTGCTCTAGGTTTTTTCATGCCTGTTCTTAATCTTTCAACACTACCTGATTTAACATTATATGAATTAATTTATGTCATCCATAATTAATACATTTTTCAACATAATTATGTAATTGAATTTACAATTTATATAATTATTCTTTTGGATTAATCAATATAATTGTTGATTGGTCACGTAGTTCCTCATGGCAAAGTTATCGGTTGCTTGGCCGTATACCTTTGAAGGTGGTAGGGAAAGTTATGGAGGGTGTTCTTAGAGATGGTGTGTTTGAATATCTAGATAAGCAGGGATTGATCAGGAGCACCCGTCATGGGTTTGTGAAGGGGAAGTCATGTTTGACAAACCTTGTTGAGTTTTTCGAAGAAGTGACAAGAAAAGTGGATGAAGGTAGGGCAGTTGATGTAGTCTATCTGGATTTTAGCAAAGCTTTTGATAAGGTTCCACATGAAAGGTTAGTAAGGAAGGTTCAGTTACTAGCGATTAATAGAGAAATAGTAAGATGGTTGGAGGAGAAGACAGCAGAGGGTCATGGTGGACAACTGTCTGTCAGGATGGAAGCCTGTGATGAGCGGAAAGGATCGGTGCTAGGTCCCCCGTTGTTCATAATTTATATTAATGATTTGGATGTTGAGGTGGTTAACTGAGTAAGTAAATACGCAGACGATACGAAAATAGGGGAAGTGGTGGATAGCAAGAAAGGTTTTCAGGGATTATAGAGGGATTTGGTTTGTCTGGAGAGTTGGGTTGAAAGATGGTAGATGGAATTTAATGTAGAGAAGTGTGAGGTGCTTCATTTCGGTAAAAGTAATCAAAATAAAACATATGTAATAAAGGGGAGGACATTGGGGAATGCACAAGTACAAAGAGATCTTGGAGTTATTGTGCAGGGTTCCTTGAAGGTGGATTCTCATGTTGACAGAATGGTTAAGAAGGCATTTGGTATGCTGGCCTTCATAAATCATAGCATAGAGTATAGGAGCTAGGAAATGATGTTGCGACTGTTTAAGGCATTGGTGAGGCCAAGTTTGGAGTATTGTGTTCAGTTCTGGTCTCCAAATTATAGGAAGGATATAGATAAGGTGGAGAGGGTGTAGAGAAGATTTGCAAGGATGTTGCCTGGCTTAAAATACCTAGAATACAGAGAAAGATTGAAGAGCTTAGAACTTTAATCCTTGGAACGTAGAAGGTTGAGTGGGGATTTGATAGAGGTGTTTAAAATTATTAAGGGAATAGATAGACTAGATGCAAGTAGATTCTTCCCCCTGAGAGCAGGGGAGGTTGAAACAAGAGGACACAAGTTGAGGGTAAAGGGGCAAAATATTAGGAGAAACATTGGAGGATGCTTCACTCAGAGAGTGGTGGCTGAATGGAATAATGTTCCGGAGGAAATAGTTGAGGCAGAGTCATTTCTTTCATTTAAGAGGAGGCTAGATATATACATGGATAGGAGGGGTTTGGAGGGTTATGGGCGGAGAATAGGCGGGGGATCGAGCGGAGTTGTTTGAGTAAACTGGCGTGGACTTGTAGGGCCGGGATGGCCTGTTTCCATGCCATAAACTGTTATATGGTTATATGCTGATGAAGATTTGACTGAATCTCAGACTATTATTCCCTATTGTACTATGTTAGTTAAAAGAGTTAATGTTACTTTTTGAGAGAGAAAGTTAGCATCAATTATGACCTTTATGGAAAAAAACAACAAAAGAGACGCAGGGACTTAATAACTTGTTTCAAGTATCGGTTCCTATCATCAAGGTGCAATTCCAACACAATGATGAATTATAGAGAAAAATGTAAGACAATATAATTGACTATTTCAAAGAAACAAGCAAGAAACATTGGAGGAACCTCAATGGTGATGGTATTAATAAAATGGAGAAAATCAAAGAAGGGCTGTAATCAACGTAATAGGAAATTGAAAGGGAAGATGATTGTTTCTAATCTTCATGAAAACTTGACAATCTGGACTGAAATTACTTGCTCTATGGAACAGTATTATGAGCAATTGAGCTTTTGAATGACAGAAAATTGTCAATAGACAGGGGAATTTTTTTTCTTTGGTGACAGTTTGACACATGAGGCAATCTGGGAATTGCACCAAATGTTACAAGTATCAGTAGGTATGCAGCGACCATGGATGTTGCACCGTGGAAGACAGATTCTGTAACGTTATCAGCCTTTTTGTTACTTTACTTACATCATAGCTGAAACTTTTTTTTGAATATTTTATTTTTGATTTTCCAAGACTCTCACAAATCCAAAGCAACAGTACAACCTTCTCAACAACGTGAGACTACATGACATTCAGGGTCCACTTTTTCCCCCTGCCCACCCCTCTCATACCCTAATACCACAAGGAAAAGTGACCCCTATAGATTTTTGGTTCTTTATGTTTGTTTAATTTACACAGCTGAAACTTTTAACCGAATCAATCTCTCAGTTGGAATTGATCAGTCTCAAAGATCTTTGCCATTTTGTTGTGTTCCTTACTGACTGATATTTTTACATCAAATTAATTTAGTTCAAAGCAATGTTGTTTGATCAAGACAAAAGGAACATTGAAATGTTAGGGCATAAGTCGTAACCTGCCAATTTAAAATAATCTGACAATTTGATGCTATGCCTTCATGGTTGCAAGTTAATACTTGGCTAACCTGCTCAGGATCTCAAAATAAGTACAAAATCAGTTTTATCTTGGACACCCATTCATATCCCTTCTGTTTTCCTGGGTTACTGTTCTTTGCGTGTTATCTGTAGAAACTCCCTGCCAATTTCACTATGTATCTTGATGAAAATGCAAGGAAGTGAAACAAAAAAATATTGGTGACCCCAGCAGGTCAGGCAGTATCTGTGGAGTGAGAAAATGGGTTATTTTTTCAGGCTGGTGACTTTTCATCAGACTGAAGAGGAGAAATTGTGGTTAATGCAGTGGTTCTCAACCTCTTTCTTTCCATTCATGCCACCTTAAATAATCCCCATGCCATTGGTGCTCTGTGATTAATAAGGGATTGCTTAATGTGGTATATGAGTGGGAAGGGAAGGTTGAGAATCACTGCTCTAGATCCAATTGTTACTAAAATAATTTGCTTGAGAAAAATTGTCATTGGCCCATTTCCTTTGGAGTTATGAAACTGTGCACTTAATGAGTCAATTAGGTACGATTAAAACAGTGGTTTTCAAACATTTTCTTTCCACCCACATTCCACCTTAAGCAATCCTTTACTAATCACAGAGCACTTATGGCATAGGGAATACTTAAATTGGTATGCGAGTGGATAGAAAAAGGTTGAGAACCACTGGGTTAATGCAATGAGTGTGCTTCATTGGATGAATTTTCTGTCATATTCTAGCTGGTTGTGTTACTGTGTTTATATTTGATTTTTCAGTCATGAAGTATGAAGTCATTTTTAAAGAAAATCATGTTTATTCCTGAAAAAATAATTGCATGTGTTCATACCATTTTCAAAGGAATAAAATAGAGGGGAGCAGATGGACTTTTTTACCCTTGATTTCCAGAAGGCATTCGGTAAGGTGCTGCATAAAAGACTTATAGAGAAGATAAGGATCAATAGAGTTGGGAGTGATGTATTAGCATGGATAGAGGATTGGTTAACCAATAGAAAGCAGAGCGTTGGGGTACAGGGGTGTTTTTCTGGTTGGCAATCAGTGTCGAGTGGGGTGCCACAGGGGTTGGTGCTGGGCCCTCAATTGTTCACGATATACATAAACGATCTGGAAGAGTGGACAGAAAATAGTGTATCTAAGTTTGCTCGTGATACTAAATTAAGTGGAATATCAAATTATGCAGAGGGTCTGCAGAGAGAAATAGATATGTTGTGAGTGGACAAGGGTCTAGCGAATGGAGTACAATGTTGGTAAATGTAAGGTTATCCACTTTGGAATGAAAAACAGAAGATCAGAATATTATTTAAATAGCAAGTGATTGCAGCATGCTGCCGTTCAGAAGAACTTGCGAGTGCTTGTTCATGAATAACAAAAAGTTGGTTTGCAGGTGCAGGAGGCTATCAGGAAGGCAAATGGAATGTTGGCCTTCATTGCTAGAGGGTTGGAATTTAAGAGCAGGGAAGTTGTGCTGCAATTGTACACGGTACTGGTGAGGCCGCATCTGGAATACTAAGGGCAGTTCTGGTCTCCAACTTGAGGATGGATGTACTGGCTTTGGAGGCCGTGCAGAAGAGGTTCACCATGCTGATACCAGAGATGATGAGGTTGACCTATAAGGAGAGATTGAGTCATTTGGGACTGTACCCATTGAAATTTAGAAGAATGAGAGGGAATCTTATAGAAACATTTAAAATAATGAAAAACATTGATAATAAGATCGATGTAAATAAGTTGTTAACATTGGTAGGGGAGACCAGAACTAAGGGGATAGCCTCAAGATGCAGGGTAGTAGATTTAGGACAGAAATTAGGAGGATTAAGATCTTTTGTAAAACAGTTATGGAAAGGGATTTTATTACCTGAATCTAGTTTTGAAGAATATGTACTTTCAATACCAAAAAAGGGATATATATCTGATTTGTATTGTATTTTACAAGAAATTGATAGTAAAAAAGACTGGGATAAAGATAAGTTGAAATGGGAAAAAGATTTAGGACATAAAATAGCTGAAGAAGCTTGGATGGAAATTTGTCAGAATAGTATTCAGAAATTAATTAACGCTAGACTAGCGATGATTAATTATAATTTTATTCATCAGCTATATTTAACGCCGGAGAAATTAAAAACAATTTGGTCTTAGTAAGTTGGATTCTTGTTTTCGATGTGATCAGACGGCCAATACTGTTTTGCATACTGTTTGGCTTTGTGATTGATTGCAACAGTTTTGGAAAGGTATTCAATCTATTTTTAACAGTTTATATAATATCCATCTTGTATTAAATCCCGATATATTTTTATTAGGGAACATGCAATCATTAATTGATTTAGGTTTAGAGGATTATCAGATTTCCTTTATCTATTTAGCTTTAGTTGTGGCTAATAAATGTATAGCACTTACTTGGAAAGATAAAAATATATTAACTTTAGATAAGTGGTATTTGGAGATGAAATTTTGTTTGACTATGGAAAGGATATCTTTTTCAGTTCAGGATAGGATGTCTTTTTATAAGTTAAAGTGGACTCCATTTGCTAATTATATGCATTTAAGTTTGATTTAAATATATGTTTAAGCGTGATATTTTAGTATTGATAATTTTTTTTTGTTGTTAGAATTTTTTTAGGTTAAGTTTTATCTCTTTTTTTGTAAGTCGGTATTTTTTTTCCCATATATAATATTGTTAATTTTATTAACTGTTCACTCTTTATTTTGGGGGGGAGGGCTGGACTAATTTTAAGTTAGATTACTAATATTGTGTTACAATTAATGGGGGGGGTTATTTTGTGTAGTTTTCTGATGTAATATTGTAATCATACCATTTTTATTTTTTTAAAAATTTTTCTTTAAATGTAATTCTCTATTGTATTCATGTTATAAAATTTTAAATAAAGTCTTCAAAAAAAAGAAAGAAATTAGGAGGAAATACTTTTCCCAGAGGGTGGTGAATCTATGGAATTCGCTACCCATTGAAACAGTGGAGACTACCTCAATAAATATAGATTCCTACATAGTAAGGGAATTAAGAAATATGAGGAAAAGGCAGGTAGGTGGAGATGAGCATATCATCAGATCAGCCATGATCTTATTGAATGGAAGAGCAGGCTTGATGGGCCAGATGGCTTACTTCTGCTCTTATTTCTTTCTTATGTTCTCAAATAGCAAATAAACAAGGTGGGGGAACTTGTCATTTTTCAAGAGGTTGGAAGATCAGAAAAGTTCATAGGACAGAAGAACAACATTGTGATTGGTGGGCTGAGCTGCAGCGTCTCAGGGACCGTGTTAGGGAACTGGAGCTGCAGCTTGATGACCTTGCTCTGGTCAGGGAGAGTGAGGCCATCATAGATAGAAGTTATAGCCAGGGCCACGAGAGGAGAATCATTGGGTTACGGTTAGGAGAGGGAAAGGGAAGAGATAGGTACAAGAGAGGGCTCCTGAGCCTGTGGCCCTCAACATAGGTACTCCTCCTTGAGTACCGTTGAGGGGGACAGTCAAGCTGGGGAAGGCATCGGTGGCTATACCTCTGGCACAAGGTCAGCCTCTGTAGCCCAAGAGGGTAGGGAAAGGAAGAGGAGGACAATAGTTATAGGGGATTCAATGGTCAGGGGGACAGATAGGGGATTCTGTGGATATGATAAAGAAAACTGGATTGTGGTTTGGCTCCTGGATGCCAGGATCCGGAATGTAATTTCTGTGTCCATGGGGGAGGGTTATGAGCCAGAGGTTGTGGTACATAGGGAGGATGAGTGAAGTGGTCCAAAAAAATGAATATAGGGAGTTAGGTAGGGAACTGCAAAGAAGGACCGCAAAGGGAGTAATCTCTGGATTACTTCCTGTGCCACGCGATAGTGAGGTCAAGAATTGTATCAGGTGGAGGATGAATGTGTGTCTAAAGGGGTGGAGTAAGGGGCAGGGATTTGAGTTCTTGGATCACTGGGATCTATTTTGGGGGAGGTGGGACCTGTATTGAACAGACGGGTTACATCTGAATCCCAGAGGGACCAGGATCTTGGCGGGGCATTTGCTAGGTCTACTAAGCAGGCTTTAAATTAGTGCGGTTGAGGGAAGGGATCCATATAAAGGAGAACCGCAAAGGAAAGGTTTATCAGCAAAGAGAGAAGGCTTGTGGACAAAGTTTGGGGGTGGAAAGGCAGATGATCGAGGAGGAAAGGGATTTGTATCATGATGAAGGGGGGGGGGGGTTGATCGTAATAATAGAGTTGTCCGTAAAGATGAGGATAAGCAAAAGGTAAGATGTGGGAAATCTCTGAAAGGAAGGTAGATGAGCGGAAGGTGTGGATAGACATTTGGCGGTATGACATGGTGGCGATTAGTGAGACATGGTTGCAGGAGGGATATAACTGGCAGCTAAATATTCCGGGATTTTGCTGCTTCAGGTGTGATAGAATTTGAGGGGTGGGGGGGGTGGCGTTGCTTGACAGGGAAAATAATACAGCAGTGCTGATTTGAGGTAGATTGGTGGGGTCATCAAGGGAGGCAGTAAGGGTGGAATTAAAAAATGGAAAAGGTGAGGTTACAATTATAAGAGTGTATTATAGATGACCTAGTTGGGAGCGAGAAATAGAAGAGCAAATGTGTAAAGAAATAGCTGAGATTTGTTTTAAGCACAGGGTTGTGTTAGTAGGGGATTTTAATTTTCCCAATATAGATAGGGAGACGCATTCTGTGAAGAGGTTGGATAGATTAGTATTTGTAAAATGTGTGCAATATGTTGAGGTACCCACAAGAGAAGGGGTAGAGTTGGATCTACTGTTCGGGAATGAGTTAGGGCAGGTTACTGAGGCGTGTGTTGGGGAGCACTTCGGATCCAGTGATCATGGTACCATTAGATTCAACATAATTATGGAAAGGGTTAGGTCTGGTCTGACGATTAAGGTTTTTTGAGTGGGGGAAAGGCAGATTTGATGAAATGAGAAAGGATTTGCAAGGAGTGGTTTGGGCTGATTTGTTTTATGGGAAGGATTTTGAGGGTACAGAATCTTTATGTTCCTGTTAGGATAATAGGCAGGGCCAAAAGTTCGAGAGGGCCGTGGTTTGCAAGGGAGATTAGAAAGTTGGTTCGAGATATAGGAATCAAGGTATGGACGAGGTGCTTGGAAAATACATGGATTGTAAAAAGAAGCTTAAGAAGGAAATTAGGATAGCGAAAAGAAGGTACAAACGAGATGTCTATAGCGAACAGGGGTCAGAAAGGTGCAATGCTGACTGCATTTCCTTAGAAGATTGAGGCAGGCAAGACTACTGATCACCATTCTGTGAACCTTCTACTGGAGCTGCATCATGACTGACCTGGCTGCCTGCAACGTGGGTTGGTAAGGTTGCATTGGATCGGAGGTCAACCCACGGGATCATAAAAGCGGCAGAAAGGATCACGGGGGACTCCCTCTCTTTCTTTCTTCCCCCCCCCCCCCCCCAACACATCGACGTGACTTACTGGAGTCATTGTTTGAAGAGGGCTTGCAAAACCATGGAGGTCCCCCACCACCCTGCATGCAGCATCTTCCAGCTACTTCCGTTTGGGGGGGAGGAAAGATGCAGAAGAATCAGAGCCAGAACCAACAAGCTGAGGAAGAGCTTCTTCCCACTGGCAGTGAAACTGCTGAATGACTGTTAAAACAACTCTCCGTGACTCTACTATTTAATAATAATATTTAAACAGGTGCGGACTCGAAAGGCCAACGTGGCCTGTTTCCGCTCCGTAAATGGCTATATGGAAGGGTTTTTACAAATATGTGAATAGCAAAAGGAGAGTGAAGGATAAAATTGGTCCATTAGAGAATCCGAGCAGACAAATGTGTCCAGAGCCGAATGAGATGGGGGAGATATTAAATGATATTCACTAGGGAAAAGGATATGGAGTCGTGTAGGATAAATGGGGTAAAAGAGGTAATCATGGAAAACATAGGGCTTAGGAAAGAGGGGGTGTTGGAACTTTTGAGGTATATAAATAGGTACAAGAGAGGGCTCCTGAGCCTGTGGCCATCAACATAGGTACTCCTTCTTGAGTACTGTTGGGGGGGTCCCGGATCCCGACGGGATTTTCCCCAGGACCTTGAGAGAAGTCAGGGAGGAACTAGCAGAGGCTCTGATGGTGATTTTTCAACAGTCACTGGAGGGAGGCATGATGCCGCTGGATTGGTGTATCGCAAACGTGGTTCCTCTGTTTAAAAAGGGCTCCAAGTGTAGGCCTAGCAATTATCGGCCAGTAAGTTTGATTTTGGTGGTTGGTAAACTAATGGAAAGTATTCTTAGAAATAATATATATAAGTATTTAGAGGGGCAGGAACTGATCAGGGACACCCAACATGGGTTTGTGCAGGGAAGGTCATGTTTGACAAATCTTGTTGAATTTTTTGAGGAGGTGACTAGGAAAGTTGATGAGAGTAGAGCAGTAGATGTATATGTGGATTTCAGTAAGGCCTTCAATAAGGTTCCACTTGGAAGGATGGTAAGGAAGATTCAGGTGCTAGGTATTATGTTGAGATAGTTAGATGGGTTCAATGGTAACTATAAGATAGATACTAGAGAGTCATGGTGGATAACTATCTGTCAGGATGGAGGCAGGTGATGAACAGTGTGCCTCAGGGATCGGTGTTGGGTCCCTTGTTGTTAGTCATTTACATTAATGATTTGGATGATGAAGTGGTAAATTGGGTTAGTAAATATGTGGACGATACAAAAATAGGGGGAAGTTGTTGATAGTGAAGATGGTTTTCAAGGACTGCAGAAGGATTTGGACGGCTTAGAAGAGTGGCAGATGGTGTTTAAAATCGATAGATGTAAAGTGCTTCATTTTGGGAAGAATAATCAAAACAGGACATATGCAGTGAAGGGGAGGGCTTTGAGAAATGCAGAGGGACAGAGAGATCTTGGAATAATAGTTCATCGTTCTTTGAAAGTGATGTAGATAGAGTGGTAAAGAAGGCTTTTGGTATGCTGGCCTTTATAAATCAAAGCATAGAATATAGGAGCTGGGACATGATGTTGAGACTGTTCATGGCATTGGAGAGGCCAAATTTGGAATACTGTGTGCAGTTCTGGTCCTCAAATTGTAGGAAGGATATCAATAAGGTAGAGAGGGTGCAGAGAAGATTTACTAAAATGTTGCCTGGATTGCAGTATCTAGTATACAAAGAAAGATTGAGTAGACTGGGTCTTTATTCATTGGAGCGTAGAAGATTGAGGGTGGATTTGATAGAGGTATATAAAATTATGAGGGGGATAGGCAGAGTAGATGTGAATAGGTTCTTCCCCTTGAGGGTAGGTGAGATTGGAAGGAGGGGTCATAAGTTAAGGGTTAGGGGGCAAAAGTGTAGAAGTTATTTGAGGGGAAACTTCTTCACTCAGAGAGTGGTGGCTGAGTGGAATGACCTTCCGGAAGAGGTGGTGTAGTCGGGTCAATTTTGTCATTTAAGAGAAGGTTGGATGAGTGCATGGATGTGAAGGGATTGGAGGGTTATGGAGAGGGAACAGGTCGGTGGGACTAGAGGAGATCACTTAGTTCAGTGCAGACTAGAGGGGCCGAGATGTCCTGTTTGCATACTGTAATTGTTGTATGGTTATTGGTCTTTGATTTCTTAAGTTTTAATTTAATTAAATATAAAACAATAACAGGCCTTTAAAATACACACTGATCAATTAACCTACTAACTCCCACCTGTGATGAGCTCGTCAATTTCATTCACTTTGCTGCCAACTTCCACCCCGATCTCAAACTCACCTGGCCCATCTCCGACAACACTCTTCCTTTTCTAGATCTCTGTGACTCCATCTCGGGAGACAAGCTTTACATCAACATATTTTACAAACTCACTGACTCGTACAACTACCTTGACCACATTTCCTCACACCCAGTCCCCTGCAAGGATCCTATTTCCTTCTCCCAATTTCTCCATCTCCACCGCATCTGTTTGCAGGATGAGGTTTTCCAGTCCAGATCATCTGAAATGTCAGCCTTCTTCCACAAATGTGGCTTCTCCTCTACCACCTCACCCTAAGTGCATCTCCTCCATTTCCCTCTCATCTGCACTGGGCCTTCTATCCCCAAACACAACAAATATGTGATTTCCCCTTGTCCTTACCTACTAGCACACCAGCCTTCGCATCCAACACATTATTCTTTGTATTTTCCACCACTTACAGCATGATCCCACTACCAGACACATCTTCCCGTCTCCTCCTCTCTCTGCCTTCTGAAGGGACTGCTCCTTCCGTGACTCCCTCAAGGACCCATCCCTCCCCACCAATCTCCCCCCTTCCCTCCCCCAACCCGGCACCTTCCCCTGTGGCTACCTCCTCCCTCATCACAGTTTGGGGTCTCAAAAGGTCTTTCAAGTGAAGCAACACTTCACTGCTGCATCAATGGGAGTGATCTACTGCATTCGGTGCTCTCTTTGTGGCCTTCTCTACATTGGAGAAACTGGGTTCAGACTGTGAGATCGCTTTGCTGAGTACCTTTGCTCTTTCCGTATCAGTAATAGGGATCTCCCAGTGGCCAACCATTTCAATTCTGTCCCTCTCCCATGGCCTCATGTACTATCCATCCAATGCCACCCATAAATTGGAGGAACAATACCTGATTTTCTGCTTGGGCACTCTCTAGCTGGATGGCATTAACATCAACTTCTTTGGTTTTTGCTAACCTACTCTCCATTCTCTCTTCTTTCCTTTCCCTCTTTCTTCTTTCCCTCAGCTCTCCATCCCTTTCCCTCTTTTTTCTCCAAGCCATCTTTCCTCCGCCTGCTAGCTGCTGTGCTCTCCCTCTCTTTTCCACCTATTACCTCCTGCCTTTGGGGCCCTGCGCCCCCCCTCCCACCAACCCCTCCTCCTCCCTCCCGTATCTTTTTGTTCCGATGCCTACTGACATTTTTTTCATACCTTGATTGAAGGATTCAAGCCTATGTATCTTTATCTTTGCTATATAACGTATACTATTTGATCTGCTGAGTGTTTCCAGTATTGTGTTTTTAATTCAATGAGATCCTCCTTCATTCTCTCTAATTCTAATGAATACAGGTCATGAGCTGTCAAACACTCTTTGTTTGATAAACCTTTCATTCCTGGAATCATCCTAGTGACCCTCATTTTAAGCCTCTCCAATGACAGCACATCCTTTCTTAAATGAGGAGCTCTAAACTACTCACGATACTCCCCAATGAGGTCTCACCAGTGTCTTGTTGGAGCCTCAACATCACATTCCTGCTCTTATATCCTTATATTCCAAGTATCTGCTTCCTGCCAATCAACCAATGGTCTACCCCCGCTAATATATTTCCTGTTATACCATAGGCTCTTATATTGTTAAGTAGCCTCATGTGCGGCATCTTGTCAAATGTCTGAAAACCCCAGTTTGCCAACACCCACTGCATCTCCCTTATTTAGCCTACTTGTCACCTCCTCCAAGAATTCCAATAGGTTTGTCAGTCATGATTTTCCCTGAAGGAAACCATGCTGGGTTTGGCCCATCCTGTCATGTGTCACCAAGTGCTCAATAACCTCATCCTTTATACAATCAACTTCAATATCTTCCCAACCACTGACATCAGGCTAACTGGTCTATAATTTCCTTTCTTCCACCCCCGCCCCCCCCCCCCCACTTCTTGAATAGAGGGGTGAGATTTTCCAGTTCTCCGGGACCATGCTTGAATCTATTGATTCTTTGAAGAGCATTACCAAGGCCTCAACAATCTCTATCGCTACTTCTTTCAGGACCCAAGGGTGCAAGCCACCTGGTCCAGGAGACTTATCCACCCTTAGACCATTCAGCTTTCTGAACACTTTCTCCTTTGAAACAGTAATTGCACTCACTTCCCTTCCCTGATACCCTTCGACATCTGGTGCACAGCTAATGTCTTCCATGGTGAAGATTGATGCAAAATACTCATTTAGTTTTTCTGCCATCTCCTAGCCTCTCATTATTATTTCTCCAGCATCATTTTCTAGTGGTTCTAAATTTTCTCTCACTTCTCTTTTAATCTTGAAATACGTGACTAAGCTTTTTGAATCTTCTTTGATATTATTTGCTAGCATAATTTTGTACTTCACTTTCTCCCACCTTGTGAGTTTTTTAGTTACCTTCTGTAAGTTTTTTAAAACTTCCAAAGCCTCTATCTTTCCTCTATTTTTTGCTTCCTTATATGCCCTCTCTTTTGCTTTCATGTTGGCTGACTTCCCTTGTCAGCCGCAGTGGTGACATTCTTCCATTTGAATATTTCCTCTTTTTGGTATATATTTATCCTGCTTCTCTTTCTTCTTTGGCTTGGCTTCGCGGACGAAGATTTATGGAGGGATATGTCCACGTCTGATGCAGGCTCGTTGGTGACTGACAAGTCCGATGCGGGACAGGCAGGCATGGTTGCAGCAGTTGCAAGGGAAAGTTGGTTGGTTGGGGTTAGGTGTTGGGTTTTTCCTCCTTTGTCTTTTGTCAGTGAGGTGGGCTCTACCGAACTGTGAGGTGCCAAGATGCACGGTTGGAGGCGATATCAGCCCACTGGCGGTGGTCAATGTGGCAGGCACCAAGAGATTTCTTTAAGCAGTCCTTGTACCTCTTCTTTGGTGCACCTCTGTCTCGGTGGCCAGTGGAGAGCTCGCCATAGAACACGATCTTGGGAAGGCGATGGTCCTCCATTCTGGAGAAGTGACCCACCCAGCGCATTTGGGTCTTCAGCAGCATGGATTCGATGCTTGCGGACTCTACCAGCTCGAGTACTTCGATGTTGGTGATGAAATCATTCCAATGAATGTTGAAGATGGAACGGAGACAGCATTGATGGAAGCGTTCTAGGAGCCGTAAGTGATGCCGGTAGAGGACCCATGATTCGGAGCCGAACAGGAGCGTGGGTATGACAACGGCTCTATACATGCTGATCTTTGTGTGTTTCTTCAGGTGGTTGTTTTTCCAGACTCTTTTGTGTAGTCTTCCAAAGGCGCTATTTGCCTTGGCAAGTCTGAAAGTCTCCTGCAATTCCCTATGAACCTCTTGCATAAACTCTATTCATTGCTGCTCAGCCATCATCCCTGCTAGTCCTTCCATCCAATCTACTTTGGCCAGTTCCTCTTTCATGCCACTGTAATTCCCTTTATTCCACTGAAATACCGACACGTTTGACTTTCCTCCTGGTCGTCCAGTTTCCTCTCACCGTTCAAAGCAAACCATGATTGTAGGTTAATTAAGGTTTTGGGTGGCATGGGCTTGTGGGTGAGAAGGGCCTGATACCATGATATATGTCTAAATTTAAATAAATTTAATAAATTGTAGAGTCTGGGAAGATTAGTGTGAGTAGTTCATTTAGCTCTTCAGTAACTCTGAGGCGCCTGCAAGCTCACACCAAGACACAAGAGAAACTTGTCCGTGAACTACTCTTTGCAGACGATGCCGCTTTAGTTGCCCATTCAGAGCCAGCTCTTCAGCGCTTGACGTCCTGCTTTGCGGAAACTGCCAAAATGTTTGGCCTGGAAGTCAGCCTGAAGAAAACTGAGGTCCTCCATCAGCCAGCTCCCCACCATGACTACCAGCCCCCCCACATCTCCATCGGGCACACAAAACTCAAAACGGTCAACCAGTTTACCTATCTCTACTGCACCATTTCATCAGATGCAAGGATCGACAATGAGATAGACAACAGACTCGCCAAGGCAAATAGCGCCTTTGGAAGACTACACAAAAGAGTCTGGAAAAACAACCAACTGAAAAACCTCACAAAGATAAGCGTATACAGAGCCGTTGTCATACCCACACTCCTGTTCGGCTCCGAATCATGGGTCCTCTACCGGCATCACCTACAGCTCCTAGAACGCTTCCACCAGCGTTGTCTCCGCTCCATCCTCAACATCCATTGGAACGCTTTCATCCCTAACGTCGAAGTACTCGAGATGGCAGAGGTCGACAGCATCGAGTCCACGCTGCTGAAGATCCAGCTGCGCTGAGTGGGTCACGTCTCCAGAATGGAGGACCATCGGCTTCCCAAGATCGTGTTATATGGCGAGCTCTCCACTGGCCACCGTGACAGAGGTGCACCAAAGAAAAGGTACAAGGACTGCCTAAAGAAATCTCTTGGTGCCTGCCACATTGACCACCGCCAGTGGGCTGATACCGCCTCAAACCGTGCATCTTGGCGCCTCACAGTTTGGCGGGCAGCAACCTCCTTTGAAGAAGACCGCAGAGCCAACCTCACTGACAAAAGGCAAAGGAGGAAAAACCCAACACCCAACCCCAACCAACCAATTTTCCCCTGCAGCCGCTGCAACCGTGTCTGCCTGTCCCGCATCGGACTTGTCAGCCACAAACGAGCCTGCAGCTGACGTGGGCTTTTACCCCCTCCATAAATCTTCGTCCGCGAAGCCAAGCCAAAGAAAAAAAGAAGATTCTCAATACCCATGGGTAGAAGCTGTTTCTCAGCCTGGTGGTTCTGGCTCTAATACTCCTGTATCTCTTTTCCAATGGGATTATCTTAACGATAATGTGTGAGGGGTGGTAGGGGTCCTGAATGATTTTAGATGACCTCTTCAGACAACAAGCGATCCCAGTAGATTACATCAAAGCGGTGGGGGGGGTGGGGAAGGGGGGTTGGTGGGGGGTTGATTCTCTCTTATGGTCCTGTTGATTGACATCCAATCCAATTCTCTACAGCAGCCATAGCACACTGTGAAGCAGCTGGCCAGGGCACTCTTGATAAATGTTCTTGATAATCTTGGAGCTATATAAATATGGCTTAAAGCCTTCTCTGTTATATCCTGCACATCTCCACATTATACTTTCTAATGGCCAGGGGACGTTATTGCGTTCTATTGAAGAGGCTCGGAGCTAGCTAGAAGTTTTTACTACTACATCGTGCCCAACAGGAACTTCTACTTGAAGACTGAAGATGATGGACTATTATTTTAAGGTTTTCCAACATTTATTACATAACATTTGTTGGTTGATTATTGATTGGTTCTTTTTGCCTGGGCATTTTTTTTATATATTTGTTTTTTTTCTGGGATAATAAACTTACTACGGTTGTATTTATACAATTATTTTTTCCTTTTCCTTTTATTGTCATTGAATTATTATAAGAAGAATACTAAGAAATACATATTAATTTATCTTTCAGTAATATTGGCGCAATTTTACTTTAGTATTTTTTCTATTAAATTTTTTGAATATATGAGAATTTTTAAAGTAATCATTGTTTTGGTGATAGACCTGATAGAATTAATCATTGTTTGGAAGAACTGCTTATATTTACATTTGCAGCAATTGAACTAATGTCAACAGATCCAGCAGGGAGAATTAATTGGGTGTGAAATAGTTTGCTTTGGTAAGCTTGCTGTGATATCTCTAGCAGCTGTCTGGTTTCGGGAGGGGTGGAGGAGGGAGGTTGTGGGATTTTCTTTAAGGTTGTTATGACTTTAGGAATATGTTCAAACTTTGACTGTGTAATGAATTTTAACAACATATCACCAGTTTCATATTTTTACTTCAAGGCTGTCATCTGGTGGCTAGATATTAGATGTACTAATCAATCTACATTAGTTAGGGAAAATTATGGATAATTTTATTAACTTTCTTAGAACAAAAAGTATGAATCATCTGGTTAAGAGGAATGAAATATTTTCACATATTAAACAGCTTAAAGATACTATTGTATTTTTACAAGAAATGCATATTCATAATTGTGATAATTCCCACATTATCACACAGTGGAAGGGGCAACATTTTCATTCCAGGCTAAACGCCGGGGGTGGGGGGGGGGGGGGGGGTTTGATTCTGATTTAAGATATTCCTTTTGTCCATCACAAAGTTATATCAGATTCAAATGGTTGTTTCAGGGAAATTGAATAATAAAATGGTAGTTTTTACAGATAAATGTGGGGTTTTATTAACTTTATTTTAATTCCTCACTGGATTTGAGTTTATACTCTCTAGTATTTGGTGGGGATTTTAATTGTTGTTTAGACCCTGCTTTGAATCATTCATTTCTTAAACTCGGCATAATGAGTAAACCTGCCTCATTAATTCATTCCTTTTTTAATCAGATTATGGTATTTCTGATGTTTGGCGTTTTCTTTATCCAAATAGAGAGTATTCTTTCTTTTCACATGTTCATTGAACTTATTAGCGAATTAATTATTTTCTTATTGATAATCAACTGATCCCACTGACTTGTTACTATGGTTATCAAACTATAGTAACATTAAATCATGCCCCTGTTGTGTTATTTATGCTTTTTCCGGCCTTCCTCAAATAAGAAGACATTGGCGTTTCAATTCGAGTTTCCTATCAGATAATGACTTTGTGAAATTTTTGGAGAAGGAGATGACATTTTTCTTTTATACAAACAGTTCATCAGAAGCTTCTAGCTAGATTGTTTTGGATGCTATGAAAGCTTTTCTGAGGGGGATAATTATTTATTACACTGTGAATATAAAAAGGAAGACCAATAAAGAAAGATTAGAATTAGTTAATCAAATTAAACAAATTGATCAACAATATGCTCAAACTAAAAGTCCTGAGTTTTATAAAAAGCAAATTGAACTTCAAACTAAATTTGATTCTTCTTTCAACGTATCTGATTGAAAACCAATTGTTAAAGAGTAAGAGTTAGTTTTATATCCATGGTGATAAATCAGACAATCTTTTAGCTAACCCAGCTGAGAGGATTTGAAGCCAGGCAGCATATTACAAAAAATCGAAAGGGTGATAATAACATTACTACAGACCATTTTGAGATAAATGACACATGCAGGAAGTTTTTCTCCCGAGTTTACACCTCTGAATTCACAAATGATAGTAATTTGATGGAAAATTTCATGGATTGTTTAAATATTCCCCGCTTTCTTTGGATGAACAAACGAGACAAGATGACCCTTTACCATATGAGGAAATAGTTGCTGCTATTTCTTCACTACATTCAGGAAGAGATCAGGACCCGACGGGTTTCCTGTGGAGCTTTTCAAATAATTTTCTCAACTACTTTCACCACAATTATCAAACTTATTTAGGCAGGGTGATCTTCTGGCAACATTTAACGAAGTGTGTATATCTCTTATTGCAAAGAAAGGTAAAGACGCAACTGAGTGCTCCTCTAAAATTTTAGCCTGTACTTTGGAGAATATCTTACCAGCTATCATCTCTGAAGACCAGACTAGTTACTCTTATTTTAATGTAATGTGATGTGATACACTTTATTGTCATTATGTTGGTAGTCATTGAAACATGATTAGCATTGACTGGAATATAATACAATACACTATAACACAATACAATAAACACACAATAAACATGTACAATAAGACTGCAATATTCTAAAATAAATTCTTAAAAAAGAGATGACTGATTCTGAAATATAAGTGCAGCAATGCTCAACGCAGTGAATTGGTATTCAACATTATCACGTCTTCATGAAAAAAGCTCTTTTTAAGTCTGGTAGTTCTTGAGCAAAGGCCTCTATAATGTCTCCCGATGGTAGGAGAGTAAATAGTTCGTGGTTAGGGTGTGTTGCGTCTTTAATGGTATTCCTCGCCCTGTCCAACCATCGTCCCCTAGGCAATTACATTCCAACAATCCGTTGGGCAGTTTTCACTACCTGCTGGAGTTCCTTTCTATCTTGTGCAGAACAATTCCCAAACTACACTGAAATACTGTATGTCAGCATGCTCTCAATAGTACATCTATAGAAATCCAACAGCATTCTGAGGCTGAGGTGTGACTTCTTCATACATCTCATAAAATAAAGACGTGTTGTGTCTTTTTGATCAACATTGATGAATTCAAAAACCAAGTGAGATCAAAGATATGGCCCCCAGGAATTTGAAGCTCTGTAACTGCTCCACCACTGCTCCATTGATGTAAATCAGGACGTGCATGTGGCTTCCTACTCATCTAAAATCCACAATTATCTCTTTTATCTTCTGGGTATTGAATTATAAATTGTTCTCAGCACACCACATTGCTTATTGGATATTTTGTATTTACCTTCAAGTGTGATTCCCAAATGTGTCCTCTCCCTTAATGCAGAGAAAGCGTTCCATTGAGTTGAATGGAAATTCACAATTTTAGAAAAATTCAATTTTGGATCAGTAATTTCATGGATTAAATTATTGTACTCATGCCCTATGGCTTCAATTTTCATTAATTTTCACAATCACAACCTTTCAATCTCCAACAGGGAACCCGTCAAGGGTGCCCTGTAAGTCCTTTATTGTTTGCTTTGGCCAAAGAGCCATGAGTGATTGCATTTCAAGAGTGTGGGGACATTTCAGGGATTTGTACAAAGGGAATTGAACATAAAGTTTCCCTTTATGCAGATGATCTTCTGCTCTACTTATCAAACCCTGACACTTCTTAACCTTCCACGCTGTCAACACTCTCCCAATTTAGTAAGTTTACAGGATATAGATTAAATCTATATAAAAGTGAACTTTTCTCTTTTAAATGCATCTGTATAAATATATACCAATTTCCCTTTTAAGATTGTGGAAAACCAATTTAAATATCTTGGTATTACAATTAAAAAGAATCATAGGTACCTTTTTAAAGAAAATTTTCTCACATTATTAAAGCAAGTGAAACAATGGTTGCCTCTTTCTTTATCCATGTCCGGTTGTATTAATTCTATTAAAATGAATATCTTAATGAATATCTTACCTACATTTTTATACCTTTTTCAGTCTATACCAATTTTCATTCCTAAATCATTTTTTATTCACTTGATTTGATTATATCATCTTGTATAAGGAAGGGTAAGTGCCTTGGTCAAAACAAGGTTCATCTTCAAAAACCTAAAAGGAATGGAGGCATGGCTCTACCTAATTTCAGATTTTATTACTGGGTGATCTACATACATGACCTTATGTTCTGGTTACATTTTCATAATCAAGTGGACAGTCCAGCATGGGTAGCAATGGAGGTGAATTCTGCTAAAAAACCTTTCCATTTCAACCTTTCCATTTCAACACTCTTGGATCCTCACTTCCCCTCAAGTGATAATCCTATTGCCAGGCACACTGTGAGAGTTTGCGTGCAGTTTAGAAAACATTTTGGATTTCATAGTTTTTCTCTTTCAAGCCGTATTTTATCCATATATCTTTTTCAACCTTCTTTACATGATCCTGTTTCTCATAAATGGTTTCGATTAGATATTGAACATTACAAATATCTTTTTCTAGATTATACTCTTGCATCATTTGAACAGCTTTTGTAAAGTTCAATTTACTAAATACTCATTTTTTCAGGTATCTGCAAATCGGATATTTTCTTAAATCTCAGATACCTGATTTTCCTCGGGGACCTGATGCAAATATTGTTGATGTGCTATTTAGGCTACAACATTTTTGCATAGATTTAATATCCATTATTTATGATAAACTGGTGGGTTTGAGACATGACCCTCTAGTTATAATTAAAAATGCCTGGGAACAGGATTTAAACCTCACATTAACAGATGAAATCTGAGATCTAATTCTTAAGCTGGTTAATACTACATCCTTATGTGCCCGTCATTGTTTATTACAATTTAAAGTACATAGGGCTCATATGTCTAAATTTAAATTATCTTGAATCTATTCAGATATAAATTATTGTTGTGATAAATGTAAGAGAGATTAGACTTCTTTAATTCACATGTTTTGGATGTGTCCTAGCCTTGAAAAATACTGGAGGGAGGTATTTCAACTCTATCTTTAATTCTGAACATAAATTTAAAGCCTAATCCTTTAGTTGTTCTGGAGAGGATGATATTCTTTTAACTCCAATTAAATGTTGTAATCTGTCTTTTGCATCTCTGTTGGCAATACGTGTGATATTATTTAGCTGGAAAGATGCTCAATGACTGAGGGACATTATGTCCTGTTTAAATTTAGAAAAGATACATTACTCAATTAATAATTCAAGTATAAGGTTTCAAGTGCTGTGAGGATCATTCCTGAATTACTTTCATAAACTCTAGACATATTATTTTTGAATTTTAATATTTTCCCTTTCATCTCGTGAACAAAGTACATATTTTCTTTAGTCATAGAGCTTGGGTTAGGGGATAGGGTTGAGAATCACACTGTATGTAGAATGTTGTTTTCTTTTTGATGCAATTTTGAATTATGGTTGTGTTATGTGTTTTACTCGACGATGCAATCCGCCTCACGGACTCGTCCCCTGAAACCCTCTGGGATCAGCTGAAGACTACCATACTGCAATCCACTGAAGAGGTACTGGGCTTCTCCTCCAGGAAAAACAAGGACTGGTTCGACGATAACAGCCAGGAAATCCAGGAGCTGCTGGCAAAGAAGCAAGCTGCCCACCAGGCTCACCTTACAAAGCCGTCCTTTCCAGAGAAGAAACAAGCCTTCCGTCGCGCATGCAGCCATCTTCAGCGCAAACTCCAGGAGATCCAAAATGAGTGGTGGACTAGCCTCGCCAAGCGAACCCAGCTCAGCGCGGACATTGGCGACTTCAGGGGTTTCTACGAGGCTCTAAAGGCTGTGTAGGGCCCCTCACCCCAAGTCCAAAGCCCGCTGCGCAGCTCAGGCGGAAAAGTCTTCCTCAGCGACAAGATCTCCATCCTCAACCGATGGTCAGAACACTTCCAATCTCTTTTCAGTGCCAACCGCTCAGTCCAAGATTCCGCTCTGCTCCAGCTCCCTCAACAGCCCCTAAGGCTAGAGCTGGATGACGTCCTCACCCAGGATGAGACATATAAGGCAATCGAACAACTGAAAAGTGGCAAAGCAGCAGGTATGGATGGAATCCCCCCCAGAGGTCTGGAAGGCTGGTGGCAAAACTCTGCATGTCAAACTGCATGAGTTTTTCAAGTTTTGTTGGGACCAAGGAAAACTGCCTCAGGACCTTCGTGATGCCACCATCATCACCCTGTACAAAAACAAAGGCGAGAAATCAGACTGCTCAAACTACAGGGGAATCACGCTGCTCTCCATTGCAGGCAAAATCTTCGCTAGGATTCTCCTAAATAGAATAATACCTAGTGTCGCCGAGAATATTCTCCCAGAATCACAGTGCGGCTTTTGCGCAAACAGAGGAACTACTGACATGGTCTTTGCCCTCAGACAGCTCCAAGAAAAGAGCAGAGAACAAAACAAAGGACTCTACATCACCTTTGTTGACCTCACCAAAGCCTTCGACACCGTGAGCAGGAAAGGGCTTTGGCAAATACTAGAGCGCATCGGATGCCCCCCAAAGTTCCTCAACATGGTTATCCAACTGCACGAAAACCAACAAGGTCGGGTCAGATACAGCAATGAGCTCTCTGAACCCTTCTCCATTAACAATGGCGTGAAGCAAGGCTGTGTTCTCGCACCAACCCTCTTTGCAATCTTCAGCATGATGCTGAACCAAGCCATGAAAGACCTCAACAATGAAGACGCTGTTTACATCCGGTACCGCACGGATGGCAGTCTCTTCAATCTGAGGCGCCTGCAAGCTCACACCAAGACACAAGAGAAACTTGTCCGCGAACTACTCTTTGCAGACGATGCCGCTTTAGTTGCCCATTCAGAGCCAGCTCTTCAGCGCTTGACGTCCTGTTTTGCGGAAACTGCCAAAATGTTTGGCCTGGAAGTCAGCCTGAAGAAAACTGAGGTCCTCCATCAGCCAGCTCCCCACCATGACTACCAGCCCCCCCACATCTCCATCGGGCACACAAAACTCAAAACGGTCAACCAGTTTACCTATCTCGGCTGCACCATTTCATCAGATGCAAGGATCGACAACGAGATAGACAACAGACTCGCCAAGGCAAATAGCGCCTTTGGAAGACTACACAAAAGAGTCTGGAAAAACAACCAAATGAAAAACCTCACAAAGATAAGCGTATACAGAGCCGTTGTCATACCCACACTCCTGTTTGGCTCCGAATCATGGGTCCTCTACCGGCATCACCTACGGCTCCTAGAACGCTTCCACCAGCGTTGTCTCCGCTCCATCCTCAACATCCATTGGAACGCTTTCATCCCTAACGTCGAAGTACTCGAGATGGCAGAGGTCGACAGCATCGAGTCCACGCTGCTGAAGATCCAGCTGCGCTGAGTGGGTCACGTCTCCAGAATGGAGGACCATCGCCTTCCCAAGATCGTGTTATATGGCGAGCTCTCCACTGGCCACCGTGACAGAGGTGCACCAAAGAAGAGGTAAAGAAATCTCTTGGTGCCTGCCACATTGACCACCGCCAGTGGGCTGATATCGCCTCAAACCGTGCATCTTGGCACCTCACAGTTTGGCGGGCAGCAACTTCCTTTGAAGAAGACCGCAGAGCCCACCTCACTGACAAAAGACAAAGGAGGAAAAACCCAACACCCAACCCCAACCAACCAATTTTCCCCTGCAACCGCTGCAACCGTGTCTGCCTGTCCCGCATCGGACTTGTCAGCCACAAACGAGCCTGCAGCTGACGTGGACATTTACCCCCTCCATAAATCTTCATCCGCGAAGGCAAGCCAAAGAAAAAACAGTTGGTAGAGTTATTTAGTTTGTAATTTCTATTATACATTCCATAAATGTTTTGTAAATGCATATTCATTTGTGAAAATCATTAAAAATATTTGAAAAGAAAAAAATTAAGCTAAGTTGAGGAAAGATAGAAAGAGATTTGTGCATAAATGGTGATATGGATTGATTGGACTGAACTGTCTGTTTTCATGCGACATATAAGATTTCAAATGCTTTCTCAATAGCTTGAAAGCTGAGTCAATTAACATTGAATGTTTCAGAACTCTTCGTAGAGTACAAGGGAATTTTTAATGCAAATAAATGAATGATACTCTATCACAAAGATGACAAAACAAAATTGTTAGGATAGGTTGCTTTATGTTCCAGTTATGATGCAACCATTAACTCAGCTTTTACGTTTTAATTAGCTGTCCAGAAATGGGACTGGGTAGAAAGTGATTAAAACAGCCCACATTTGTGCAGATTTGATCCTTTTGCTGTTCACAGAAAAAGTGAGCCCTTTGCACTTTACGATCTGTCATTTTACTGAATGGAAAAACACATTAAATTCATTTTTGTATGAAATTGAATAGTATTAGAATTTTTAAGAGTTCTTTGTATGAATACCAAATACAAATGTAATACTCTGGGTCCAACCTTAATTTGGATTAGATATGTTCAAAATTAATTATTTTCCTGTAAAAGATGTTATTACAGTTGAATTTGGTGGAATGTAATTATTTTTCACAATTGATGCAACACTTTGATACAACCCCAGATTCCAACTGAACCATTTTCTTTCCCACTCCATACTTGAAATTTGAGATTCGTTTTTGGCTTTTGTTGGTATCCACATTGTCAATTTTCATATTATGAGATCTTGACTTGTGAAGGTATCACATTTTCATCACATTATACTGGATGTTGAACAATCCAGGTGTAGAAACCAGAAGGGAAAATTAGATCATGTATTTTGCTTCTCATGAGTTGATATAAATCATTAACATAAGAAATAGGAGCAGGAGTCGGCCATCCATCCCATCAAGCCTGCAAGATCATGCCTGATCTCATCATTGACTCAACTCCACCAACCCACCTTTTTCTCATATTCCTTATTATGTAAAAATATAACTGAACCTTAAATATGTTTTATGAAGAAGCCTCAACTGGTTTCCTGGGCAGAGAATTCCATAGATTCAGTACTCTCTGGGGAAAAACAGTTTTTCCTCATCTCCATATTAAATCTACTCCCCTGAATCGTGAGGCTGTTTCCCCTAGTTCTGGTCTCATCTACAAGTGAAAACAATTTTCCTGCCTCTATTTTATCTATCCCTTTCATAATTTTATTTGTTTCTATAAGATCTCTTCTTGTTCTTCTAAATTTGAGTGAGTATAATCCCAACAATTTAGTCTCTCTTTGTCGGACAACCCTCTCATCTTCGGGATCAACCTGATGAACCTCCTCAGTACTGCCTTCAAGGCCACTAAATCCTTCCTTAAGCACGGAGACCAGAACTGCATACAGTATTCCAGGTGCGACCTCACCAGTACCTTGTATAGTTGCAGCATGACCTCCCTGCTTTTGAATTCAATTCCTCTAGTGATGAAGGTCAAAATTCCATTTGCCTTCTTAATAACCTGTTGTACCTGAACCCAATTTTTTGCAAAATGTACAAGCACTCTCAAGTCCTTCAGCACTACAGCATGCAGGAGTTTTTCACCATTTAAATAATATTCTGCTCTTCTATTTTTCCTACCAAAGTGGATGATCTTGCATTTACTAACATTGTACTCCATCTACCAGATCTTTGCCCATCATGTAACTTAATCATATCCTTCTGCAGTTTCTCCACATTCTCTGTACAATTTGCTTTTCCACTCGATTTAGTATCATCCACAAACTTGGCTACACCACACTCTGTCCCCTCTTCCAAATCATCAATGTTAATGGTGAACAGCTGCGGGCCCAGCACGGACCCCTGCGGCCCCCCCACTTGCCAATCAGAAATACACCCATTTATCCCGACTCTGCCTTCTGTCAGTTAATCAATCCTCAATCCACGCTAATATACTTCCCCTGACTCCATTCATCTGTATCTTATTGATGTCTCTTGTCCTTCATGCCTGTTTTCTGCCTACATCCTTTTTTAAAAAGTGGCGTGACATTTGCAGGCTTCGAATCTGCCGAGACAAGCCCAGAATCCAGAGAATTTTGGTAAATGACTTATCCACACATCAACTATAACTTCCGCCATTTCTTTCAGTACCCTGTGATGTATCCCATCAGGACCAGGGGATTTGACTGCTTTCAGTTCCATTAGTTTGCTCATCACTATCTCTTTTGTAACATTTATTTTATCGAGGACTTCACCTCCCTTCACATCCCTAACACCACTCTTTGGCATGCTGGACGTGTCTTCCACCATGAAGACTGACACAAAATATTTGTTCAATGTCTCGGCCATTTCTTCATTACTCAATATCAACCTCCCATTCTCATTTTCAAAGGGACCTATGTTGACTCTAGCCACCCTCTTCCGTTTTATATATTTCTAAATATTTTTGCTATCTGTTTTTATATTTTGTGCAAATTTACCTTCATAATCCTTCTTCCCTTTCCTTATTTCCCATTTAGTTGCCCTTTGTTGCCTTTTAAAGTTTTCCCAATCCTTCAATTTCCCAGTACTCTTGACTACTTTGTGCATGTGAGCTTTTAATTTTATACTTTCCTTTATTTCCTTGGTTGACCAATGCTGACTCTTCCCTGTCTTACTGCCCTTATTTTTAATGGGAATATAATTTTCTTGAGCACTATGAAAAATCTCTTTGAAAATCTTCCACTGTGCTTCAACTGTTCTGCCAACTAGCCAGCGCTCCCAGTCCACGCTGACCATTTCCTCCCTCATCCTGTTGTAGACTCCCCTGTTCAAGCCTAATACACTAGTTTTATAGTTAGTTAACTAATAGTTAGTTTTAGATCTAACTATTGCACCTTCCATCTGTATGACAAATTCAATCGTACTATGATCACTTTTTCCAAGAGGGTCCCTAACTACTAGGTCGTTAATTTTACCTATCTCATTGCACAATACTAGATCTAAAGTAGCATTCTCTCTTGTTTGTTCCTGAACATGCTGCTCAAGGAAGTTATCACAGATGCATTCTATGAAGTCATCCTCCAGACTCCCTCAACCAACTTGATTTTCCCAATCGACATGTAAGTTAAAGTTCCTCATGACAACTGTGTTCTGTTGGTATCAATATGGACCACAACAGCTGGCTGTTCACCCTCCCCTTTTAGAATGTCCTGCAGTTGCTCTGAGACATCCCTGAACCTTACATCCCTGGGAGGCAACACACCCTCCGGGTGTGTAGCCCCTTTGTGGCTACAGTTGCTCCTATTTCTTCTCCTTACCATAGAATTCCCTATAACTATTGCTCTACCACTCTTTTTCCCTCCCTCTTGCACAGAAGAGCCACACTCAGTACCGTGATCCTGGCTTACATAGAAACATAGAAGATAGGAGCAGGAGTAGGTCATTTGGCCCTTCAAGCCTGCTCCGCCATTCAATGAGATCATGACTGATCTTAAAGTTCAGTACCCCGTCCCCGCCTTCTCTCTGTAACCCCTAATTCCCTTATACTGAAGAAATATACCTAATTCCCTCTTAATATATTCAATGAACCTGCCTCTACTGCTCTCAGTGGCAATGAATTCCACAGATTCACCACCATCTGGGTAAAGAAATTCCTTCTCATCTCGGTTCTAAATGGTTTGCCTATTATCCTCGAACTATGGCCCCAGGTTCTGGACTCCCCCACCATTGGAAGCATCTCTTCTGCATCCATTCTGTCCAGACCTGCCAGAATTTTATATGTCTCTATGAGATCCCCTCTCAATTTTCTAAACTCCAGCGAGTACAATCCCAATTTGCGCAATCTTTCCTCATAAGTCATTCCTGCCATTCCAGGTATCAGCCTGGTGAATCGCCTTTGCACTCCCTCCATTGCAAGAACATCCTTCCTCAGATAAGGCGACCAAAACTGCACACAATACTCCAGGTGTGGTGTGGTCTCACCAAGACTCTGTACAGCTGCAGTAAGGTATCCTTACTCAAACCCTCTTGATATGAAGGCCAACATACCATTTGCCTTTTTAACCGCCTGCTGTATCTGCATGCTCGCCTTCAGTGACTGGTGCACAAGAACCCCTAGGTCTCTCTGCACTTCCCCATCTCCCAATCTATTGCCATTCAAATAGTAATCTTCCCTCTGGTTTGTATTACAAAAGTAGATAACCTCACATTTATCCACATTGTAGTGCATTTGCCATGTATCTGCCCAGTCCCCCAATTTATCCAAATCACACTGGTACTTCCTGACCCCCTCTTCAGTGCACACAACCCCTCCTAGCTTAGTGTCGTCTGCAAATTTGGAGATATTACATCCAATCCCCTCATCTAGATCATTACTGTAAATTGTGAACAGCTGGGGTCCCAGTACAGATTCCTGTGGCCCCTCACTGGTCACTGCCTGCCACTCAGAAAATGAGCTGTTTATCCAACTCTCTGTCTTCTATCTGCCAGCCAGTTCTCAATCCACATCAATACCTTGCCCCCAATCCCATGAGCCTTGATTTTGCATGCCAGTCATTTATGTGGGACTTTATCGAAGGCCTTTTGGAAGTCCAGGTACACCACATCCACTGGCTCTCCCCCATTTATTTTACCTGTCACCAATAGATTTGTCAAGCACGATTTACCTTTTGTAAATCCATGTTGACTCTGTCTGATCCCTTCTCTGCTAGTCATATGCTCCGCTATTACATCCTTAATAATGGATTCCATCATTTTTCCCACTACTGATGTAAGGCTCACTGGCTTATAATTCCCCGCTTTTTCTCTACCCCCCCTTTTTAAATAGTGGGGTAAAATTAGCTACCCTCCAATCCTTGGGTACTGATCCTGAGTCTATCGAGTTCTGGAAAATAATTCTTAAAGCATCTGCTATCTGAATGTCCACTTCTTTAAGTAGCCTAGGATGTAGATTATCAGGCCCTTGGGATTTATCGGCCTTCAATCCATTCAATTTCCCCAAGTCCATGTCCTTGGAGATACTGATTTCTTTCAGCTCCTCCCTTGCATTAGTCTCTATGTTTCCCAACATGCTTGGGAAGTTATTTTTATCCTCTCTTGTGAAAACAGAACTAAAGTAAAAATTTAATTGGTCTGCCATTTCCTTATTCCCCATTATATATTCCCCTGATTCTGACTGCAATGGCCCTACTCTGGATTTCACCAATCGTTTCCTCTTGACATATCTATAAAAGCTTTTGCAGTTGGTTTTTATGTTTGCCGCAAGCTTACTTTCGTAATTTATTTTTGCCCTCTTGATTAATCCCTTTGTCCTCCTTTGCTGCATCTTGATCTGTTCCCAATCTTCGGATTTGGTACTTTGTTTGGCCAATTGATATGCTCTCTCTTTGGACAAAATGCTGTCTCTAATTTCTCTTGTTATCCATGGTTGAGTCACCTTTTTTGGTTTATTTTTATGCCAAACCAGTATAAACTATTTCTGCAATTCTTCCATTAGATCTTTGAATGCTTTCCATTGTCTATCCACCGTCAACCCCCCCATAAACACCACCCAAACAATCTTACTCAACTCCCGTCTCATACCATCATAATTCCCTCTATTTAAATTCAGAACCTTAGTCTCAGTTTTAATTTCTTCACTCTCCATGTCGAGTGAGAATTCGATCATATTGTGATCGCTCCTACCCAAAGGGCCTCGTACAACAAGATTGCTGATTAGCCACTTTTCATTGCATAATACCCAATCTAAAATGGCCTGCTCCCGAGTTCGTTCCTCGACATATTGGTGTAGATAACCGTCCCATAAACATTCAAGGGATTCCTCCTCCTCAGTATTTTTACTAATTTGGCTAGTTCAATCTATATGTAAATTAAAGTTTCCCATGATGACAACTGTTCCCTTATTGCACGTTTTTCTAATTTCTCTTTTTATCCCTTCCCTCACCTCTACATTACTATTTGGAGGCCTATATACCACCCCCACCAACGTTTTCCGCCCTTTGCTATTCCTCAGTTCTACCCATATAGATTCCACATCTTCTGAGTTAATATCCTTCCTGTCAATTGTGTCGGTCCCTTCTCTCACCATCAATGCTACCCCACCCCCTTTTATGTTTTGCCGATCCCTCCTAAATATTGTATACCCCAGGATGTTATGTTCCCAGGCTTGCCCACCTTGCAGCCATGTTTCGGTAATCCCAATCAGATCGTATTTGTTTGTCTCAATTTCCACAGCCAATTCATCAACCTTGTTCCAAATGCTTCTTGCATTAAAATATAAAGCCTTCAGATTTGCTTTTTTCACCTTCCTTGCTTCTGCTGCCTTCTCTTGATGGGCCATTTCCCCCATCAATATCCAAGGTGATGTATCTGTTTTGGAGGGTGATGACCACAGGACACTCCTGCACTATCATCCTGCTCCTGCTCTTGCTATTGGTCACCCAGTCCTTGCTTTTCTCTACTCTTTGAAGCTCTGGTGTGACCAACTCCATGGAGGAAAAGAATGGAGAATGCTAAAAAAAACCCACCCTCAGCAAAGTTGTAATAGAGTTTTGTATATCTTGAAATTGTGGCGGCAATGAGCGAACAGGCAGCAGACAACATGGTCACTCTCAAGCTGCTGATCTTCTGGACGAATTGACTGAGCATGTGGTTTGACCAGACTGAGGCACAGTTCCAGATCCGGCAGATCACAGCAGAATCCACTGGGTACTACAACGTGGTGAGCGCCCTGGACCAGGACACAGGCTGGGTGGCCAACTTATCCAGGAGCCTCCATACACCACCTTCGAGGACTTGCTGGTCAAGATCTTTGGGCTCTCATGGTGTGAGAGAGGGGCACGTCTTCTTCACCTGGATGGGCTAGAGGACAGGCCCCCATCAGCCCTCATGAATGAGATGCTGGCCCTCCAAGGCTCATGTTTGAGCAGGTATTCCTGGAGTAACTGCCCGAGGTCATCAACTTCTCCTGGCTGATGCAGATTTCAGCGATCCCCGGAGAGTCGCAGCACGAGTGGATGTTCTGTGGAGACAAAAGAGAGAGTGGTTGGCGTCCATGAGGGTCATCACTAAGCCCCATAGCCAGACCCTGCAGAGCCACCAAGACAACAGCAGTTCCCCAGAGGAGGTGATTCAGACAACCAGTGGTGTTTCAACCACCAGAGATGGGGCGCCAGAGCTCGCCATTGCAGGCTGCCATCCACAATTCAGGGAAACGCCAGGGACCAGTTGTCGCTAATAGCCATGACGGCTGGCCACCAAGACAGCCTCCTGTACATTTGGGACCGCCAGTCCTGACGACGCTTCCTCATTGACGCAGAGGTCAGCGTCCAGCCCCTGTTGGGACAGGACACCAGGAACAGGCAGTTGGGCCTCATGCTGAGGGCTGCCAACAACAGCATGATTCGGACCTACGGTATCCGCAAGGCCCAACTGCAGTTGGGAGACAGCCTTTTTTTGTGGGTGTTCACAGTGGCCACAGTGGAACACCCGCTCCTTGGGCTAGATTTCCTGCACACCCACAGTCTGCTAGTGGACCTCAAGGGAAGGAGATTGGTCCACACCAAGACTTTCTAAACCTTCCCCTTCAAAGACGCCAGGCTCCCAGCACTCCACCTGGACACTGTACATAGATCAGACAACAAGTACTCCAGGGAGTTCCCTACAGTGCTCACCCCTCAATTCACCACGGTGATGTCCTGACATGGAGTACAGCACCACATCCTGACCCAGGACCTGCTGCTCCACGCATGGGCATGATGTCTTCCTCCGGACAAGATGCAGCTGGTGATGGAGAAGTTCAGGAAGCTGGAGGAGCTTGGTATCATACAATAGTCGAATAGCTCTCCCCTGCTCATGGTACCCAAAGCAACTGGGGGCTGGAGACCATGTGGAGACTACCGCTGGCTCAACGAGGCCACAACACCGGATTGGTACCCTATGTTGCACATCCAGGACTTCACTGCTAACGTGCACGGGGCAAGGATTTTCTCCAAGGTGGACCTTGTGTGGGGTTTTCATCAGATCCTGGTACATCCCAATGATATCCCCAAGTCCACCATCATCATCCCGTTTGGCTTCTTCAAATTCCCCTGAATGCCGTTGGGGCTAAAGAACAACACATAGACCTTCCAGCAACTCATGGACACAGTGGGTTGAGACCTGGACGACACCTTCATATACCTGGACGACATCCTGGTGGTGAGCAGAATCCAACAGGGGTATATGGCACACCTCCACAGTCTCTACACCTGACTGAGCGAGTTTGGCCTGACGGTCAACCCAGCCAAATGCCAGTTCGGATTGCAGGTCATTGATTTCCTGGGCCACAGGATATCCAGGGAAGGAGCCACATTGCTACCCAGTAGGCCATCCGGAAGTTCCCCAGACCCAACATGACCAAGGGACTACAGGCGTTGGTGGGAAAGATCTATTTCTATCACAGGTTCATCCCCTCAGCTGCCCTGATCATACAGCCCTTGTTCACCCGGATGGCAGGCAAGGTGAAGGACATCACCTGGGACGAGGAGTCAGTGGAAGCCTTAGTGAAGGCTAAGGAAGCCCTGGCAGATGCCGCTCTCATGGCACATTCCAGGTCAAACGCTCCAACGAATTGACAGGGGATACCTCAAGAACAGCATCGGTGGAGTTCTGAAGCAGCAGATCAAAGGAAGTTCAGCCAATGGTTTTCTTCAACAAACATCTCTGGCCTCCAGAACTAAAGTACAGAGCTTTCGACAGAGAGCTACTGGTGCTGTACTTAGCCATCCACCACTTCAGGTACTTTCTAGAGGGCAGGGTCATGGCAAGACTCCACTTCAGCACTTTGACCCCGCAGAATGAAGGTTCGATTGCATCCACATGGGCATAGTAGGACCCTTGCCGGTATTCCAGGGTTTCCGCTATCTGTTCACAATGGTTGACCGCTTCACTAGGTGGTCAGAATCAGTCCCACTGGCAGACAAGTGCACAACCTCGTGCCAGGGTCCTCATCTCATCTTGCGTGACATAGTTTGGCTTACCTTCCCAGATTACATCTGACAGAGGGGCCCAGTTCACCTCCAGTCTGAAGTCTGACCTCGCCAGCCTGTGGGGTATCCAGCTGCATAACACAACAGCTTACCACCCACAGTCCAATGGGTTGGTGGAGCACTTCCACAGGCACCTCAAATCCACACTTGTGACCAGACTTCAAGGACCCAACTGGGTAGACGAGCTACCATGGGCGCTGTTGGGCATCTGCACGGCACCCAAGAAGGACCTCAAAACCCCTTCAGCTGAACTCATCTACGGAGCTCCTCTGGTGCTCCCGGGAGAATTCGTACCATCCCTAGGTGGATAGCAGGATGATTCTGCAGCGTCCCTCAGCAGGCTAAGGGAACAAGTCAGCAATCTGGCTCCGATTCCATCTTCCAGGCACGGACACGCGAGGACAAACATACCCAAAAATATGCAGAATTGTGAGTATGTTTTCATTTGCAAGGGTCCATATCATCCACTGAGGCCATATGGCCTCAGTGTCATTCGCAACAATGTGGCTACGTTCGAGCTGGAGATCAGAGGCAAGACGGAGGTCTTCACCATAGACAGGCTGAAGCCGCCACACCTGGGCATGGCACGCCCGGTTGAGACAGCAGCACCATGCCAAAGAGACAGGTCACTGAAGGCTGCAGAGTCTTTGCCTCCGGCCACCAAGGACAATAACAAGGGACAATACTGCATTTCTTGGTGGGGGGGTGGTCATGTGGTGGTCCGCTGCCATGGTTATCGAGCCAGCACTCTGGATGGCGAGTGCAACCAAAGGCCAGCAGCCCATGCAGCGGCACTGGCTCCAACAAGCGAACCGGTGGGTTAACGGCAAGGGCAGCTTAACGGCCAATGACCTCAAAATGGCGCTGGCCTTGCTGCGCAGCCAACAAACAAGGACAGCACACAGTGAAAAATGGCATTGTTATTCAGGAAAGTACCCGCATGCGGAAATCCCGTACATTGTGACATCAGCCAAGGGGGGGGGGTCACAATGGGAACAGCGCAAGTATAAAAGTCAAGCATGAGCCCTAATAAAACTCAGAGCTTAACCTGACTACACTACATGTTTGCGTGGCTACAAAATAATAGTCTGTCATTAACCTGGGTTTTAAATGCTTATATCTTGCTGGCTCCTGCCCATTAAATAATGCATTTTAAGTCTAAAATTTTATATTACAGTTAAGCACTGATTCCAATACAATCTTACTGAAACTGACTAAGTCATTTTGTAAGTCATGTTTGACTATATCCATGGCAATCAATCTACATGGGATTATTTAATCTTGATTTTCGCTTGTTGCAGCTGGAAAGTTAGAGTGAACACAAGCTGGGGGTCATTGGCCAGTCAATACATTTATATACGGTACATAGTCATTGTTAATTACAGGATCTCCCAGGTTATAAATAACCTGACTTAAATCAATCTAACTTTAAGCAAATTCTCCTATAGACCTTTCAGCATTTTTAAAGGTAGTGATGAAACATTTTAATATGTTATTAATGACTGGATACAGTATATATTCCATTTTTTTTACAACTTGTGTAGAGTTAATATTTGATGAAATAAACAAGTTATAACAAGGTATGAAGAAGGATAAAATGTGTGTCGCTTTAGATAACAGATGTTTATGACTTGTGGAGAAATTGGCTTATGTTCAGTACTCAGTTTTTCATTGCAACTGAAGGAAGATAAGTACATGGTTTGAAGTAAAAACAGAAAACGCTTAAAAGGACTGGATAAAATTTCCCAAAGGGAAGTTGAACGTGAAATTTAGAGTGTAGAATGCTCTTGTTCACCATTAAATCCAAATTGTCCTGGGCAGCAACAATGGAAATGAATGCAATCCTGCAGTGTATTTGCCCATTTCTTTGATTGAAGGATGAGGGTGCTAATGAAAGAGGTAGGTGGTCCCTTTGAGATCTGATGGAGGTGGAAGAGAAGGCTGCTGTTGGCCAGTACAAATGGGACATGTGGCTCTTTTGCCGTGAACTAGGAGTACAAGTTATTATGGGGATGGAGAGAAACGATGGCATTCTCTGTTACTGTAAAAAAAAACTTTCAATTATTTATCAGTTATCTTCAGCAGAGTAGGGGACAAAACCATTCTGATGAACCCACAATTCCTAGCAAAAGAACTCGCTCAATTTATGCCTCTATCCTCAGCACCAAGTGACATGTTGGATTTGGTTGTAATTATGGCAAACCCTTTACCAATTGCATTTTCCTGTAGCCATATGTTGCGAGTCCATATTAAAGATTGTCATTAAACCAAGAGAAATCTGTCTTGGAAACCTGAAATTAAAAACTGGAAAATCTTCAGGTCAGGCAACATCTGTGGGGGTAAAAGAAGCACAAACAATGGTTCAGGTCAAAGATCCTTTGCCAGAATTGGTAAAGTGATTAAAAAAAAAACAAGTTATTTTCAAGTTACTAAGCAGGGAGGGGAAAAATGGAGAGGACAGAGGGGTGGAGATAGGCACTGGCATCACTAGTGGGGTGTGAGAGGTGCGGATCGCACTGAATGACACTTTCAGAGAGCGTGACTGTCTATAAAATTTTTGTGTAGTGTTTCAGTAGAAATGTATTAGTTTTTATAAAAATATCCTTGTAGTTAGTTATAACAACATAAACATTTTTTGTAAGCCCAGCTTATATGTATCAATATTCCCTCAAGGCTAAAACTCTATGCTAATTTACTTTTTGAACCTTCTAATGTGCTCCAGTCAGAGCTGTCATTATTACCCAATTACAATGACACTTTGAATCATATGGTTTTGTCTGCACGAGCTACAAGCATGCGCTGTTGTTTTTGTTGCTGCTGGTGTTTTTATAGTCACTGCTTTTGTCAAAATTTTAAAGCTTCAATATTCTGGTGATTAATATTTGTGAACCTATATAAAAAAAACTTTTTTGAGAATGAAGTAGTAATTAAAGGAATAGGAGAAAAATCAAAAAGTTTTCCGCTCAATTGCTCCTAATGTTGTAGCTAATAATGTAATTCGGTGTAGAAAGATTTAAAAAAACAATTGTATTGTTAGTATTCATAGACCTTGTAATCTAAGAAATATTACATTTAGCAATTTAGAACTATATTTATCACAAATTATTCTATATTTTTACAATTATAATGCGTATATATTTTTCATTTTAACCACATAAAACTACAGTATGTAGTTAGTAAGGGCATCAAGGGATATGGTGAAAAGGCCGGAAATTGGAACTAGTGTAGAGTAGCTTAGTGTAGTTTTACAGAACAGACTTGATGGGCCTAGTGTCCTGCTTCTGTTCCTTTGTCATGTGATCATGTAAATTTAAATCCATTTAGGATGTGTATATGATATTATAATTTAAAGATGTAATTTTAATTTTGCTAGATGTTATCTTACTACTATTGCCATTCCATTCAACAATATATGGGAATTATGATTTACGAGTAACATTACGACAAAAAACATTACTAAGGATTCTGTATGGTCTGGTATGGGAGGAGGAACATGGAGGTGGGGGTAGGGTTGACACCATAAGTTACTGCACTGGCTCACACCAACCCGAGTGATACCACTGGGGACAGGTTGGCAGTTGTCTCTCAGTGGATCTTTGTCCATTTACCTCGTTCTTCCTAATGCCAGCTGAGTTTGGATAATTTGTTAGAAGCCAGAAACCAAATCTGGGCAATTTCTGAAATCTCCTGAGTAATTCCGTTCTACAGCTTATGTTGCATTTATGCATTTACCTTCTTTTTGAAGTTATTGAGAGGATCTACATTTTTAGGTCCCAACCAGTACATTTTAACAAAAGAGAAAATGAAACATTGGTCTAAGAATTGGATTGCAAAAACTGATTTTTCTTATGCTTCATAATATAAATTCAGCTAAAGTACATTATTAAAAATTGGAAACTTAATGTAAACTGCATTATCATTGATTTTTTATTGGTTGCTGGCTTTGTATTTGGCATGCAGATGTGCAGAGGACCTGTGACGTGCACCATGTGGCTGAGCACTACTTCCATCATTTCTGAATGTGGGTCAGTGGCTGGTGCCATTTGCAGACATTCATACAGAATCAGGTTTTCACAATAGCTGTGACGCCTGTCTCAGCATGACTAAGAGGGGTCCTGCTTGAACAAGTTGAAGGCTGGAACTAAAACTGAACCCCTGTAAGGCAAAACAACATGAAATTAGTTTTGATTGTCTCTCTTGCAGCTTTTGAATCTTGGGTTGGCAAACACAGAGTTTAGCAGGTTACAGAATTTTTTGATTATGTAACATCCCTCTCTAACTTGCAATGGAAGCCTGGATCTTTTCCTTCAGTTCAGGGAAAGCTCCCCTCTAAATTGCTTATGCTTCATGATTAAAAATCTCAGTTTATTTTTTTTTCTAGCGGTGTTAGTTGTCATTTCCCATTTGCAATACTTTTCCTAATCTGTGTGAAACTCTCAATTGAAGTTTCGGAGGTAAATGTAAATAACAGATTTTTAATCTCAAATTTCCAATTAATTTCTCAATCTAGCTCCCTTATTTATGTAAATGATTTCAGGGCAATATAAAAATTGTCTTGTGTGAGAAGAAACCCTTAATGTGGGTAGTGAGAATAAATTTTTGCTTTTGAGATAATGTTACTGAATGTACATTAGCAATTAGTCCCTCTGGGTGAAGCAGACCATACAATAATGGAGAATGTTTTGCAGTTCTAGCTTTCTTTTTTTTCATTCATTAGTTTCCTTTTTAAGAAAGGCAGGAGACAATAGACCAAATAGCCTTATTTCACAAATAGTGAATTGCTGGGTTGTTCTAACAGAACACCAGAAAAATAATAATAGGAATTGAGTAAAATTAATGAAGATTTTGAAAGAATAGATCAAGTTGATTTGATTTATTTGGTCCTTCGGGTAGCCTTCGATAAGATGTCATTTAAAAAATTATCAAACAAAATTAGAACACTTGGTACCTGGATTAGTATCCTAGCAGAGGATGATGGTTGGAGAAGAGGCAGAAATCAGGCAGTAGGAGTAAATAGTTATTGTCAAGTTTTGTAGATCTGATGTGCCAAATGCAGGAGTGACTTCAGAAAAGCTTCAGGATGAGATGATTTGGCTAAGTGAATGTACAGTGTAATGAAAAGCAGATGGAGCATCATGTAGGGAAAAGTGTGAGGTCATTCACTTTGGCAGAACAAAACAAAAAGGGAGAAATCCATAAGGACTTTATTGGCTTAATGGCTAAATATTTCTATTTTTCGTATAATTTACAATGCCCTCCATAATGTTTGGGACAAATACACTTTTATCCTATATTTGCCTCTGTCCTCCACAGTTTAAAATTTGTAATCAAGCAATTCACATATGATTAAAGTGCACATTCCAGATTTTATTAAAGTTATTTTTTAACATTTTGGTTTGACCTTGTGGAAATTACAGCACTTTTTATACATAGAATCCTCATTTCAGGGCACCTTAATATTTGGGACATAGCAATAATATGCACATTAAAGCAGTCATGTTTATTGCAGTTGCACATCTCTTGCATGCCATGTCTGCTTGAAGTCTATGATGCATGGACATCACTAGGTGCTGAGTATTTTCTCTTGTGATGCTCTGCCAGGCCCCTACTGCAACCATCTTCAGCTCCTGCTTGTTTCAGGAGCTTGTCCTCTTAAGTTTTCTCTTCTGGATATGGAAGGCATGTTGAATTGGATTTAGATTGGTTAACTGACTTGGTGATTCAAGAATTTTCCAGTTTTTAGCTTTGAAAAATTCCTTTGCGCATATGATGAGAATGAATTACACCTATAAATAATTGTTGCTCCCAAGCAGCTTTTGATGAAGTGGTGCATGCATTGTTTTATCTGATATGTTTAGATAAGTAAATAATGGATAAAATTTCACAATCCTGTATAGCGGATATTTAGTATAACATGCACTTTTGATCCTCTATGAGGCATTTATGGTGTCATTATGTTACCCATTTGTTTCAAAACATATAGCAGTGTCTTGTGAAATAGTATCTTGGATTTCCAGGGTTGTGACTTCACAGCAAAGTCAAATAAAAGTGATTTGACAAATGAAGCTGTGTGACACCAGCAACACAAGGTGCATGTGACAAGTGTTCAGAACAAAAATAGACCCATAAGAAAATGTTGTGAGTCAAAGATAATGACACCTCTCTTTTGAACAAACTGAACAGCTACCTACACATGGTTCAATGAGAAGAACAGGCTGACGCCAAAGAAAGCTCAGTCTCACCCTGATGAATGAGCCTCTGGCATAGCCACGCTGAGGTGAGGAGAACCCTATCCAAAGTGAGCCCACACAAGTTAGCAAGACCAGACCACATACCCTGTCGGGTACTGAAGCATTGTGCAGACTAACTGACGGAGGTCCTTATGGACATCGCAAACATCATTGCAGTAGCCCATCGTCCACACAGGTTTCAAGACAGCCATCATTAACTGGTACCAAAGAGGGTGACGGTAACAGACCTCAATGACCACTGCACAGTGGCACTGACCTCCACCATTATAAAATGTTTCAAGCCTCTGGTGATGGAATGCATCAAACCGCAAATCCCAGAGACATTGGACCCATTCCAATTCATCAGTTTCTGATGATGCCTTGTCCCTCCACTCCACCCTGTCACACCTGGAGAATGACATCTCATGTGCCAGGCTGCTTTTTTCTTAATGACTTTTAATTTTTAATTGACTTCAGCCTGGGATTTAATGCTATCGTAACCCAGAGGCTCATGGAAAAGCTGTCTTCGCTGGGTCTCAACACCCCTCTCTGTGACTGGATGCTGAACTTCCTAATGGAAAGACCGCAGTCTGTCCAGGTTTGCAGCAGAACGTCGAACACCATCGCACTGAGCATTGGCACATCTCAGGTCTGTGTGCCCAGACCTCTATTGTTCCTGCTACTGATCCATGACTGCAAAAATCAGATCCAGCTCCAATGGAGTCATCATGTTTGCAGATGACGCGACAGGAGTTGGTCTCATGAGCAACAATGATGAAATGTGTTACGAACCAATAAACCTTTAATAGTACCTAACAAAGGAACAGCAATGGAAAATTAACCAGACAATGATAAATTTAAAATAATAGTTTTTATCAAACTATGACATTTCTTGCTTAACTCTAAATTTAACCCCACAATGTGCAAATATAAGTGTATACAAATAAAATCTGGAATGTGCATGTAAATATTAACTTGCTCATGATTCTTCAAGGTCATTGTTACATCAGTGAATGCATTTGACTTTGATCAGTCAGTTGACAGCTTTTTATGTTCAATCATTTGAAGTTGACCGTCCAGCTTAAAAATAACAAGACTATATTTTTTGGAGAGTTACACCATTATTCTTGCATTATATATATAGTATTATACTATTTATTCTAACATGTCTAAGGTTGCATGACAAGCCATAAAGGCAAAAAATACACAATTGTAATGGGGAAAATTAACTAAGTAAAGAAGCAAACTCAACATAACTCTGTACATATGCTGGTGACATTAATATCGTTTGTCCAGATAAAATCCAATTAGAAGAAGCAAGACTTGAATGATATCGAGGAATATCAAAGTTTTGTTTTCTATCCAAGGTTCCTTTGAAGACATTTCAAGATTCTTTTATTGTCACGTAAAAAAACACGTGTAATATTACATGTAATTTGCTTTAGTCTGCCATAAGGCAGGTAGAATATAGAACTTTACAGCACAGTACAGGCCCTTCCACCCTTGATATTTGTGATGACCCCCCCCCCAAAAAAAATTGATATCAGCAGAAATTGCACGACAGCTTTTACAGTCAGAGAAAGAGAAGCAAAAGAAAGAATTACCAAGTGTTCATAGTTTCACCTCCAGCGCTCCCACAGCTTCTGCAGCCACACAGACTCCAGTCGAAACCATTGGTAACCCAAGCTCCAGAGCTGAACATCTGACATGATCAGGAAGCAATCAGCACTCTTGGCATCCTCTCGCATCCCGGTTCCAAAACCTGGTGCCTGTGGATTCTGCAGCAACAAAGCCCTTCATAGTTCTGCCATCATGGTCACCTTACTGTGTGTTGTTTCCTCTGTTTCTCCTTCTCAAATTGGGAGAAGGGGTTAAGGGTGGGGTGTGCTCCTCTTTTTCTGATGCCCTGCTCTAGTCTTCTGCTTCCCCAGAATCTGCAACCCCTCACGGTTGCTGCCGAACATACTATCTTGGGCCCAAAGCCTGTGATCGCAAGATTTTAAAATAAACCACTGTTGGCTCCAGTAACAGACCATTTAAAGCTGTTAGTTGGACTGGGTGGTAGAACGCTGTGGAGGAGTACTCCTCTCCTCGCTCTCCACAGGTTCACACCAGCAGCAACTCCGTCAACATTGCCATTTTTTTGCATAATTTAAAAAAATATATTTTATCTTGATTTTCATAGACTCGCAACATTCATACAAACAGTATAATTTATCAAAATTAATACTATAGAGTCTTTATTAATCTCCCCCCCCCCCCCCCCACTGTCCTTTACCCTATTGAAAACACAGTCAATTAAATTGTACAGATACAAATTCCAGTGGGGTCATAGACCTCTACAGAACCCTTGAGGTGGAGGTGGGGGGGGGGGGGGGTGGAGAAACAACCAGGATGGCTAAATAACAAAGGCTAAAGAAAAAAATATTAAAATGAAAAATCTCAAAACGAAACAAAAGCATGTCGCCTGCACGAGGTCCCACTTTCTTGGTCATTATCGTTTCCCTGCTAGGATGGATTGTTATTGTACCCCTATTTCAAAGGGGGGAGGTGCTAATCAATCTGTGTGCCAAATATATTTCAAGTAAGGTTGCCACTCTTCAATGAATGTGTTGTGTTTCTTCCTTAGATTGTATGTGATTTTTCTCCAGGGGAATGCAACTCTGCATTTCCATATTCTATCATGGGGCATTTAGTTGCGAGTCGGACTTCCATGAAACAGCTATACACTTCCTGGCTACCACCATGTTGACCTTCACAATTTGATCTTTGATCAATCTAAAACTCACGTCCCCAACATCTCCCAGAAGGTACAACTCCGGATCCTGTGGAAAATCCACTTTTGTAATCTTTTTCAGAATGCCCCCCAGATTTTCCCAGAAGCGTCTCACCTTTGTATGGAGCAAGGTGGAGTGAACAAAAGTTTTAACCTCCATACCACACATTTCAGGCTTTGATTTGTGTAATTTTTGTGGTGTGAGGTACAACTGATTCAAGAAATTATACTGCAGCAACCTGTATCTAGCATTGATGACCCCGTCACACTGTTCAGACACAGATCTTGCCACTGCTCTTCATTGATTGTAGTGCCTAAGTTCGACTCCCATCTCTCCCTTGACATCTGTAAGCCTGGCTTTAGGTCCTCACTTTGGAATATGTAATACATCTTAGAGATAAATTTACACACATTCCCCTTTTGAATTAGGATCTCTATGTCACTACATTCAGGTAGGGTCATAGATGGTCCCAACTTTTTCCTTAAGAAAGATCTTATTTGCAGATAGCAGAAGAATGTTCTGTTGGACATATATTTGTTTCTCAACTGCTCAAATGACATAAGCTGCCCCTTTTGTAACAATCCTCGATACACCTGATCCCTTTCTGGCACCAGGTGTCCAGTATTTTATTACCCAGAGTTAAGGGTATTAAATTATTCTGGGGCAAGGGTGTTTTAGGGGATATCACCACCTTCCATCCAATACATAGTTTTACTCTTTTCTATATCTGGAGTACATGCTTTAGGATGGGGCTATCTGTTTTCTTTGAGAGTAATTTGGTATCCCACTTGTATATGAATTCTTCGGCTGCCTCTTTGCATACCAAGTGTAGTCTAATTTGTACCCATGGAGGGGGGGGCCTCCATCAAAGAGTGAGGGGATAAACCTCGCCTGGGCTGCCCAGTAATATTTTTTGAAATCAGGTAATTTAAAACCCCTCAAGTTGTAATTCCCTGTCAACTTTTCCATGGGGATTCTTGCCACTTTCCTATTCCTCAGGAACCTTCTGACATACTCGTTAAGTGCTTTAAAAAAACCCTAAGGGAATGAAATGGGTAATGATTGGAAAAGATATTTGAGCATTGGCATCACCTTCATTCTGACACAGTTGACTCTGCCCATCAATGTTATGGGCAGAGTCCTCTATCTATCCAGGTCCTCCTCAATCTTCTGGAGCAAAGGGAGATAATTAAGTTTGTAAAAGTGATGTACTTTATCTACTCTAATCCCCAGATATTTAATACCTTCTGAGGCCATTTATATCTATTTCTTTGTTGGTGCTGTCTATAATTTCCATTCATCAAAGGTATCTAATTTTTATCCAAATTAACTTTATACCCTGAATCCTTCCCATAATCCTCCAGTGTTGTCCTTAGTCTGGCCAATGACTCTCTGCAGTCCATCAAACACATCATCAGCAAAAAGGTTGATTTTTGTGTCCCACCTGGCCCACCTTAAACCCATTTATGTCTGGATCCTGCCGAATGGCTTCTGCCATTGGCTCAATGACTAATAGGAACAGCGTTGGGGACAATTGGCAACCTTCCCTACTTGACCTGCTCAATGGAAATACTGGAGACATCCACCCATTTGTTATAATTTTAGCTTGGGGCTTGTGGTAAAGTCCCTTAACCCAATTTATAAATGTTTATCCCAATCCAAATTTCTCCAGTACCTTGAACAGTAAGTTCCACTCCAATCTGTTGAAGGCCTTCTCTACATGCAAACCTACGGTTATACCCGGGCTCACCCCTGAATGTGCCAGGTGAACCAGACATAGCAATCTAGCTGTTGTTTGCCGATTGCCTCTTTTCTAGCAAACTCACTTGATCTCGGCAAATATTCTGCCAACCTATTGGCCAATGCTTTTGCAAAAATTTTATAGTCTGCATTCAATAACGAAATAGGTCCCTGTCTTTTTTGGGAATCACCATGATAATCGCTATTGAGAAAGACTCTGGGAGCATATGCGTCTCCGCTGTCTGATCCACCATAAGAAGGGACATTAAGAGATCTGTGAACTCTTTATAAAACTTGATGGGGAAACCATCCTCCCTTGGTGACATGCCAGCCTACAAAGAACTCAGAGTCTGTGCTATCTCATCTTTGGTGAAAGGGGCATTCAGCCCCTCTTGTTCTTCCTGTCCCAAATTTGGAAGTTCCAATGGGAGCAAGAAATCGCCATTTTTGATAGAATCTTCCCCAATTCAGATTTCTATAATTCTTTATAAAGTCTTCTAAATGTATCATTTATTTCTTTTGGTTAATATGAAATCTTGCCTTACCCCATGTGGATTGCATTGATTGTTCTTGAGGCCTCCTCTGCCCTCACCTGCTTATGACTATATGGGCCTTCTCCGCCAGCTCATAATACTGCTGTCTAGAACTTAAAATCAATCTTTCTGCCTTATATATTTGTATTATACTTGAGCTTTTTATTCACTAAGTTCCTGAATTTCTTTTATGTGCCTGATCTTTGGTATTCCTTTTCCAATTGTGCCATTTCCTTTTCAAAATTATTAATCTTCTTCATGTCTTTCTTTTTAATACTCTTTGGTGTATCCAATTATCTGGCCCCTTAAATAAGCCTTCATTGTGTCCCATATTAGAAAGTTATCCTCAGTAGTGGGCCAGTTCGTCTCACAGAACAAATCAATCTGAGCTCTAAAAAAACTACGAAATTCCAGTTTTCCGAACAACTATGTATTCAGGCTCCATCTATACATCGAGGCTTACTTATCTGACATTAAGGGCAAATGATCCAACAATAGCCGTGCTGTGTACTCGGTTTCCACTATCTGACCCTACAATTGGGTGACGCCAAAAATAAATCAATTCTGGTGTAGTAATCATGTTGTATCAAGTAAAAGAAGTAATCCCTCTCTCTCTCAGATTCAGCTCCTTCAGATATCTATGAGATTTAGCTCCTTAATAAATGCCAGAATGGACTTAGCCACCTTGGTCATTGTTACCTTCTTTGCTGATTTATCCATGATCTGATCCAGACAAAAATTGAAATCCCTTCCAATCAAGACATTCTCACACCCTTCAGTTCCTTTCAAGAATATATCTTGTATGAAATTTTCATCATCGAAATTCGGGGCATATATATTCATGAGTGACTAGGATTCTGAGTATATTTGATGATGCATCAGCATAAACCTCCCCGCCGAGTTGCTAACCACCTCCTGGACCATCACTGGAACATTCCTCCCTATCAAGATAGCCACTATCTTAAAGGAGGACATCACCACCTGGCCCACCCATCCCCTCTTTAAGGTGGGTCTCCTTTTTCCAGGAGACCCACTATATCAGCCTGCATTTTCTTAAGGTGTGCCAAGACTCTCTTTCTCTTTATCGACCTGTTTATCTCGTTTACATCGAAACTCACCAATTTAACTGTTTTATCCATTACCCCAAGACCTTTCAATTGTTTTCTCTCCCCCCCCCCCCACTTCTCTTCCCTTGATACTTAACTTTTGTCCAAATTCTGTTCCTTGGGGCTCCAATGCAGGCGTCCATGTTCAATGTAGAACTAAACAAACTAAAGAAGCTAAAACCAACAAACCTGAAAAAGAAAAAAATTTTAAAGTATCCCCCAATACTCCTCCTCTCCTCTCTCCCTCCGCCTTGCCTTCCCCTTCCCAGCAGCCATACCCATATGACTGGTGCCAACTACCCCCTTGTCAATTGTGCCCAATGCACCCATCTGCCTCCTACTCTGCTTCTTCCCCACCCACTCTCCGAACTCCCCTTATCACTTCTCAAATTAACTTTAGCATCAATATCTTGACAATTTAACACATAACCAATACCCTCTATTTTCTTATCATACACAATATATACAATATGTATAGCCCCAGAATCCATTACTTTCTTCCCCAGTCCTAATATAACATTTTTGGCATATTCCATCACCTCTCTGGTGTCCTTAAAGAATTTATTACCCTTCCTGGCCTTACTATTTTTAAGGTGACAGAGTTGAGGAGGGTGTACTCTAACCCTTTTTGTCTCAACACTTTTTTATTGTATTAAATTCTTTCCTACACTTAAGAAGCGCAGCACTAATATCAGGGAAAAAGAATACCTTATACCCATCCCACACCACTGCCACCCCCTCGGTCCCTCAGCCGCCGCCCGTAAAATTTGCTCCTTGTCCTGGTAGCGAAGGAGCTTGACCAGGACTTAATTGGGCCTTTGACCTGAGGCCGGTCAGGTGATTAGAGACCAGTGAACTTTCTTGTTATGAATCCAAAGGACTCCAAAAACCAGCCACAAGAGAAATTCACTAAGATAATGGTAACTTAAACAAAAGTTGCTTTTAATTTTCTTCAAACATAACAATAAGATCAATCTTTAACTTGTTACTATTAACTTACCTAACTTAACCCCTTTCAAATTCTAAGCATACAAGTATGTAATGTGCATGTGTTCAGGAAAGTTCTAGGTTTCACTGTCCAATCATTCACTTTTCACTTCTCCCTGTTTACTTGTATCAGCAATTTTCATACTGTACCAAGAATTTAATATTTATGATCTTCACCAGCCACTTAAATTGTTACCACAAAGGAAGGTCTTTGTTGGTTTCAGAGAGAGATGTATGTTGTTTGTTGGACACACACACAAACTGATCTTTAATCAGCCATTTCAGGTGTCTTGCCAAAGAAACTTGCCCCCATCTTGAGTTTTCCAAAAGATAACCTTTTCTTTCAGGTTACCACAGAGTTCTTTTTCCCCTATTCCAGGAGAATCACATTAACTAGCCATTTCATCTTGTAATTGATTACAAGGGTTGAGAATAAGTTGAACTCAGAAATTAAAACCCATCTACAAATGGGGTCTTACTGCAGGACTCCGACACAACTCTTTCTGTAAACTGACTGTCTCCCCCTCTCTCTCTCTCTCTCTCTCTCTCTCTCTCCAAAGAATCATGTTTTTTTTCCCCTATCTATCTCTTTTTGCAAAACCACATGACCCCTCTTAGAATTACCATTTTCAACCAGCAATTTAAACTTCCGGCATCAGTCTTAACAGCACAAGATTTTCAAGTTTTGAACCTAGACACTTTGTAAACATAGTGATCCATTAACACCTACTTATAAAACTGTCACAGGTACTCTTCCATTGTCTCTGCAAAGACACTGTAGACTTATAGGCTCCACCTTAGGCATAGCTCTTACATTTTAACTGAGATGTCTTTTGTGAATGGAACAGAACAGCAGTTGTCATGGGGGAACTTTAACTTCCATGTAGATTGGGAAAATCAAGTTAGAATACATCTGTGATAGCTTTCTTGAGCATCATGTTAAGAAACCAGCAAGGGAGAATGCTATTTTAGACCTAGTATTGTGCAATGAGATAGGTAAAATTAACAATCTAATAGTTAGGGACCCTCTTGGAAAAAGTGATCATAGTACGAAGTTCTCATATAGATGGAGGGTGCAATAGTTAGATGTAAATCTAGTGTATTATGCTTGAACAGGGGAGATTACAACAGGATGACTGAGGAATTGGTCAGCGTCGACTGGGAGCACATGCTAGTTGGCAGGACAGCTGAGGAACAGTGGAAAATTTTCAGAGATATTTTTCACAGTGCTCAACAAAAATATATTCCCGTTAAAAATAAGGACACTAAGAGAGGGAAAAGTCAGCCTTGGTTAACCAAGGAAATAAAGGAAAGTATAAAATTAAAAGCTCATGTGTACAAAGTAGCCAAGTGAAATGGAAAACTGAAGGATTGGGAAAACTTTAAAAGGCAACAAAGGGCAACTAAATGGAACTAAGGAAAGGGCAGAAGGATTATGAAGTTAAATTAGCACAAAATATAAAAACAGATAGCAAAAGAATTTATATAAAACAGAAGAGTCAACTTAGGTCCCTTGGAAGATGAGAAAGGGTGAGTGATATTGAGTAGTGAGGAGATGGCTGAGGCATTGAACTAATATTTTGTGACAATCTTCATGGTGGAAGACACGTCCACCATGCCAAAGAGTGGTGTTAGGGATGCAAAGGGCAGTGAGGACCTTGATAAAATAATTGTTACAAAAGAGATGATGATGAGCAAACTAATGGGACTGAAAGCGGACAAATCCCCTGGTCCTGATGGGATGTATCCTAGGGTACTGAAAGAAATGGCGGGAGTTATAGTCGATGCATTGGTAGTTATTTACCAAAATTCTCTGGATTCTAGGCAGGTCCCAGCAGATTGGAAGACTGCAAATGTCACACCATTTTTTAAATTGGGATGTAGGTAAAAGACGGGTAACTATCAGCCAGTTAGCTTAACGTCTGTAGTCAGGAAAATGCTTGAAGCTGTCATTAAGGGTGAAATAGCGAGACAGTTAGATCAAAGATGGAGCATGGATTCAGAAAGGGCAGAGCTTGTTTGACGAACTTGCTGAGGTTCTTTGAGGATGTAATGGGTGCGGTAGATAGAGGGGAACAGGTTGATGTTGTATATTTGGATTTCCAGAGAATGTATTTGATAAGGTGCCGGACAAGAGTCTTATAAATAAGATACAGATGAATGGAGTTGTGGGAAGTATATTGGCATGGATTGAGTGAGGATTGGTTAACTGACAGAAGGCAGAGAGTCAGGATAAATGGGTGTTTTTCTGATGAGCAAACAATAGGGTTTATCATGTAGTGAAAATGCCTGATTATAAAGGTAGAGATTCTCCAACCTTATGTCAGGAGACTTATCTCTATGAATGTGCCATGGCTCCAAGGCGCTGAATGCAGTCCCTCCCAGAGAAAGATAATTGGCAGAGTGCCTCGCTCCTCTGCCTCACATGAATGTAATGTTGCTGCAAGCGACTGGCTAGGGATGGGCTGATGATAGCACAATGACACCGTCAGCCCATGACCCATCTCCCCTCTCCCCCCACTCACCCCTCTCTCTCCATGACCCCCTCAGGACAGGGGTGGCCAGTGGGAGCCATCAGGTTGGGTGCAGGTGGGCAGTGGGAGCCATCAGGACAGGGGCAGTCAGGTTGGGGGGCCATCAGCAGGGACGGGTTGGCGGGGGCCATCAGGTTGGGGGGCAATGGAAGCCATCAGGGCAAGGGTCGTCAGGGGAGGTGTGGCCAGCGGTGGCCATCAGGGCAGGGGCAGCCGGCAGGGGGCTATCTGGGCAGGGACCATCAGACAAGGTACCATTAAGGCAGGGGCCATGGGGGGAGTGGCTGGTGAAGGCTGTTAGGGCAGTGCCATCAGAGCAGCGGGGGCAGCTGGCGGGGGCCATCAGGGTGAGGCCCCCTCACTGGGCCACTTTGGCCTTGGGGTTACACGTCAGTGGCTCTGAGAAACACAGAATGGTTCTATCTGCATTGGGGGATTATGGGTAGGGAAGACAGACATTGCTCTGCAGCATATTTATGATGGGTGGCACTACAGCATCAGTTGCCCCGCCTCCTTTGGCTCCAGAGACCGTTACGAAGTGCCACTCAACATGAATGTGATGCATGAAACGTAAGTTTATGTTTTCCCTCCGTGCTTATAGCCGGTCTCCAGGCCTAGAAAGAAAGGGCATAGCGGTAAATGGGGTGCCGCAGGGGTTAGTGCTGAGCCTGCACCTGTTCACATTGATGATTTGGAACAGAAAAGCAAATTCTACGGAGGATGTGGAGAGGATGCAGAAGGATATAATTAAGTTACGTGAATGGGCAAAGGTCTGGCAGATGGAGTATGACGTTAGTAAATGGGAGATCATCCACTTTGGTAGGAAAAATAGAAGAGCACATTATTATTTAAATGTTGAAAAACTGCAGCATGCTGTAGTGCAGAAGGACTTGGGAGTGCTTGTGCATGAATCGCAAAAAATTGGATTGCAGGTACAACAGATTATTAAGAAGGCAAATGGAATGTTGGCCGTCATCGCTAGAGGAATTGAGTTCAAGAGCAGGGAGGTCATGGTACTGGTGAGGCTGCACCTGTAGTACTGTGTGCAGTTCTGATCTCCATACTTGAGGAAAGATATAGTGGCCTTGGAGGCAGTCCAGAGGAAGTTCATCAGATTGATCCTGAAGATGATGGGGTTGACCTACGAGGAGAGACTAAATCATCTGGGATTATACTCACTCAAGAATGAGAGGAGATCTTATAGAAATATATAAAATTATGAAGCAAAAGATAAGATAATGGCAGGTGAGACCAAAACTAGGGAACACAGCCTCAAGATTCAGGGGAGTAGATTTAAGACGGAGATGAGGAAAAACTTTTTTCCAGAGAGTAGTGAATCTGTGGAATTCTCTTCCCAGAGAAGCAGTTGAGGCTACTTCATTAAACTTATTTAAGGTTCAGTTAGATAGATTTTTACATGAAAAAGGAATTAAGGGATATAGGGAAAAGGTAGGTAGGTGGAGTTGAGTCAATGATCAGATCAGCCATGATCTTATTGAATGGCAGAGCAGGCTCGACAGGCCAGATGGCCGACTCCTGCTCCTATTTCTTATGTTCTTATGTGAAATGTTAATGTCTGTTTGTGAAGTGTACCTAAACTAATACCTAAACCAGTGGTTCTTAACCTTTTTCTTTCCACTCACCTACCACTTTAAGTATTTCCTAAACCATAGGTGCTCTATGAGAGATTGCTTTAGGTGGTAGGTGAGAGGAAAGAAAAAGTTTGAAAACCACTGCTCTAACCGTATCTAATTAACTCGTTAAGTGCACGGTTTCTTAACTCCAAAGGAAATGGGCCAATTACAATTTTTCTGAAGCAAAATATTTCAGTAACAATTGGATCTAGAGCAGTGATTCTTAATCCCTTACTAATCATAGAACACCGATGGCAATGGGATTACTTAAAGTGGTATGTGAGTGGAAAGAAAGAGTCTGAGAACCACTGACCTAAACTAAACCCACACCATCTATACGTTTTAAAGACATATTTTATCATAATTTCATTAACTCAATCCGTAGCACTCTCTATATACAAATTGACAATATTCTCCCTTCCCTGCACCTCTGGTATCCACTTTTTGAAGAAATTTACCAGGTCTCTCCCCTCAACACCTTCCTTCACCCACACCACCTTTATATTATTCCCCCTATTCTGGTTCTCAAAAGCATCCATATACTCCTACATTCTATCCTTCTCCCTCTCCCATATATCTCACTCTCTTTCCAATTTCTCCATTCTTTCTATTCTATCCTCTATCATTGTAATTTATCCATCTTTTCTTTAATTTCCTTCTGCCCTCCAAACACTGATTTTTTTGAAAAAATTGTACAATAGCAACCATTAATTCTTTGTTGGAGGAGCCCGCCCCCTCTATATCCTTCCCCCTTCCTCTTTCTATCCCCACAATCTTTTTTTTTCTGTTTCTTCTCTATTTCCTCCTCCATATCTTCTTCCTCCTCCTCCGACTCTGCCTGGCTCCTCCAACCAGTCCTCTCTCCACAGACCCTGACGTCTGCCGGGCCGAATGCTTCTGTCAACGTCACCTCAACATCGCTCTCCACCCAGTTTGTCAAGGAGGATACCAGGAAAATTGATGAAGGAAAGGTTGTGGATGTTGTCCATATGGACTTTAGAAAGGCCTTTGACCCTGTCAATTAGTGTGATGGGCATATTCGTCCATCTACTCAAGACTTCTTCAATTATACTAAGTAGCAGGAGGTAATTGAGTTTGTATAAATTCTGAAGATCATCATCTACATTATTCCAAGGTATTTGATGCCACCCAAGGGTCATTTGAATTAACTTGTTTGCTGGGACTCAGTGTGATCAAAATTTGTTAATGGAACAATTTCATTTTTTCCCCAGTTTACCTTGTACCCTGAAACTTTGCCATAAGCTTTTAATAGAATTTGTAATTTAGTAAGGGAAATAATTGGATCTGTTAAATACAGGATTATATCGTCTGCCTTAAGATTAATTTTGTGGTTCATCTGACCCACCATAAAACCCTTTAAAGACAGGTCTTGTCTAATTGCCTCTGCCAGGGGCTCAATAGCCAAGACAAAAAATCCTGAAGACAAGGGACAATCCTGTTAGCTCAATCTGCTCAAAGGGAAAGCTGTTGAGATCTGTTCATTTGTGGCTTTAGATCTGTAATAAAGAATTTTAATATAATTAATGATCAGTTGCCTAAATCCAAGCTTGGACAAGACTTTAAAATAACTCTGGCCATTCCAGCACATCAAAGGCTTTCTCAGCATCTAGAGCCACAGCAACACTTGGTTCAGCCTCAGACTTGGCACAGCTGATAATATTGAAGAGGTTACATAGGTTGTTGGCTTGACCAGCATTTCAAAATAAAGCCACTCTGGTCTGGATTTATTAATTTTAACAATTATTGGCCAAGCTGTTAGCCATGGCCTTAGAAATTAATTTCTAATCTGAGTTTTGTAATGAAATGTGTCAAAATGAGGAGCATTTCAATGGGTCCTTATTTTTTTAATGAATCACAGTAATTATAGTTGTAGAAAATGATTCAAGAAGAGTTTGGGTTTTATATGCTAAGTTAATTATATCCATGATGAGAGGTATAGATGAGTATATTGCCAAGATTGGAGTACCCTTTCCAGTCCATTTCCAAAATGGAGTTAGTCCGTTCCACTAACTCAAACCTTTTTAAAAAACCTTTAATAAGCATGTTGGGCAATTTATTTGGAACTGTAAGGTACCTAGAATATCCATGGATAAGATGGGATTATAGGTTGCCTAGTTTCAAAAAATATTATTTGGCACCCCAAATGAGGTTTATTTCTTCATTTTTTCAGAGGAACGATACCCTCTCGTGGGTACAAATTGGATTTCAGGTATAAATTTTTGCCCCACACATCTCCCTTAAATTTCCTCCCACCAACCTTAAACACTAGTCGTTTAGTGTCTGATGGTTTTGCCTTGGGGAAAGGATTCTGACTGTCCAGCCTATCAATGCCACTCATGATTTTATACATCTCTGACAGATGTCCTCTCAGCCGCTATACTCCAGAGAAAATAATCCATTTGTCCCCATCTCTCCCCATAACTCACAACCACTAAACCAAGGCACATCCTTCCTGTAATGTGGCTAGCATAATTAGATACCAAAGTTGCACACTGTATAGCTGCAATATAAACTCCTTACTTTTATATTCAGTGCTCTGACCCATAGTATACCTTGGAATGGAACCCTGAGTCCATTCATTGAGAGCACTCAAATTAATATAAACGGCAACTCTCAAGCCACCAAACTCTCTGCTCACCTTGGCAGAATCTGTTATCGAACAATGACCTCATTACACTTGAGAGGAAGCAAATTTTTTTTTCTCATTCCCAAGGGACTGCTTAAGAAAGAAAACAACAAAGTATGTCAGATGATGTTTGTGTTCATACACCATCATGTTGAAATAACGAGACCACACCTGAAGTTGTCAGCCAGCAAAGAAAAAAGCATTTATTACAGTGTTATCAGGCTTAATATAGACACACAACATGTGACCTGGTGCCATGACATCTGAAGTGCTATCGACCTCAGATGTAGCTACGTTGTGTCGAGCTGTCACAAGTCAGGAGCTGTTAATGCTGGTTCTGCCCACTCCCTCCAAGCGTACCGCTACAATAGCAATTTTTGAGCTGAGAATTGGCTGAACAGCAATATAAAAGAAGCATCTGGATGAGCACTTGAATTGCCAAGACAAGCTACAGCCCAAGAGGTGGTAAATGCAAGTCATATAGGTGGGACGATGGATGGCGGAATCATGATCAGCTGAAGAGCCTGTTTCTTAGCTGTATACCTTTGAGGGTTAAAGGCTGAAGGAGGTTAGAGATAGGAAAGGATTTTCAGCAAAGTATTTTAAATTACCATTTGAGTGAAAGTAAATTTACAGGCATTGAAAAAGAAATAAAATTTCTTGAGAGTTGTATTTCCTTTTTGATGAACCACTCACTGTGTGGAAGTACTATGTCTTAGCTTATTATCACTAAATACTTTGCAATTTTAAAATTGCTTAGACCACTCATCTGCAAGTACAATTCACTTTAATAATTCTTTTTGATTTTTTTCTGCACATTTGTCTTTTTTGAAACAAAAATATCCTCAGGGAACTCAGTTGGTTGAGTTCCTAAGCTGACATTATAAGAAAATGGAGTTAACATCAGCAATTGTGTCATTTCAATTGAGTATGTTAATTTAGCTCCTTCACCTTGTCACTAAACCCTGCAAGCCAATTCCTGACAACAATGTCAGGATGTTTGGCATAAACAAAGGATTTAAACATTTGATTGCAAGTTTTCTAATAATTTATTGAGCTGCTAATCATAAAAATCTCCAATGTAAATTTGTATTTTTTTGTATTTCAAAATACATAAGAAGCAATATTAACTGAACTGGGTAATTTTCTGTCTATTTTTTTTAATTGTCTTGGTGAAAAACACATAAAATATCCTTGACTGCATATAATGTGCCCTGCTGGTTTTGATCCTTGCATTGGTTATGATCTCTTGGCGGTACCACAGGTTTGTGTGGTATTTTTTCATCCTTTCAGTAAAAGCTGTTACTGGAAATAAGTGCAAGACATAAGATTTCAGCTGTTTATCCCCTGCGCTTAATCCAGGATACAAAAGTTAATTGTGGTACCTTGTATGGTGTAACAAAGAGGCAAGAATATTGAAGTTAGACTAAAACTTGGTCATTTTCTTCCATGGGTTAGTGGAGAGTTAATCTGACTGTGTGTTGATGAAATTATTGGGAAATTGATAATGTGCATGAGCTGAATTAGCAAACACTACTTGTACAGTTCCAGTTTTCTCTGCTGCTGTAGCCTTCATTTTGCAATATCAGTAATAGTCCCTAAGCTAATACCACTGATATCGGACCTGGCGAGACAGAAATATTCGAAAATAGATTGAAATATATAGATATTTGGAGAATTGGAGATGGCAAATGTGGTCCCTTTGTTTAAAAAATGTAATAGGGAGACTCCTGGGAACGATAGACCAATAAGTCTTACATCAGTGGTGTGCAAATTATAGGAGAGGATTCATAAGGAGTGGATTTATGAGCATTTGGAGAAGTACAGTCTCTCAGGGATAGTCAGCATGACTTTGTGAGGGGAAGGTCATGCCTTACAAGCCTAGTTGAGTTTTTTTTAGGAGGCAACAAAATAAATTGATGAAAGTAGGCAGTAGATGTGGTATGGATTTTAGTAAGGCATTTGGCAAGGTCCCTCATGAGTCTCGTTCAAAAAGTCATGAGACTAATTCAGAAAGTCGTGAGACATGGGATCTTGTCTGTGTGGATCCAAAATTGGCTCGCCTGTAGAATGCAGAGAGTTGTAGTGGACAGAAAGTATTTTGCCTGGAGGTCAATGACCAGTGGACTTCCACAGGGACAGTTCTGGGTCCCCTGCTCTTTGAGATTTTTATAAATGACCTAGATGCAATATCGCTCTCCACTCAGCTCTGAATCACCTTGAAAACAGCAATTAATGCACACAGCTGCTCTTCATAGACTACAGCTTAGCCTTCAGTACCATTATTCCCTCAGTACTGGTCAAGAAGCTACAAACTCTAGGCCTCTGTACCCCACCACTGCCACTGGATCCTTGACTTCCTCATTAGAAGACCAAAGTCAGTATGAATTGGAAACAATGTCTTCTCCTCATTAATTATCAACACAGGCGCACCCCAAGGATGCGTGCTTAGCCTACTGCTCTACTCATTATATACCAACGACTGTGTATCTAGGCACAATTCTAATGCCATCTACAAGTTTACTGATGACACCACAGTTGTTGGCAGAATCACAAACAGCAATGAGGAAGCGCACAGGAGGGAGATAGATCAGCTCATTTAATGGTGTAATAACAACAACCTTGTGCTCAACATCACCAAAAAAAACCAAGGAGATGATTGCAAACTTTAGAAGGAAGTTAGGGGAACATGACTCAGTCCTCATCGAGGACTCAGTAGTGGAGAGGATCAAGAACTTCAAATTTCTGGGTGTCAACATCTCCAAGGATCTATCCTGGAGCCTCCATGTTGATGCAATCACAAAGAAGGCTCAGAAGCAGCTCAAGGACAGCTTCTTCCCCGCTGCCATCAGATTCCAGAATAATCAATGAACCAAAGACACTGCCTTATATTTTGTGCACTATTATTATTATTATTATTATTATTATTATTATTATTATTATTTTTATATAGTAATGTCGTAAGATGGTTATAATATGAATGTTTGCACCATGATGCTGCCACAAAACACCGAATTTCATGACTTATTCATGACAATAAATTCTAATTCTGAGATGAAGAAGCCGAAGGATGGGTCAGTAAGTTTGCAGATTTTACGAAGCTTTGAGGAGTTGTGGATAGTGTTAAAGGTTGTCATAGGTTACAAAAGATATGTACAGGATGCAGAGATGGGCAGAAAAGTGGTGGATGGTGTTCAATCTGGATAAGTGTGAGATGATGCATTTTGGAAGGTCAAACCTGAAGGCTGAGTTCAGGATTAATATTCAGATACTTAACAGTGTGGAAGAACAGAGGGACCTTGGGGTCCAAATCCATACATTTCTCAAGGTTGATAGGATATTTAAGAAGACCTATGGGATGCTGGACTTCATTAATAGGGAGATTGAGTTCAAGAGTAGAGAGATCATGTTGCAACTATACAAATCTCTAGTGAGACCACACTTAGAGTATTGTGTTCAGTTTCGGTCACCTTATTATAGGAAGGATGTGAAAGCTATGTAGAGGGTGCAGAGGAAATTTACCAGGATGCTGCTTGGATTGGGAAATAGACTTTATGAAGCACAGTTAACAGAGCTAGGACTTTTCTCTTTGGAGAAAAGAGGTGACTTAATAGCGGTCTACAAGACTCTGACAGCCATCACCTTTTTGCTAGAGAGGGACGTTTAGCAGAGACATCAGGGATAAATTTTTTACGCAGAGAGTTGTGGGTGCCTGGAGAATGCCTTGCCAGGGTAGTGGTGGAGGCTGAAACATTAGGACATTTAAGAGACTCTTGGACAGGCACATGGATGAAAGAAAAAGAGAGTTATAAGTTAGGGAGGGTTTCATTTTTTTTTGGCAGGAATATATAGGTCGCCACAACATCAAGGGCTGATGGGCCTGTACTGTTCTGCAGTGTTCAATGTTAATATTGAATTTGATGGAGTTAAAGAGTGGGTTATTAGTCATCATGTTTTGATGGCAGTATAATTAACCAGACCTTGTAAAGATAATTAACATCAAATTGATTTTGTTAAATTTGAGGTATCTCAAGTTCCAATGGGCAATCTGCATAGTAGACAATAGTCACACCTTTTTGGTGCTTGCTATGCTCTAAGTAAAATGTTAATGAAAAAAATATTTTGCATCAAAAAACTGCAGCAACGCTTTAAAATAAACAAAGTTAGGCTGATATCGGTGGTAATGAGGACAATATTTTCTAAGCTTCGGTAGTGTTTCCACTGGCAAAATACAGCTTTCACTGTCTTCCATTTTCTTTCACCTGTTATCAGATTAGATATGCAGTTCAGCCTGCCTTCTGTTCATAGATTATCCAATAGAGGAACTCAACGGGTCTCAGAGTTCAGATTTTAGATTTATTGTCATGAGATCACATATAACCCTGAGTTTCTTTTTATTGGTTGTGCAAAAAAACTACTCAAGAAGATACGATACATGTAAACAAATAAAGAAATGTAAACAAACTGAGCAATACGAAGAGGAAAAATCAATCAAGTACAAAACTAAGAGCCCTTAAATGAGTCTATGATTGAGTTTGATGTTGAGGAATCTGATGGTGGAGAGTTAGCAATTGTTCCTGAATCTGGTGGTGTGAGTTTTGTGGCACCTACACCTCTTTCCTGAAAGTAACAGCAAGAACAGAGTGTGTGCTGGGTAATGTGGATTCCTGCTGATTGCTGTTGCTCTCTGATAGCAGCATTCCCTGTAAATGTTCTCAATGATGGGAAGTGTTTTTGCCTGTGATATCCTGGGCTGTGTCCACTACCTTTTGCAGAGATTTCTGTTCAGAAACCAGACCATGATGCAGCCAGTCAGCAAATCTTTCACCACATATCTGCAGAAATTTCTGGGGTTTCAGATAACATACCCAACTTCGGCAAACTGCTGAGGAAGTAGAGGCGCTGACGTGGTTTCTTCATGGTGCTATTGGTGTGTTGGGTCCAGAAAAGATCTTCTGAAATAGTGACTCCCAAGAACTTAAATCTTGCAGCATCCATTGGAGGTAAAAATACATTACCAACATTTCCGGCCTGAGCCCTTCCTAAAGGCCTGAACAAAATGTAGGTAGCGACCTAGATTGAAAAGTTTGGTGAAAATGGAAGAATGGGAGGGAGAGGAGTATAGATCAACAGAGTAAAGATATGTTAAGAGAACAGGAGAGAGGAAAGGTGATAATTGATTGGGGGAGGGGGATAGATTTTAACTCTGTAAAAGGAGAAAGAGGGACAAGGGAAAATAGAGAGAGAGAAATCGATGTTAATGTCATCTGATTGGAGATTGCCCAGATGGAATAAGAGGTGTTATTCTTCCAATTTGTGAATGGTTTCAGCCTGGCAATGCATGAGACCTTGGACAGCCATGTCAGCATAGGACTGGGGCAAGAAATTGAAATGAATTGCCACTGGGAGATCCATGCTATTGCAACAGCAGAGCCAAGGTGCTCATCGAAGTGATATACTGGCAAACTGTGGAAGATCTTGGCAGAATAACCACCCCTTATCCAGTGGGCTCTTAATTGTTTATGAGATTGCTACATTCAGAAAGCATACATAATATGATAATATTATTCATGAAGTTTGTAAATGAGTTTGTTATAGGTCACATGATGAAGCATTAAGCAATAAAGTGGGGGAAGGTAGTAAGTTTAGAATGTAAAGCTGTAGAATAGCTCTGTGCTAACAGCAGAACTGATGAGATTGACCTTTGCCGAGGAAGAGTTGTTTCAATATTTATGTAAAATCATTTGTTGAATCTTGGCCCTTCTCATTAATGACATTCTTCAAATAACCCTGGTAGAGATCACTGTGATTTTGCATATTTGGATCAAAGATTTATTTTACTTTTTTGTTGAAATGACCAATGTAAGTGAATTTCAGTTCTGAAATTAACAACTGGAATGCAATGCTTTTAATTTTTAGAGAGCAACTTCTGTTACTTTAATTTTTTCTTTACCAAAATGTTATGTACACCGTCAGTCAGTTTTCAGCCTGAATTCCACAGATCCAAGTAACCAGAGACTTAGTACAAAATTTAAGGCTGAAACTCAATGTCGTTTTGGAGGAATGGTACCAAAACATCTTAAGCTCTGTCAGAAGAATGTAGGAATTCTGACAATGAATAGAGGTTATTCCCCATATCACGGGGAATAGTTTTATTGCTTGAAAAATGTATTATTTTAAAAAAAACAGATTTTCTCATTATTATTTACCCATTTGATTTGCACAAATTGAATATTACATTTTCTACATCACAATAGTGACTCTACTTCAAAAAATATTTCCTTGGCTGTAAGCACTTTGAGATGACCCGAGGTTATGAAAGATGTTATATACATACAAGTCTTTCTGACTATCATAAAATGATGGTAGTAAATTTGACTAGGTAATCAAGGCAAAATCTGTTCCCAGCAGCATTTTATCTCACTAAAGCTTTCTGTTTGTAGTACAGAGGAGTTTTACACTGAAAATACCTTGAGACTGCATGGAGTGGGGAAAGGTAGAAAACTGGGAAAACCAACAATAATAAACAAAAAGATATTGGTTAACCAACACTTACATTTGAAGCGTTTATCTTGGGACCATCCTGCTTTCATCCTCATTCTGCCATGACTGCTTCAATCATTTCAAGTGCATGATCTGTTTCATGGTTTTATAGAATCGATGAATCTCATCCCCAAAGAGTCCAGCAGCCCTTTGATTCCTGACCTGACATCTGCTAAAGCTGCTGCTGACGACCTGCCACTCTGGATCTGCTGAACTGTGTACCATGTTTGACAACATTCATAATACGAATCAATATTCGGCATTGGGAAAGTGAGAGAGAGAGGGAAGCTGTTGCCACAAAAGGCTGCATTGCCCCTGGGCAGCTGTCAGAAATGGGTAGTTATTAATAGCTTCATCTCCACTTAGCATAGTCAGTAGGGGTCAGGCATGAAATGATTTAATCAGTTTATGATATCTGTGACAGGAGCACTTAAAATGCAATCATAAAATTTAGGTAGAAGTGTCCCTGGGCTGCTGTAGTGTTTACTTAGTTAATTTTTTGTTGCCTATACAAAACTGAACTTTACATCAATATAACTAGTCTTGCTTAGGCATTTAGTGAAAATTGAAGATATTTAGATAAATGCCTTTGTTTCCTGCTCTTAACCATTTTTCACTCTCCTATGTAACCTAAATAGAACTGAATACAATCTAGGTCATGGTTAATGAAGCACTAATTAGTAATCATTCAAAGAGCGAAATTATGTGAGCTGCTGCATTAGATGAGGAAAAGTACCGGTATTTTTAAAATGTCAGAAAATGCATTATTTTAATAAGTACAGCATAAATATTTGGGGGAACGTGCATGAGAGTGACCTGTGTGTGAAAGGGATTTTATTTCTTTAAATACATTTTGAGACATGGGCATCACTGGAACAGCCCAAATTTTATTTAGGAGGGTGAATTGGTTAGCTAACTTATTGATTTGTTGGTGAAGATATTCCCACCATGCTTTTGGGTTGGGAGAGCCATTACTTTGACTCAGTGACAATGAAGGTGTGTTCCCCTGGTCTTGGTACCCATGTTCTCTTGGTAGAACATATGGAGGGAGTAACTACAGTTTATTTTGTAGACTGCAGCCAAGGTTCACAGATGGTTGAGGGACTGAATATTTAATGTAATTGGGGTGCTGATATGCCATAGACATGGACCAGACAAGTGTTACACTCATACTGAGCTTTTATTAACAGACTATAACCACCACTAAACTGCCAGTGGGAAAGCATCTCCATCTGTTATACCAGTAGGGTGGAGTATCTCTACAGCCATAGCCAATAGCAAGCAGTCAGTATAATATGCCCCCATCGCATCATCACATTCACCCCCCAAAAAATTGACCAATTTTAATAAAATACAATAATGGTAAAAGCAAAAACCCAAACAAACTACGGAAGATCAAGGGTTACAAACAGATTTAATGAGAATGAATAGCAAAAACAACCAAGCTGTAATCACTGTAATCATAGCTAAGATTAGAAATGGTTGTAACAGAGCCTCTGTGGAGGCTTTGAGATTCGTGTTGATCTTCACACGGACACAGATGGAGGAGATTTATCTCTAACAGAAAGACTTCTGTCGCTAGATGTGAAAGGGAGTGGAGAACGCGAGGGTACTGTTCCTCAAGTGTTTTTCATGATGGGGATGGTCAGTGGAAGAGCTAGCAGGCTGTAGACCAGAGGAGGCTAGATCCCTAAGGGAAACAATGTCCTTTCTTCCATCAGGAAAAATAACAAGAACATACTGTAGATTAGCATGAAGCAATTGAACATGCTCTACAAGCAGGTCAGCTTTGCTGGGCCTAACATGTTTTCTTAATAAAACCTCTCCGGGTTTAGAGAGCCAAGTGGGCAAGGTCAATCCAGGTTTTGATTTTCTAGGGAAAACAAAAAGACTTTGGTGAGGGGTCTCATTGGTAGCTGGACAAAGCCATGTACGATAGAGTTTAATGCTTCTGGCAGCACATCTTGCCAGCGGCTGGTGAGGAGACCTTTTGATTTTAGCGCTAGAGTGATAGCTTTCCAGATTGTACCATTACTGAGCTCCACTTGACCATTACCCTGTGGGGTTATAGCTTGTAGTATGACAAGTAGCTATACCCCTTTCAAGAAGGTATTGCCGAAGTTCAGAGCTCATGAAAGCTGACCCTCTGTCAGTATGAATAAAGTTAGGATAAACGAAAATACTATAAATCATATCAAGACATTTAATAACAGAACTAGCAGAAATGTCAGCACATGGTATAGCGAAGGGGAAATTAGAGAATTCATCAATGACGTTAAGGGAATAGGAATACTTAATATTTGAGGGTAGTGGTCCTTTAAAATCCATGCTGAGGCATTCAAATGGTCTAGACGCCTTAATCAATGTGGAAGCGGAAGGTTTATAATAGCGTGGTTTACACTCTGCACACACAGGACTCTCATTAGTTAGTTTCTTGATGTCTTCTAGTGAGTACAGCAAATTGAGGGACTTTCCATAATGATAAAATCTAGTAACCCCTGGGTGACATAATTCATTGTGAAGGTATTTCAAATGGTCTAGCTGCAGACTCGCACAGGTCAAGCAAGAAAGCATGCCCGGAGGATCATTGAATTTTCCTGGGCGATAGAGTATATTATTTATCATAAGTAGAAAGCTCAATTAGCCAACGCATGATCTTATAGTTTTTAATCTTGCTCTTCAATTTAGTGTTGAACATGTAGGCAACAGATTTTTGATCAGTCAGCAAAGTGAATTTCCTTCTGGCTAAAAGGTGCCTCCAAAAGCGAATGGATTCTATGATAGCTTGCATTTCCTTTTCGATAGAGGATTGCCTGACCTCTGGCCCTTGTAATGTCCACGAGACAAAGACCACAGGTCTACCAGCTTGATTTAGCGTAGCTGCTAAGGCCCAATCTGACGCATCAGATTCCACTTGGAGTGGTAAATCCTCATAATAGCTGACATTGTTGCCTTGGCTATATCCTGTTTGATGTTTTCAAAAGCACAGAGGGCTTCTTCAGACAGGGAAAGCTAGTAGTTTTAAATGGTGGCCACACTTTATCTGTGTAGTTGGGCACCCAATGAGCGTAAATAGGAGAAAAACCCCAGACAACACCTTAGGGAATTTTGTGTCGCAGGTGGGGGTAGATCTATGAGTGGTCTTGTTCTCTCTGGGTCTGGGCTGATCTCTCTTTACTCACTATGTAGCCTAGTATAGCCAGGCGTTTAGTGAAGTATACACATTTATCGTTGTTAAGAGTTAAGTGCAGATGCTTGACCATCTGCAGAAATTTTTGTAAGTTCCAATCGTGATCATTTAAGTCCTTTTCACAGATAGTGACATTGTCCAGATAAGGGTAGGTGGCTTGCAAGTTATGAGCATCTACTAGCTTATCCATCTCTCTTTGGAAAATGGACATACGATTGGTATCCCCAAAAGGGACTCTTTTAAACTGAAAAAGTTTGCCATCTGCCTCAAAAGCGGTAAACTGCCTTTGATCTTTGTGAATAGGCACCTGATGATAAGATGATTTCAGATCAATTGTGGAATATATTTTGTAATATGCAATCTGGTTTACCATGTCTGAGATACAAAGCAGGGTATAATCATTTAGTTGTGTAAACCTGTTTATAGTTTGGCTGTAGTCCACGACCATTCTAGGTTTTGCGCCATTTTTGACGACTACAACTTGTACGTGCCAAGGACTTGTACTGGGTTCGATGTTTTTTTCTTTCAATAAATGCCTTACCTCGTTCTTAATAAAGAGTCTGTCCTCTTTGCTACAACACCTACTCTTTGCAGCTATAGGCTTAAAATCCAGGGTTAGATTGGTAAAAAGATGTGGAGGTTTAATCTTTAGAGTTGATAACCCGCAAACAGCCTCTTGATTGATGGCAATTGGCCATTAAATGCCAATGTGATACTTTTCATTTGGCATTGGAAATCTAATCTTAAAATCATCGGAGCTCACAGTCCGGGAGTATGTGCAATTTGAAATCTTTATATTAATTTCCCTGTACCTTCAGGGTTATTTTACAGCAACTTGTAATGTCTCGTTTTAGTTCAGAATAAGCCATGGAAATTTTGCGCTTAGATGGATACAAGGTAAGATTCAGGGCGCTAGCGGTCGTAGGGTGAATATAGCTGTCAGTACTGCCTGAATTGAACAAACAGTCAATAGGCACCCTGTTTACCTCCACCTTCATCGTGGAATGCTTCAGGTCGTGGGGTTCATCTTGATTTATCATCATTGATGCCAGAGCAGGGTCTCCCCACGGCTGAGATCTGTCGGAGTTCACCACATCGCTGGCAGTTCCATTTACAACTTCAGAAGAAGTAGAAGGAGAAGAGAGAGAAGAACTAGATGAATCGTTGGCTCTCCAGGTCAACATAGCAGTGTCGTGGTGGCGGCCCTGCTTATTAGTAGCGCTTGAGCGCTTCTTCTTCTTCTTCTTCAACTCATGGTGTGAGCTAGGCGAGGACTCTTGTGCACGGCAGACTCTGGCCCAGTGCCTTGCTTTCTGCAGTTGGCACAATTGGCTTCCCACGTGAGGTGCTGAGACCGAACGTGCAGCGCCAAACCGCAAAAGTGGCATTTTCTGTAGTGGCTTTTACACTGCGGTTTAGTGGCGCTCAGCAGTGGATCCTCGCTGCGGGGGGGGGGGGGGGGGGGACTTGGGGGTGCCACTTGACCTCTGGCCCTTGTAGACCACAGGTCTACCAGCTTGATTTAGCGTAGCAGCTAAGGCCCAATCTGAATCTGACGCATCAGATTCCACGGAATGGTAAATCTTCAACAATTCTTTCTTTCTCAAGGTTTTTAGCACTTTGTAGTGCAGACTTAGGGATCTTTGCTTGTTGTAGAGCACCATTAAAGGTCAGGACCAGGGTCTCCAGTAAATGTTGCCTGATGTACCCTGACTCCAATCCGCTTATAAATGCATCCAGGATCAAAGATTCTCAATGGGCTTCGGCCGTGACAGCACCGCAAGCACAGGCTCTGGATAGCCCTTTTAGTGCGAACACGAAAGCATCTTCGCTCTCTCTGGCTTGTTGTTTTCGAGTGTGAAGCTGATGTCTTGTGAACAAAGTGTCTTGTGGCAGATCATAATAGGTTCTGAGGAGATTCAGTGCATTCTGGTAGACAGCTGTCTCCTTAACCATGGAGTAGGGTACTTCTCCGAGGAGAGCCACAAGATGGTCCATTTTCGCTGCATTTTGCACAACATTGTTCACTCGCATGTATACTTCAAAACACTGGAGCCAGTAGTGAAAATTTTCTCCAGCTCAGGTGGCAACTTGATCTATCTCGAGTCTTCCAGGTTTCAGGGAAGTATCCATGATTGAGCGTTTGTTAATAAAATTGATATGCCATATACTAATACTGGGCTCTTATTAACAGACTATATCCACCACAAAACTGGCCAGTGGGAAAGCATCTCCATCTGCTATACCAGTAGGGTATAGCCAATAGCAAGCAGTCAGTGTAATACACCCCCCCTCTCCCCCATTACATCCTCACAGGTACCATCCATTGAGATACTTTGATCCAGATAATATCAACCTACTTGAGTGTGGCACGGATTATTCCTACACACAGCTGACTTGTGCTTTGTAGATAATGGAAAGTTCTGAAGTAAATCAACTTCTACAGGATATCAAATCTCTGATCTTCTCTCGTGTGCACAATATTTACATTGCTGTCTTGTTGACTTTTTATCAGTTTGTGATTTTGGACTTGGTAATGGTACTGCTGCTGAACCTTGTTGGAAATAATCATTGCCTGGGATTTATTAGCCCAAGTCAAGTATTAAATTGGTCTTGCTACTTTCAAAAATGGATAAAGACATTTGCTGAGCAATTCGAAATGGATTTGAATATCATGAATTCATTAGTAAAAATCTTACTTCTGACTTTGTGATAGAAGAGAGGTCACTGATGAAGCAACTAAAGACAATTGATTTCTGTACTGGTGTCCTGGAGGCGGCTGAATGGTTCTGGTGAAAACCAAACTGAACATTGTGGTCACATTGTTGGGGCTAGATACTGCATGATAACACTGTCAAAGGCACTTTCACTCACAGTGCTAATTATTGTGAGAGTTTTACTTAGGGATTAGTTAGTCAGATTGGATTTGTCCTGAAGAGGCCATTTCTGGGCAACATTTCACAATACCATTTCCGTAATTACACTGGAACAATAGCTAAGGGTATAGTTGGCTCTTGAGTGCCAAGCAAATCTGCAATAAAATAGCTGGAATGTTGTCTGGTCCATAACCTTGGTGACACCACAAGGATTGAATTGGATTGACTGAAGACTGACTTCTGTGATGGAGGAAGCCTAACTGAATCACCACTGGCATTTATGGCTGAATTGTTTCTAACACTTGCATGTTGGGCTGCACACCTGGTGGATTGGTCAGGTTGGTGGATCTTTCACTCACATTTGCAATCATTTGGGTATATACTTCAAAAGTGGCATGACTGATCCACTCCTGCTGATAGGCATTGCAGCCTCTCACCCAGTGTACATTTCCGAATTCTTTCTACTTTTAGTTCGTTATTTTGTTGACCTCACCAAAGCCTTCGACCCACACTCCTGTTCAGCTCTGAATCATGGGTCCTCTACCGGCATCACCTACGGCTCCTAGAACGCTTCCACCAGCGCTGTCTCCGCTCCATCCTCAACATTCATTGGAGCGACTTCATCTTCAACATCGAAGTACTCGAGATGGCAGAGGCTGACAGCATCGAATCCACGCTGCTGAAGATCAAACTGCGCTGGGTAGGTCACGTCTCCAGAATGGAGGACCATCGCCTTCCCAAGATCGTGTAATATGGCGAGCTCTCCACTGGCCACTGAGACAGAGGTGCACCAAAGGAGAGGTACAAGGACTGCCTAAAGAAATCTCTTGGTGCCTGCCACATTGACCACCGCCAGTGGGCTGATATCGCCTCAAACCGTGCATCTTGGCGCCTCACAGTTCAGCAGGCAGCAACCTCCTTTGAAGAAGACCGCAGAGCCCACCTCACTGACAAAAGGCAAAGGAGGAAAAACCCAACACCCAACCCCAACCAACTAATTTTCCCTTGCAACTGCTGGAACCGTGTCTGCCTGTCCCACATCGGACTTGTCAGCCACAAACGAGCTTGCAGCTGACGTAGACATTACCCCTCCATAAATCTTCGTCCGCGAAGCCAAGCCAAAGAAAGAACAGTCCTCACTGATTGCTGTCCTTGTGGTGTGTTTGCAACCACATTCAGTTACTCGTTCTGAGTGGACGTTTCATCTCGACTACCTCCTGAGATTCCGGCTAGCAGAGAGGTCAATCAGAAGCCCATTTAATTGATTGCATGTGATGTCAAGTCACATTCAAGAACACTAGATACAGAGAAGGCGATGAGGCAGCATCATAACTGCAGTAATGTGGGCCTATGCTTCAGAACTAGCCAGCTTCACGCTAAGCTGTTCTGGTATAGATTGATAACAAATTTAAAGTGTCTCCCCTCAATCATAGATGAAGTATTGGGAGGTGTTGTTCAAATTGCAGTCAAATGGTACTTGCTCGTTAGCAACGTGCCTTGAATATTCAGCCATCAGAGTTCCCTGGGATAGGGAATTTTGAGATACATGAGCCTCTGAGAGTAAGCATTCCTTCTCTTAAAAGTAAAATGAATGCTGGAGAAACTCAGCTGGTCAAACAACATACTTTGTATAGCAAAGATAAAGATACATAACCAAGGTTTTGGGCTTGAGCCCTTCATCAAGGTATGAGTATAATGTACGCAGATGCCTGAATATAATGGTGGGGAGAAATGCAGGCCCAAAGGCAAGAGAAAAAAGGTGAATAAGGGAGGGAGGGTACAAGAAAATAGGAGTAGGGGCAATAGCTATGTCAATGGAGAGGGATGGAGAGCTGGACGAAAGGAGACAGGGGGATAGGGAGAATAGGGAATAGTCTTGCAATAACTGAAGAAGTCGATGCTAATGCCATCCAGTTGGAGGGTGCCTAGACAGATTATTAGGTGTTGCTCCTCCAATTTACATGTGGTTTTGGTTTGGCAGTGTATGAGGCCAAGGACAGATATGTCAGCGAGGGAATGGGTGTAGAATTTAAATAGTTGGCCATGGGAAGTCCTAGTTATTGCAGTGGACAGAGTGAAGGTACTGAACTAAATGATCTCCCATTCTGTGTCTAATCTCGCTCATGTAGGGGAGGCCACAGCAGGAGCACCAGATGTACTTTGGCATCTTCTGGTTTCCTGGACTCGACCGGCTCATTTTTACCTTCCCCCATACTGAAGGGCTCAAAGCCCTTTGTCTCTTTCTCAATAACATACCCAACAAGTCCCTTCCACCATCATCCTCCTCCACTTGGTAGAACTTTTTCTCATCCTCAATAACATCTCCTTTGACATATTCCATTTTCTTCAAGTCAGTGGGGGTAGCCATGGATACCTGCATGGGTCCCAGCTTGGCTAGCTCTGTGGATGTCCTCCTTCTTCTTCAGAAGTGGCTTCCCCTCTACTCCCATCAACTTAGCCTTTACCCACACCTATTTCCCACACATTTGCCCTGGTCCCCTCCATCCGCAACAAGGACAGGATTCCCCTTGTCCCCACCTACTACCCCACCAGCCTTTGCATTCAACATATTATCCTCCACTATTTTTGCTACCTACAACATGATCCCACCACCAGACACATCTTCCTCTTTCCTACCCTCTCTATTTTCTGCAGGTAATGCTACCTCCAGGACTTGCTATTACCTATTACCTTCTCACTAATTGTACACCTCGGCCCCTACCGCTGTGACCGCAGCAAATGCTACACTTGCGCTGACATCTCCCTCACCACCATTCAGGGTTCCAAACAGTCTGTTAAGTGAAGCAACACTTTACTTGTGAAGCAGCAGGGACCATCTACTGCATCTCGTTCTCCTCCTGTGGCCTTGACATCAGAGAGATTGGACACAGACTGGGAGATCCTTTAGTTAGGTAGCTTCACTCTATCTGCTGCAATAACAGGGACCTCCCAGTGGCCAACCATTTCAATTCCACACCCCATTCCCATGCTGACATATCTGTCCACAACCTCATGCAGTGCTATTCTTAGGCCACCTGCAATTTGGAGGAACCATCTGGCATCGACCTCTCCAGTGAGATGCAATACAGCAGGAAAGAGATGCAGACTAATCACATAGTGCCAAGATAACAAACAAACAAACTCTCTCTCTCTCTCTCTCTCTCTCTCTCTCTCTCTCTCCCTCCCCCCCTTTCTGCCACTCTCTACCCCCTCCCTCTCCTCCTTTCAGAGACCTACACCCCTCCCCTCTCATCTCAGCTTTTTTTCCTATTGCTCTCCCGCCCATATCCTACTATGGCTTCCTGGCTGTTGACCTCTATGAACCCCCTGCCCCTTCTTCCCTCCTCTTCTCCCCCCCCCCCCCATTATTTTATTAAGGCTTCTTCCTGCTGCTTGCTCATACCTCTCTGAAGAACTCAGGACTGAAACGTTGGTTATGTCCCTCTGCTTCCTATGGGTGCTGCTTAACTTGCTGAGTTTCTCCAGCCCTTTTGTGAATTGCACTACAATCACAGTCTCTGCCAACTTTCCTGACTTCCTCCAAGTCTACTGATTGTAGTGGAATACCCAAAAGTGCTAAACCTGCTGAGTTTCTCCAGCACTTTTGTGTATTGCAAGTTTGTGGTTAAATTCATTTGCTGTTGCTCATTTTATAGATGGGAACATAGTGGTTGCCAAGGTTCCCCATTGAGAGCTAAGTCAGAATCTATGTACCTTATTAATTACAACAATAAGACAAAAGAGTCCCATGCACTATTTTAAATCTTATCCAGCAAGTTGTCTTTGATAATGAACAAACTTTATTGATTTTTTTGTTATCAGGTTTCCACAGAATTAAAGAATAAATTACTTTGATTTTTTTGCTCCAATTAATAAACAACAAGCAGTTTGCTTAGAATTTAAAAAGGAATTGTTCACTCTGGTGGAAAGAAATAAATGTGGTTAAATTCCATCTGTTGTTGGGATGGTATATTTGATGCCATTGGCGAAGTTTTTGACAAGAAAATGGGCTTGAAGGAAAGTACTCATAGTCTTGAATGCAAGCTGGGTACAGTAGTCAGAAAAGACATGCAAGGAGAGCAAGAGGTTCTGTGTTGCAGGGATTTGGTGAAAAGGCAATAGTTATAATTTGTCGTAAAACATATGAGCTTCGGAATGTCACCGAATACCCTTGTAAACTTCTACAGGTGTACCGTGGAGAGCATTTTGGCTGGTTGCGTCACTCCTGGTATGGAGGTGCCAACTCTCAGGACAAGAATAAACTCCAGAGGGTTGTTAACTCGGCCTGCGACATCACAGGCATCAGACTTCATTCCATCGAGGACATCTACATGAGGCGGTGTCTTAAAAAAGCAGCCTCTATCCTCAAAGCCCCCCCTCCACCCAGGCCATGCCCTCTTCACTCTGCTACCATTGGGAGAAAGGTACAGGAGCCTAAAGATGAGCACTCAATGGCACAAGGACAGCCTCTTCCCCATTGCCATTAGATTCCTGAATAATCAATGAACCATAGACACAGTCTTACTTTTTGTGCACTATTATTTTAATGTTTTTTATAGTAATTTCGTAAGATGGCTATACAATGAATGTTTGCACAATGAGGCTGCTGCAAAACACGGAATTTCGTGACTTGTTTGTGACGATAAATTCTGATTCTGATTCTTCTGGTGGAATTTCAGAGTTAGGCAGCATCTGTGGAGGTGAAGGGATGGTCACAGGTGTTATCTCAGCCACTGAGTGCCTTCAGCAGCTGCTTATTTGCTCCAGATTCCACATCTGCAGTCTCTGTGTCTCTTTTTTTTAATTTAGAAAGTTGACCCACAGACATTTACTATTTTGTCTCAGTGTAGAAATACAAGTTATCCTGTTTGATCCCACCTATTGCTTTATAACCTGTTGGAGAATGAAGGAGCTTGTGATTGAATAACATTTCAACTCATCCAATGCTAATTCAGAGACTTAAAACAAAAAAAAAGGCAGTTCATCTCCGAGAAGAAGGTGACGAATGAGTTAGTTTCAATAAAAGTTAGATGCTCAGGTTCAATGATTGATGGTGAACTTAAACAAGGCATTTGTCTCTAAGCACAAAATAATACATACAAAATTAATTTGCTTGAAGTCAGAAATGTTGGTCTGACCATGAATGTAGTCTCTCCTGATCAAAATTTCTCTTTCCGTGACGTCAGCTTTGACAGCTCTTGCCACCCCTTCAACTGCTCTTGACGATGACAATTACAGACGTGGGTCAACTTTCATGTTTATGCTGATGCGACTTTGCTTTAGTTCTGGATTCTCTTGATACCTCCTCCCCCTTGAGACAGTTTAACTACTTGTCCATCAACCTATTTTGGAAGTGCTCCTATTTCCAGTGATCCAATATGATTTAATTTCTGCTCAGTACTCTTTTGCCCAAAAATAAGCAAAAGCAAAATATAATAATATTTCCATGTAATTATTTAACAAAATGACTCGAAGAACCAAAATAAGTATGCATACACATTTATAATGAAATTATAATTAACTTTAAAAAAAAATATAATCAGACTGGTTTCATTCTGTTCTAGTTATCGACCCAATAAAAGAATAACAGAACAGATACTTTGCAAAGTACCAAGGTAAACTCCAGCAACTCTAGTGCCAACCTGGTTGATGTTACCAATTACTGTGAGATAAATCATCTCAAACCATTAATGGGAAATAAGAGGAATTATTTATGCAGATTGCAGAAAGCAATTTGCCCGGTTGCATATTCAAAGAGTTCTTAACTATGAATGTAAACCTGAAAAAAGGTTTGAGATGATTTATCTCACAGTAATTGGTAACATCAACCAGGTTGGCACTAGAGTTGCTGGAGTTTACCTTGGTACTTTGGAATCAGAGTAGTAAATAAATCCGGGTTATCTGCTCCTGTTTGCTCTTCCCTGACCCACTCTGAAAGTGTACATGTTTAATTGAAGATGGAAGAGTTTGGATTAGTTATGACATCTCCAGGCCAATCAATGAAGTATGGACAGCAAGTGAGAGAACAGAGGGCAACTCATTCTTGTACATTTGTACCTCAGCTTGAGTCCATATTTGGAAGGGACGCAGAGCAAAAAAGACAGAACATTATAATTTTTTTGCTAACCTTAATTAATCATGGAAGGCCAAATTGTAATATATTACATTATGAAAAAAATATCCTAATATTTATTTTCACAGGTTATTATATAAAAAAGTGATTTAGATGCTAATCTGAATGTTAGAATTTAATTCCTCAAATACTGGTAGCAACTTTAAGTTCTAATTAATAATCATGTGGTCTGATTTATTGTGTTACAATAGAGCAATAGACCTTGTTATGATATGCAAATAGCTGTTAGATTTGAACCATGCGTCACCTCTTCAGATATACATCATTCTATATTTATATTTTGTGTGTGATGTTCTGATTAACAGTGTTAGAAACATCACTTTCAGAATGGTCAAAAGTTATTGAGGTGTGTCTCTTTACCTTCTCTGGTCATTAAAATGATTTTCATTCTGTAATGAGGTTAAAGATAATCACATAAATTGTTAATGGAAGTCCATTTTATATGTCATGATAGAAAGTGATTTTCTCAGGCTGCCTTGTGTTTTTAAACACTATCGTTTATCCTGCTAACTACAAAATACAAAGTGGCTATTCTATTTACTGTATCCTCTATTAGAATTAGAATGCAGTACCTGAAGGAGATGGCTTTCCTGCTTTGAAAATATTATTTCTGTACTTAAGGAACACACTTTTTTTTAAATTGAACATCACGCAATCGTACATTGTAGTACCTCTCTTGGAACTGCACAGTTTATTAGACCTGTTTTCTCTCCTTCCTGCAATCTGCATGTTTTGAAAACTGGCACTTTACATCAGAATCAGGATTTATCGACATGAATAAGTCATGAAATTGTGTTTTGTGGCAGCATCATAGTGTTAACATACATCATAAGATGGTTATAATATGTTTCCAAGATGAAACATACATAATATAACCATCTTGTATTATTACATTCCCTAATTCATACAAACGGAGTTTTCTCATTCCTTTGCTGCTGAGTTATTCACTTGGATTTAAACAGGCAGAAGTGTGCCACCAGTTAAACCTGCATTATTTGCCATAAATTGATATTTTACAAAACACAAAACCACCACTTGCCCATCGGGCCATCTGGGAAACATGCTGGGAGGCAGCAGGTCCAACTGATTGGGTCGGACTCGGGAGCTCAGGTGAGGCAATTACTCTTACAACAGGATTGTGATGGATCAAAATCAGATTGAATTGTTTATTGTCATACGTACCAAGGTACAGTGAAGAGCTTTGTTTTGCATGACATTTATGCAAGTCAACGTATAGTTGAGTACAGTAGGTAGTGCAATAATAAAATAAACCCGAGTGCAGGGGGCATTGTTATCAAAAGTCAATAAGTGCAGGTATGGTGTGACTAAACAAAGTGCAGTGTAGAGGCAAGTCCAGTTAAAGCAGTGCAATGACATTATCTTTTACTAATGAGAGATCCAGTTAAAAGTCCAATAACAGCAGGAAAGAAACTGTCCTTGGATCTGAAAGTTTGTACTTTCAAGCTTATGGATTCTCTGCCCAATGGAAGGAAAGAGAAGAGGGTGTAACTGGGGTGGAATAGATCCACTAGTTGAGATAGATCTGCTAGTTGAGTGCCGTCACAACAACAACCTTGCAGTCAACATTATTAAAACTAAGGAACTGATTGTCGACTTCGGGAAGGGGAAACCAGCAGAACACAAATCAGAGGTCAGGGGTGGAAGGGACTGGGAACTTCAAATTCCTGTATGTCAACATTTCTGAAGAGCGCTTCATGTCATTGCAATCATGAAGAAGGCTCGCCAGCAGCTATACTTCATTGGGAGTTTGAGAAGAATTAGTGTGTCATCAAAGACTCTAGCAAAATTTCTACAGGTGTGCAAGGGAGCTCATTCTGACTGGTTCTATCACTATCTAGTATGAACAGAACATGAAAAGGCTACAAAGAGTTGTACATTATCATTCAGTCCATTAAGGACAAGAGGCAGTATCTCAAGAAAACAACCTCTGTCATCAACCCCATGCCTTCTCACTGCCACCATCAAGAAAGGTACAGGAGTCTGAAGATGTACACCCAATGGTACAAAAGCAGTTTCTTCCCTCTGCTTTCAGATACCTAAGTGGATAATTAACTACAGAATCTACCTCAATTTTTCTCTTCTTTTACATTTTTTTCATGGAATTTATTTGCAATTCTTCACCTGTAATGCTGCCCAAAACAATGAAATTTGTGACACATGTTCATGATCCCTTCTTAGTTGGCAACTTTTCCAAGACAGTGGGATCATGACAGAGTATATGGAGGGGATATTTCTGTGATGTGTGACAGAGTATATAGATATGTTTTTGGGAGATAAATGGGAAAAGGTTTGTTAGAGTAGGTCACATACAAACACTTTAAAACAGATCTTGTTTGAAATACTGGAGCTCTGCCCCATATTAGCTGCACAGCTTTTGTAAGAGCTTTGAAGAGTGCTCAAGAGACTTCACTAATGGATTGTTGTTTGCAAAAGGCAACAGATGAAAGAGCATGTGGGAGCCTCTATGTCTGGAAGAGAACTTGTTGTTCTGAGAGGGTCATGTGGTTTTGCAAGTAGAGAGAATGAAAGGCTTTCAAACAAGAGATCACTTGTACAGTGTTACAGCCAGCAGAAGTAGCTGGGACTGGAACAGGACAAGCTGGCAAGCCCATTTGCAAGATGGCCTGGTCAAAGCCCTTGTGGCTGTCTAATATTTCAAAAAATAAGAGAAACAAAAAGGAACTCTGTGATGACCTGAAAGAAAGACCATATCATCTGGAGAACCCTGAAGGGGCAAGTTTCATCAGCAAGACACTGGAGTAGCTGATGGAAATACATCAGTTGTGGATGTCCTGGAACAACAAATCTCCCTCTGAAAACCGACAAGAACCTTCTTGAGCGGTAACCATTTACCATTTACCTTTCAAGCACCAAAGCTGGGTGAACTTTATAAATGTTAAATTCTCTGCACAGTATAAGAATTGCCTGCGACCAGTGAACTTGGAGGAATGAGATTTGACTGTGAACCAAAGAACTATTCTGAACTTACACGCACATTACATACACGTGTGTATAATAGATAAGTTAAAGTTTGATTCTGTTTTCATGTTTAAAGATAATTTAAAGCAGCTTTTGTTTAAGTAACCATTTGTCTTGGTGAATATCTATTGCTGCTGGGTTTATGGGTCCTCTGGGCTCGTAACTGATGACGTGAGTTATGGTTACAACTCTCTCCAGTTTCTTGTGTCATGGGCAGAACGCTTCCCATATTAAGCTGTGACTGATCCAAATTCAATAATATGTATAACATGACTACAAAAAAAAACTTTAAGAGAAGTTTAGGACATGCTACACATATCCGAGGGTTCACATTTATCCATTAAATGAACATGAAATTTTTGAGCTTGGGTAGTCCATGATAAATATAGAGATGTACCATTTCAGTCCTTGCATGGAGTTAAATTTTAGACTGTCAATTGCCAAAAATAGTTAGTATGATTGTCATTGAGTGCTGACAACAGGGTTGTGAAATAAACATGAAAGCTGAACTATGTTGATATTTCATATTACACACATGTTGGGTTTTGTTTGCTTATGGGCATGGAGCCAACCCTTAACTTGCATTATATTGGTAACTGTACTTTATTTGACCTTGTGGATGAAAATCTATTTCATTTAACATCACACACTTCCACTACATTTGTCCTATAAATTATATTTTTGTATATATATGCTTGATTTTTAAAATTAATTAATTAGCCTTTATTGCCTTGACTTTATGGGTCAGTGAATTATTAATTGTTTAGAATTGAACACCACAGTTAGCATCGTGATTAGTGCAATTCCTTTCACAGCGCCAGTGATTTGGGTTTGAATCTGGTGCTGTCTGTAAGGAGTTTGTACGATTTCTCTGTGTCTGTTTAGGTTCCTCCAGGTGCTCCAATTTCCCCCCACCTTCCAAAAATGTGTGAGGTTTCAGCTCCAATTTCCCCCCACCCTCCAAAAATGTATGAGGTTTCAAGGTTATTTGGTGTATTTTGGTGGCAAAGGCCCGTTGGCCAGAGGAATCTACCCGTGCTATTTTGCTAATTTTTTTAAAATGGTACTGGCCACTATTATGGTACATATGGTGCCTTTAAAGGTAGAGCTGCAAAGTAAAACACTGACTCACGCTGTAATTAGCAAAGAACCATTTTAAGCTCTTTTAGACCACTTTTTAAGTCACTTCTGATTTGGTCGTTCTGAAACCAGAAGTGGCGTCATAACACTCCTGACACATTTCTCAGCCCGTGGGATTCATCCCTGAAGTGGAGGGGGTCCAGTGCCATCTCAAAGCTGGCCCCCGGGACTCGTGGTTGGCTGGCATTGCAGGGACGATTCAAACGTGAAGCCATGCCCCCTTGCTGTTGCTATAGTACCCCCCCCCACCCCGAATCATATGATAGACTGTAGGCTTTTTGGGAGGGGGGTGCAAACAGGGTGATGCGGCGGTGGAAACGGCGCTGGCTCAGCAGTGTCCACGTGGGTGGGTTTGAGCCGGTCCCTTGTACACAGCTCATGTTACCCCCCTAATGTCCAACAGCAGGGTGGACCCATTGTTCAAGGACTGCTCCTACTGCTGTGTTAGAGGCGTCTGATGTCAGTGCCAACGGGGCATTCATGCGTGGGTGTGCTAGCATGTTGCTTTGGCTCATGCCTCTTTAGCTTCCTAGAATGTTGTCTGCCTCAGACACCCATGTTATCAGTTTTTGTTTGCCGGTCAACAGATGGAAAAGTGGGTGTAATATCTTGACTGCTGCGAGGATAAAACGGTGGTAAAAGTTCACCATGCCTAAAAAACTCATGTAAACCCTTGACGGTGGAGGGCTGTGGGAAGTTCCAGATGGCTGCCACTTTAGTTTGCAACAGGGCTCCTCTGGCAGATGTGACTGTGCCCTAAAAAATCAATGGTCTCCTTATCGAAGTCGCACTCGGTTGACAGTAAGTCCGAAATCATGGAGCTTCTGGAATAGGAATCTGAGGTGCTGGACATGCTCATCCTCCATAATGCTGGCTTCCAGGATATCGTACAGGGAGGCGAAAATGAAGGGGAGGTCTCTGGAAACTGCGTCTATTAGCCATTGAAAAATTTGTGCCACATCTTTCAACCCAAATGGCATTCTCAGAAATTCAAACAGCTCGAACGGCGTTATAATGGCTATCTTGGGCACATCATTTGGGTGTATGGGGATTTGGTGGTAACCTTTCACAAGGTCCACTTTGGAAAAGAACCGTTTCCTTTGCAGATTCGCGGCCAAATCCTGAATGTGTGGTATTGGGTAGCGATCTAGTACCGTTGAACTGTTCAGTCTTCAGTAGCCCCCCCATGGTCACCAGCCCCTACATGGTTGGCAGCCCCCACATGGTCACCAGCCCCTGCTGGCATAGAGATTATATGTAGGGAAGACGACCAGGGCCTGATGATGCCCAGCTCTTCCATCATTTTATATTCCTTTTAGAGTTGTTGTAAATGGTCAAGGGGAAGTCTCCTCACCTTGGCGTGATTGGGCAGTCCTTCAGTCATCACATAATATTGGACATTGTGTGGCGGGGTGTTCAAATGAAAATCTGGTGTAAGGATCTCAAGGAACTCAGGACTTTTGCAAACTTGTCTGTAGACACAGTGTGTACACACAGGTCTAGCCGTGTACTAGGTGAGAGTGGTCATGTCTGGAAAGTGGAGGCATGGACTAACCATCACCCCCTCACATTAACCAGTAGGTTATTGGCCCTCAGGAAATCCACTACGGCTGCGATAGTGAAATCCCACCTGTAAGTCAAGTCTCCTAGTGGCAAATGGATTGCTCTGGTGCCGTAGCTGGGTCTAGGCATCCCATTTGCTGGGAGTAGGCTCGACTGCTTAGTCCAGGCTTCTCATTCAAAGGCATTCGTGGCAGGATACTACATTCTGCTCCTGTGTCGACTAAAAGCCTTCATCTGGAGATTCAGTCAACAGCACAGAAAAGGCCTGTGTCTTCACTAACTGCCGCGGCCATTACTGGCGACTGGCGGTTCCATTTCCCTGGGTGTCAGCTGAGTATGTGCATGGTGGGATGCATCGACGGGCATTCCAACCCCACCTCCTGTGGTAGAAACACCACCCGTCCCACTGCTTGCCTTTGTACCCTCCTGTCTGTCTTGGGGTTGTGGCAGTTGTTGAAATTGACGAGGTAGTTGCGCTGTCGGACATGGCTGCCTGTTGGACTGTTGTAACAGAACTTTTGGAAATTCTGTATAGTCTGTCTGCTTTGTTTGCCACAGCCTGAAGGTCAGAAAAGTCTGTGTCGGATAGGAACAAGGTCACATCATGGGGAGGCATTCTAAGAATGCAGTCTTGAACATTAGGCACTTGGAGTGTCCTTCTGCTAGCACAGGCATTTTGGCTATTAGCTCGGAGGGGGACCTGTCCCCAAGTTCGTCTAGATGTAGGAGACAGGTGCCTCTCTCCAGCTCGGTCATGGTGAAAGTTCGCAGGAGGTGGACCTTGAAAGCCTCGTATTGACCTTCTGCCAGAGGATTGGTTAGGAAAAGTTCAACTTGTCCAGAGATGTGACGATGTGCCAAAATTTTGTAGCCTTCCTGGTGATATTGTGGAGGTTGAATTGTGCCTCCACCTGAATGAACCACACAGGTGGTCTGTGTGGCCAGAACACTGGCAGCTTAATGGCACCTACGCTTAGCGCTGGTTCATCTGCCATTGTGTTGGGTTCAGAGACATCTGAACTGTCGGGGTCACCAATGTGGTGCCTTTTAAGGCAGAGCTGCAAAGAAAAACACTGGCTTGCGCTGTAATCAGCAAAGAACTATTTTAATCTCTTTTTAGACCACTTTTTAAGTCACTTCTGGTTCGGCCGTTCCAAAACCAGTAGTGACATCATAACATTCCTGACATGTTTCTCAGCCTGTGGGCTTTGTCCACGATGTGGAGGGGGTCCAGCGCCATCTCATCGAGGGCGCTGACATTACAGGGTCGATTTGAATGTAAAGTCACGCCCCCAGATACCACTACAATAAACTTAATATTAGCATAAATTACAAACATCTATCTTATCTTTTGGACATTTTACTCTCCCAACAATGTTTTTTAATATTTTAGAGCATTAACATACTTTTAAAGTTGGAGCTGGGAGTTGACTTGTTTGTATGTCCCCTGTTCTATTTCTTTTTTAAAAATATTTTATTTATGATTTTCACAGACTCTCAAAACTAATAAATCATTCAATTTTCCAACATTCCTGCATGCATACAGTCTCTATTTATCCCCTCCCCTCCTCCTTCCCACAGCCCCCCCACATATAATGTAACATACCATCAAATAACTTGTTTTAATTCAATATTATACACACGTCAATGGGACCTTCAACCCCAACAAACCCTAAACAGGAAAAAAAAGCGCGTCATCTGCGTCATATTCCATTTCATTAGTTATACTCCTTTTCCTTCTGGGGATGAATTATTACAGTATCTCTACCTTAAGAAAGGGGGGAACTTGTCCAACTAAGTGCCAATATATCTCAAATAAGGTTGCCATACTTCAACAAATGTGTCATGTTTCTTCTTTAGGTTATATGTGATTTTCTCCAGGGGACTTCCACGAAACCGCTTTACATTTCCTGGCTATCACTAAAGTAACCTTCACAAACAAAATTTGGTGTTTGGTCAATCTACACTGTACATCTCCAATATCTCCCAGGAGATACAACTCCAGATACCGTGGAAAATCCACTTGTAATTTTTTTTTCAGAATATCCCCCAGGTGTTCTCAAAAAGGTCTCACCTTTATACATAGCCAGGATGAGAGTTCCTACCTCCACAGCACATCTAAAGCAGATCTCTGAAATTTCTGGATTTGTGTAATTTTTGTGGTATGAGGTACAACTGGTACAATAAATTATACTGCACCAACCTATATTTGCCGTTGATGACACCTGTCACACAGTCCAAACACCGATCTTGTCACCACTGTTCAATGATTGTTATACCCAAGTCCGACTCCCATCTCTCCCTTGACCTATGTAAACCCAAATTTGGGCCCTCATTTTGGAATATGTAATACATTTTGGAAATAAATTTACACACATTTCCCCTTTCGAATTGGAATCTCCATGTCACTACATTTAGGTAGTGCCATAGCTGGTCCCAGTTTTTCCCTTAAGAAGAATCTTATTTTCAGATCACAGAAGAATGTTCTGTTAGACAAATCATATTTGTTTCTCAAATGCTCATATAGCATTAGCTGCCTCCTTTTACAACAATCCTCGATTCATCTGATCCCTTTCCGGCACCAGGCGTCCAGGATTTTATTACCTAGAGTCAAGTTAACTTATTCTGGGTCAAGGTGTTTTAGGGGCTATCCCCACCTTTCATATCTGAAGTACATGTTTTAGGATGGGACTATCCTTTTGCTTTGCCTACCAGGTGTAGTTCAATTTGCACCCATGAGGTGGAGGTCCTTCCTCAAACAGTGTGGCGACAAACCTTGCCTGGGATGCCCATAATACTTTTTAAAATCGGGTAATTTTAAACCCCCCAAGCTTAACTTTTCCATGGAGATTCTAGCCACTTTCACATTCCATAAAGGTAATGAAATAGGCAACAAATGGAAAATATATTGGAGCCTTAGCATCACCTTGATTTTGAAACAGTTGACCCTGCCCATCAATGTTATAGGCAGAGTCCTCCACCTGACCTGGACCTCCTCAATCTTCCAGAGCAAAGGGATATAGTTAAGTTTATATAAGTTATGTAAATCTTTATTTACTTTAATCCCCAAATCTTTAATGCCTTCTTGCGGCCATTTGAACTGGCTTCCTTGTTGGTATTATCCATAATCCTTATTCATCAAAGGCATTATCTCACTTTTATCCAAATTTACCTTATACCTCATAGCCTTCCCTAATCTTCCAGTGTGGTCCTCAGTCTGGCCAACAACTCCCCAGGGTCCATCCAATATGCTAACACATCATCAGCAAAAAGGTTGATTTTGTGTTCCACCTGGCCAACCTTAAACCCCTTTATGACTGGATCCCACTAAATTTCTTCTGTTAGTGGCTCAGTGGCTAATATGAACAATGCTGGGGTCAATGGGAAACTTGCCTACTTGACCTGCTCAATGGAAATACTGGAGACATCCACCCATTTGGAAATAATTTTGCTTGGGGCTTGTGATAAAGTGCCTTGACCCAATTAAAAACTGTTTGTCCCAGTCCAAATCCCTCCAGTACCCTGAACAGAAAGTTCCTCCAAAGCTACAGCCACTTCCCAGTCCTCCCCCGACTGTGCCAGGTGAACCAGACTTAGTAATCTAGCTATGCTGTTAATAGATTTCCTCTTTTCTACAAAACCAATTTTTATCCAGGTTCTTTAATCTCGGCAAGTATTCAGCCAACCTATTGGCCAGAGCTTTTGCAATAATTTTGTCGTCTGTGTTCATTAATGAGATGGGCCTTTATGAGGCAGGTTTCAAAGGATCCCGGCCTTTTATAGGTATCACCATGATAATCACTTTTGAGAAAGTCTCTGGGAGGGTAAGTGTCTCCGTCACCTGATCTACCACCTGCATGAGAAGGGGGCAATAAGAGTGTCACATTTGTGGCCCGAAATGTGAAGTTAATAAAACATCGAACACAAGTTTTATCAGGTAAACTTCTCAGTGTCTTTATTTTCCAGTTTCCTTTGTTCTCCTGCTTGTGCTCTTATCTCTCTCTCATACCACGTGTCTTCCGGTACATCTCATACATATTCATTATCATGACATCCCTCCTTTAATCAGAAATAAACTTTACCTTCACTTACCAATATCCCTCGGAAACATACAAACATCGTAACTAATGGTAATACTATAACTCTACTACATAAAATTTACTTCCTACAGCACTCATGCATGCACATTATGATATAAGATTAAAATACTGTTCCAAAGTTCTTATTAAAACTATGGCACAAAGTCTTCGTATCATTTGGGCACTTTCCGGTTTCGTTTCGGCCTGCCTGCGATATTGTCGTCGCTTCTCGGTTGTTCACTCTCAGCGTCGGAAATACTGCTCGCCACGGCTTCGGGTGTTTCTGGAGCTCTAGTCACTTCATCAGGAGTGCTGGTAACTGCCTCTGGAACATCATCAGGTCTCTCAGTTTCAGCATCTCGTATTGGCCTTTCAACCTCTTCGCTCGATATATCTCTGGACTGGTACCTTTTTACACCTGATACATTTCTCTTATACAGGACTCCAGTCGGAGACTTGACTGTCACCATACTGCCACTTCTGGATTCGACAGTATAGGGTTGATGGTAATAAGGTGTGTCGAGCTTACCACCAGTTTCATGCCTCACTAGAACATTATCTCCTGGCATGATGTCTGAGTACTTGGCTCCACGTTTCGAATCTGTGTACAGCTTTGCTGCACCTTTCTTTTCAGCATCGTGGTCCCTCATCTCCTGGTCGTCTCGGATTTCCTTTATTTCTGGCATTTTTGTGCGGATTTTTCTCCCAAAAAATGCTTCTGCAGGACTTATTCCAGTGGTTGCATGAGGCGTTGCTCGATAGACAGCCACATAAGATAGCAATGCTTCTCGCCAATTTTGTCCTTCTGCGTGTGCAATCCTCAATCGTTTTTCAATGGACTGATTTTGTCTCTCTACTTCCCCGTTGGCTTGTGGCCATTTCGGAGTTACTTTATGATGGTGGATACCTGTGGTCCTCATGTATTCCGCAAATGTCTCTGAAATGAATTGTGGACCATTGTCAGAGTATAATGTAACAGGTAATCCATATCTTGTGAATATCTCTGCTAACGCTTGTATTGTTATTTCAGTGGTTGTGGACTTCAACACCACGTACTCATAGTATCTGCTGTAGTAATCTATCACTACCATAATTGATTCACCCGTCGGTAAAGGTCCAAGAAAATCAACAGCTACGTCGATCCATGGTCCTGTCGGGAGTTGCGTACTCCGGATCGGTTCTGGCAGATTACTCCTACTTGTGATTTGACATCCGTGACAAGTTTTAACAAATTTCTCTGCGTCTTTATCACAACCTGGCCACTATACCTTCGTCCAGAGGTTTTGCTTGGTACCAACAATACCTAGGTGTCCTTCATGCGCTAAGGATACGACCTTCGGTCTCAATCTTTGCGGTATCACCAATCTGCAACCTCTTAATACACACTGTCCGATGCAACAAAGTTCGTCTCTAATGGGAATGTAAGCCTTGTGAGTACACTTGTCCCATTGTCTACTCTGTATGCATTCTCTTACTCCCATGAGTTCTGGATCACGTTCGGATTCTCTCTCGACTTCCTTCGTAGTCACAGCTTTCGGTGTCGACTGAATAGCTACGAAGCGTACAAAGCTTTCTGTTTTTGTTCCCAATTCTGACTTGGATTGTGGACCACCATCCTTCACCAATCTGGACAGCGGATCAGCAATGTTTGTTTTCCCTGCAATATGGATTACTTTATATTTGTAGGGTTGTAATCTGAGTACCCATCTCTCTATTCTGGCACATGGTTTGGATCTAGGTGCATAGATCACCTCTAATGGCTTATGATCTGTGATGAGTTCAAATTCAATGCCGTATAAATATGCATGGAACCTCTCACAGGCCCATACAAGTCCGAGTGCTTCTTTCTCTGTCTGAGAGTATCTTCTTTCCACATCTGATAACGATCTGCTGGCATAGGCAATGATTCTTGGTCCTCCATCATGCATCTGGACCAATACGGCTCCTAAACCAACCGGGCTGGCATCCGCTATGACTTTGGTTGATGCCGCCGGATCGTAATATCCAAGAGTTTTTGCATCTGTCAGGCTTTGCTTCAGCGCTGTGAACGCTTTCTTCTGCTCAGATCCAAAATGAAATGGTACACCTTTCCTGGTTAGTTTCCTTAGTGGTTCTGCCACTGTAGCGAAATTAGGAATGAACTTTGCACAAAAATTGACCAATCCCAGGAAACTCCTCACCTCTGTTGCGTTCTGAGGTGCACGTGCCTCTGCAATAGCTTTCACCTTGGCCTCTGCAGGGTTTAGTCCTTCCCGTGTAAGTCTGTGTCCCATGAAGTCCATTTCTGACACACTGAACTGGCACTTGTTTCCATTCACGGTAAGGCCTGCCTCCTGTAGTCTTGATAGTACACGCCTCAACTGTTTGTCATGCTCTTCCTTCGTTGGTGCATGGACTATGATGTCGTCAGAAATGTTGGCAACTCCAGGAATGCCTTGAATCACTCGATGGATTTCATACTGGTAGATCTCAGAAGCTGCATTAATTCCAAATGATAGTCTCTTGTAACGATACAATCCACAGTGAGTCACAAATGTTGTTACATCTCGGGAACCTGGATCCAGCTCTAATTGATGATAGCCCCATTTCAGATCAATTTTTGAGAATAACTTGCTGGTAGTTAGTTCTTGAAGTATTTCCTCCACTGTTGGTATAGGGTGTCATTCTCTAATTATAGCTTCATTGGCCATTCTCATGTCAACACATAGTCTTATGTCACCCTTTGGTTTGGGCACAATCACTACGGGACTGACCCATTGTGTCGAATGTTCCACCGGTTCAATAATGTCTTGTTCGATCAATTCTTTAATTTTGGCTTCGACTTTCCCACGAAGTCCAAACGGAGTTCAGCGCATTGGTTGTGCCTTGGGTTTGACCGTTTCATCTACCGCTAGCTTCAATTGTCGACCTTTCAGCTTTCCTACTCCTTGGAAGACTGTGGGGAATTCTTGCTTCATATCCTCGTATGACTGAATTGAATTGACACAAGCTCCAATATGAAGTATTGCCAGGTCTTGCGCTGTGCTTCTACTCAGCAATGGTTCTCCCCTCTCTTCTATGACCATAAACTCTGCTTCGGTGTACTTATCTCCAGCTTCAACAGTTGCAGTAAAACATCCAATGGTCTGCAATGGCTTGGTTGCTGTGTATGGATACAGTTTCTTGGAACACTTCTTTGAGGTACAGATGATCTTTTTCCTTTTCAACTTCTCCCATAAATGTCGATCAATCACATTACTGTCACTGCCTGAGTCTACAATGACCTGCACTGTCACTCCACCAATGATCACAGGGACCTTCTCATGATGTTCATCATTCAACGTAAATTGGTAACAACTCTGTCCCTCCTGGGTATCATCATCGTCACCGTCTATCTGGCGAATGGTATCTTTCTTTCCAGGATACTTTCCTTTCCCCCAGGCTTTGCCTTTGGAAGTTGTACTCTTCCTCTTCTGGTCTGCATTGGACTTGCTTTTGCACTTCTTTGCAAAGTGATCCTAACCTCCACACTTTCTGCAAACTTTGCTTTTGGCCGGGCAATATGGGTCTTTTCCAAAGTGACCTCGGTTTCCACATCGATAACACTCCACGTCCTGTGTCGACATATATCTTGGCTGGTTATCGCGATGTGAGAGCCTCTTAATTTGCTGGCTTGAGTTGTCTTTCAGGGACATGGTATGAAATTGCCCTTCAACAGCCTCTAATGCAGCAGCAATGGTTAAAGCATCGGTGAGTTCCAACTCACTCCCTCTTTCCAGTAGATGTCTTCTGAGTTTATCTAATCTGCAGTGCTGTACGACTTGATCCAATAATTGGTTGTCCAAATCAGCTGGCATGTAATTGCATCCAACAGCTAGCTGGCGTAGTCTCGTCACGTACTGAGCAATTGTCTGGCCATCTTCTTGTCTCGTTCTCCTAAACAAATGGCGTTGAAATGTAGCATTCGGTGTCACTACATAGTGTGCATTTAATGCATCTACCGCTTTCCGGTATTCAGCCTTTCTTCCAGTATTCAAAAGTGTCTTAAATGTTTCCCGAACTGCGGGTCCAGCCGTGAAAAGAAGTAACGCCCTTCTCTGCGCTTTTTGTTCAACTGTACCGGTATCTAGAAATAGGCCACGACTGTCGGCGTAGGATTCAAATTCTTCCAGCCTGGCCTTCCACTACACACTTACAGTGCTTGCATCACCCGTTGGGTCAAAATGAGCAATTCCACTGTGTTAGAAAGTCACCGTCTGCCCCAGCCATGAGGAAATATTCCAGCCCCAAAAGTACTGAGTCAAAGAGAAAATTCTTATCACCTTGAAGTTCTCTTTAATCCTCTGTAATCTTCTTTAGTCTTTAATTTTCTTCAAGCTTCTTTCATCCTCGTCGCCAATGTCACATTTGTAGCCCGAAATGTGAAGTTAATAAAACATCGAACACAAGTTTTATCAGGTAAACTTCTCAGTGTCTTTATTTTCCAGTTTCCTTTGTTCTCCTGCTTGTGCTCTTATCTCTCTCTCATACCACGTGACTTCCAGTACATCTCATACATATTCATTATCATGACAAAGAGGTCCTTGAACTCCTTGTAAAATTCGGCCCCTTTTTCCCTCGACTTTTGACACAGAAGCCCGCGTTCAAACTAAAACATTTATAAATTAAAAGAACCATGTATAACATATCAACCCAATATGATATAAACCCCTATTTTTTTGAATATTTTATTTAAAATTTTAAAACCACAATACTTTCAATTAATCATGAATTAATATATATATATATGTATGTGTGTATAAGAAAATATATGTGGTATATAACCTAATCGCTCCCTCCCTCCCACCACCTGCCTCCCTCCCAAATACCCCTAAGAAAGAAGAAAGGAGATTATCAAATAGATACATAAATTCAAATCATCAGCCATTAAACCGAGAACCACCACTAGGACGAGCTATTGAAAGCTTAAATTTTCAAACCAACATGTTGTAGATATGGGCTCCATATTTTCAAAATAAATGATATTTATCACGTAAATTTTAAGTTAGTTTTTCAAGAGGAAGACAAGATCTCATTTTGATATACAATCTCTGCATCCCCAAATCCATATCAGAATTCCAAGTAGTAGCTACACATTTCCTTGAAACAGCAAAAGCCAATTGTAAAAATTCAATTAGATACTTAGTTTTTTAGTTTTTATCCGCTTCCCATTTAATTTTCGATCTATCCCAACCCTTTTTATCTATACCATCCTGTAATATTTGATACAAAAATGAAATATAACCCTTCTCTGGTACCTTCATAAGGGAAGTCTCAAATTTAGTCATTTTAGGTAGGTAAAATCATATCTCTACATTTTACCAAAGATCGAATTTGATAATAAAGAAATAAAGAATTCTTATCAATACCAAAATCTTCCCTCATCTGATTAAAAGATAAAACTTACCATCTTTAAAACAATCTCCCAAATTTTCTACACCTTTAAATCTCCAATGCAATAAACTTTGAATATGTATTGAAAAAGAAATAAGTTGATTATTATACAATGGAGTCAAAGCCAATAATTTACCACTAGAACCTATCATTTTATTCTTCTTTATCCATAACTTCATTAAATGTTTTAATATAGACACATTATATTGTTGTAACAAATTCATATTCCACCTGAACAAAAATTGATGTATTTCAAATTCAGAAATACTTGCCATCTCAATTTTAGCCCAACTAGGAGGCCATACCAAATCCATCAATGAACTAATAAATTTAAGTTGGGCTGCCTCATAATAATTTTGAAAATGTGGTAAACGTAATCCCCCTAACTCATATTTCCAAGTTAATTTATTCAAAGCTACTCTCGAAAATTTACCCCTCCATAAAAACTCCCTAACCATTTTATTTAAATCTTGAAAAAAAATTTTATCAAATAAATATGGAATAGATTGAAACAAATATTGTATACGTGGAAAGATATTCATCTTAATTGTATTTATCCTTCCCATTAAATTAATAGGTAAATCTTTCCATTTAATCAAATCAGTTTTAATTTTTTTCATTAATGGAGCATAATTTAATTTATATAAAGATTGATAATTAACATTCAAAATTATACCCAGATATTTAATTCAATCAGTCCACTTCAAATTAATAATATTCTTATAAACTGAATAATCTCCTTCACTTACCGGTAATATTTCACTTTTTTCCCAATTAACTTTATATCCAGAAAGACATCCATATTGTATTAAACATTCCTTCAAATGCAAAAGTGACTGAGCTGGATTTGTTAAATACACCAATAAGTCATCAGCAAATAAATTAATTTTATATTCCTCATCTAAAACTTTCATACCTTGTATCTGTGTATTTTGTCTTATCAACTGTGCTAAAGGTTCAATCACTAACGCAAACAAAGCTGGTGATAAAGGACAACCTTGATGAGTTGATTGAGTTAACTTAAAAGATTCCGAAATCAAACCATTCGTCAGTACTCTAGTTATCGGTTTACTATATAGAGCCATAATCCAAGCAATAAAAGAAGGACCAAACTTAAATTTCTCCAAAACTTTAAACAAAAAATTCCATTCAACTCTATCAAATGCTTTTTCTCCATCTAAGGATATCACCATTGGATGATCTAAAGATTGTCGAAATCAATTAATCAAACTAATCACTCGCAAAATATTATCTGAAGCATATCTATTCTTTATAAAGCCTGTTTGATCAATATGTATCAACTTTGGTAAAAATTTAGCCAATCTATTCGCTAATGCTTTAGCTATTATTTTATAATCTACATTTAACAATGGAATTGGTCTATATGAAGATACCTTCAAAGGATCTCTATCTTTTTTAGGAATTACTGTAATTAAAGCACTAGAACAAGACTCAGGTAAATCATAATATTCTCCAACTTGACATAATATATCCCCAAACACTGCAGATAAATCATCATAAAAAATTTTATAAAATTCAACCAAAAATCCATCATCACCAGGCGATTTACCATTTGGCATTTCCAGCATAGCCATTTTAATTTCCGAATTAGTAAATGGTTCTTCTAACTCCTGTATATCTCCATCCTCTAATATTGGTAAATTCAACTGTAATTTTTTAAAAATTAATCGATCCAGTTTCCTGTTTTCCTTCAGATATATATAACTTTTTATAAAATGAATAAAATTCATCATTAATCTCACAAGGTTTATCGTAATACCGTTGTTTAGTCCTATTAATCACATTTCTGTAGCATCTTTCTGAAATTCCTTTTCTAACTCATCGATCTGTTTCTCTAATTCAAGACTCTGATTTAATCAATTTTTTTTTATTTTAGAAGTATAACTAATTATTTGTCCTCTCAAATAGGCTTTCATAGCATCCCACAATACAAACTTACTTTGAACAGATTTAGAATTTTCTTTCAAAAAGAATTAATTTGTTTTTTCTAAAAAATCAGTAAATTCCATATTTTTAACAACATTGTATTAAATCTCCAACGATAAGCTATTTGAATTTTCTCAGAAGTTTCATATGTAAAATATGACAGAGAATGATCTGAAATCACCCTACTTTTATATTCCACGTTGTATTTTCCCTTGTAAATGTGCCGATACTAAAAAGAAATCAATCCTTGAAAACGATTCATGTCTAGATGAATAAAAGGAAAAATCTTTCTCTGTCTTATTAAGACGTCTCCAAATATCTACTGAATTAAGATCTTTCATCAACGTTTGAACCTGGATTGCCATCTTGGATTTTTTAACTTTCTTCGGAGATTTATCTAATAAAGGTTCCAGAACACAATTTAAAATCACCACCAACTAAAATATTGACCCAAACATAAAAATGCATCTGAAATAAATACTTCATCATCTGCATTTGGAGCATAAATATTAAGTAAAGTCCAAAATTCACTAAAAATCTGACAATTCAATTTAAGAATACATCCTGCCTTTTCCTCCATTGATTGTAATTCAAAAGATCAATTTTTATGTATCAAAATTGCTACACATTTAGCTCTAGAATTAAATGAAGAAAAATATACATGCCGAACCCAATCCCTTTTTAATTTCACTTTCCTTCCATTCAAATGTGTTTCTTGTAAAAAGGCAATATCAATTTTCATTTTCTTAATATACGCCAAGACTCGCTTACGATTAATCGACTATTTAATCCTCAAACATTAAAAGTAGCAAACCTCAACTTCGATATATCTACTAATATTACTAAATACCAATAAAATCTTTATATGAAAACTAAAATCAACATATATAGGCCCTCCAATAAAAAAAATCACAAATTAAAAACTAAGAAAAAAAGTTAAAAAAAATTTTTTTAAAAATCCCCCCCCAAAAAAACTTATTTTGATACATAGTTAATCTTAATTTTACACTAAGCATTTTAATATTTCCTAATAAAAATAACATTGGATCTAATGGAAGTTTAACCTTTAATACTTTCTCTAAAAATGCTTTAATTTGTATCCAAAATGACTTAACCTTAATACACTGCCAAGTTGAGTAGAAAAGAAGAACCTATCTCTGTAAGGCATCTAAAGCATAATTCTGAAGAAATTAAATTAAATATTTTTAAATGTGGAGGTATTAAATATAACTGATGTAAAAAATTATGTTCTAATCTATATCTTACATTAATAATTTTAGTCATATTATCTTTACATAACATTCTCCAATCATCTATTATTCTACCTAAATCAGTTTTCCATTTTAATCTTGATTTGTGAAAATCTAATTTGGACATTTTCCTTTGAAGTAATTTATACATTTCTGAAATAAATGTATTAATATCTCCTTTAGTAAGAAAAATTTCTACCTTAGATTGTCTAGGTAATCTTAGACTTTGACCTAATTTATCAATTAAAAATATATAAACCCCTATTAATCCCTTCTTCCTCCTTACTTCCCCCTAAATTCCTCCCAGGACCGTTAACCAAAGAGTTGGTGCCAATTCCTCCACCAAAATGAGGTGTGCCCACAACACCCATATAGTTTCCACCCCTTCTACTGCATCTCTGAGCTCCCAACATTTAAACATAATTAACTTTCTAACCATTACTTTGAACAAAACCAAACAAACTACTTTTTACAACATTGTATATATGTACACAGCCAGAACCTCACTCGTCCGACTTATTGTTCTGTTTGGATCTCTTCCCGCATGGATTCCAGGTACAACACCTATAGCCCATTCCCTCACACCGCATCAAGCTCCTTTCTCCTCTTCAACAATCTCAGGGGGAAAAAGAAAACCTTGCTGTCAACTGGACCCACTCCTCTCCCTCACCCCTTTGGCCGGCGCCTGAAGAACCTTTTCCCTATCCTGAAATCCCTCAGATTTTATCAGAATTGACCAGGGTAACTGCCCTGGACCCGGTTTAGGAACATAGGAACATGGGAAGTAGGAACAGGAGTAGGCGAAAAAATGGCCCATCGAGCCTGCTCCACCATTCAATACGATCATGGCTGATCTAATTTATGACCTAACTCCACCTACCTGCCTTCTCCCCAAATCCCCCAATTCCTCTATCATGTAAATATTTATCTAACCGAATTTTAAAAATCTTTAATGAGGCAGCCTCAACCACTTCCCTGGTTAGAGAATTCCAAACATTCATTACTCTCTGGGAAAAACTATTTTTCCTCATCTCTGTCCTAAATCTACTCCCCCGAATCTTGAGACTGTGTCCTCTCGTTTTAGTTTCCCTGGCCAGCTCAAAAAAACTTGCTACATCTATCCTATCCATACCCTTCATAATCCTATATGTTTCTATAAGATCTCCTCTCATTCTTCTGAAATCGAGCGAATACAATCCTAGACGCTTTAATCTTTCATCATAAGTCAACCCCTTCATCCCAGGGATCAACCTAGTAAACCTCCTCTGGATCGTCTCCAAAGCCAGTATATCCTTCCTCAAATATGGAGACCAGAACTGGACACAGTACTCCAGGTGTGGTCTCACCAGTACCTTATAGAGTTGCAACATTACCTCCCTACTCCTGAATTCAATTCCTCTAGCGATGAAGGCTAACATTCCATTTGCCTTCTTAATAACCTGCTGCACCTGCAACCTAACTTTTTGCGATTCATGCACAAGTACTCCCAAGTCCCTCTGCACAACAGCATGCTGTAGTTTTTCACCCTTTAAATAATATTCAGCTCTTTTATTTTTCTTGCCAAAGTGGATAACCTCACACTTACTAACATTGTACTCCATCTGCTAGACCTTTGCCCACTCATCCAGCTTAACTATATCCCTCTGCAGACTCTCCACATCCTCATTACAATTTGCTCTTCCACTCAATTTGGTGTCATCCGCAAACTTGGCTACATCACATTTTGTCCCCTCCTCCAAGACATCAATGTAAATGATGAACAGTTGTGGGCCTAACACTGACCCCTTTGGCACCCACTTACCACTCTCTGCCAACCTGAAAAACTCCCATTTATCCCGACTCTCTGCCTCCTGTCAGACAATCAATTTTCAATCCAGGCCAATATACTTCCCCGGACTCCACTTTCCTGCAACTTACTGAGAGGTCTCTTGTGCGGCACCTTATCAAACGCTTTCTGGAAATCAAAATATACAACATCAACCTGTTCTCCTCTATCCACCGCACCCATTATATCCTCAAAGAATCCTAACAAGTTTGTCAAACAAGATCTTCCCTTTCTAAAACCATGCTGCATCTGCCTGATTGAACCCTTACGTTCCAAAAGTTTCACTATTTCATCTTTAATGACGGCTTCAAGCCTTTTTCCAACTACCGACGTCAAGCTAATTGGCCGATAATTTCCAGTCTTCTGCCTACATCCCTTCTTAAAAAGTGGCGTGACATTTGCTGTCTTCCAGTCTGCCGGGACCTGTCCAGAATCCAAGGAATTTTGGTATATGACCACCAATGCATCAACTATAACTTCTGCCATTTCCTTCAGAACCCTTGGATGCATATCATCAGGACCAGGTGATTTGTCTGGCTTTAGTCCCGTTAGTTTCTCCATCACTACTTCTTTTGTTACAACTATTTTATCGAGGCCCTCCCCAACATTCGCATCCTTAACTCTGCACTTGGGCATGCTGGACGTGTCTTCCACCGTGAAGACTGACACAAAATATTTGTTTAATGCCTCGGCCATTTCCTCATTTTTTGCTACCAGTTTTCCTTTCTCATCCTCCAAGGGCCCTATGTTAACTCTGGCCACCCTCTTCTGTTTTTTTTTATATTTATAAAATTTTTTGCTTTCTGTTTTTATATTCTGTGCCAATTTACTTTCATAATCCTTTTTCCCATTTCTTATTACCCGCTTTGTAACCCCCTGTTGTCTCTTAAAGTTTTCCCAATCTTCCAGTTTCCCACTGCTCTTTACAGCTTTGTACTCCGGCCCCTTCAATTTTAAACTCTCCTTTATTTCCTTTGTTAACCACGGTTGATTTTTCCCTCTCTTGCTGCCCTTTTTCCTGACCGGAATATATTTTTGTTGAGCATTACAAAATATTTCTTTGAAAATCTTCTACTGTTCCTCAACTGTTTCATCAATTAGCCTGTGCTCCCAGTCCACTCTGCCCAATTCCTCCCTCATCCTATGGTAGTCACCCCTGTTTAAGCATAATATATTAGTTTTAGATCTAACTATTTCCCCTTCCATCTGAATGAGAAATTCAATCATACTATGATCGCTATTTCCCAGATGGTCTCTGACTATTACATCATTTACTCTACTTATCTCATTGCACGACACTAGATCCAGGAGAGCATTTTCTCTTGTGGGTTCCTTAACATGCTGCTCAAGAAGGCTATTGCAGATGCATTCTATGAAGGAAGTCCTCTTCTAGACTCCAACGACCAACTTGATTTTCCCAATCTATATGGAAGTTAAAGTCCCCCATGACTACTGCCGTATCATTATTACATGCCTCACTTATCTCTCTATTTATTTCTTGTGCCACTAAACTATTGTTATTTGGTGGGTGATAGATAACACCCACCAATAATTTTTTCCCTTTGTTATTCTTTATCTCTACCCAAATGGACTCAACATTATGCTCTTTAGATCTTATATCATTCCTCACTACTGCCTGAAGCTCATCTTTGATTAAGAGTGCAACTCCACCTCCCTTACCATCCTGTCTATCTCTTTGCACCACCTGATACCCTTGAAAGTTTAATTCCCATTTAGGGTCACCTTGTAGCCATGTTTCCGTGATGGCTACCAAATCATAGGCATGGGTACCGATTTGCGCCTCAAGTTCACTAACCTTACTTCTAATACTGCAGGCATTCAGATAAAGTGCCCTTATGCTCTTTGTCCTTTTAATATCTAGTGACTTCTGTAACCTTTTCTTTTGATTTTTCTGCCCACTATTTTACTTTGTAATTTTCTTAAGACGATAATTGATCTGAAAACTCACTGCACCATCTGATTTTTTACTTTCTCCTGCCAACATTACTTTTCCTATTTTACTTTTCCTGGCCATTACTTTATTTTCCCTACCCTTTTCCCTATCACTCTGGTTCCCATACCCCTGCCAAATTAGTTTAAACCTTGCCCCACTGCTGTACCAAACATACTTGCCAAAATGTTGACACCTTTTGGATTTAGGTGCAACCCGTCCCTCTTGTAAAGATCATGCCTTCCCCAAAAGAGATTCCAATGATCCAAGAAGCCAAATCCTTGCTTTGTACACCAGCACCTCAGCCACACATTCATTTTCCTTATCCTTACATTCTTTTCATCACTTGCATTTGGAACAGGTAGTAATCGCGAGATCACCACCCTAGCGTTCCTGTCTTTCAGCTTTCGTCCCAGCTCACTGTAATCCCTTTTCATTACCTCCTCCCTTTTCTTGTCAATGTCGTTTGTACCCACATGTACCAAGACATCAGGCTGCTCTCCTCTCGTCTCAGAATATTTTGGACCCGATTTGTGATATCTTGTACCCTTGCACCAGGGAGGCAGCACACCATGCGGATATACTTATCTGGCTCACAGAACCTCCTGTCTGTACCCCTGACAATGGAGTCCCCAATAACTACTGCATTTCTCCTTTTCGTTTTCTCTTGCACCACTCTGCCAGGCTCATTGCCATTGGCCTGGTGCCCGTGGCCATCTTCTGTCCGGTCATCTCCCTCAACAGAATCCAACACAACATAACTGTTGCTGAGTGGGATAGTCACTGGTGTGCTCGCTGATTTTCTCGCTTTTTTCTTTCCCCCCTGATGGTTTCCACTTACCTGACACGGGTTCTGGAGTATTTATCGGCCTGAAAGTTGAGTCGATTAACTCCTCACTCTCCCTTACAAGCCGCAGGTCATCAATCTGCAACTCCATATCCCTAATTCGCTCCCTTAGTAACTGCATCTCGGTACACCGGGTGCAGATGTGGCCATTTGGGAGAGTGGAGATCACCCATTGTTCCCACATCTGACACCCAGTACAGAGCACTAACCCTATTGGCATGACTCTGAATACGAAGGCAAATAACTCAGCTTACCTTTTCTCCTTGGCTGCTTTCGCCAAAGCCTGATAAGCCAAAGCCAGGAAGTATCACACCTTCACTGTTCCGCTTCACTCACTGAGCCACTCCTCACTGGCCGCTCCCTCCCCTTTCACTCCTTTTATTGGCCCCTTGACCAATTAACCCTGTCACTTTCAGCAAGCTCCTCCTCCTCTGACTCACAGCCCGACTCTCTCCAAGCTCCTCCTCCGACTCACAGCCAAACCAAGTAGGCCCAAACCCCGGTAAGCCCCCGACTTTAATAGCTTACCTTCTCCTCATTTTCCGCAAGCTCCTCCTCCTCTGACTCACTTTCAGCAAGCTCCTCCTCCTCTGACTCACAGCCCGACTCACTCCAAGCTCCTCCTCCGACTCCCAGCCGAACCAAGTAGGTTTGGGGAAGAAAGACCAGTGTACCCTTTCTATCCGTAAATCTCCCCCCACCCCATTCCAACTCAGGATCCCAGAGATCCAGTCTTTAAAAAAATATACAGAGTCATTCCTCTTCACCCCCTCTTTTACCCTCACAATCTTAATATTCTTTCTCCTATCAAAGTTCTCCAATGCATCCAACTTTTCAAAAAATTTTTCCAAGTCTCTGATCCATCCATCACTTTGCACAATCTTCTACCTTCTCTACCATTTCCTCCATGCCCTTGACCCTCCCTGACAGATCAGCTGTGGCTATTTTGACTTCTCCCATATCCACTGAAAGACCCCGTAATGCATTTTTTAATCTAGTTTCTGAGGCTCCCACAATTGCCTCCATAGCTTCATGAAACCCTCCACAGAGGGTTTCAGTGCTTCTTCCATACACCCCTCCAACCCCTTCACCTGTCGCAGAGACAGGCCTCCCTCCCAGTTCCTCCTTTCCCTTTAGGTTGCTCCCAGTGCTGCTACTCTTAGACTTTGTACATGTTGCCTCAATCGTGCCACCTCCTTGTTTCGCCTGCTGCTCATGGTGCTCCGTTTAAGCTGCAGGTCAGGTCAGGTCGGTCTCCGGACACTGCCTGCAACTTTGCTCCCGCCTGCTGCCGCCAGCCTGCAGTCACCTGTGCCTTTACCGGTCTCGTCACTTGCTGCCTTGTTGTCACTGCCACTGCCGCCTCTGACCCTTTCCGGTTGCCATGATGGCCTGCTGGAGTCTCTGCAGTTCACAGGCTCCTCCCCTTCAACACTGCCTGTGTGTGTGCTCCTGCCTGCTGGTACTGGACTGCGCTTGCTTGCGCTTTTACCGGCCTCATCTCTGCTCGCCTCACCGCTGCTGCTATTTCCAACCTTCTCCCGTCTTCGCTACATTCCATTTGACTCTCCATGGTTTGCAGGCTTCTTGATGCCCACTGTTTCCCCCGGTTTGCCTCTGGACACCTCTCCTCTTGAGGTAAACAGCCCGCGATCTCTTCCCACAGCAGCCTCGAGTAGATCTCGCCAATCTCCATTGCCACGAGGTCACTGCTCCCTGCATCCTGCGACGTTGTTTTCTTTCTGTGGTGGTCTTTTATCTTTCTTCCCCATATTTTCTTCTCTCTTCCTATACTGTCTGGAGAACTTTGTGGATTTTTTCTGACTGTTTTTCTTGTATTTTGTTCTATCTTCTCTGGAGCTCTGAAATGTCACTTCTGCTCTTTTCATGTCATCACGTGACTTTGCACCCCTGTTCTAGCTGAGAGTATCGTTTCTTTCTGAACCACCAGGTCTGAAAGTGTAAAAAAAATTCTAATTACTGCATGGATACAATCTTTGATGCATAACACATGGGCGCTGCACCAGTGATACCTGATGAGCCATAATCCAATGGCAGGAGAGAATTGGGAAAATTTCAAAAAGAGAAATATCTTCTCTGTTGATGCTGACATACAAATTTTACTACATGTTGACAGTACAGAATAATTTGTTATGGTGATATGACGAGGAGAAAAAGTTTCACATTGCTTTTGACTTGTAGCCTCGTCTCAAATACCATTTCTTGTTTGTTTCACTTGTTTGTCAAACATGACAAATTGGTGTAAGTTTTTTCCATGTCAGTTTTCCTAAGGATAGGATTCAGCTTGAATAGGTTATTATTATTAATAATTGAGTTTTAGATCTGGCACTATCTGTAATGAGTAATGTATGTGTGAGTTCTCATTCCAATGGTACAGTACAAGGGAGTATAATAAATTAAGAGAAACAGAAAATTTCCAAAAGAAACATTCTCCTTTCTCCCCAATTGCAATGCATATGTGAATATACAACAAATAAAAGGTACATGTTTATATACACTACACTGCTTTCACTTTTTAAAAAAGAGTAATTAATGAATTCATATTATTTGTAAATTCAACTTTCCTACAACCTTTTGGAATTCCTTTGCATAATTGGCAATGTAACATAACATAACATAACATAACAATTACAGCACGGAAACAGGCCATTAGGCCCTTCTAGTCCGCACCGAACCAAACACCCCTTTCTAGTCCCACCTCCCTGCACAATGCCCATAACCCTCCATCTTCTTCTCATCCTTTTACAAACCGCGCTTAGTAAGCAGCAATAGACAATGAACCAGTGTTTAATTTTAAAACACTAATTTTCATTCTAACTCTTAAATTATAGTGTCTTAACTTTTAAACTATCCTTAACACTAAATCTAACCCCAACTATGTGCAGATGTACTAGCGTCCTAGTAATTGTTTGGGTATATCACTCTCTCACTCTCACACACACACACACACACACACACACACATGCATACATTGGCCATTTCATAAGTAATTGTGTGTGTGCCTGTGTGTGTGGGGGGGTGTGTGTGTGTGTGTGTGTGTGTGTGTGTGTGTGTGTGAGTGAGAGAGTGATATACCCAAACAATTACAGTCTAGGCCAAAATCTAGAAAGTTACTTCAAAGTTCAATCCTTCCAATTCAGTGTTGAAGCACAGGCCTTTGAAATTTGATGCCCAGAATTAATGATGAACTGATTGGAAGACTGGAGTTGTGGCTTCTACCAGACTCATGAATTCTCCTTGCATTGCCCTTGAAGCTGTAGTCATAACACTCCTGGTCCTTTTGTAGGCGAGACTCGAACTGGGTGGCCTCCACAAAGCTTCCAAGACCCTGCCACTGGCTTCTCCAAATAACTTCACTGCTAGTCACACTTAAAATGAAGCAGTCTATCTAAGTGACCTTCACTGTTAATCACAATCAAAATGAAGCACCTTGCTTCTCAAAAAGACCCTCCTGGCACAGGCCAATCCACCGAAAAGGCCCAATAATTCACAGAGCATGCTTTGCCATGAATTCCACAAAAATGACTGGCCACAAGAGCTTCTTCAAAAAGCTGCTTTCTCTTCAGCAGTCAGAATGGTTCACCTTTTGCAAAATTACAATGTCTTGGCAAATGTATCATACTCTGGAATTGACTGTGGTAGACCTTCCCTCAGTTCTTCCAATATTTTGAATTATTGCTGGGTGAAATGTTAAATGTTAACTGTGACCATTCAGTCCCTCCTGTCTATACTATCCCTTACAGTGATAATCCCATTTTACTAAAACAGAAGCTTGTAATAATCCATTTTGTGATGAGAGGTTGTCATGACTTGATATTCTTCTAAAATTGCTACTGGACCAACCTCTGAATTTGACTCATAATCATTGAGCTTTCAATATTCTCTCATAGGACTTGAATAAATTATCAGTATCACTCTTGACAAACCATTTCTGAACATCATTTTTTATAGCTGGTATTAACATGGATCTCTCTGTGATTTGAGTTATGGTTTTGTTTCCTTCCACCCTAATTCTCCTGTCTCCCTTAAAATTTGGCAGAACTCAGCTTAATTGTTTTCTAAGTCTTCATGTTAGTACCTCAGCAGGAGATTAACCTCTTGTGGAATGTGGTGTCATTCAGGAGTTTAGCAAAAAAATTGCTAATCAGTGTCTCCTTGTTAAACTCAAGCATCCTTGTAATTTTGATTCTTAAGTGCTTCTTTGACAATTCTTGCTAGTCTGTCTGTTGCACCAGTTGACAGAATGATGTGGTGGAATAAACAAGTGTTTAATACCACTTTGTTTTATAATCCCCACCAATAGAAAGTATCAAGGAGCATCATCTGCAATTAGTTCTGGGAAGTTAGAGCATTTCAGCTTTTTGACATCATATTGTGATATTACAAGACACATGTCACTTCAATCTATTTTGAGTGTCTATCATTGATTATTGGTGACTATAAAACATTAATCAGTATTTATAGTCACAGGTCCTTTGGTCCATCATGTCTTCATCAATCACAATGGTGATCTAAACTAATCCCATCCCTGCACCTCACTCTTCCTTGCTGTTCATGTGTCTGTTCAAATACCCCTTAAACTCTGCTGTTGCAAATGCTTTTATCCTTATGCTAGGCACCTACCACTCTGTGCAAAAAAAAAACTTGCCTTGCAAATATCATTTAAATTCTCCCCCTCCCCCTTCACCTTATTTGACATTTTCACCTTGGGAGAAAGGCTGTGTCCAGCCACTGAAAATATACCTCTCATAATTTTACATATTGCACAAGTTTGTTCAGCCTATAGCTAACGACTTCAATTCTGGCAACAAATAGTAGTGTTGCAAAAATCATACTGCTGGAGAAACTCTACAGGTCGAGCACCATCTGTGGAAGGGGGGGTGGAGGAGGGGGGGAAGGATGGAATTGCCTGCATTCCAGATTGCCATCCTGCATTGGGACTGAGATTGGAGAGTGTGGTTGGGGAACTGGGGGGGGGGGTGTGGGGTGTTGGTGGGCGTGCGAGCCAGGGAACACGAGGTAATAGGAGGGCAGAGGAAGGGGGGGCGAAGAGTGATGGACAAATGGAGCTGGGATGGGGAGGGGGTTGACAGACAAGGACAGGTGGGTAATTGGTGGAAGCAGGTAAGGTAAAAAGGGCAAATAAGGCCAGGTAGAGGATGATAAGCACCTACAAAAAATGCTGAAATCTGATTAATAAGAAAAGTGATAATGGGAACCATAAGGAAGAGATAAAGGGCATAAGGAACTGAATCGAGTCCAGTGGGTGAAATATGAGGATAGTACTTGAATGGAAAGTGGGGGGGGGGGGGTAAGGTGGGGATGTATATGGATGTTGGGGGCTGGAAGGGGATATGGGAAAAGGAATAAAAAAATGAGAGGACAGCAGGTGGATTGGAAGGAGAGAGAGGAAAGGGATGGAGATGACACATAGAAGATAAGCAAAGAACCAAAAAGTTGGTAAATTCTCCATTAGTTTGCTCTTTGCACCAGATTCTAACATCTGCCGTCTCTTCCAGTCAGCACTGCACACAATACTTAAAATACAATCTAACCAAAGTTTTAGACAGCTGCCATATAACTTCTCAATCTTTATTCTCAATGCCCATACTGATGTGGGCAACAATACTGTCTGCCTTCTTTACCACATGCACTGCCACTTTTGGGAAGCTGTGGTCCTGTGGCCCAAAATCCATCTATTCATCAATACTTCAAAGAGGCTTTCCATTTATTATATACTTTCCACTTGCATCTGACTTGGCAAGATGCATCACCTTGTACTTCTCTGGTTCAAGGTCCATGTGCCACTTCTCCACTCATATTCTCAACTGATCTACATCCTTGTATATTCTTTGGCAACCTTCCTCCCTATCGCAACTTCACCAACTTTTAAATGTTATCTGAAAAGTTGTTAAGCAGGCCAACTACATTCTTATGCTCAAGACACTCCATCCTTAATATCGATGTGCCAAGGAAAATCAATATATCCCTTCAACATCTCACCGTCACCAATTTCCTTCTCCTTGCTGATTACTTATGCAAAGTATTTATAGTAGAGCTTACCAACAACCTGTATGAATCTGCTCCTTGATCTTTGAGTGGACCTATCCTTCCTCACAGCCCTGTTAACCTCTTGTTAACCAGTTCTAAGGGTGGTTCTGCTGGCCAGGTTCAGCAATTTTCCAAGAGGTTGTTGTTGTTTAAGATATTTATCTATGAAGGACCAATAAATGACCATTCTTCACATTATCTTCATAATCATAATGCCAGAATGGTCCATGTGATGCTTTTTCAACACATTTAGTATAGTAGTTCTACCTCCTTATTCAATGGAACTTTGTTCCAGTCATAATTTACCAGTATATTGTTATTTATACTAAGGACTCATATCTTCATCTGGACATATGCCTGATTTTGCTCAGTTTATTTTCATATATGGGAATGCCATCTTTTTGTGTGTTCTTTCCTACTTCCCTTGGTATAACCAAAAAATCATTTCAATATTTTCAATGTGTACATTGTACCTTCGCATCCTGTGCTTGAATTCTTTCACAGTAATTTCAACAATGCATCTGCAATTGCATTTTGCTTTCAACCTTGTTCAATTTTTGTTTAGTTGTGACACAAAGGTCAAATGAAAAACCCTCACAGAATGACACTCACTTAAATTAGATAATTTTTCTAAAACTACTGTGCTGCATTATGTACCCAAATTTGACTGAATAATGCTGCAAGATTCTATTGCTTTAGTTAGTGGCCCCAATCTAATGATAACTAATAAACTTTAAAACCACTGTACTTACTCATCCATATATAATGCTGCAAATATGTCCATGATCAGGTTAGAAACTTCAGAACAGAGAGAGATCATGTGCCCATGCATCTATTAGAAATATGTCATTTTCTTTTTAAAAATCTTTGCTGTAATAGGAATAAAATTAATTTGCTGATCAAAATGCTAAATTATGTTTTTTTGCTTTTATCTTAAAGGTTGTGAACACTTATTCTGCTTTGGAACTTATTTTAGACCTAAACTTGTTGGCTGGAGTTTTTTTGATGATTTGAGTAATTCACTTCTAATTACTAATTGACAGAAGTCTTTCTCTAAAAAAAAGGCCTATATCTGAAACAAAAGTGATAATAGACTAAGCTGGTGCTCCATTACTTTTAGACGTTTATCTGGAAGGAATTAAGCCAGGCTAGTATGGTGCTTGTGTTCTCTGGAAATAATTAGACCTATACGGGCTCAGCAGTTCTTAGCTGCTACCAATGTAAAGGACTCAGGTGACTTTAAGCTTAACAGAGCATGAAAGGTTAAGTCTTAAGTAGCGGCAGAGATTCTATCCCTCTTTGTCACTTGACCCCTAAAGGAATGAGGATGTTGTATAGTTTCAGGTACTTGTTTGATGGATTAAAAGTTAACACCTATTCATATACAGATGCAACATTGGTAAAAATACAACCTGAGCACCAACAGAAGTTTTATGCGCTGTTCAAAATATATCAAAGGCAACATGCCTGCCTTAAAAATATGTTTTTCAGAAAGTTAATTTCTTCTGCTATTTTCTCCTCCATCATCCCTTTGCATCCCCACATACAGTGTATGTTCTTGGGTTACTGACATCACAACTGATCTAGTGCTCTTCTGGAAGTCATGTGAGCTTTCCAGTGTTATTGCTGACCTATTATAATCCTCCTTGATCCTGGATACTAGACCAATTTGTAGTAACCCAATGACCATCTTGGCTTAGAACAGGATAGTGAAAATGGCAAAATATCAAATATAAACAAACTGCAGTTGGTGTGAGAATATGTTTTCCTTGATAATAGGATAATAAGCAGAAAGAATGTTCAGATATTTTGAGCTTAAGGAGGCCTTTAGGAGGGTGAGTTGAAGGTTAAGGAACACTGCTGTTGGAGTACAGCAGCATTCATTAAGGATCCTCATCGTCCAGAACATGCACCATTCTTATTGCTGGCATCAGGAGAGAGGTATAAGTACCACAGGTTCCGTGCCACCAGGTACAGGAAGAGTTACTACCCCTTCAGCATAAGACGCCAAAGACCATTTTAAGGACTCTAACTTTGCACATTATTTACAACTGAATATTTATTTTTTCTTCTGTATTGCACAGTCCATTTGTTAACATTTCTTTCTTTGTTTACATTGTTCTCTTTTGTATAGGCTTTTTGCACTACTGATAAGTTTAAATATTTCCTGGCCTGCAATAAAAAGTATCTCAGGGTTGGGGAGGAGTCATGTGATGGAGTAGTGGCTGGTAGGAGAATACCAGCCCTCTCCAGAAAAGAAGGAAAAAAGTGAAGAAAAAGCAAAGCCCCAGACACACAAATCACAGCAAATAAAAAATAAAGGTGTGGAAAAAATGGCACCTTAGAAAGAAAAGCCAAAAACAACGGGAAGAAAAGAAGAAAGAAAGACGACGGAAGAGAAAGGTGAAGGCCTTACCTGCACGTAAAAGCAGGGAGCCGCCATGGAAACCTCTCCAAGGTTAGTGGAAACCCCGCAGGGTCGCAACCCACCGACCACGGGTCTGCAAAAATTCCTTGCGCATGCGCAGATACGCACGACAAGGAGAACACCGACGGGAGAGGGGACCAACTCCACAACACGAACAGCTGAGAGAGGCCCGACGGCAGGGCCCCCAGCTGGAAGATAAAGAAAGCAACGGGAACGGGAGGGGTGAGAAAGAAAAAAGGAAGCAAGAGACACAACAGATAACCATCCCAGAAGAAGAGGACCAACATCAAGAAACCATGGAGAAAAAAAAAACGCAACAAACTAAGACAAGCAGCTCAACAAGAAAGTCAGAAGAGTCACAGATATAAGGAAGAGAAATGGAAGATACAAACCCAAGAACAGACACAGAAGAAGAAGAACACCAAGCTCTGCACAGAGGAATAGGAGGTAAAATGAATGGACAGTGCATAGATTTTTTAAAAATTTCAAGAACAAATGAAAGCATTAAAAGAATGGTTGACGCTAGAATTTAGTGAAATGAAAAGAAAAATTAAAAGTTCAATAGAAAAATTGAGTAGAATAGAGCTGGTCATAACAGATGTAGGGAAAGGATTAGAAATTGTGGAAGAACGTATAATGGCGGTAGATATGGAAGTGAACGACTTAAAAGAAAATTGGAAGAAAGTGACAAAAAGTTAATGAAACACAGGAGTTGTTAGCTCAGAAGATGGATATAATGGAAAACTATAGTAGGCAAAACAATATAAAGATAGTGGGCCTTAAGGAAGATGAAGAAGGCAAAAATATGAAAGAATTTATAAAAGAATGGATCCCAAAAGCCCTGGGAATGCCAGAAATGCAGGAAGGAATGAAAATAGAAATGGCACTCAGAACATTAGCCCCAAAAACCACAGTCACAACAAAAACCAAGATCCGTTTTAGTAAAATTTCTGAGATACATGACAAGAGAAAATATATTGGTGAAGGCAATGAATAAAATTAGAGAAGACAAAAAACCATTGGAATACAAACGTCAAAAAAAAAATTTCTACCCAGACAGAAGTTTTGAGCTCCTAAAGAAGAGGAAGGAATTTAACACAGCAAAATCGATCCTATGGAAGAAAGGCTATAAATTTATGTTAAGATATCCAACGGTGCTTAAAATAGATATCCCGGGGCAGCAAAACAGACTGTTCTCGGATCCGGAGAAAGCATGAGAATTTGCAGAATGCCTGCAAGACAGAAAGAGAATTGAAGAGATGTAACAAAAACAAAGAATGACGACAAACTACATATAAAGATGTAAAAATAATGTATAAGTAAGAACTAAAGGAGGGAAGAGAAGGGGAAAAAAAAGGTTTAAAAAAAATAAATAGAAATTAAAAGAGAAGAAAAGAGGGGGAGTTTTGTTGTAATGTGAAGATAAAAGTTTTCTGGAGGGGGTTGGGTGGGAGACAATAACAGTCACTGCGAAATCAGTTGACACTTGCGAACAGGTTCTCAGTCCGAATGGAGAGGGGAGTTGTGGTTGCCCGGCAAGGGACAAGGGGCGACTCAGAGAGGGGGGGGGGAACACTTGGGGTTAAGGGAATTTTAGATGTGGGAATAGTTGAAATATTTTATGTTTTAGAAGTGTTGTCATACAGTGGGTTCAAAAAAATAAAACTGAGAAATGGAGGTGGGGAAAAGGGGAAAGGGGAAAGGTGGAGGTGAGGAAGCAGAAATGAGATGTAAACAAAGTATGTTGAAATATATGACTATAAATATTAACAGAATACATAACCAAATCAAAAGGAAGAGGCTATTAAATTTACTGAAAAAATAAAAAATAGATATAGCATTCGTGCAGGAAACGCATCTAACTGAAGTGGAACGCAAGAAATTAAGGAGAGACTGGGTAGGGCACGTAACGGCAGCATCATATAACTCAAAAGCCAGAGGAGTACCTATATTAATCAATAAAAATGTACCAATCAAAATAGAGGAGGAAATAATAGATCCAGCAGGGAGATACAAAATTTTAAAATGTCAGATATATTCAGAACTCTGGAATTTGGTCAATATATATGCACCTAATGAAGAGGATCAAAAGTTTATGCAAGATATTTTTTTGAAGATTGTAGATACGCAGGGGAATATATTGATAGGAGGGGACTTTAAACTTAATTTGGATTCAAAGATGGATAAAACTGGACAAAAGACTAGCAGAAAGAACAAAGTAGCCAAATTTATGGTTAAATCAATGCAGGAAATGCAACTTTTGGATATATGAAGGAGACAACACCCAAAGGAGAAGGAATACTCATATTATTCGAGTAGACATAAAACATACTCAAGGATTGACCTCTTCCTGTTGTCAGTCCATATCCAAGGGAGAGTTAGGAAAACGGAATATAAAGCGAGATTGTTATCTGATCACTCACCCCTCTTATTAGCAATAGAACTGGAGGACATCCCACCAAGAACATATAGAAACATAGAAACATAGAAGATAGGAGCAGGAGTAGGTCATTCGACCCTTCGAGCCTGCTCCGCCATTCAACGAGATCATGGCTGATCTTAAAGTTCAGTAACCCGTCCCCGCCTTCTCTCTGTAACCTTTAATACCCTTATACTGAAGAAATATATCTAATTCCCTCTTAAATATATTTAATGAACCTGCCTCTACTGCCCTCTGTGGCAATGAATTCCACAGATTAAACTCCATGCTACTTAAAAGACAGGATTTTAGAGAATTTATTGAGCGCTAAATTAAAATGTACTTTGAAATAAATATGGAATCAGTGAAAGACAAATTTATATTATGGGATTAAATTAAAGCCTTCATCAGAGGACAGATAATAAGTTATGTAACTAAGATGAAAAAGGACTACAATCGGGAAATAGAACAGTTGGTAAGGGAAATAGTAAGTACAGAAAAAGAACTAGCAACAAAGGAAGATACAACAAAAAGAAGAGAATTGACAGACAAAAAAATAAAATACGAAACACTACAAATGTATAAGGTGGAGAAGAACATAATGAAAATAAAGCAGAAGTATTACGAGCTAGGAGAAAAAATGCACAAAATACTGGCTTGCCAGCTTAAAACAGAACAAGCTAAAAAAAATGGTATTGACATCAAGGAAAAAGGACAAACAAATTACATATAACCCAACAGAGATCAATGAAAACTTGAAGGAATTCTACCAGCAATTATACCGAACTGAGAACGAAGGGAAAGAAGACAAAATAGATGAGTTTCTAGCTAAAACTGAACTACCGAAATTGCAAGAAGAGGAGCAAAACAAATTGATAAAACCATTTGAAATAGAGGAAATACAAGATATATTAAAAAAGCTACCGAATAATAAAATGCCTGGAGAGGATGGAATCCCAATAGAATTCTATAAATCATTTAAAGAGTTACTAATTCCTCCTCTCCTAGAAGTAATGAACCAGATGGAAGAAACTCAAAACATGCCAGATTCATGCAAAACAGCAATAATTACAGTAATACCAAAGACGGGGAAAGATCCACTAACACCAGCATCGTATAGACCAATATCTCTACTTAACTCAGATTATAAGATAATAGCAAAACTATTAGCAAACAGATTGGCCAACTGTGTACCAAAAATAGTAAAACTAGATCAAACTGGATTTGTTAAGAAAAGACGAACAACGGACAATGTTTGTAAGTTCATTAACTTAATACATGCAGTACAAGGAAATAAGACGCCAACGGTGGCTGTTGCTTTAGACACAGAGAAAGCTTTTGACAGGGCAGAATGGAATTATTTATTCAAAGTATTACAGAGATTCAACCTACCAGAGAAATATATTAATTGGATTAATGCATTATATAAGGGTCCAATGGCGAAGGTGACAGTAAATGGATATATATCGAGCCAATTTAAATTAAGCAGGTCAACTAGGCAGGGATGTCCACTATCTCCCTCACTGTTCACTTTAGCTATAGAACCCTTGGCAGAACTGATAAGAACAGAAAATAAAATAAAAGAGAAGGAATATAAAATCAGTCTATTTGCAGGTGACATCATAGTATTCTTAACAGAACCAGAATTATCAATAAAAGAATTACATAAGAAATTGAAGGAATATGGAGAAATATCAGGGTACAAGATCAACACAAATAAGAGTGAAGCGATGCCAATGAACAATGCGGATTTCACAAAGTTTAAAAAAGAATCACCATTTAAGTGGCAAACTCAAGCAATCTAATACCTAGGTATTAGACTAGATAATAATCTAAGACATCTATACAAATTAAATTATCAGCCATTAATGAAGAAATTACAAGATGACTTAGAACATTGGAAAGATTTACCACTAACACTGATAGGAAGGGTAAATTGCATTAAAATAAATATCTTCCCAAGGATACAATACCTATTTCAATTGTTACCAATTCCGTTAAAAGAGAAATTCTTCAATGAGCTAATGAAAATAATATGGAAATTCTTATGGAAAGGGGGGAATCCGAGGATAGGGCTAGATAAATTAACAGAATGGTACAGACAGGTGATTTGCAGCTACCAAACTTTAAGAATTACTATAGAGCAGCACAATTAAGATATTTATCAGATTTTTATCAGACAAGGGAAAACCCAGATTGGACCAGGATAGAGCTAGATAAAATAGGGGAGAAGGTACCAGAACATATACTTTATAAGTGAGATGAAAAACTGGTGCAATATAGAAGTTCACCAGTACTGCACCATCTGCTCAATATTTGGAAGAAGATTCACGTAGAAAGGAAAAAAACAAATTACCATCTACCAAAATTATTATTGACACAAAATCAACTAATCCCTTTCACAATAGATAACCTTTCCTTTAGAGAATGGGAGAGAAAAGGGATTAAAAGAATAGAAAATTGTTTTTTGAGAAATAATTTATTATCATTTGAACAAATGAAGTACAAATATGGAATAACTCACGGTACAATGTTTGCATACCATCAACTGAAAACCTACTTAAAAGACAAATTGGGAAACAGACTGAGATTACCAGAAGGAAGCAGCTTTGAATATGTGATATCAGACACAATGATAATTAAAAGATGTATAACAAACATGTACATCAAGCTGCAAGAGAAAGAAAATGATGAAATAAGCTATAAACCCAAACAAAAGTGGGAACAAGATCTAAACATAAAAATAAAAAATGAAATATGGAAAAAGCTATGCTCCAGAACTATGAGAAATATAATAAACACTAGGTTACGCATGATACAATATAATTGGTTACACAAGCTATATATCACTCCCCAAAAGTTAAATAAATGGGATCCAACATTATCAGATAGATGTTTTCTCTGTAAGAAGGAAACGGGAACAACAGTAGATGCAATTTGGGCATGTGAGAAAGTGGAAAAGTTTTGGGAAGATCTAAATCAGGTATTAAATAAAATAACAAAAAGGAACATACCAAAAAATCCAGAGATATTTCTTCTAAGTAATATAAGAAGTAAAGAATTAGGCCTCAAACTGGATGAAGCACAAAAAAGATTTATTATGATAGCCTTAGCTGTAGCAAAAAAATGTATAATATCAACTTGGAAATCAGAAGAGAGCCTGAGAGTACAGCAATGGCACATGGAAATGAATGAATGTATTCCATTGGAAAAAATAACATAAAATTTAAAAAATAAAGTCACATCGTTTGAACAAATTTGGGAACCGTACATGGAACACAACAGAGAGGGCCTACCGCGGACCTCCATCCCCTAAAATGATAGAATGAGAAGAAGACTAAATTAACTGACCCAGTATGTAAAAGTAGATGTCACAATTTTCTTGTTTATTTTCATTGTGTGATGACATTGTTTAATGGGTTTATTGTATTGTATATGTGAAACATTTAATGGGCTTGGAGGGGGGTGGGAAGGAGGGAGGGAAGGGAAGGGGGAAAAAGGGGAGGAAATGACTATATTCAAGAGGGAAATGTTTGTGTGTATTTTGATTAATATGGTTCATAGTGTGAAAAACAATTTTTTTTTAAAAAGTATCTCAGCGTTGTATGTGATTTCATGTATGTATTCTGACAATAAATCTGAACTTTGAACTAACCTTTACATTTTTAATGAATAATATACATGTTCCTGGTTTTGTTTCAGAACTATTTGGATAACCTTGCTAGAGTTGAAGTCATGACATTGATTATAGGAGAATGGAGGTCCAAGCTCTGGACAAACTTGCTCATTATAAAATAAAACAGAACTATTCACCTTGAGCTCCTGGTGTAATGTCCCATGCATTAAGCGGACATCAATTTTGAATCATCATATAGAGAATAAACTGGTTATATCAAAGGTGATCTGAACTTAGACTTCATTACCATAGCCCATTGTTGAAGAAGAGTCAATAAATCTTGGTGAAAAAGAATTAGTTCTGGTGTGAGAAAAAAATAAAATTAGTGGATATGAAAAATGATCAAGAGATGGCAAAAACATCAAAGTGTATTTAATGGGGAAATGAACTTTTACCATTTATTCCAGCATTGACTCCGGGAAGATCATATATGTTCATAGCAAAATTCTTAGCAATGTGAAGGAGCAGAGGGATCTTGAGGTCAGTGTCCATAGATTCCCTTAATTTGCCAGGCAAGTTGATAGGGTGGTTTAAACAGATTATGGTTGTTGGCCTTCATTAATTTCAGGGAACTGAGTTCCAGAGCCATGAGGTAATGTTGTAGCTCTATAAAACTTGAGTTAGACCACATGTGTTCAGTTCTGGTTGCCTCATCAAATGAAGAATGTGGATGCTTTTGAGAAGTGCAGAGGAGAGAAGCACCACTTTGTTACTGCTACGTCAGATGCAAGCACAAGAAAGAACAAGGAAACAATGGAAAAAGAAGAGCAGACTGTTCAGGAAAGCTGCTTATATTGCAAAGATAAACATGCTTTAAGGTCGTATGATGAGAAATTAACCTTTTTAAAGAAGAATGGAAAATATTTTAGTTGCTTGTGTAAAGGACACAGCAGCAAAACGTAATAAGCGATTTAGTTGTGAAATATGCAGTTTAAAACATCCCAGGTTACTGCTTATTCAATGAAGTAAAGTTGAAAACGAAGTCAAACAATCTGAATCCAAGACTAAAGACACAGTCAAAGAGAATACTTCAGTTTTGGTTCAGATAAACAGTCTTACTGGGGCTGGTGACAAAGCTCCCTCAATAGTTCCTGTACAGGTTAAGGCTAAAAAAAGGAAGCTTCATACATATGCATTCCTTGATCCCAGAAGTACTGCATAATTTTGTACTGTGAATTGATGAATAACTTAATCTTCATGGTAAAAGATCACAGATCTTGTTGAAGACAATGAATGATGAAAGAAACTTTGAAACTAATATAATTTCAGGTTTACAGATTTCTGGATTAAATAGCTATGAATTTTGTGATCTTCCAAGTGTGTATACTCAAAAGATTATGCCTGTGAATAAGGGGAATATTCCATATCAGGATGATGTCAAACAGTGGGGTCATCTAAAAGACGTTTGCTTACCCAAGATTGATGCTAAGATCGAGATATTAATTGGATTAGATGTACCAAAAGCTCTAGAACCTCTAGAAGTAATAAGGAGTCAAAATTACAGACTTTATGCTGTGAGAACGTTGCTTGGATGGACAATTAACAGACCATTAGGAGGAAAAATAAATAATGATCAGGAGTTGTCGAATGTAAATGTCAACAGAATTTCTGTTGTCAAACTTAATGATCTGTGGGAACAACAGTTTAAAATTGCTCTCCCTGAATGTCACAAAGATATTCAAGAACCTTCAAAGGAGGACAAACAGTTTCTGGATTTAAGTTTCAAATTCTGTTAAACATGTTGATGGTCATTACTGTAGAGCATTACCTTCAAAGGAAAGAAAAAAATTGTATACCAGACAATAAAATAATTGCAGAACAGCATATGCTGAATTTGAAAAGAAAATTCAAGAGAAATTCTTCCTTTCATTTGGAACACACAGATGTCATGTCAGATATGATAACCAAGGGTCATATGGAAAAGGTATCAGAAGATATCTTGGAATGTAAAGATGGTGGAAAATGGTACTTACCTCATCATGGAGTTATACATCTACAAAAGGAGAAACTATGTATAGTATTTGATTGTGGAGGATCCTTTCAAGTTGAATTTTCAACTTTTACAAGGTCCAAACTTAACCAGTACTTTAACAGGCATTCTGATAAGATATTGTAAAGAGCCTATTGTCATTGCTGCAGATATTGAAGTGATGTTTCATCAAGTGAAAGTACCATCAGAAGATCATGATTTTCTACGATTGTTATGGTGGCCTAATGGCAATTACAGTAAAGATATGATTGAATTCAGAATGACAGTTCATTTATTTGGAGCAACTTCGTCTCTGAGTTGTGCAAATTTTGCTCTCAGGAAATGTACTGAAGATATTGAAGAACAAGTTCTAAACATAATCAAAAATAATTTATATGTTGATGGTGGTCTTACTTCAGTGGTTTTGGAAAAAGATCTTTATCATGAGTTAAGAGAGATCTGTAATAAAGGAGGTGACTTCCTTATGAAATGGATTAGCAACAGTCGAAATGTGTTGGATGTTATTCCTGAGGGAAAAAGAGCAAAAGAGATAAAACACCTTGACTTGGATTGTGATGTTCTACCTATCGAAAGAATTCTGAGAGTGAAATGGTGTGTTCAATTTGATGTTTTCAAATTCAAAATTATTTTGAAAGAATGGCCTTTAACAAGAAGAAGTGTTTTGTCAATCGTAAGCTCATTATATGATCCTTTGGGAATATTGGCACGGGTAGTATTAATAGCCAAGGAAATTCTGCAAGAATTGTGCAGAAGAAAATTTGGATGGGATGAAGTTATACCACACTCCATCGCACAAGATTGGATGAATTGGATTCACAGTGTTAAAATGTTAGAAAGTTTTAAAGTCAACAGATGTTTTAAACCTACAGACTTTGGAGTGTCCACATTGCTCAGTTACACCATTTTGCTGACACTGTCAGTTATTTAGAACTATGAAATAACCAAGAGCGAATACATTGTGGATTTGTAATGGGAAAAGCCAGAGTGGCTCCATTAAAGCCAGTCACCACACCTCGAATGGAATTGGCTGCTGCTACTATGACGAGCAAAATGGACAGTGTTAAGAAGAGCATTGCAGATGGAGTTAGCAGATTCTATGTTTTGGTCTGATAGTGCATAAATACATCAAGAACAAAACCATGAGGTTTTGTACCTTTGAGACTAACATAATTAATGAGATCGAGACGTTTTAGCATGTTAATCAAAGGAGATATGTTAAAACAGTGGATAATCCAGCTGACATGGCTTCACGAGGATCAAAGGTACAATCATTTCTGAAAAGAGCCAACCTTTCGGTGTTCGGTCTTCAATTTCTTTTGCAATCTCAATTAATTAGATCGAGACATTTTAGCATGTTAATCAAAGGAGATATGTTAAAACAGTGGATAATCCAGCTGACATGAAATGGCCTCAAAATCCAGAAGAGTTAAAAGAAGTTTCAATAGAAAATTTAGAAATCCAAAACCCTAATGTGAAATCTATTCAAATATTTAATGAGAATGATCTGATTATTCAATTAATTTGCTATCATTCTTCATGGTTTAATTTGAAAAAGGCTGTAGCATGGATTCTTAAATTACAAACTATGTTGTTACATCGTATCGAGAAAGAGAATCTGAAGTCTCAAAAGAGTTGTTACCTAACAGTTGAAGAATTGGTGAATGCTGAATTTCAGATCATTCGTTTTTGTCAGAGAAAGGTATTTGATAATGAGATATCAAAATTGAAGAAGAATTTGAATGTTACAAAGGCAAGTCGTGTTTACAAGCTAAATCCTATTCTTGTAAATGATGTATCGAGAGTAGGAGGAAGATTGGAAAAAGTAATAATTCCAGAAGAAGGGAAACATTCAATTATATTAGCAAAGGAATTTCATATTTCTGAATTGATTGACATATACATGAGAAAACAGATCATGGTGGTTGTAATCACGTATTATCAGAATTGTGCCAGAAATATTGGATACTTGGTGCTTCGAAATTCATCAAAAGCAGATTTACCACAAGACAGAGTTTCGCCTGATAAACCCCCATTTAAATATGTGGGAGTTAATTATATTGGTCCTTTGCAAGTAAATCGAAGAAGAGGTGTTAAAAAGCGATACTGAACTATTTTTACTTGTTTGACTAAGAGAGCAATTAACATTGAAGTAGCGTCATACTTGATACAGACTCTTTTATCAATGTTCTTCAACGTTTTATTACCAGACATGGTCAAATAAAAGAATTACGTTCTGATTATATATCTAACTTTACAGGAGCTCAACTAGAATTACAAAAAGCAATTCAAAATTGGAATCAACATCAAATTCATGATGCATTACTTCAAAAAGAAATTAATTGGATATTTAACTCACCCACAGGTTCACATCACGGTGGTGTGTGGGAAAGAATGATTAGATCAATCAAGAAAATTCTTAATTCCATTTTGAATAGTCAAATACTGAATGATGACAATCTTCAGACAATATTGTGTGAAATTGAAGCTATTTTAAATAGTCGTCCAATAACTAAAATTCTTGTTGATTCAAATGACTTCAAGGCACCGAATCATCTCTTACTTCTTAAATCTAAACTTTAATGCCTCGAGGTCAATTTCAGAAAAAAGATATCTAGGTAAGACGCAGATGGAAACAAATATAGTTTATTCAGATTTATTTTGGAAAAGATGGGTTAAAGAATATCTGTCATTATTACAACAGACAAAAATGGTCTAAAGCTAAACACAATTTTTTATGCAGAGACATTGTAATTATCATGGACAATTCTGCACCAAGAAACTTTTGGTTGCTGGGAAGAATCATGGATATAGTTCTGGACAAGAAAGGTTTTGTTCAGCAAGTGTGGATTGAAACCAAATTGACCTATTACTAAAATCTGTCTTTTGCAAAAAGCAGAAAGTTTTAATTTCTAATTTTATACTTATCATATTTACTCTTGTATCTGTAATAGTAATTATTATGTATTAGTCATTAATGTCTATAATAATAATTAGAGGCCGGAATGTAAAGGTTAAAACCTTGGGTTTTTAATTAGTTAATTTTATGACTATCTCTTGAAGAAAAATTGTTGTTTGTAGTGTTACCACAGTTACTATGACATCATATGTTGTAATATCTGGGCATATAGGGAGATTGCTTTCATTCTTCGAAGAACCATGGAGGAGGCATAAGCATCAAAATACTTTTCTTTGAATTCATCTTATTTTGTCTATCCCTTATTATCGTCTTATATCATTAAATATATATATATATATATATATCGATAAATACAGCCAAATACTTTGTTTATCCATCGCTATGAAAATCTTGATGTGAATTTATGCAAAATGTTGATCCATTTATATCAACAAATTAAAGCTATTTACAGTTGCATCTACAGAGTTTGATTTATTAGATTAATAAGATAGTCATTCGGAATATCGTTGCTTACGTTTCTGTGAAGATTACATGTTTTGAAATTGAGAAATACGAGAGATTGGAAAAGGTCATTATCACAAAGAATGGTGGGAGTGTGGAATGAGCTTCCAGCTGAAGTGGTGAATGTAGGCTCAATTTTAACATTTAAAAAGAATTTGGACAGGTATATTGATGGGAGAGGTATAGAGGGTAGAAGGGCCAGAGGCCTGTTTCTATGCTGTAATGTTCTATGGTTTTAATAGGTTTAGATAGGTTGACGTAATTTTGTGCAGGAAGGTCCTGTATTGTGCTGTACTGTATGTTCCAACTAATTGCAAGTGGAGATTTCCAAATTTCACTGCTATTCTCCAATTCTCCATAAGTAATGCTGAAGAGTACATTTTGTAACAAAGAGTAAGATGGTTTACAATGAAGGTCAAAGCCAGGGAAATGGGGATTGGAATAGAAGCTTATGGAAAAATATAACAGAGAGCATAGAACAGCAGAGTGCAGGCCCTTTGGCCCTCAATGTTGTGCAAACCCAAGTATTCCTTAAAAAAATACTAAATCCTCCCTACCCTATATCCCTCCATTTTTCTTCCATCCATGTGCCCATCTAAGAGTCTCTTAAATGCCTATAATGTTTCATCCTCCATCACCATCCATGGGAAGGTGTTCCAAGTACCCACAACTCTCTCTGTAAAAAAGAATTGACCACTGATGTCTCCCCTAATCTTCCTTCCCTTCACTTTATACGTACTGTATGTCCTCAGGTATTTGCTGATCCTGCTCTGTGAAAAAGGTGCTGGCTGTCCATAATCTTGTTGATCTCTATTAAGTCTCCTCTCATCCTTCTAAGCTCCAAAAAGAAAAGTCCCAGCTCTGCTAATCTTGCCTCATAAGACTTATTTTCCAATCCAGACAACCTCCTGGTATATCTCCTCTGCTTCCACACCCTTCATATAATAAGGTGACTAGAACTGAACATAATACTCCAAGTGTGTTCTCACCAGAGATTTGTAGAGTTGTGAATTGACCTCTCGACTCTTGAACTCAATACCCCTATTAATGAAGCCCAGCATCCCTTAGGCCTTCTTAACTATCCTATCAACCTGTGCAGAGTCCTTGAGGAACGTATGAATTTGAACCCGAAGGACTCTCTGTTCATTCACACTCCTAAGTAAATTATCATTAACCTGTACTTGGCCTTCCGGTTTGTCCTTCCAAAATACATTATCTCTCACTTATCTGGATTGAACTCCATCTGCCACTTTTCTGCCCAAGTCTGCATCCTTTCTTTGTCCTTTTATAACTTACAACAACCTTCAGCACCATCCATAACTCCTCCAACCTCCGGATCATCAGTAAACTTACTAACCCATCCTTCCGCCTCTTCATCCAGGTCATTTATAAAGATCACAAAGTGCAGAGTCCAGAACAAATCCCTGCAGAACCCCATTGGTCACAGAGTTCCAGGCAAAATACTTTCTGTCCACTACTCCTCTCTACATTCTAGAGGAAAGTTGATGTTTTTGCCTACACAGCCTAGGTTCCATGAATGCCCTACCTCATGACTTTCTGAACAAGTCTCTCATGGGGGACCTTGTCAAATGCCTAACTAAAATCCATATACATCACATCTACCACCCTACCATCATCAATTTCCTTTGTTACCTCCTCAAAAAACTCAGTTAGGCTTGTGAGGCATGACCTCCCTTCACAAAGCTATGCTGACTATCCTTGAGTAGACTGTACTTCTTCAGATACTCATAGATCCTATCCTTAAGAATCTTCTCCAATACTTTGCACACCACTGCTGTAAGACTCACTGGTCTATAATTCCCAGTGTTCTCCCTATTACCTTGTTCTAAACGAGGGGAGCACATTTGTCATTCTCCAATCCTCTGGTACCTCCCCTGTGGCCAAAGATGACTCAAAGATCATATTCCCTGGCCCAGCTATCTTTTCCCTCATTTCCCACAGAAATATGTGTATATCATGTCCAGCCCTGGAAACTTATCAATCTTAATGTTTTTAAGAGGATTTGACACTTCCTCTTCCTTAATCTCAACATTGACCAGCACACAAACCTGTTCTATTCTGATCTCACCCCGATCCAGGACCTTTTCTCCTGTGAATACTGAAACAAAGAATTCATTTAGGACCATTCCAACCTCCTCTGCCTTCAGGCTCATGTTGCCTCCTTCATCCTTTAGCGGCCCCACCTTAATTCTCATCACCTTTCTGCCCTTCGCATATGGATAGAACGCCTTGGGGTTCTCTTTAATTCTACATGCCAAGGACTCCTCATGCCCCTTTTGAGCATTGTCCTTTCTTAAGATTCTGGCTAACATTTACTTCTTATAGGCCCTTCCTGTTTCCTGCTTCCAAAATCCAATATAGCCTTCCTTCTTCCTCGAATAGCGGCTTCACCTGCTTTGTCAACCTCAGTTCCCTTTCCTACCATCTTTTCCCTGTCCCAGTGGGACAGAACTATCCTGAATACAGCACAAGTGGTCTCTAAATTTCCTCCATATTAATTCTGTACTTTCACCATTAGATATCAATTTTCAATTTACTGCCTCATCCCATCATAATTTTCCCTTCCCCAATTGAACAATTTCCCATTTTGTCTCCTTTTATCCTTATCTATAGCTATGCTAAAGCTCAGGAGGTCATGGTTACTCTCACCAAAATGATCCAGGTTCATTCCCCAGAACTAGATCCGGTATTGCCACTTCCTCTCATTGGCTGGTCCACATACTGTGTCAGGAATCCTTCTTGAACACACCTGACAAATTCAGTCCCATCTCTCCCTCTTGCACTCAGGAAGTGCCAGTCTCCCATAACAACAACCCTGTATATCCTGCACCATTCCAAAATCTGTCTGCTTATCTGCTCCCAAAGGCTGCCTTCCTATTTCTGACTTCTACACACATCGCCTCCAGTAGACACTCCCTCAGTAACGTGCTTCCTTTCTATGGCCATGATACTATTTCTGACCAATAACGCTAGTCTCTTCCCCCCTTTACTTCCCACCCTATTCCTTTTAAAACACTTAAACCCTGGTACCTGCATCAGCCAATCCTGCCCTTTCTCCAACCAGTTCTCTGTAACAGCCACAACATTATAGCTCCACGTACTGATCCATGCTCTGAGTTCATTCCCTTTATTCCTAATACTCCTCGAGTTGAAGTAGACACATTTCAAACCCTCTGACTACATTTATGTTTGTCCCCTGCCTGTCCTTCCTCACAAACTCAAAACACATAGCATCATGCTTTGACCTTCTGCCCTATTTTCTGCACTTACATTCTGGTTCACACTCCCTTCAAAACTAGTTTAAACCCTCCCCAATAGCTCTAGCAAACCTGCTCGCCAGGATATTGGTCTATCTCCAGTTCAGATGCAGCCTGTCCTTTTCATACAGGTCAGACCTTCTTCAGAAGAGATCCCAATGATCCACAAATTTGAACCCCTGTTCCCTGCAACAACTCTTCAGCCACACATTCACCAGAATCAGAATTTATTGTCATGAACAAGTCACGAAATTCAGTGTTTTGTGGCAACATTATAGAGCAAACATTCACTTTTACAATAATAAATTAAAAACAAAACAAAATAGTGCATGAAAAGAAAGACAGTATCTTTGGTTCATTGATTATTCAGGAATCTGATGGCACCAGGGAAGAAGCTGTCCATGAGTATTCATCTTTAGGTTCCTGTAACCTTCTACCAATGGTAGCAGAGTGAAAAGGTCATAGCCTGGGGATTGTAGTCTTTGAGGATAGAGGCTGCTTTATTAAGACACTGCCTCTTGTAGATGTCCTCAATGAAGTGATATCTCAGGCTGTTTACAACTCTCTGAAAGTTTTTTTCTTGTCCTGAAAGTTAGTGCCTCCATACCAGGGAGTGATGCAGCCAGCCAGAATGCTTTCCATGGTACACCTGTAGAAGTTTTCGAGAGTCTTTGGTGACATACCGAATCTCCTCAAGCACCTCACAAATTATAGACACTAGCGAGCCTTTTACATGATTGCATCAACATGGAGGCTCCTGGAATCTGTTACAACTACCTGTTCCTACCCTCTCTGGTGCGTGGCACAGGCTGAAATCCTGAGATTACCACCCTTGAAATCCTGCTTTTTAACTTCTTTCCTGACTCCCTATATTCGCTCTTCAGGGCCTCATCACTACTCCTGTCTATGTCATTGGTCCCCCACATGGTCCTCAACATCTGGCTGTTCACCCTCCCCTCCAGAATGCTGTGAACTCAATTAGAAACATCGTTGACCCTGCCACCTGGAAGGGAACATACTATCTGGAATCCTCGATCTCGTTCACAAAACCTCCAATCTGTTCGCCTAACCAATGAGTCCCCAATCACCATAGCTCTCCTCTTCTCCCCCTTCCCTTCTGAGCCAAGGGACCAGTCTCTATACCAGAGACTTGACCACTACAACTTGTCCCTGGTTGATTGTTCCCCCAACAGTATTCAAAATTATATACTTATTGTTGAGGAGAATGGCCACAGGGGTGCTCTGCACTGACTGCCTATTCCCCCTTCCCTCTCGAAGTCACCCACTTACCTACCTCCTGACCTTTGGGGGTGGCTGTCTTCCCTGAAGCTCCTCTCTATCACTGCTTCTGCCTCCCGAATGATCCAGAGTTCATCCAACTCCAGCTCCAGCTCCCTAACTCAGTCTCACAGGAGCTGCAGCTGGATGCACCTCTTGTAGGTGTAGTCATCAGGGATGATTGTGCTGTCCCAGATTTCCCACGTGTTGCATTTGCAGGATTCCACTGGTATTGTCAGAATAAGAAACATATTAAGTGAAAGAAAGCCTTGAATGTATGAAATATAATAAAAGTACAAAATTCTGATTTTTTTAATATGTAATCCATGTATTCAAAAAAATGAGTGGACAATTAGAGGCTAGAGGGCCTCCGTGGGTCAGGCAGGATCCATGGAGAGAAATGGTCAGTCGTTTCGGATTGGACCCTCTATCGAGACTAAAGTGGGAAGCAGGGATGGCAAGCATTAAAATAATGGGGAAAGGTGAGGGACAAAGAGATGACAGGATGGTGGACAGAAGAAGTTGTGAGGGGAGGGGCATGTTGGGGGATGAGACGACTGGGGAGGGTGGGATAACTGAGAAAAAGGAAAGGTATGAGAGAAAAATGGGAACTGTGCAGGTAACTACTCTCCTTCCTTGTATTGCAAAGCTACCCTTGACCTTCTTCCCCATAACATCTCAGCTTTGTTTCTCTTCTACCCTATCACCTTCATCCACCTATGATCTATTACCTGTTAGCCTGTGCTTCTCCCCCTGCCCCTTCCTATCTCCTCCTCCACCTACCCACTTTTCCCTTTGCTTTTATTTAATGAAGGGTCCAGGCCCGGAACATTGGTCACCCTTTATTTCTTATGGATGCTGTGTGACCTGGTGAATATTTCCAGCACGTTTGTGTATTGCACTTGACCACATCACCTACAGACTTTCTTGTTTAACATGAGACATGGAAACAGTGGAATCTGAGATGGGGTGGGCAGGGGAGGTTTACATAAATTTTGCAAACTTAATTGCCTCTCAGAGACTGTTTCGCAGAGCATCCCGAACTCCTGGTTGCTTGCCATTTCAGCTCCCCTGCAGCAAATGTCTCATTTCTGGTAATGATGCCCTCTCTCTTTTTCTGTACACCTTTGCCTCCATTTCCTCCCCCCCCCCCACCTTTTTTGTCACCCTTCCCACCCACACCTACTCTGCCTTCCACCCATTTTCATATCCCCTCCTCTAGTTCCCATCCCTTTCCACCACCATCTCCGCACTGGATTATTTTACTCTCTCCTTTCCTCTTTGGGTTCCCTCTGGTCTCTCTTTATACCACCATCCTCGCCCACTCTGCGTTTTAAATTTCAGCACTGACAGGCCTTTGCCTGATCATCCATTCCACACTGGATGAGTCAACTGACCGATTTGTTTTCTTGTTTCTCTCTCTCCCTTTGTCTGGCATTCTGACATCCTACTGCCTCTGGCTATCATGTCTCACCTCAACTTGGTTCACCAATTCCAAGTCCCACCCCTGCCACCCTATCCTCTTTGCACAAGCCCCCCTTCAAATTTAATTGGTCTTAATGAAGGGTTTAGGCTCAAAACATCAATCATTCTTTTTCTCTCACTGATGGCGCTTGATCTGCTGAGTTCCACCAGCTGGCTTTTGTTTGCAAAATTAATGTTTGGGCCATTGGGTTTAAGGCAATACATCATTCTGAAGACAGGCATGTGTATGTGGGAATGGTGCGGCAAATTAAAATCTGATCCTGTGTCAGACATTTTTGGGAATGATCATGGTAATTTGGTTCCAAAATTTAGCTTTGGTTGTGCAATTTGTGAGGTGAGTTACACTGGGTAATATTGGCGATGGTGCAATGTAAAGCTAGGAAATATCAGTCAATTTATGTAGAGTAGGTCATGGTTTCAGCAATCAAAAACAACAGTGATTTTTCATCACTATTTTAGACCTTGTGCTGTCCTATCCTGAATATGTGCTCAGCTGCTGGAAGCTGCTCCTGACCACGATGGTCAATGCTAATAACACCACCAATAGATTCATGGAGATGTATAGCACGGAAATAGATGCTTTAACACACCATATTCATGCTGACCTTTTTGACCATCTATGCTGATCCTATTTGCCTGCATTGTCCATATCCTTCTGTGATTTGTCCATTCAAGTACCTATCTAAATGTTCAAATTCAAGTTAATTGACACATTTATCAAAAATATGCGGGCTAGAAGGGCCCAATTGGCCTGTTTCCATGCTGTAATTGTTATCTAAAGGTTGTTTTGTAAGCGATCAGTACACAACTCATCCTTAATACAAGGAAGATGCAGAGTTACAGAGAGAGAGATCAATTGGTATGGAGCAAAAACAACATAATTTACTATTTTGGGCGTCATTCAGCAGTTGATAATGGCAGGAAACAAACTCTCTTTGAATCTGGCGGTGCATGATTTTCTGTGTAAAAATAGTTCCCCTCAATTCTCTTTTAAAACTTCCTCCTCTCAGCCATATCATGAGAAAAAGGTTCTAACAATATCTGCCTTTAATAACTTTGTATTCTTTTGTCAGGTCAAATTTTCAGACAATTTCTGATACTTTCAGCAGAATTGACAGAATTTGCTACTGTCCACTTCCTGCAAATATCAACGTAAAACAACATGCTAGTGTAGCAGAGAGCCCAATGCTATTATAGTACCAGTGACCCAGGTTCAAATTTGGTGCTGTCTGGAAGGAGTTTGTACATTTTCCCTGTGTCTGTGTGGGTTTCCTCCGGTTGCTCTAGTGCTCTCCTACATTCCAAAGATGTATAAAATTAGTAGGTTAATTGGTCACATGGGTGGCGCAGGCTTGTAGGTCAGAAGGGCTTGTTACCGTGCTGTATTTCTAAATTAATACACACATGCAAATATTCTTACTTGCAGCAGCTAAAAAAAATCCCAACTCCAATACTATGCATTAAATTATCTTATGGAAAGAGATAATAAATATTATCAGTTAGATTCAAGATTTTTTATTGTCACGAAATAAAACAGAAAATGTGACATTAATCAAAATTTCCTTTAGTCTACCATAAGGCAGACAAAGATTTTCTATCAGCAAAAATTGTTGAGTGCCCCTTCCAGCCAGAGAAAGAGAAGCAAAAGAGAGACTGTCCAGAGTCTGTGGCTTAGCCTCCGCAGCCACATAGGCTTCAGTCCAAACTATTGGAAACCACACCTCTAGCACAACCAGGAAGCCTCCAGCACCCTCTCACATCCCAGTTCCAATGCCTGCTACCTTTTCAGCTACTCTTGAGCCAGTTTCCAGCAGTCCTCAGCCTGCTGTGGGTCCTTTCACCACAATTGTCAGCAACCCACATCCTACTTGGGTTCCTTGCCATGAGTCACCAAGATAGGTGGAGGGACAGATAGTGAGGGGGAGGAGAGAGACTCTGGTTCTTGAATTTTGGTAAGACGTCTCTGCATTTTAGGATATCAATTAAAGATCTTGTCAGAAATTAGTTAGGAGTTTGTTGATACCAAAATTGGTAGAGTGGTTGATGATGGGGAAGAAACTAGTCAGAAAAATCCTGTAAAGCGTGAGGACTAACTAAGATCTTTACTACTGATGAATATTCTGAGATACGCTGGTAACTGAAGATCTGAATCATTTTGAAGAGTATCCAAACAAGCATTAATACATTTTGCAGTGAATTTCATGCATTTTTTTTCTTCCAGTGTCTTTTTTATCAGATCAGATAATAGATGGGCTGTGGATTGTCTTACAAAATAATTCACTGTAGCTAAATCTACGCCTCCTTTGATAGGGACTTTGTATCTATCTGTAGTTGTACATTCATACAGCATCCTTCTAAATTAAAGTATTTTATGTTCTGCATAAGTAGGGTTATTATATTTAGAAATACTACTTCAAGTGAGTCTTACAGAAATGTTTTTATGACAGCAATAAAAAAAATGATTTGCACAGCTGATTGGAAAATCACAGCAGACACAACGTGTCCAAATGTTTGCCATCAGGTAAAATTCCATGTATGAAATGTAAAAATTTTTTGTTGTGATGCATTTTTTGAATATTTTATTTAAATTCAGATGCATTGTTAATGAGAATTCACTGCTTTCAAGCAATAAATTATTGCTATTTCATAATTCTCTCATATCTATCTTTCTTGAAGTCATAAGACATTATCTGATGAATATATAAGGAGAAAATTTATTTGTCCAAAGTACAGTCATCCTCTCTTACAGAATTTGGTGGTTTCTTAATTTAATTATGTATCCTAGATTCAATTGTGTAAGCATTAAATTACAGCTTTAATTTTTGGGGAATTTTAATTGAATTGCTTTGGAAGTAAAACCCAGAAAACTATACGTTTCAAAAATTGAAACAACTGCAGATGCTGGAAACCTGAAGTAAAAACAGAAAATGATGGAAATATTTACCAGGACAAGGAGCAACTGTGATAAGAGAGAGTTAGTATTTTGGAACTTTGACTCTTTGTCAGAGGTGAGGGATGATGTTCGATCCAAGACGTTAACCCTGCTTTTCTTTTCACTGATGATGCCTGATTTTTTTATTACAATTTATTTGCTTTTAGTTACTACTGCTAGGTTGTGATAAGCAACAAGTCAGCTACTATTCTTGGATCTTTTTCAATTTCCATTTATAGTGAATGTAGTTTTGCATTATTTATATCTAATATTATAATACATCATAGAAAAACTAGCTCTGTTTTCTTAACATTTTTTGCATTCATATCATCTTCTATTCCTACTTTCCTAGCCAGCTTTGTGAAAACTTTAAAAGGAAATCAGGATATTATGGACCAGCTGGTCCAAATCTGCTCTGGAAATGAATGGAATTAAAGATGGTGAGGGAAACACCTAGAAAATGCTGTTAATGTGAATGAGCCATTATGGATTTACCTACAATCCTAATGGAATTTTTTGATGAGCTATCAAAAGCATCAAAAGAAGGTCAGTGAAAGGATTTGTATAGATATCTTTTTTAAATATTTTATTTATAATACATCATAGAAAGACTAGCTCTGTTTTCTTATCATCTAATATGATCATTATAACAGTTAATATCAAATCACACTGTTACAGTGTTTACAAATATACGTTGATAATATATAATAAAAAGAAATAAACCATATAACAATTACAGCACGGAAATAGGCCAATTTGGCCCTTCTAGTCCGCATTGATCCAAGTACCCTCCTCTAATCCCACTTACCAGCACTCTGCCCATATCTCTCCATCCCCCACCCATCCATAAACTTATCCAACTCTTTCTTAAATGACTAAATTGACCCTGCCTCCACCACCTTTCCCAGAACCCCATTCCACACAGTAACCACTCTCTGAGTAAAGAAGTTCCCCCTCATGTTACTCCTAAACCTTCGTCCGTCAACTCTCAACCCATGACCTCTTGTATCCATCTCTCTTACTCTCAATGGGAAAAGCTTTTCCACATCAACTCTATCTATCCCTCTCATTATCTTAAACACCTCTATCAAATCCCCTCTCAGCCTTCTACATTCCAAGGAAAAAGACCTAATTTGCTCAATCTCTCCTTATATTCCAGATGCTGAAACCCAGGCAACATTTTTGTAAATCTTCTCTGTGCTCTCTCTATCTTGTTAATATCCTTCCTATAAATCAGTGACCAGAACTGCACACAGTACTCTAAATTTGGCCTCACCAATGCCTTGTACAGTTTCATCATTACTTCCCAACTCCTAGATTCTATGCACTGATTTATATAGGCAAGCATACTAAACGCCTTCTTCACTACCCTATCCACATGCGCTCCTACCTTCAGGGAACAATGCACCGTTATTCCTAGATCTTTCTGCTCCACTGCATTCTTCAATGCCCTCCCATTTACCACATATGTCTTGCTTTGATTATTCTTTCCAAAATGAAGCATCTCACATTTATCAGCATTAAACTCCATCTGCTATCTTTCTGCCCACTCCTCAAAGCAATTTAAATCCTGCAATCTTTGAAAACCCTCTTCATCATCCACAATTCCCCCAATTTTAGAATCATCTGCATATTTACTAATCCATTTTACTGCCCCATCCTCCTTTCTTTGGCTTGGCTTCGCGGACGAAGGTTTATGGAGGGGTAATGTCCACGTCAGCTGCAGGCTTGTTTGTGGCTGACAAGTCCGATGCGGGACAGGCAGACACGGTTGCAGCGGTTGCAAGGGAAAATTGGTTGGTTGGGGTTGGGTGTTGGGTTTTTCCTCCTTTGTCTTTTGACAGTGAGGAGGGCTCTGCGGTTTTCTTCAAAGGAGGCTGCTGCCCGCCGAACTGTGAGGCGCCAAGATGCACAGTTTGAGGCGATATCAGCCCACTGGCGATGGTCAATGTGGCAGGCACCAAGAGCTTTCTTTAGGCAGTCCTTGTACCTCTTCTTTGGTGCACCTCTGTCTCGGTGGCCAGTGGAGAGCTCGCCATATAGCACGATCTTGGGAAGGCGATGGTCCTCCATTCTGGAGATGTGACCTACCCAGCGCAGTTTGATCTTCAGCAGCGTGGATTCAATGCTGTCGGCCTCTGCCATCTCGAGTACTTCGATGTTGGAGATGAAGTCGCTCCAATGAATGTTGAGGATAGAGCGGAAACAACACTGGTGGAAGCATTCTAGGAGCTGTAGGTGATGCCGGTAAGGGACCCATGATTCAGAGCCGAACAGAGTGTGGGTATGACAACGGCTCGGTATACGCTAATCTTTGTGAGGTTTTTCAGTTGGTTGTTTTTCCAGACTTTTGTGTAGTCTTCCAAAGGTGCTATTTGCCTTGGCGAGTCTGTTGTCGATCCTTGCATCCGATAAAATGGTGCAGCCGAGATAGGTAAACTGATTGACTGTTTTGAGTTTTGTGTGCCCGATGGAGATGTGGGGGGGCTGATAGTCATGGTGGGGAGCTGGCTGATGGAGGATCTCAGTTTTCTTCAGGCTGACTTTCAGGCCAAACATTTTGGCAGTTTCCGCAAAACAGGACGTCAAGCGCTAAAGAGCTGGCTCTGAATGGGCAACTAAAGCAGTATCGTCTGCAAAGAGTAGTTCACGGACAAGTTGCTCTTGTGTCTTGGTGTGAGCTTGCAGGCACCTCAGATTGAAGAGACTGCCATCCGTGCGGTACCGGATGTAAACAGCGTCTTCATTGTTGAGGTGTTTCATGGCTTGGTTCAGCATCATGCTGAAGAAGATTGAAAAGAGGGTTGGTGCGAGAACACAGCCTTGCTTCACACCATTGTTAATGGAGAAGGGTTCAGAGAGCTCATTGCAGTATCTGACCCGACCTTGTTGGTTTTCGTGCAGTTGGATAACCACGTTGAGGAACTTTGGGGGGGCATCCGAGGCGCTCTAGTATTTGCCAAAGACCTTTCCTACTCACAGTGTCGAAGGCTTTGGTGAGGTCAACAAAGGTGATGTAGAGTCCTTTGTTTTGTTCTCTGCACTTTTCTTGGAGCTGTATTATGATCCTCCAGATTATTACAGATTATTACAGATCCTGTATTAATGATCCTCCAGTTCATTAATATATATGACAAACACCAACGGTCCCAATACCAAACCCTGAGGTACACCGCTTGTCACCTGCCTCCATCCTGACAAACAATTATCTACTACTACTCACTGGTACCTTCCTTCCAGCCACTGTTGAATCCATTTGACTATCATTTGACCAAATTAATACCCAAGGACTTAGCCTTCCTAACTAACCTCCCATGCGGAACCTTATTAAAGGCCTTACTGAAGTCCATATAGACAACATCCACTGCTCTACCTTCATCAACATTCCTAGTCACCTCTTCAAAGAATTCAACAAGATTGGTCAAACACGACCTTCCACGCACAAATCCGTGTTGAGTGTCCTTGATTAGACCCTGTCCCTCCATATACTTATATATACTATGTCTAAGATCACTTTCCATCAATTTACCTACCACAGACGTCAAACTTACAGGCCAATAATTGCTAGGCTTGCTCCTCGAACCCTTTTTAAACAAAGGAACCACATACGCAACACGCCAATCCTCCGGCACTATACCCGTCTCTAATGACATTTGAAAAATCACTGCCAGAGCCTCCGCTATTTCCTCACTAACTTCTCTCAAGGACCTGGGGAAAATCCAGTCAGGACCTGGAGACTTATCCACCTTTATATGTTTCAAAAGCTCCAGTACTACCTCTTTCTTAATCACTATAGTCTCCATATAGACCCCCTTTGCTTCCTTTACCCTGCACAGTTCAATATCCTTCTCCTCAGTGAATACTGAGGAAAATAAATTATTCAAGACCTCCCCCATCTCTTTTGGCTCCACACACATTTGTCCTTTCTGATTCTCTATTGGACCAATTTTGTCTCTCACTTTCCCTTTGCTATTTACATATTTGTAAAAACCCTTTGGATTTATTTTCACCCTGCTTGCTATAGCCACCTCATACCTTCTTTTAGCTTTTCTAATTTATTTCTTAAGATTCTTTTTACATTCAATATAGTACCCAAACATCTCCTTTTTTCCCTGTTTCTTATATTTATTGTAGTACTCCCTCTTTTTTCGAACCAAGTTTCCAATATCCCTTGAGAACCATGGCTCTCTCAAACTTTTGACCTAACCTTTCAGCCTAACAGGTTTATAAAGATTTTGTACTCTTAAAATCTCTCCTTTAAAAGTCCCTCCATTTTTCTATTACATCCTTCCCAGAAAACAAATTGTCCCAATCTACCCCTTGTAAATCCTTTCGCATCTCCTCAAACCTAGCTTTTCCCCACTCAAAAACCTCAACTCTGGGCTCAGGCCTATCCTTTTCCATAATTACCTTGAAGCTAATGGTACGATGATCACTGGACCCGAAGTACTCCCCCACACATACCTCTCACCTGATCCATCTCATTCCCCAACAGTAAATCCAACACAGCTCCCTCTCTAGTTGGTACCTCCACGTATTGATGTAAAAAACTATCCTGCACACATTTTACAAACTCCAACCCATCCAGCCCTTTCAAGGAATGGGTTTCTCATTCAGTATTCAGAAAATTAAAATCCCCCACAATCACTACCCTGTGCTTAATACCTTCTATCTCCCTACTAATTTGTTCCTCTAATTCGCGTTCCCCATTTGATGGTCTATAATACACTCCTATAATTGTATCTTCCCCTTTCCCATTCCTCAATTCCACCAAATAGCCTCTCTGGACGAGCCTTCTATTCTATCGCACCTAAGCACTACTGTAATATTTTCTCTAACAAGTAGTGCAACCCCACCCCCTCTTGCCCCCCTGGTTCTATCATACCTAAAACAACTAAATCGAGTATAAAGGATAAAAAGGATAAAAACTAATAAACTCCTGAAAAAAACTACAAAAGCTAAAAAAAATCCCTTAAAAACCTTGTATAGATTTCTTGCAGACATGTGATACTGTTCCTTAGAACAACCTGTTACCAAAAGTTAAAGATAAATGATTGATCTGACTAAATGGGATTTGTCAGAGATTTGGGATAGTGAGAAGGTACTTTAATGGCAGAATGTGATTTCTGGAGTCCCTACAATTTTTCAGCAGAGCTTTGTTTGTTGACCACATTCATAAGCAACTTAGAGGATGTGAATGAAGGCAACTTATCCAAGTAGCCAATAGTATTTAGTAGTAAAAAGTGTAAACAATGTAGATAGAAACATTAGGAGTAAAACATGAAAATTTTCAGATGCTGTGATTGTAGTAAAAACACACCAAAATACTGGAGGAACTCACCCAGTCTTACATCGTCCATATATTGCCGACGTTTTGTGTCTGAGCACTACTTCAAGGAATAAGCAGAGATAGATTTTTTTTAATGTAGACATACAGCACAGTAACAAGCTATTTTGGCCAACAAGTCTAGGATATTTTGCTTTTGGCATATTGGCATTCATAAATCAAAGTATTGAGTATAGGAGTTGGGATGTTATTGGTGAAGTTGTATAAGATATTGGTGAGGCCAAATTTGGAGTATCGTGTACAGTTTTGGTCACCTAACTACAAGGAAGATATGAAAAAGATTGAAAGAGTGCAGGGAAGATTTACTAGGATGTTTCCCGGACTTCAGGAACTGAGTTACAGCGAAAGGTTAAACAGGTTGGGATTTTATTCCCTGGAGTGTTAGAAAAATGAGGGGAGATTTGATAGAGGTGTTTAAAATTATGAGGAGGATAATCATAGAAAATGTAGATAGGCTTTTTCCACTAAGAGTAGGTGAGATGCAAACCAGAGGACATGGGTTAAGAGTGAAAGTGTGAAAAGTTGAGGGGCAATGTGGGGGGGATCTTCATGCAGAGAGTGGTGGGAGTGTGGATGAACTGCCATCTAAACTGGTGAATGTGGGCTCAATTTTATAATTTAAAAAGAATATAGACAGATACATGGATGGGAGAGCTATGGTTCTAAATTAGACAAAAATGCTAATAATTTGTATGCTTCCCATTCTTTAATTATTGCTTCTACATTTGTTATAATTATTACCTTCCCCATGTTAACGAACCCTTTGTCCTTGAAACCCATTCACAAGATTGAGAAACAGAAGTAGGCCATTTGGCCCATTGAGACGGCTCTGCAAATCCACCCTGAGCTAAACTGTTCTCACTTGTAGTTCCAATTTCCTGCCTTTTCCCCATATCCTTTGATATCTTGACTAAATAGATACCTGTCAATTTCCCCTTTAAACTCCCCCAATGATTTGGCCTCTATAGCTGTATGTGGGAACAAATTCCACAAATCCACGATCCTTTGGCCAAAGAAATTTCATCTCATCTCAGTTTTAAATGGGTATCTTCTAATTCTAAGATCATTCCTTCTTGTCCTAGATTCACTCACCATGGGAAACATCCTATTCACATCTACTCTGACCAATCCTTTCATTCCAACGAATGAAACCATATTCCAACGAATATAGTCCAAGAGCCTGTAAGTGTTCCTCATATGTTAGCCCCGGCATTGCAGGAACCATCCTGGTAAATCTTCTCTGTACTCTCTCCCACATTATTGCATCCTTTCAAAGATAAGGGACCCAAAACTGCACACAGTCCTCTAATTGAGGTCTCAACAGAGCCCCATACAGTCTCATCAAACCTCTTTACTCTTATACACTATTCCTCTTGAAATGAACGCCAACATAGCAATTTATTTACTGCCGATTCAACCTGGTGTTACCTTTTAGGTTATGTTGCATGAGGACCCCTAAGTCCCTATTGCCCTTATCCATATGGAGGATCATGGACCTGAATTTTGCACTCTTTACCTCTCCAATAATACTCTCTGATTTGCTATTTCTGTCATTTTTTCCAGATCAGAATTCCAGACTCTATTTCCTCTTTGCTTTCTCTATATAACATTGTGTACCGAACCATAACCACATATTCCACATTAACAATGGTTGGATGCAGAGGTCCAGGCCCTTCTCAGAGCTCATGATGCTGTCTTCAGGACAAGAGATAGGAAGGCACTAAGATCAATCAGGGCTGAACTCTCTTGTGCAATTTGGAAGGCAAAACGGGGTTACGCACAGAAGATTCAAAGACAGCTGTGTGACACCGATGACATGAGATGCATATGTCAAGGGATCAAGACGATAATGGATCACAAGTCAAACTTGTGAGTTGAGGACAATGACGTATCCCTTCCTGAAAGATTGAATATCTTCTATGCATGGTTTGATGAGAAGAACGGGCTCCTCACATTGCCACGACTGAGGTGAGGAGAACCATATTCCAAGGTGAACTCACACAAGGCAGAAGGATTAGACAACATAACTGCACCCATCAACTGAAGGAGGTCTTCACGGACATCTTCAACACCTCACTGCAGCAGTCCATCATTCCTAAATAGTTGAAGACAGACACCATTATCCCCGTAACCAAGAGGGCGTCAATAACAGACCTCAATGACTACTGCCCTGTGGCACTGACCTCCATATTTATGAAATACTTCGAGTGCTTGGTGATGGAACGCATCAAAGTACACCTCCCAGAGATGCTGGACCTATTTCAATTCACCCACAGAAGAAACTGTTCCACAGATGATGATATAGCCTTTTCTTTTCACTGCATCCTGGCCCACCTGGAGAACAACATCTTATATGCCAAGCTGCTGTTTATTGACCATCTCAGCGTTTAATATGATCTTTCCCCAGAGGTTGGTAGAGAAGTTGTCCTCACTGGGACTCAACACCTCTCTCTGTAACTGGATTCTGGACTTCTTTATGGAAAGACCACAGTTTGACTGGGTCAGTAGCAGAATGTCAAGCTCCATCACACCTAGCACTGGAAAATCTCAGGGCTGTGTGCTCAGCCCACTCCTGTTATGCTACTGTCCCACAATTTCATCACCTGATCCAGTTCTAACAGTGTCATCAAGTTAGAAACAACGATGAGTCACTCTACAGAGAAGTGGTGGAAAATCTAGTGGACTGGTGCAAGAGTAACATCAACATGGACAAGATGAAGGAGCAACATGGACAAGATGGAGGGGACAATCGTGGACTTGAGGAAGACCAGGAATGGCCAACCTCCGGTACACATCAACAACTCTGTAGTAGCGAGAGTGGAGAGCACCATGTTCCTTGGAATTCACTAATTAGTGACCTATTGTGGACACTCAACATTTCCTCACTTGTCAGGAAGGCGCAACAATGACTGCTCTTCCGGAGAAGACTGAAGTGGGCAAGGCTACCGGCTACTATTATGTCAACCTTCAATAGGAGCTCTTGAGAGTGTCCTGGCTGGCTATATCACAGAGTGGTATGGTTGCTGAAGAGAAATGGATCGGAGGACTGTAAGAGCAGCAGAAAGGAGCACTAGAGTCTCTCTCCTCCCCAAATCGATGTGATCTATCGGGATCATTGAAGATAGCACATAGGATCATTGAGGACCCATTCCACCCTGCATGGAGCATCTTTCAGCTGCTCCCATTGGGAAAGAGATCCAGGTGTATCAGAACCAGCATCCAGCATCACCTTACTGAGGAACAGCTTCTTCCCACGGGCAGAGAGAATGGTGACAATCAAAAGAACTGCTCACCCTAACTGCTCATATTCAAGAAAAAATATTTATTTGTATAGATTAAATACTTGACCTGCATATGTATTGTTTGTCTGATTGTATGTTTGCGTGTTTTGCACCGAGGACTGGAGATTGCTGTTTCTTTGGGTGTTCTTGTACAATCAGATGACAATAAACTTGACTTGATATTCTCTTGAGATGCACCACTTTCTTGCTTTATCATGATTTAGATGAACTGCAATTTTTATGTAATTAAATATTGATGGTTAATGCCATCATATTAGATCATTACCATTCTTCAAAGCCTACACTGTATCAGACTCAACCAGACTTTGCAACCTCTGTCTACGATTCGATCCCTGACTGACTTTCCAGCCCCATGATCACTCCATGACAAAGGCTATAATATTCAAGCTATGGTTTACCCTCTTCGTCCAAACATTTATCTATCATGTTGTGGCTTCCAGATTACTTAGCCATTTTAATTCTCCCCTGGCTTACCTCGCACCTTTGATAATAAGCATTAGCTCATTCAAATTTTTAATCTTTCATGTTATTCTTTGGCAAGTTCTTCCTGATAACTGTGCTTAGTGAAGCTCATTATCCTCTAATGTCCCATCACACAACTGTAACATTTCTGCCCTCACCCCACTTATAAATTCCTAGCATGCCTTTTTCTTTTTCCTTCATCTTTTATTTCCCAACCTTAAACTTGCCTCCACATTTGTCATCTTAGTATTTCAAAATCCCTATGCTGTATCGCTGGAAGCTCCTAAACGTTTAAAGGTACAAAGCTCTGAAACTCACTCACAACATGCCTCCTACTTATTTAGGTTTACTCCTATTAAGACCCTTATTAAAGTATTTCAACCAAGCTTTCAGTCATTCCTCAAAATGTCTCTTCCTTTTGTCCCAATGGTTCCACAATGGGACTTGGTCCTTTTTTAAAAAAAAAAGTGCTAACTGTTGCATTTATCTTGATAAATGGATAAAATCACTTTGGAAGAAGTGCTAAGATTGACTTTTTCTGTCAGCTGGACGGTTGATGCGCATTTCTTTGTCAGTGTGCAATAATGGATGTTACTGTTATTGTACTGCCTTGTGATTGTTGGCACCAATGTTGCACTTGCTGGTCTTTTCACACATGGGTCCTTTAATCAAGTTTCTTTTGTAGTTTGAAAAATCACTTTTTATTGGACAGCATGGTTAAAAAGGAACTCCATTTTGTTGTGCCAAGGCCTTCCAAATGTTTGGGTTGATTCCAAAAGTCTTTTATCTCCAACTGCAAAATGCAGTTTCAGCTGCTGTACTCTTTCCCTATATCCAATTTGTCCACACAGCATATCCTTTGCACTGCACTCATATTCTTTCTCACAGAGGTGGTTAGGGTAGTGAGGTGATGCACTGTTGGTTAATGATTTCTGTTGCGATTCTTACCCCTTACTCAGGATGTGCCATAAATAAGGGAGGTAGAAACTGCTCAACTTACAGACTGCATTTAGACCAGAAAGACAATGGGATTGTATCAAAGAATGGAATTAATAGTTAAGTGGCTAACTAAATTACAAGATATGCAACTTAATCTGGAGGCTTAGTCAGGCAAATAAGTTCAGTGGTTATTGTATGTTGGAGTCCTCAATACATTATTTTCCATAAATTTCAGGAGATAAAGTTCATCATATCATGGCACAAATTACAAAAAAATTAATATAGAAGTGCTATTGCAGAGCAACAGTGTCTTCCAAGATCATCCTATAAAGCAACAAATTGCTCATCCTTCTATCTGTGGATCAACTATACATGGATGAGTTCATTCCCTTCAAAGTCAGGACTTTTTCTTCCCAGGAAAATATTAAACCATAAAATAATATATTGTCCCCTGAAAACCAATCAGAAAACTCCAAAACCTGGGTCTCAATACCCCACTGTACAATTAGATCCTGATTTCATAACCTCTAGACTCCAGTCAGTGTGGATGGGCAAAAACATCTTATGTGTGGTTGAATACCTTGACTCTGTCTGCCACAATAGTATGGATCTCCCAGTGGACACCCATTCCAATTCCCCATCCTATTCCCTTGCTGACATGTCTGTCCATAGTGTCATCTACTGTCAGATTGAGACCACCTGCAAATTGGTGGAAGAACACCTCATCTTCCGACTGGGCACCCTCCAACTAGAGGGCATTAATACTGACTTCTCTGGATTTTGTTAAACCCTCCGCCTCACTTCCTCCCATCGCGTCTTACTACCCCAGCTCTGTCTCTCTCTTCCCTGTCTCCTTACACACAAACATGGTAAATTCTTACTTCATCCCTTCTCATATCCAATTAATTCCTTTTGTTGGTCTGGATTCCTCCCCCAGGCAGCATTGTCTAAATTTTGAGACTTTCTGAGATTTATTGCTTCTGGCTCATTCTGCTTATTCCTTAATGAAGGGCCTCAGGCCTGAAGCATCAGCATCATATCTTTGCTTTTTATGGACGCTAAAAAGACCTGCTGAGTTTCTCCAGCTTTTTGGTGTGTTTTTACTACAATTATAGCGTCCGCAGACTTTCATGTTTCACTAAGAACATCTCCTCTGCCATTATTACGCAGACGTAAAAGAGAAATATAGAAAAAAATTAGCAGGCTTACCTCTGGAGTGGCCGTTCACATAGGCAAGACGTTTACACTGCAGTTGTGGTGATTTCGGAGGCTGGATGGTTGAGGTAGGGGTAGGTTGAGATGGGAAAAGTTTGTTGCCACTGTCCCCTGTGGCCCCCATCCTCGTAGCCATCATCCCCTGTCGCCGCCACCCTTGCCCCCATGGGCACCCTCTCTTACTTTCGGTGGAAAGGTGACTTGGCCCCCAACTCCCGGTGGGAGAGAAGCAGGCGGCAGCTGGCACAATGGGGGCAATGGCTGTCTTCCTTACCCATGAACCCCCATGCAGCTAGAACCACTCTGCATATCCCTGGCTCTGGCAAAACGATTCCAGTTGTGTGGGGGATTATGGGTATGGAAGAAAGCCATTTTTTTGAATATTTTATTTAAAATTTTCAACCATGTAATTATACATTTTATATAAGCAGTACTTAATTCAATTTTAAATTACAATGATTATACGGTATTAAACACCTCTCCCTTTCCCCCTCTTACCCCCACTATAAAAAAATTATAATAATATAATAGATATAAAATGCAGTTATATGAAAAATACAAATAAACCCAGGAATATAGAAATAATAATAGTATTCTGTATTGCACAGAGGATCAGCTGACGTGCTGGGATCTTACAATATTTATATGTATAACATCTTTTAAGGAAGAAGGTTATTACAGATCTTAAGAGGCCCAAGGTGCTTTTTTCTAACCTTTGCATATAGGGGCTCCAAATTTGTACAGAAATTGGATATTGTATTTGAAGGAATACAGCTCTGAATTTCTGAATGCCATCTTTCCATACGTAAATACACATCTGATTTCCAAGTCACTACGGTACACTTTCTTGCCACTGCTAAGACAATTTTAGTAAATTTCACTTGTTGGAATAATAAGTTTAATTTAGGTATTGTTCCTTCTATATTCCGCCCCCCCCCCAAAAAAAAATTGTGGAAACAGTGCTAATAATCTGTCCTAGAAATTTTCCTAAATTCTCCCAAAAAGTTCTAACTTTAGAACATGACCAAGTAGAATGTAAGAAAGTTCCTATTTCATCTAAAACATTTATCTGATAAATCCAATTTCATTTTTTGCAGTTTTTGATGTGTTAAATATAAATGATGTAAATAATTATTTACAGGCTTACCTCTGGAGTGGCCGTTCACATAGGCAAGACATTTACACTGCACTACACTATAGCTAGAATTTATAATATATATGTCATACAGTCATGACAAAGTTCTGCCCATCTTTTCTCACCATTCATAATATTCAAATCAACCTTCCATTTCTGTCTTGATTTATGAACCCACTTTTCAATAGTCCCTGCTTATAGTAAAAGATATCTTGCAGAAATATGTTTCTTACTATAACCTTTCCTAATAAGAACCTCCAACTCACAATAAGTGCCTCGTTGGACCTAATTTTTCCTGCAAATATCCTCTCAATTGTAAATAGCAAAAAAGTGTATTTAGCAAAATTCCATATTTATTTCATAGTTGTAGAAATTACAGTAATTGATCTTGTTCAAAACAATCCTATACATTTTTAATACTATTGTGAAACCAAATATTCATAAATTGATTATCTTTAGCCTGGTTTAAGCCTGCCAATAGTGAAAGACTTGGCTTCCCTCCAATGTCCATAATACAGGTCAGCAGTTTGTCTGAGGTCTTTGTAAGGTGTCTTACAAGGTTGACCAAGTGGTCCTCTATGGATGATGAGATATTTGCAGTTTTTGAGGACTTTGGGCACAAAGGAAGAGTGTTCTCCATGCGAAGATGGTGGTATAGGGGTCAATTTTCCTACAGTCTCCCTTAGCCTGCTCAACAGTTCCTTAGGATCATTGTTGGAGTTGGAATGGTAGTGGACAAACTCCCCTGGGACCACCAATGGTGTGCTCTGCATGAGCTCCACAGATGAAGCTTGGAGGTCCTGCTTTGGAGTTTTTCTAATGCCTAGTAATACCCAGGGCAGCTCATCAGCCTACTTTGGGCCATCTAACTGAGCCATCAAGGTTGACTTGAGAGAAGTCACATGATGGAGTAGTGACCGGTAAGAAAATACCAGCCCTCTCCAGAAAAGAAAAAAAAAGTAAAGAAAAAGCAAAGCCACAAACACAGAAACCATAACAAATTAAAAATAAAGGTGTGGAGAAAATGGCAGCAAAGAAAGAAAAACCAAAAACAACGGGAAGAAAAGAAGAAGGAAAGACGTCGAAAGAGAAAGGGCTTTACCTGTACGAGGAGGCCCGCTGTGGAGAGAGAAGCCCGCTCCCTGAGGTCAGTGGAAACCCCGATCGCAGGACTACAAAGATGGCTCACAGAGCCAAACAAAAGTGCGCAACCGCGCATGCGCGTATCTTCGCGCATGTGCGATGCACACGACAAAAACAACACCGATGGGAGGGGGGACCAGCTGAGGAGTAGATCTCCACAGCTTCAGCAGACAAGAATAACACGACAGCAAGGCTCCCAACAGGAAAACATAGAAAATAACGGGAACAAGAAGGAAGAGAATAAAAAAAAGGAAATCAGAAAAACAGCAAATGACCAACCCAGAGGAAGAAGACCAACACCAAGACACCTTTAATAAAAATAATAAAAACAAAAATACCCAACAAACTAAGATAAACAACCCAACAAGAAAATCAGAAGAGACAGAGGGAAAGGACACAAATCCTGGAGTGGACTCAGAAGAAGAGGAGGGAGAACATCAAACTCTAAACAGAGAAATGGAAGATGAAGGGAAGGGACAGTACATGGATAAAAAAATGTTTAAAGAATATATGGAAACATTAAAAGAATGGCTGACACAAGAATTCAGAGAAATAAAAAGAAGAATAAAAGGTACAGAAGAAAAAGTGAATAGAATAGAGATGGTCATGACAGAAATAGGAAAAAGAGTAGACAAGGTGGAAGAACAAGAAACAGCCATAGGAATGGAGGTGGACGACTTAAAAAAGAAATTGGAAGAATCTGATAAAAAAGTTAAAGAAACACAGGAGCTGTTAGCTCAGAAAATAGATACAATGGAAAACTATAATAGGAGAAACAATATAAAGATAGTGGGCCTTAAGGAAGATGAAGAAGGGAAAGATATGAAAGAATTTATAAAAGAATGGATCCCCAGGGTCCTAGAAATGCCAGATGTTGATGAAATCTTTCCACCATCCCATTAGCCTGGAGATGATAGGTATTTGTATGATGAATTGTGGCACTGAGCAAGTGAGACAAGGCCGTCCACAGCGAGTAAGTAAATTGTGGTCCTCTATCCCAAGTAATGTATGGCGGTAAACCAAAACAAGATACCTAGGAACTGAGGAATGCCTGAACACAAATGTCTGCAGTAGCAGCTACCATAGGCATGGCCTCGGGCCACTGTGTAAACCTGTCTATTACTGTAAAAAGATAACAGTATCCTCTTGAAACAGGAAGCAGATCAACAATGTCCATGTGGATATGAACAAAATGATGAGTAACTGCTGAGAAGGACTGAAGTGGTGCCTTAGTATGCCGCTGAACTTTTGCTTTATGGCAGGCAATGCAGGATCTCGCCATTTGTGTAATGTCTCTGTTAAGTCCATGCCACATGAACCTGTTGGAAACCATATGAATGGTCGATCTAATCGATGGGTGTGAGAGACCATGCACCGACTTGAATACTTGATGTTTCCATGATGCTGGAATTACTGGGTGTGGGTGTCCCATTGATATATCACAGAGGAGCAGTTTGCCATGAACTCTAAACTGGGCATTCTTCATTTGCAGGTTCATGATTGCAGTCCGATAAGCATTCGTCTCATGGTCATGTTCTTGGTCCACGGACAAAGCTGTGTAGTCAATCTACAGATGAAACCACGAGTGGAACAGATGGGACAGTGCATCAGCTACTATATTGGCTTTTCCGGAAATATGTAGTATTTTTGTGGAAAATTCTGAAATGAATGATAATTGCTGTTGTTGTTGCACTGACCGGGGCTTTGCGTCCTTGAAAATCGCAAATATTAAGGGCTTTGTGGTCAGTGTACATTGTAAAATCTCTACCCTCCAAAAAAATAACTGAAGTGTCCAATAGACAAGTAAATGACCAAAAGCTCCTTATCAAAAGCACTGTATTTCTTCTTTGTTTCATGTAGATGAAGAATGCTAAAGGTTTCCATTGCCCATTGGCATATTGATAAAGTGCACCTTCTACGGCCATACTGGAAGTGTCTGTAGAAAGGGCGGTGGCTGCATTGAAAACTGAGTAGCTGAGTATAGTGACATGAGGCAGCAAATCTTTTGTCTTCAAAAAGATGTTGTTTCCCTCTTCAGTCCAATGGATAGTTCTGGCTTTTCCGTACAGTAAATTGAAATGAGGCTTCATGATACAAGCTTCTCCCGGAAGAAACCGACAGTAAAAATTTACCATTCCCAAGAAGTTCTGAAGGCTTTTAACCATAGCAGGTTTTGAGTATTTGGTAATGGCCTCAACTTTGGATGGCAACGGTGCCACGCCTTCCGAATCCTATGCCCCAAGAAATCATTCATTTCTTGTCCAGAAACATATTTATCTGGATTGATAGTCAGTCCAAATTCTTTAAGACAAATAAAAAGTGTATGAAGATGTTCCTCTCCTTGGTAGCACTGGCCACAAAAATGAAATTTAAGTAAATGAAGCCATTGGTCATACCACGTTCTAAAGCATCCATCACCTATTGAAATGATTGAGCAGCATTCTTTAATCCAAATGGCATTCGTAAAAATTGAAACAAGCGAAATGGGGTAATTATTGCTGTTTTTGGAATGTCTTCTTGCTCTACCAGCACTTGGTGATAGCATGCAAATTAGCTGAGAAATTCTGAATATGAGGGATCAGTTAACGATCCTGAATGGTGGGATGGTTAAGCCGCCTGTAATCTCCACATGGTCGCCAACCTCCATTGTTTTTCGGGACCATATGTAATTAAGATGACCAGGGGCTGTTGGACCTACGAATTATGCCTAGTTCCTCCACCTTGGCAAACTCTTGGCACATTTTAGCATGGATAGGTGGGCCCTTAGTACAAATGCGATGAATAACACTGTGATTTGCAGTGAAGGCAGAAAATTGTAGAGTAGTAATCTCAGGGAAATCTTCCAACAGCTTGGAGAATTCATCCACTGGTTTACTTAATGTTTGAAGGTGCAAAGCAGGGGTATAGACTCTGCCAGACAAATGGTCTGAAAAGTAGTTCCATCTATTAACCAATGCCCTTTTAAGTTGACGAGGAATGAATGAGCCCGAAGAAAATCTGCACCAAGCAAAGATCGGGATACTGCTGCTATAATGAATGGCCAAGTGTGAAGATGATTCTCCAACTTGACATTCATCTTCCTGGTGCCAAAGGTCGGAATGTTGGAACTGTTAACTGCTCATAGTTGCAGGTCTGGGTTAGGATGACGCGATTCAAAACTGGTGGGTGGAAATGCACTAACTTCTGAACCAGTGTCCATCAGAAATTTTCTCTGGGACAGTTAGTCCCATACATACAATAGGTTTGCAGCTTTTTCGCCAACTGCCATAGCCTTTATGAGCAGGGTGGAAGGCACTTGTAGGCATTTACTCCCCAATGCCTGTGATAATAACACCAAGACAAGATGTCCAAAGGCTGCTTGCCCATTTTGGAGTGTTGTCTGTTTGTAGGGAGTGATGTGCTAAGAGCATGAGAGTGTGACATAGGCTCAAGACTGGAGGGGTTGGTTGCACAGACTTGTTTTTCCTTGCTGTCCTTTTTAGAATGTCTGCCTCTGCCGCTACAGCCCTTGGTTCTTCAAATGAACACTTGGATAACAAGACCCTAATATCATCTGGCATTCGCTCTAAAAATAGCTGCTCGAAAAGCATATTGGGAGTTTCGCCAGATGCCAGGAACAGCATTTCATCCATTAACTCTGAAAGGGTGTGGTCTCCCAACCCATTGAACTGTAGTAGTTTGGCTGCCCTTTCCCTACGGGATGTACCATATACATGTAATAAAGTGCTTTTAAAGCGCCATACTTGCTAGTACCTGGTGAATCCTGTAGGAGGTCACTGACCCTTTTAGCAACAGCCTGGTCCAGGGCACTGATGAGATGGTAATAACGAGTGGTGTCCAACTTGACTTTGCGAAGATGAAATTGCGCTTCAGCCAGTTGGAATCACAGTTCAGGCTCAGCTGTCCAGAAAGGTGGCAGGTTCACAGCAACAGCTTCAGAGTCCATGTTTATCCAAAAATACATTTTTGGACATGTTGGGGTCACCAATTGTGGCCACTGGAATCAATGTGGACAAAATGAAATAACATTCATTTCTAGAGTGAATCAAACGGATTTATTCTCCAGAACGCGCACAACCTTTTAAAAGCCCCAATCACGCGCCCGACACTCATGGACATCATCACACACTGACATCACCTAGCCGTTTCAATGCCTTTTGGGAGTTGCAGTGCCACCATAGAGCTGCTACATGATAATAAGATTATTTTGAAAGAGGTGTTTTGGGTGAGATGCTGCCTTTTACTCCAAATTCATTATTTAGCTTGTTCCAAATATGAATCATATGCTTAAGCAAAAGTGCTTCCTTTACACCAGTTATTAATTTTGAATTCCATTTATAAATTAATTCTTTTGCTAAATTCTCTCCAATTTTATTCAATTCTCTTTTATCCCATGCTAGTTCTAAATAAAGAAGTAAATCTCAGTTGAGCCACCTGATAATAATTCTTAAAATTATGGAGTTGCAAACCTCGTAGGGAAGACGGCCATTGCTACCACAATGTGCCGTCGCCATCACATTGTGCCATCGCTGCCTTGTTCTCGCTGTTGCGCCTGCTTCTTGTTACAAGCTAGTGCGGTGCTCAGATGAACTCTGTGCTCGGCAGCATGGCACCCCTGTTGCCACGTCTGGAGTTAGTTGGGGGCGGGGGGCAATGGATGGCCAGGGACAGGAGGGTGACAGATGGGCGGGGGTGGGGGTGACGGATGGCTGGGGCTAGGAGAAAGGCAGTTGGGGATAGGTGCCCATTTCTTCTGAGTGGCCTGTGGTCAATTTAGACTACAGCCTCTCCAAAAAAATGTAGAGGTCCTGGTAGAAAATTACAGGATGAAATTTAAATTCCGTCTCGACATTTTATACTGCCAGCGTGTCAGAAAATATGTAAAAATTTTCTGCTTCTCAGCTACTGTGTAAAAGTGCCTCTCCACAAACTCCATCAGCACTGAAGCACCACAGGGTTGCATAGTTAGCTCAATGCTGTACTCGCCTTATACCTATGTAGCTTGATACGACAACAGCACAATTTACAAATTTGCTGCCAACATATCTGCAGTGGGCTGTATCAAAAGGGGTGATGAGTCAGCATACAGGAGGAAGATCAAAAACTTGGCTGAATGGAGTACTAACAAGATTTTGCTCAATGTCACCAAGACCAAAGCACTGATTGTAGACTTTAGGACAGGAAACTTGAAGTGTATGATTCTGTGATCACTGGGGATCAGAAGGGATGTGGGTGATCAAATTTAAATTCCTGAGAGTCACCATCTCGGAAGACCTTTTCTGGAATTGTGGCAGCTCACCACTAGGCAGGCGAACCAGCCCCGCTTGTAAGCCATGCGGCGAGGCAGCCGGCCAAAATGGCGCCATCAGGGGTCTTCCCTTTCTCCCAGCATGAAGCTCAGAAGCCTGCGCTGAGGGACCATGTGACGCCTGGGTGACGTCAGTGCCCTCCAGCGCGGTTCTCAGCCAGGTCCGGGCTGGGAGTATAAGTGCAGCCCAGCAGCCTGCAATAAACTAGTCTGCTTACTGAGCTCAACCCGTCTGGTTGTATGTGTGTTCTTTCGGGAGCAGTGTAGCCGCAGCTACAGAATCATCATAATAATGTCATCGTGAAGAAAGCATGACGTCACCTCTATTTCCTCAGGAGTTTGCAGAGGTTTGGTATGTCATCTAAAACCTTGGCAAACTTCTACTAATATGTAGTGGAAAATGGTGCTGACTGGCTGCATCACTGCCTGGTATGGGGCACCAGTACTTCTAAGTGGAAAGCTCTGCAAAAGGTAGTTGGCGCAGCCCAATGCATCAAGGCAAAACTCTCCCCACCATTGAGAACATCTACTTGGAACTGCCATCAGAGAGCAGCAGCAATCATCAAGGATCCACTCCACCCAGAAAATGCTCTGTTTTCATTGCTGCTATCAGGAAAGAGGTAAAGGTGCTACAGGACTTGTACTATCCGGTTCAGGAACAGTTGCTACCCTCCACTATCAGACTCTGAAACAACAGACTCAATCAGAAACTCATTTGAGGACTCTTACTTGGCACATTATTTATTACTGAATATTTTTCTGCATTTCCACAGTCAGCTTATTTACATTTCTTTCTTTGTTTACATTCCTCTCTTTGCAATATGCAACTTTTCCTTGAATACAGTTTATAATAACCAATAAGTTGAAATTCTGCCTGGCCCATAGGGTAAAGAACCTCAAGGTTGGATGTGATGTCATGTATGTACTCTGACAATAAAGTTAATTTGAATTTTTGAACTTAGTACTTTTAAATAGAATATTTAATTTTATTCCTGCCATAAATGAGCTTTTCAATCTTATTTGTAAATTAAAGAAACTGCTCCATTCTAAAGTTAGCAGTTGAAATGTTGATCAATATTGACTTTCACTTTTGCATTTATCTGAAAGTCGATGTCTTTTTTGTTGGACATCTTGTTTTACTTATTCTGAGACTATCTGATTTTGACAATTCAGAACTGATTGTAATTGTGTTTTATACACAGTGCATACACTGCTGAAGGTATTTTTTTCCTAGTTGAATATGTAGTGCAAATGCTCGTTTTGAAGTGAACAGAAATGTTTATTCTCAACGAGAAACAAATCTTTGTAAATAAATTCAGCAAGCTGTGTGTAATGTGATCTTCTTTTATTGTTCTGTGCATTTTTTTTCTTGACTGCATCACTGGACCTGTCCAGATTGATTCACTGTTTAAAGCTGGAACTTGTGTTTGAAATATTTGCACCTAGATACCCTTCCTACCTTTGTGCCTTAGAATTGCTGGGTTCCCTGTTTTTGTTTGGGGTAAGTATTTTTCTGGTTTCTTCATTTAGTCACGTAATGTTTAAAGAATGTCATAACATTGGAAAGAGCTTGCTATGTTGCCATGCACTGCAATGAGTCTTTTTAAAATATTTCATTAATTACTATTATCCATATCAACATTAATGGAAAAGCTTAATCCCCTAACAATGAGCTGAACTTTGGAAGTTGAGCTGGTTTGATTGAGTTTTTTAAAAGAAGTGACTAAGAAGATTTATGAGACCAGAGTAGTGGCTTTACAAATGCCTTTGATAAGGTCCTACCTGGTAGGAAGGCCTTGATCGTTAGAACACATGGTATCCTGAGGGCTAGTCAGTTGCATACAAAATTGGCTTGGTGAAGGAGTCAGAGAGTGGCAGTAGAGAGTTGTGTTCCGATTGGAGGTCTGTAACCAGTGCTGTGCCACCAGCATTGGTGCTAAGTCCCCTATTGTTAGTCCTATATATCAATGATTTGGATGAGAATATAGGTGGTACAGTAAGTGTAAGTTTGCGATGACACCAAACAGGTGATGTAGTGGACAATGAAAAAGATTGTCCAGAGTTAAGGCAAGATATAACTCAATTGGGAAAATGGACAAAGAAATGACAGATAGAATCCATTATTCAATTTATTGTCATGTACACCAGATACAGTAAAAAAAAGCTTGCCTTTGCTTTGCACTGCAAAGTTCAACAAAGTGTTGCCTAGTTTGGTACCATAACAAGAAAGAGAAGAAATAATGGGTCCACTTAGAAATGTTGAGTGGCTGTGGATCTCGCTGCCTCCTCTTTTGTTGCCGCCTCCAATGACCTGCAGCTGTTCTGCATGTTGTTCGGATAACTTCGGCACTTCAGAATGTTGAATAAGGGCAGAATGTACCATATGATTGGCAGTCAAGTTTTGGTTTCTTCCCTACTTCTCTTTTACCGACTACATAAAAAACATTACAAATATTTGTTACATGAGCAAGGCTTTTATTTAAATGTTCTGTGCCCCCTGCCCCCCCCCAAGGGGTCAGCACATTAAAGATCCCCCATTGAAAATGGCTGCTCCAGTTCAACTGTGCACAAAGAAAAAATTAAAAGAGAGATATAATGATCCAGATTCCTAAAATGTTATTTTGGAACTTCTATATTGGGAGATGACAATCCCAATTGCTTTGGGATGAGATGATTTAATTCATAAATACATAATTCATGGTTTTGACAGAAATATTGGTCTTTTTTTTAGCTGGTCTGTTGAAAGGCTGTTGGTCTTTCAAAAAAAGTTTAATCATTCATGAATAAGATAAAAAGTACATATGAAAGGGTACTGCATCTGGAACTACAGAAGGAGGGTGTGAATGCTCAGTTACTGAATGTATTCAAGACTATCACAGATAGACCATCAGATATTAAGGGAGAGGAGATTAGTGTTAAGAAGTGGCATTGTGAAGACCAGACCCCACACTGATCCCACCGCCCCATTCTCAGCTGTTCCCAGGTGTGTCTAGTCACCTGGTGTGAGGAAGTTGGTCTGTGCGTTTGTCCTCAGTTTGAATAGTCTGAAGCCCACCACCCGACTCCCCCCCCTGTCAGCCTGCCACCAGCCCCAAACAATAGATGATGGTGATTGTAAAGGGTTATTTAAAGTGGTATGTGAGTGGAAAGAAAAAGATTGAAATCTGCGGCTCTAGATCAATACATGCAGTTGATTTTCCCATGCTCTTTTATAAATTGCTCGTATGTGTTTTATTAAAATGTATATTTATTTTCACTGCTCTTTTATAGTATGTATGTTTTATTAAATTTGTCACATATTTTCCCACGCTTTTATAAATTGTGTGCTTATGTTTTATTAAATTGGGTGTGTTTTTTTCCATGTTCTTCTATAAATTGTGCGCTTATATCTTATTAAATTGTGTTTTGTCCCACACTCTTCTATTAGTTGTTGTATGTTAAGAAAAGTAACATTTGATTGCAAACCCTCGTGTCCAGACTTGTCTCTCACAAACCTGACACTTTCTCAAATCAACAATGACCAGTGCAGGGACCGACAGCATTACTGTTGGCATTACTCACCATTATCAACCTAATTTCAACCTTGCATATAATACCTGAGGAATATTTTTGTGGAAAAAAAGTGGGTCCAACATGACATCAAAGACAGTATGTTATGTGTGACATTAGACGCAGACGTCAGCACATAATTTACATAATTTGCTCACGGAATGCTGGCTTGCTGTGTAAAAACACACATGAACCTGTAAAAATGCCAGATTTGTTCATTTCAGTGTAAACGACCAAAGCCAGCTTAATGCCAGGTCTTCCTTAAGGAAATATCATGGAATTTCTGTGTGTAAAAAAAAATGAGAGAAAAGGAGAGAGAGAGAGAGAGAGAGAGAGCAAGCAAACATGCTTGGGCCTGCCTGCTTGATTGCACTACACTGTTGTTTGACTGCATAAGAAGTGGCCAAAAACTCTTGGAGTCAGAGGATTGGACTTCAATCGGCCTTAAATACACAGAATCCAAAGAATTTCTTGGATGTCTGGCACCTAGGCTCGGATAATATCTGTAACACCAAAATAACTGGGGATTGTAATAATACAGTAAATTAGTTTGTTGTAACTGAATTTTTCATTACTTAAAAGCAGCATTCTTTTGAGAATATGTTACAGACAAATAGAGCCAAATATTTTCTTTGAGTCTTCCTGCATTTGTAAAGGTTTAATGAGTAGATTTTCATGAACGTTTGTAGAGTTTATGTGCTTATGCTATCCATTTATAATATTGAGCTTCCAGTTCAAATTTATCTTATTATCTCCTTATTATCATCATCTTTATATCATAAAATTATTTAAGAATCAAAATGTCATGTTTTCCTGAGGTTCCAGAATTATGGAATCCATAGCATTCACTGGATCTCTCAGTAACTGAACAATGTCAGTGCAAGCAAAAGTTGGGATTAGAAATCCTTCAATATGGCATAACCTTTTATGCAAATTTCCAAAATATGTTCTCAATTTGCTGGAGGTTTTTATACACGAGGAGTGATATCAAAAATATGCTTTAATGTCTAAATTCTCTTTGCTAATTCTAATCCCTTGAATAGCATGGGGTGTTAAAGAAATTCTAAGCTCCATGCTGTTTTAAGGCTGGCATTTGGATAGACTGATTGCTCATTACACCAGCAGCTAGAAATACATTTTTTTACTCCAGAACTATTGTTTACATTTATAACTGATAAACGTCTTTTTCGAGTCAAAGGTAAAATGTATCTCTTAAGACTGGTCCAGGTATTTTCAAAAGCAGGGATGCAATATTTCAAACATATTATGGGTTTGCTTTTGCTTGAGGCTTTTTTTCTGTTCTCCTCAAGGATCTCCTGTTAATGGGGCATGAGAGAAGTATTCTCTCTGTATGAGCGATTGTTGTCTTGAGTCAGTGTTGCAGTTTTGTTTTGTTAGTTAGGTTTGGTGGGGTGAGAGTGCTGTGGCAGGATAAAGCAGACAAAATAAACAGTGATTTGAACATGAGAACAGAAGAGAAATAGAGCAATTTTGCATGTATGCTATAACGGATTTGTGTTAACTTTTAATTTATTGTTAAACTATATTTATTTTATAAAAAATTCTTAGTAAAATAAATTATAGAGTTAAAATATTGTATCTGTATTCTTAATAAGTTAGCTGTGGGTTGTTACAGGGTAACATACAGGTCACACCACATTTATAGAATTCTCAGAGTTGGCATGTCTTGGACAGACAGAGCTAATGGATTTCAAGTAGGTGTTAATTATTCAAGAACTGCTGAAGGAAGCCATCTGCTTTTAATCAAAGCCACCTAAGCCTCTTGAACAGATTTTGGAGGAAATAAAACTGATGGTCATGTGGTTTCCAAGAATTGGGACTCACCTCAGTGATAATGTAATTGTCACATGATTTGGAGAAATATATTACCAAAGTCAGACATTTTGAGTTCATGTTTTTGAAGAGTTCCATTTGAGACTACAGAAGTCAAAACCCCTGTGAAAGAGGGGTTGAAACCTTGTGAAAGATAGGGTTGAGTTACAGTAACCAGAATTGGTGCTGTTGTGTGTTGCTCCTGGGGAAAAGGGAATACAGAATCAGTGGCTTTTGAATTAAGGAAGACCACTTTGTCGTCTCTTTGGAAAAGAGGACAGAATTCAACTGGGTCTATTTTTGTGTTTGTCCACTTTGTTTAACCCTTGTCTGGGTTTGTGAATTCATCATGGAAGAAAATAGCCACCTTGTGAGTAAAAGAGGCCTGAAGGTATAATGTTTAAAACCGCTTTGTAATTATTTCTGAACTGAGAATTTAAAATCTTCAAGGAAGACTAAAATGATGCTGAACTTTCAAAGTGGAACTTTAATTATACCCGCACACATACATTTACATTTGCGCGTAGTGGGGTTAAGTTAGAGTTAAGTAAGTTTAGAGATAAGTAAAAAATGTTATGTTATTAGTTTAATCAAAACTAGTTCACTATTCACTATTCTCTGGTGAATTTTCCATTGCTGCTCCTGTGTTAATGCTAATAAAGTCCCTTTAATCCCAAAAATAATTGGAATGGTTGTTAGTTCGTAACTATGTCTACAAATTCCTAGAACAATGGTACAGGTGGATAAGGCAGTTCAGAATTCATTTGGGAAACTTTCCTTTCTTAGCTGAGGCAACTTATAAAAGAGCCACAAGGATAACAAATAAATAGATATGACATGGAAGCAGCCTTTTGGCCCACGTCCAAGCCAACCATCAAACACCCATTTTTACACTAATCAAATAACAACCCATTTTATTCTCTCCATGCTCAACCCCATTCCCTTTTTCACCACCCTCCCTCTTCTGACCCACTCCAATTCTACGATTTATTTACACATTAGGGTCAACTTACGTGGCCAGAAACCTACCAGCCTGCACATTTTAGGAAACAGAGAGAACATACCAGCTTCACAATCAGCATCAAAGGTCAGGTTTGAACCTGAGTTACTGGAGTTGCAAGTCAGCAACTGTGCCACCAATTATCTGAGAACCATCTAAAGCAGAAGTTAAGAGTGAGCTAAGATATTTTATATAAATATGACCACCCTGTAATGGCAGGGATGTGATTGCACTTGAGAACATGTAATCAATGTTGTTGTGGAGATTTGCAAAGATGTTGTCTGGATTAGAATGATTTAAGTATGAATTGATTGAATGGACTGGAATTGTTTTCTTTCGAGTGAGTGGAAACTGAGGCACAGTTATAGTGGAATGATCTACTTCCCTCTAGAAAAAAATCACTATTTATGTGACATAGATTTAAGGTAAGGAGGAGTAGGTGGAAATGAAAGTACTTTTCATCCAATGAGCAAGGGGGATTTGGAATCCTCCGCTTGAAAAGGTGGTAAGAGGTGGATGACCACCTGATGGTTCTTCAACTCCTTCTTATATGGTCTTTTAGATTTGAAGCTGACCTGCTTCTATTTTAGTTTTCTTGAATTCTGAGGTGGATTTTGAGGCCAATATAGGATTCATAAACTCTGCCACCCATGGGGCAAGAAGAACTTGATTTCTGGTTTGCTGTTGTTGCAAACCTACCATTTTTGCTGAGCTTCATTGCACTTCTGATGAAAAGATTGAGGTTCTCAGTGTCGCAAGTACTCGTTTTATAATGTTGAGTCATAGATTTTCATGCATAAGATTATGTCATGAGCATAATGAATAGAATTTGTTAACCTTTATTTGCTGTAAAGGCATACAAGGAGGCACCAATACTGAAAGAGAAAGAGAAGCAAATGATAGTACCTTCAGAGACACCATGACTGAATGTCCTTGAATTCGTCTCCCATATTCCTGTAATCTCTGCAGCCACCCGTTCTCCTGTTTGTTTTAGTGGTGAACCTGTACTTAGAATTCCAAAGCCCCTACACAATTAACTCCTGGAGCCTTTCAAGAGCCCTGCTTACCATCGGTTACTTCACAAATCCTGGTCTCAATACCTGGTTCTCATGAGCCTGTCATCAGCAGTGAAGCCTGTTGTCAGTGCTTTGACCTTCAGATTGCTCACTGGTCCATTGCTGTGGTCATCTTCCAGGTCGGGTCCTTTCTCAGGCATCTCACTGGGGTGTTAGATGTTCTCCCACTCTGATCCCCTGCAGCCCACAACCCTCTTACATTATCGCAGAATGTTGCATTTATTTTTGAAGGAAGCTTTGAGAATGTTCTTGAATTGTTTCCTCTGTTCTGATATTAGAGCTTGGAGCGAAGTGCCAGTCACAGCAGATTTGTGTCAGGCAGCAACAGTCAGCAATAAACTTCCAACATGCAGATTTTTAGGATGTGAGAAGAAATGGGAGTACTTGGATGAAATCCAGAGTTATTTTGATGCAGCTTGCCCATTTAGTTCCCAGGGTGAAATCAGAATAGGAGGGAAGGGATCAGCGCTGCTATGTTTGAGGACTTGATCTTTGAATTAGAGATGATGGTGAACTTCATCGTTAATGCCTTCATTTTCTAAGAGTTGGACCATATTTTCCAAGATCTTGTGGACTTTCATCGGCAGTGGACAATATCATTAGTCTCTCATTGACCAAGGATCTTTATTTTGAAGATCTTTGGTGTCAGATCCTTTCTTTTAAAAATCCCATTGAACGAGTCAATGATGGCTTGGAGCTCAGCAGTTGAATGTGCACTTATGCAAGCATTGTCTGATGGCTAGTTTATGAGAGACTATAGTTGTGAACAGAGACAGTATTTAGGCCTCACTGCCTAAAATACAAAAACATAAAATACAAAGAGTCTTTTTTTTAAATCTAAACCTCTGATTGAAGATGGAATAAACCACATACTGTATATTTCATCATACAAGCTGACTGGCATTTAAGTCGACCCAGCTTTTGTAGCTTCATTTTAAAGATTTTATGGTATATCCGGTGTATAAGTTGAACCCCAATTTTCTGGCTGCTTGAGGTGCCCCATTGACCACCGTATAGTCAACCCCCAAAGCTCACGATGCCTGAGATGGGTTGTTGACCGGTGTATACGTCAACCCCCATAGATCTGTTGGGCATTGGCTGGAGGTGATTGCTATTATGGAGGGTCCGTCAACATAACGCAGCACATGACAAAAATATGAAGCGAGCTTTAAGTTGAAAGTGATAGAAATGGCCAAGAAAACCAACAACTGTGCTGCTGCAAGAAAAATTTGTTGTGCATGAAAAGATGGTAAGAGATTGGAGGAAGAAAGAAGAGACTTTAAGAAACATACCGAAAAGGCAATGTTCTTTAAGAAAAGGAATCGCTCGTTGGCCAGAGTTTGAAAATCATATTACAGAATGGGTATGTGAACAGAGGCAAGATTGCTACATCGTCACCCGAAATAAAACAAGAACATCTGCACTGCAGTGGGCCATGTTGCACCCAGACCTCAGTGATGATTTTTGAGGCTACAGTCGGCTGGTGCAACCGTTTCATGAACAGGAAAAATCTAGTATTATGCCAAAAAACTAAAATTGCTCAGAAACTACCAAAAGATCTTGATCATAAAGTTGTAACTGGCAGAAACATCAGTTTGCATTGGCAAATATTGGGACTGTGGATGAAACCCCCATGAATTTTGACATGATAGGCAATAGAACAGTGGAATGGAAAGGTGTTAAAACAGTGAAAACCAGAAGTATAGGGCATGAAAGGACCAGGTTTACCATGGTGTTATCATGCATGGCCTACAGGACAAAGTTAAGACCCATGGTAATCTTCAAATGCAAAATTAAACCAAAAATGAAGTTCCCTGAAGGTATTTTTGTACATTTTCATGAAAAACGATGGATGGATGAAAATGGTGTAAAACTATGGATATTGTCCACTGCCGATGAAAGTCCACAAGATCTTGGAAAATATGGTCCAACTCTTAGAAAATGAAGGCATTAACGATGAAGTTCACCATCATCTCTAATTCAAAGATCAAGTCCTCAAACATAGCAGCGTTGATCCCTTCCCTCCTATTCTGATTTCACCCTGGGAGCTACAATGGGCCATTTCTATCACTTTCAACTTAAAGCTCGCTTCATATTTTTGTCTTGTGCTGCGTTATGTTGATGGACCCTCCATAATAGTGTGGAACTGGCAGCCAGGCAGTTTATACAAAGAACGGAGCTTGCTGGTCTGGGATATGTCTCGTAGCCACTTAATACTTACATGGTGGTTATCCCGGGTGGTTTTATGTCTATATTGCAATCTCTCAAAAGTCTGCTTGAACAAGCCATTCAAAGTCTATGTGCATGAGGAATAGAATATATGGATGTTGAGTGCAGAAAAGTCATTTACAAAAGGCAGGGCAATATGTGCTCCATCACTTGATCTACTGTGTAACTTCATGCTCAAGGCATGGGACAATATTTAAATAGAGACTGTGATAAAATCATTTCAAAAGTGCAGTATCTCTTGTTCAATTGATGGTACGGAAGATGATTTATTGTGGGACACTGATGACGAAGCTGAAACTGCCTCATCAGAGACAGACTGGGACCCATATGATGATCGTTTAAACAATGTATGGATGTGTTTGCTGCCATCTTTGCTTCAGACGATAATATGAGAGTGATTTTGAAGGTTTCTAAATGTTGTTTTCAGACAATGATAGCAATTTTGAAGGGTGGTAATTGTGTTGTTTTCAATGAAAATCTGTCGTAGTCTTTTTTTTTTGGTTTTTAAAGAGTCGACTTATACGGCAGTTCAGCGCAAATTGTATTTTGTGCTGAATTTGAGGTCCCGAAAGTATATCTGGCGTATAAGTCGACCCCCATTTTTGAGAGATTTTATTGGTCTCACGACTCAACTTATACACCGAAATATACAGTAATTACTGTTAATAAACTCCAATAAATGTGGTGACAGTGTTTTATTAAGAAGTTTTTTTCTTCAGTCAAGGTGTTGTTGAGCTGTGAAGTAATGACAGCAAATGATAAATTGTCTTTTTAATATTGATAAGTATTTGTGTGAGGCAAAATAGGAAAGATTGCCAAGCTAGTTTGTTTTTCTTTTAAATTATTACTCTTGAAACCTGTTTTATCTCAAAGCTTTTAGTGCCTGAGACCTGCAGGATGAGAACTCCATTTAAAAAAAAAACAGTTTTTGTGTGAATTATAGTCAGAAAATGTGTTATTAAATGCATTAGTGTTGCATTCAGAATAATTATTTATATATATGAAATAATGATTTGCAGTGTAAGATACATAAACTGCATGGATAACAGTGTTGTATTTAGAAAGACATGCAGGCTTGGCACGATTGTAAAAAATGCATTGTATTTACTTGTCGTAATATTATTGTTGGTTTTTCAGCTGTCACACAATGTGTTCACAATATGAGCTGCTATTTATGCACTCAAATTTTCTGGCCAGATTAGGGCAAAAGGTTGTGTAACCTACATGTATAATATTGTATAATAAATGTTCTTGCAGAATGAATTTGTTACACAAATGTCAGTAGAGTCATTTTTGCTCATGTCAGGTCTTTTGAAAGAAATGGAATGATGCCAGAGAAAGCTCTGTAATTCATGCAATGGTGTAATGGAGCAAATGAAATGCAAAGGCTTTGTGCAGGTCCAATTTCAGCACCAAGCAATCACTTGTCAATCATTGGGATTGTCACTGAATAAAAATGAGCCCATTTTTGAGAGGGGGGAAAAAGAAAGGATTTTAATTTAAATCAAATTCTTTGAATTAGAGATTGGGTTAAAGAAAGGAGTGTAGAGAAAAGAAATGCTGAAATGGAAAGCTTTAACCTAGGTAGGCAAAGGAAAAATGACACTTGAGTTTGTGGTAATAATAGGCTTTAATATGGCCTACCCTTCTTGTCCTTGTCAGTTTCCTTAGTATTGCATCTGCCTTAGTTTTTGTGTCTCTGCAAATAACTTGTGACAGGTGATTTGCCCCAGGCTACAGGCAAATAAGACCAATCAATAAAGAAACTAAAAATTGCTGGCAAGGTAAATTATTTGACTGAAATGACATCTGGATAAGAGACATTTAAAGCTTAAAACTGAGAAAGTAAAATCAGTTAGCACTTAATTACTCTCTTGGTTTTAATCAGGATGAAATGTGTCCTGATGTAGAATGCTTTTTGTGCAATCATGGATGACCCATGTTAAAAGGTGTGGACACCTGCAGACCGCTATGCATGCATTGCATTACATACAGGCCATGTAGGTGTGAAGGAGCCTGCATTACAAAATGAATAGTTTATTGTCATATACTTAAGTGCAATGTATGGATGCAGCAAAAGTCTTGCTTGTTGCAATTTCTCAGTCACATAGAACACACAACATATAATGAAGAAAAATATTATAATATAAGAGGAAGAGGAACAAATTCATTAATACAATAAAACCCCTCGTATTCAGCACCTATGGGGATTGGTAGCTGACGGATAAGTGAGTTATAAGTTATATTTATGTAAATATGCTCCATCTCATCTTTACCATGTGAGCATGATATATGAACGATAAATAAAGGTGACTTGGCTTGAGTTTCCCGGTTGCTTGATGCTCACTCTTAACAATGCCTAACCAATACACTTGAACTCCTGCATGAAGAATAAACAGCTTAAAGGACAACCATATTATACTGTACTTACACTGAACAAACTTCATTAGCCTGAATATATAAACTTTAAAGCATTTTACTTTATTTTCAGTCACATGATTTGAAAACACGAAACTGTTGCTGCATCTGCAGGTTCCTCCGCCTCCATGGAACTGCCTGAAAGAGAACAGTGACATTGTAGATAATTAAACCCCCCCCCCTCCCCCCAAGTTTTCACATAAAGCCTTCCTAATCAACTTAATAATATGTTAATAAAGATGTCGACTCTTACGAAGCAGGGATAAGCAGTCACTTTAAGAGAGTCACCCCAACAGCGAGCAGCATCAACCAGCTCTTCATCCTGGGTGACGCCATTGCTGTTTCGCACAACTTTATTCAAACAGCTGCTATGAGCAAAGTACGACCAAGGCTCTCTGCTGGCTGAATATTTGCTTCCATCTTCACCAAATATTTATGTATCAGAAAATACACAATTTTACACTTCTATTTATTTAATTATATACCTATCCATCTATTTATTTGACCATCTATTTATCAATGCATCCATTTATTCATTTATTTATTTATCTATCTATCATCTCTCCAGCAATCTATCTATTTATTTATTTATTTATTTCTCTGTCTATCTTTTTTTTTGCCAGTTACTTGAGGTTCCTGGTTACTTGAATTCCGGATAATAGGGGTTTTACTTTAATAAATATTCACAGTTGGTCAGCACAAAAAATGTGCTGAGTTACTAGTGCATTTAGTCCTTTATTCTTGAATTATTGTTTGGTGAAGGTAATGTCAGATGGTTCAAGGCCCTGATGTTGGTAATAAAACTTTTCTTGAACATAAAGGGAGGTGCTGGACCTCGGGCATCTGTTCTTAAGTTTTTGTGCGAAGGTGAGGGATCTTTTATAATATTCACAATGTGATTGGTGTTATCTGAAAATTGTATTTGTTGCTCAGTACCCCTTGCAATCTTGCACAGGAACAGAGGGTGTTCTGTTCCCATTTGGTTCGACAGCTCATTCAGGGAAAGGAATATGTCACAATTTCCTGATCTATTCTATAATTGGTTTTCTGAAATATCGAGTTCTGAACGTTCTTCTCACAGCTACATGTTCAGTTTAATGAAATTATGGAATCATTGCAAGGAACTCAGTTTTTTGCCTTCTGAGTCCTCTTTGTGTCTGAACCAATGATGCAGAGAGGAATTTAGTCAAGTGTATTGATGTTCAAACAGCTTGGGCTCCTCATTCAAAAGGAATGTTGAGGCCTGTACTATGTGGTTATGTTCTATGAATCCTACACAGCAAACTTGGCCTGATTTACAAAGGATTAAAGGGGTCTGCTTGAGTAGATATCACCCATGCAGACCTGCATTGAGAATCTTGTGCGTCCTCTTTAACACAGCACCTACATATTCATAATGGCACTTGCTAGGGTGTCCCATTCATAATTCTCATCCCACCTTACACACTCCTCATTGTGAACCTCATAAGCATCCATGTCTGGTTGCAAAATGCACTGCTACGCCTTGTCCCTGCGATATAATTGTCCATTTTTCTTTCTTTGTTTAGCTTTTATTTTACATAATTTCCTGGCTGGTAATTCAGATAGGAGGCATTTTTAAGATGTAATTTGGTTTCCCTAAAACATCATTTATCAATGGCTCATTTTGATTTATGTTCAGACTGAAAACTAAAATGCTGGAAACACTCAGAGGGTTGGGCAGCATCTTTGCAAAAGGGAGAAGTGTTAATGTTTTAGGTTGAAGTCCTTTCATCAGAATTGGGAAAGTGAAAAAAAAACCCATAACTGTTGAATCTTGTATGCTAACGTTTTATCACTTTCCTATTTTCAGTGTCTGCAGTGTTTTTTAAATTTGCATTTTAAAAAATAATTGAATTTTGAATTTCTGATAAACTGATAATAATAAATGTTATTTAATCGAGTTTCTTGATTCAGTAAGGTCCTTCAAAGAGCATTTCCCTAAAGGAAAAACCCCAGCTTCCCAATGTAACATGGCATCAGTTCTCCACTATTAGGTTTGGTCATTGTCACAGAAACCATTTGACTTTACCTAGAAATCATTATAGTTTCTTCCTGCATTAAAATTAATGGTTATAATTTCATGTATTGCTTTATTTGGAAATAAAATGATCCCAGTAAAATCACTCTCTATGTATGCATATATACAGTATATTTTTTTAAAAAAATACTTTGCCTGTTGTGTGTAAGGGAATGTGCTACTTTATTAACAGTGGAGTAATCTTGCTTCCATTTTTTGCTGTAGAATTATCAGACTTTTGCTTTAAGATTGTTTTGTTCATTCTTTTTGTAAAGCTTCAACTTCTGAGTTTGATTATAATGATATATTTCTTTATCGGAGAGCTAAGTTTTTACCTCTTCAAGTACGTTTACAAATTATTTGGAAGAATAGGTTCAGACTCTAGATCTGCGATTCTCAACCTTTTTTCAGCTATGGCCCCCTGAGGACCATGCTTGGTGTATGGGCCCCCTTCCTTGTGAAACAGTCAAGTTTTAGTTTCTTCCGTACTTCTTCCCGACTGACTACATAAAAAAATTAAAAATATTTATGTTACGTGAGATAAAAAGAAAACAAGACTTTTACTTAAAATGCACCCGTTGAGAATGGCTGCTCTAGATGATCAGACAAATCCTTTGTGATCAACCATCAAAAAACAAAGCTATGAAACTTGGAGACCGCCATCACCCATGTACTCTGTTAAAGCAAAAGGAAAGGGTAGGTTTGATCACGTTATAATAAAATGTGTGATTTTACATTGCAATATTTATTTTCCACTGAATTTGTTAAAAGAGAGAAATTCATTAAATATTCCTTTATTGTGGATTTTCTTTGATTTTACCAGTCAAAGGATTCTAACTTGCAGCTAAAGTGGGATTGTTTAAAAAGATTTTGACTAATTTGATATGTCACTAAGATTGTGGCCATCTGTTCATCTGTCTCATGCCTCCCAGCCTCCAACTGTTCTAACCCTGAATCTGTGTTTTTCTCCAGCTTCTTTAACCTTCCTGAGACCTCCTCTTTCACACTTGACTGCTTTTCCACTAAACTTTCCTTCCTGATACCAATGTTAATGGACAACTAACTAGTTCCTTCTCTGATAAACTATACTCTTCAAAAATCCGTATTGTTCTTCTACTCGTAAAGCTCAGCTGACCTCTTGAACATTTTGGATCATGCATTCTTTCCTTTGTAACCATTTCTTTTTTGTGCAGTCTTGCCACATATTCTGGCTCCTCTTTTCAAATTGTGCCATAAAAAAAACTTTTTTATTTTGTGTTTACATTCAATGCCCCAGGGGGAACAAAAATTATGATAAATCTCAATTGGGAGTGGGGAGTTACTTGTATTGTAGAAGGAAGAGAAGAGCTGAATTTCAATCTAGGCACAGAGGTTTTTTATAACTCATCACAATATTCAGATGAATCACTTACTCGATTTGTGAATTTATACATCACAGTTGAAAGTTTTTGCATGATTAGTGGTAATTACGCTAAACTAGTGTGAAAATTGTAAGAATAACTTTGAATTTCTACAATAATATCTTGATGCCACCAGCTGCAAAATGTAAGGCAATGTGACTGACAAAATGAATTCAGCATTGTTAACAAAAGGTGTTGATTTCATCAAAACATAGATTATATTTTTAGAGGATTCTTTTCATTTCTTGACACCTAGAAAGAGTTTTTAAAATGTATGTTGCTTCTTAAAAATCAGTTGCAGATGACTTCACTTTAAGTGCTATTTAATTAGGATTGGTAATCCTCCAGTAAATGGAGGATCAAACTTTTTTTTATGACCATCACTGAACCATGTAGTGCTCTCTATTTTTAAGAAGGAAAGATTATGAAGTACTGTAGCTCCACTAGATAAAAAAATGTTGTAAACAGGTATTATATACAATAAATAATTATTTTCTGGAAATTCATTCTTTCTTAGACAGAATCACATTTACACTTGCATTCAATTTCGTACACCAGACAGCAATTCAGTCCTGTATTTATTATTGTTCTTTGAAACTTGTATTGAGATTGCTGCCTTGTAATCACCCTTTGATATGTATTATTCTCTTTGCAGTTATTTCATTTTATGTCTTTGATATGTATTGGTCTCTGCACAGTTATCCTGTTGTATATGTTGTTCTCTCTTACCATCTCTACCCTTCGACCAACACCATAATATTAAAAAAAATCATAGTTCAAATATGAAAAGGAAAGTGCAACTCAATGCTGCTTGTTGATATCTAAACCACTACAGCTTGATTGCCTAACGTTAAACCTATAATAACAGTGCAATCATAGCAGTATCATATTGAATGCTACTGTAATAGAAACAACATTTACCAAGCCTGTGGAATTGTATCAAACTTTTTGTTGTGAAGCGCTTATTTGCTAGCATTGATCTGTAGCGGTCAATTGGTGGCTCTTCTCATCCCAGGCATATTGATCACGTAATAAGTATATGGCAGTTACAGATGGGTGAAATTCCTCATTTTAGAATGCCTTGTATTTTGGTCTTCACACTTTAGGACATTAGAGGGATAATTTCTTGTCAGTTATAGGCATTCCTTTCCTTCAGAACTTCATGGATGATAAATCTTACATTCTCTTTGCGTACATGAATGCTGTGAATATAAAGGCAGTTAACTCTGATCCCTAACAAAATCAAATGCAAGTGAAAATCTAAACATTGAAGATTAAGATGGTATATTAGGCTGGCGTACTTTTTACCCCCTCCATAAATCTTCGTCCGCGAAGCCAAGCCAAAGAAGAAGACATTGCATATGAGCTTTGCCCTATTCTCAATCCATCATAAGTAATAATATAAACAAGGGCTCATTGAATAGCAATAAGAACTGAGAATCCATCATGTTTTCTGTCTGATGAATCCAGAGATGCTGAGGACAAAATCAAAACTAACTGTTGCTTTGAGCCAGGCACTGAAATCCATTTTCCATGATTTGAAAGAGTTTATTATCACATTCAGGATTTGTGTACTTCAAGGGCCATTTTTAAGTCAAGGTTTTTTCTCTGCATTTGTCTTCTGTTGGTGTAGCCGTATTTTACCTTCTGAAACATGCCTAATTCTCATAAAGGGATGAAGGTGACTAAACCATTTGGTTTCAACAGAGTTATTTGATTGCTGAATGCTATAAAACCAGAAAATGCTGGAAAAACTCAGCAAGTCCGATAGCTTTTTAGGACTTCACACATTTTCTGTCCATATTTTGATTTGCTGTATTTGCATGGTTTGTTTTTTGTTTTGGTACCTGCCAGAGGAATTGCATACATTGAGCTGAATTAATCTATAGGATTGATCAGCTTGTGACACTACAGGATCAAAATTGAAGAAACATATATTTTTGGTTGAGGGTGAATAATAATGGGATTCTCACTGTTTTGTGAAGCAGTGTAGAGCAATGGGTTAGATACTGCTAAATTTTGTGTGCTTAGACTTTCCCTGGAGTCCCAGATTGCAGAACCTGCAGAATGAAATAAGAACTTGTGAATTTGGAAGGCCAAATATGTCTGATCCAATACTGAGTACATCATCTCAGATTCTGCACAAGATTAGATCCCAATGATTTCAATAGGAAATTTAGGACCAAGATTCAGTTAGAAAGGGGTAGTGGAGTTATTTTTTTCAAATTATTTCCTTTGATTCAATATTTTCAAAATTTGTAGGTATTTAATGTGTTTTAGTTAATAATTTTTAAATAATTATATATAATTTCAAAAATTAATTATAGTAGTTTAGTGGTATTTATAAACCAATATGATTTTTACAATAGGCAAAGCTGTGCCAGTAGAGTATTTTGAATTAAATAATTGATTGTCAACAAACATTGAAGGATGCTTTTTTATTGAATTTTAACAATTATTTAAATGAAGTGGTATGATGTTAATGGGAGATGGGAAAATAGATAGCTTTGGCTCTATGGCATCATTGACTTCCTGATAATCCAGTTGGCATGGAGGGAATTTAACATTGTTGGAGGAGGTGTCATTCAGAAGAGACTTAAAAGGAGACCACATCTTCTGTGGCTGGTGGTAGTAAAAGACTCCCTGGCACTATTCAAAGAAGAATAGGGCTGATTTCCTGTGTTATACTAACATTAATCCTCGACCATTACCAAAAAAGTTAATTATTTCATTGCAGAGTTTGGGAGCTTGCAATGCATAGTCAGGGGCTCATTTTATGAGCTACATCAGCGACTCTACTTTATTATGTGGGATATCTATTATAGATTTGATGTATCACTATACATTTAGGAACAGAACATTTTTGGTTGTGCAATTTATTATTTTCTTTTCTACACCATCAAATCAGCTGAAGGGAACCTTTCTGATCCACAAGCTCCAAACGCTTCCCCCTACAATGTTGCCTTGACCCAAACTGTCCACCCTATTGGATCCATGAATTGTACTAGCTCTCTATTACCTTGATGAAGCAATTGCTCTTCACCAGAGCAGATGATGAACATTGCCAGGCTTAAACGTAATGAAGACCATCAAATGGAGTTGAAACCTATCCTCAATACAGTGTCGCTGCTGCCATATCACAATAACAAATCTCTTGCTCCCTCTCTCACTCTCCCCTTTCTCTCTCTCTCTCCTCTTTATCTCGTTCCCCTCCCTCCTCTCTCTCTCTCTCTCTCCCCCCACTTCTTCCCCCCCTCTTTCTCACCATGCAGCCTATATCCAATCATAATTTTCCTTGCAGTGCTTTTTATGTTATCTCTTGAACATACAAAATTCAGATTCCCATGCCTGTTCTACCGTTCAATAAGATCAAGGCTGATCTTTTACGTCATCATGACATTTCTGTATTAACTCCTAAAGCAAAAAAAAAAGTACATTACCATGCAACTGATTTACTGCAATGACCATCTGAATGTGTAATAGAGACGGGCAGCTTGCCTTTTTCACTCCTTGCTCTGAATGGTTCAGTACTGCAAAAAGGCACTGTACAAAAGATATTTCAGAAAAAGAATAGTTTCTATGTTCAATTTTTCACTAATTTTACTAAACATGTCTATTTCTGATATAGGAAAGTATGGCAGAGGCCAAGTGAGATGCTGCCAGCCCACAGGATAAATGCTTTCTTATTGTTTGGCAAAGCTCATGCTGGAACCTATGTGTTTACCCTTAAAGCACTGAGAGAGCATGGAAAAGATGAGGTGCCTGCCTGGTGTTGACCTTTTGCGAGGATTTTCTGGCTGATATTCAGGAGTTGGTGGTCTGCAGTATGCCATAAGCTAATGGACCAAAGGTTGGTCAAGAAGGGCCATGGAGAGGGTGAACGATGGCAACAGATGATAGCTTCACTTGGGATGGGCCTGCAACTAAGAAAATGAGGAAAGTCCAGCAGGGAGGGAGTGGTGTCAAAAGGGAAAGGGTTAAGTGAAGAGGATTTTGGGGGAGAACGATAGAGGGAATGGTAGAAGAGAGGGGGATTAGAAGACTGAGGGTGGGAGAAAATTCATCAAAGGTGAAAGAGAATGACTAAGGATAAGGGTAGGGGCAACAGTGCACATGGCAAGGGGGATCGGAATGTGCACATGTGCTTGTAATTGGAATGCCAGCAGGCATCAGCATGCTATGTCCACATCCATGCTGAAAAACCTGGTCTCTTATAGTTTTTGATCTCTGCCATTGAGTCAAAATCTTATTCTTTAAAGACAACAGCATTGACCCAAGGAATCTAGCCCAGGTATTCAGGATGTAAACATCACTTCCTTGACTAACACAAGGGTAAAAGAAGTAGAGATAAATCAATGAGGGGATTGGTACACCTTCTGGAAGAAGACAACAGGAATGAACAAGGTGATAGGCACCCCTCCTTCTGAAAGAAAAGACGAGAAAGAGAATAGTGCTATTGTGCCCTCTTGTATATTTCTTATCAACGTCCGCAGCAACAAAGCTCTGATCACTCTCAGTGAAGTCTGGTGGCTGAGTCATTGACTCTGTGTCTGACATCAGACTATTGAGATAAATAAATAAATAAACAGATAAATAAAGACTCTTAAGTTCTGTCACAGCAAGAATATTTTAGGAGAAGAAAGAAACTGCTTCAAGAATGTTTTTAGAGACTCCTTGAGAAAACATAATGTCCTCAGCAATACATACGATATGACGAGAAAATACATCTGAGGAAAACTTTGAGCACCTTGAACCTCTGTGACAAGAGTATGTGGAAGCCAAACACTAATAGCAGGAGCAGCTCAGCACCCGCCTATCGGGCACCATGTATCCCAGCTTAGCCAAAAACTTTTGTCATACAAACAATTAAATCCGGTCCTCATTGAGGGCTCAGTAGTGGAGAGAGTCAAGAACTTCAAATTCATGGGTGTCGACATCTCTGAGGATCTGTTCTGGAGCCTCCACATTGATGCAATCACTAAGAAGGCTCGCCAGCAGCTATATTTGATGAAGTGTCTGAAGAGATTCGGTATGTCACCGAAAACTCTTGTAAACCTCTACAGGTGAACCGTGGAGAACATTTCTGGCTCGTTGCATCACTGCGTGGTATGGAGGCACCAACTCTCAGGTCAAGAATAAACACCAGTGTTGTTAACTTGGCCTGTGACATCACAGGCTCCAGACTTCACTCCATTGAGGACATCTACATAAGGTGGTGTCTTAAAAAAGCAGCCTCTATCCTCAAAGACCCCACCGCCAAGCCATTCCCTCTTCACTCTGCTGCCATCGGGAAAAAGATACAAGAGCCTAAAGACGAACACTCAGCAGCACAAGGACAGCTTCTTCCCTGTTGCCATCAGATTTCAGAATAATCAATGAACCAAAGACACTGCCTTATATTTCGTGCACTATTATTTATATATATTTTTGTAGTAATGTTGTAAGATGGTTATAATATAAATGTTTGCTCTATGATGCTGCAGCAAACACCGAATTTCATAACTTGTTCATGACAATAAATTCTGATTCTGATTCTTTAGCTGCCTTGGAGCCTACAGTACTGGAGCAGAAGTATGTCAATTGACCCAAAGGTTCTGAAGAAGAAATTAACTTTATATAGGATAATGAATATACACGATTGGGAGCCCAAGTCAAAGTAATTTCTTTTCTCTTCCACAAAGACTACTATACACCATTTCCCTTTAAAAACAGAATGGTTATTGAACAGGAATAAAACATGAATATCTGCAGATACCATGATTGAAGTGAAAACACAATGCTGGAAAACTCAGCAGGTCAAACAGTGTGCTTTATGTAACCATGATTGAAGTAAGGTTTGGACGCTTGCCCACATTTTGTTCATACCTTGATGAAGGGCTCAAGCCTGAAGCGTTGGTTATGTATCTTTATCTTTGCAACAAAAAGTACACTGTTCGACCTGCTGAGTTTTTCCAGCATTGTGTCTTTACTTGGTTATCAAACAGCAATGGTTCTAATGTTAATGTTTCATTTTCCTTCACTATTGAAGCATTACAACTGAAGGAGCAACTGTATTTTCTATTTTTTTTATTCTTAGTACAGGTCACCTTCACAAGTAAGAGCAGGCAAACTTTTATTGATTACAGAGGAGGTTTTTGTTGGGTACTTCACAAATTATTGAGTGACAAATATTATTGAATTTGACTCATGGAAGTAAGAAGACAGCTGAAGCAGAAGAGAGCTTGCACTAGCATTAGAGTCATTTCCCGACAGCCTGAGAGCAGATCTCTGAGATGGATACTGAGCTGTTTGCTAGCCCTCGGAGATTAGCTGCGCAGCCTTCCTTGCAAATTCCCAAGGCTGTCAGCAGAACCAATTAGATTTTAACCAGCAGACAGGGAGGGTGGCACTCGGGGACCTTTTTGCTTTAGGTCGTAGGCTTTTTTGACTGCAGTAAGATGACATTGATGATGACACATTGAGCATCGGTTGGTTTTTAAGACAAGTTAAATTAGCAGTCTTGAAATGATTCCAACTGTCTCCTGACTTCTCACTGTTGCCATATTCAGTAGATCCTGTCAGAAGCAGCTTGATGACTTAATAGTCTTTCTTGAGTGGGTTTGAGCACTTTGCCTATGTGTTTACGTGTGGTTGTCACGTTTAAAATATTCATATGAAGGTTTGAAATATTCATTTGAAAGCTGCTGGTTGCAGAATTTTATAGAAAAGCTCTCACTTGCTTCTACATGCTGTTTTGCTGCCCTAAGCAGTAATTCTTTGATGCTGGTCTAAATTACATTTCAGGATAACATAGCTTTACAATAGAGTGAGACAAAGACTTTTACTTTCAAAAGTGTGCAGACAGATTTCAGATCGTCATCAAAGTGGGCCTGAAATGAAAACATAGGGTTTGTTACATAAACTGGTTTTCAGAACTAGTACAAGGCAATTTGCTATTTTGTATTATGGTCAAAGCAGTTATGTTAGAAAATCCACAGGGGAAATTTTTCAGAATATTGTACTAGCATGCTCAAGCCATAAGAAGACCATTTTCAGTTCCAGATGGTTGTAAAAGCTTGACACAAAGCTTAATTTAGTGATATGATGGATATTCATTACAATGCCATGAAAGATGAGTTATAGTACAGAAATGAACCTCTTCTGTTGAAAGTTCAAGTTTATTTATCATCTGATTGTACAAGTGCAACCCAACACAGCAGCACTCTCCAGTTCTCGGTGCAAAACATGCAAACACACAACCAGACATTACACACATTCAGACAAGCAATACATATGCAGGACAAATTTTGTTTAATAAATAGTAGAGTCTCAGATAGTTAGGGTGTGCAGTTCTTTTAGTCATTCAACGTTCTCAATGCCTGTGGGAAGAAGCTGATTGTCAGCCTGCTGGTGCTCTTCCTACCTATACTCCTATATCTCATTGGCCATTGAAGTAGTTGAAAGATGCTTTGCAGGTGGTAGGAGTCCTCAACAATTTTCCACACCCCCTTCAAACAACAAGTATATCTTTGGGAGGAGGGAATTGAAATCAGTCCAGAACTTTGATGTGTTCCATCACCAGTCACTCAAAGCATTTCATCAGTAGTCATTGAAGCCTGATACTGTGGTCCTTATTGGTACCTAGATAATGGTGGCAGACTTGAAACCAGAGGGGATGATGGACTGCTGCAGTGAGGTGTTGAAGATGTCCATAAAGACCTCTATCAGTAGATGTATGTTCTTTCTTTTTCTTTGGCTTGGCTTCGCGGACGAAGATTTATGGAGGGGGTAAAAAGTCCACGTCAGCTGCAGGCTCGTTTGTGGCTGACCAGTCCGATGCGGGACAGGCAGACACGATTGCAGCGGTTGCAAGGGAAAATTGGTTGGTTGGGGTTGGGTGTTGGGTTTTTCCTCCTTTGCCTTTTGTCAGTGAGGTGGGCTCTGCGGTCTTCTTCAAAGGAGGCTGCTGCCCGCCAAACTGTGAGGCGCCAAGATGCACGGTTTGAGGCGTTATCAGCCCACTGGCGGTGGTCAATGTGGCAGGCACCAAGAGATTTCTTTAGGCAGTCCTTGTACCTTTTCTTTGGTGCACCTCTGTCACGGTGGCCAGTGTAGAGCTCGCCATATAATACGATCTTGGGAAGGCGATGGTCCTCCATTCTGGAGACGTGACCCATCCAGCTCAGCTGGATCTTCAGCAGCGTGGACTCGATGCTGTCGACCTCTGCCATCTCGAGTACCTCGACGTTAGGGGTGTGAGCGCTCCAATGGATGTTGAGGATGGAGCGGAGACAACGCTGGTGGAAGCGTTCTAGGAGCCGTAGGTGGTGCCGGTAGAGGACCCATGATTCGGAGCCGAACAGGAGTGTGGGTATGACAACGGCTCTGTATACGCTTATCTTTGTGAGGTTTTTCAGTTGGTTGTTTTTCCAGACTCTTTTGTGTAGTCTTCCAAAGGCGCTATTTGCCTTGGCGAGTCTGTTGTCTATCTCATTGTCGATCCTTGCATCTGATGAAATGGTGCAGCCGAGATAGGTAAACTGGTTGACCGTTTTGAGTTTTGTGTGCCCGATGGAGATGTGGGGGGGCTGGTAGTCATGGTGGGGAGCTGGCTGATGGAGGACCTCAGTTTTCTTCAGGCTGACTTCCAGGCCAAACATTTTGGCAGTTTCCGCAAAGCAGGACGTCAAGCGCTGAAGAGCTGGCTCTGAATGGGCAACTAAAGCGGCATCATCTGCAAAGAGTAGTTCACGGACAAGTTTCTCTTGTGTCTTGGTGTGAGCTTGCAGGCGCCTCAGATTGAAGAGACTGCCATCCGTGCGGTACCGGATGTAAACAGCGTCTTCATTGTTGGGGTCTTTCATGGCTTGGTTCAGCATCATGCTGAAGAAGATTGAAAAGAGGGTTGGTGCGAGAACACAGCCTTGCTTCACGCCATTGTTAATGGAGAAGGGTTCAGAGAGCTCATTGCTGTATCTGACCCGACCTTGTTGGTTTTCGTGCAGTTGGATAATCATGTTGAGGAACTTTGGGGGACATCCGATGCGCTCTAGTATTTGCCAAAGCCCTTTCCTGCTCACGGTGTCGAAGGCTTTGGTGAGGTCAACAAAGGTGATGTAGAGTCCTTTGTTTTGTTCTCTACACTTTTCTTGGAGCTGTCTGAGGGCAAAGACCATGTCAGTGGTTCCTCTGTTAGCGCGAAAGCCGCACTGTGATTCTGGGAGAATATTCTCAGCGACACTAGGTATTATTCTATTTAGTAGAATCCTAGCGAAGATTTTGCCTGCAATGGAGAGCAACGTGATTCCCCTGTAGTTTGAGCAGTCTGATTTCTCGCCTTTGTTTTTGTACAGGGTGATGATGGTGGCATCACGAAGATCCTGAGGCAGTTTACCTTGGTCCCAACAAAGCTTGAAAAACTCATGCAGTTTGGCATGCAGAGTTTTGCCGCCAGCCTTCCAGACTTCTGGGGGGATTCCATCCATACCTGCTGCTTTGCCACTTTTCAGTTGTTCGATTGCCTTATATGTCTCATCCAGGGTGGGAACCTCATCCAGCTCTAGCCTTAGGGGCTGTTGAGGGAGCTGGAGCAGGGCGGAATCTTGGACTGAGCGGTTGGTACTGAAAAGAGATTGGAAGTGCTCTGACCATCGGTTGAGGATGGAGATCTTGTCGCTGAGGAGGACTTTGCCGTCTGAGCTGCGCAGCGGGCTTTGGACTTGGGGTGAGGGGCCGTACACAGCCTTTAGAGCCTCGTAGAAACCCCTGAAGTCGCCAATGTCCGCGCTGAGCTGTGTTCGTTTGGCGAGGCTAGTCCACCACTCATTTTGGATCTCCCGGAGTTTGCGCTGAAGATGGCTGCATGCGCGACGGAAGGCTTGTTTCTTCTCTGGACAGGACGGCTTTGTAAGGTGAGCCTGGTGGGCAGCTCGCTTCTTTGCCAGCAGCTCCTGGATTTCCTGGCTGTTTTCGTCAAACCAGTCCTTGTTTTTCCTGGAGGAGAAGCCCAGTACCTCTTCAGTGGATTGCAGTATGGTAGTCTTCAACTGATCCAAGAGGGTTTCAGGGGACGGGTCCGTGAGGCGGGTTGCAACGTCGAGCTTTGCTTTGAGGTTTGCCTGGAAGTTTCCTCTCGCTTCGTCTGACTGCAGTTTTCCAACATTGAACCTCTTTCTGGGGGCTTTATTGTTCCTGGGCTTTGGCTTGAAGTGAAGGTTGAGCTTGCAGCGAACCAGCCGGTGGTCAGTGTGGCATTCCGCGCTAGGCATGACCCTGGTGTGGAGCACATCTTGTTTGTCACTTTCTCGCACCAGGATGTAGTCCAGGAGGTGCCAGTGTTTGGATCGGGGATGCATCCAGGTGGTCTTAAGGCTGTCCCTCTGCTGAAAAAGGGTGTTTGTAATGACAAGCCGCTGTTCTGCGCAGAGCTCCAACAGGAGGCGCCCATTGTCGTTGCACTTGCCGACGCCATGCTTGCCCAGGATTCCTGGCCAGGTTTCTGAGTCTTTGCCGACACGAGCGTTGAAGTCGCCCAGGATGACAACCTTGTCGGCTGTAGGGGTACGTTGGATGAGGTTGCGCAGGTCAGTGTAGAACTTGTTCTTTTCTGCTGGTTCCGCCTGGAGGGTTGGAGCATAGACACTGATGAGGGTGATGTGACGCTTGTTTTGAAGTGGGAGTCGCATGGACATGATTCGGTCCGAGAGGCCTGTCGGAAGGTTTTCGAGTTTGGAGGCAATGAAGCTCTTGACCATGAAGCCTACACCAGATAGGCGTCGTTCATCCGAAGGCTTGCCAGACCAGTAGAGTGTGTAGCCCGCGCCGCGTTCTTGGAAGCTGCCTACATCTGCCAGGCGGACTTCACTGAGAGCGGCTATGTCGATGTCAAGTCTGAGGAGTTCATGTGCAATGTGGGCAGACCGACGTTCAGGTCGATGGCTGTCAGTCTTATCTAGCATGGTTCTGATGTTCCAGCATGCTAGCTTGAGTTTGTGAGCATCTTTTGAGGGGGAGGACGTGGAGGGGGAGGACGTGGAGGGGGAGGACGTGGAGGGGGAGGACGTTGAGGGGGAGGACGTGGACCTGTCCTCGGGCCTGCGCAAAGGAGCTTTTAGGTGGAGTGCAGTGCGCGCAGTACTGGCCCCACCCTTTACACCCATGGTTCGTGTGCCGTGGCCAAGCAAGCTGGGACGTGGCAGCGAGGTCCTTGGGTCGTAGGTTTTATATCGGAGTGGCCTTCTCCTATGCAGGTTTCTTACCCGGGCTGGAGGGGCCTGCCTCCCCTCCTAGGTCGGTCCATACTGCCCGGACCGGGGCCTCCGTCTGCCTCACTCGACCGAGGCCGGGGCCGCCGTCTCCCCCTTGCTCCTGCCCGTATCGGGGCCGCCGCCGTCTACCCTTCGCCCGGACCGGGGCCGGGGCCGCTGCTGCTCTCCCTGTGCCCGGACTGGGGCCGCCGTCTCCCCCTTGCTCCTGCCCGGATCGGGGCCGCCGCCGTCTACCCTTCGCCCGGACCGGGGCCGGGGCCGCTGCTGCTCTCCCTGTGCCTGGACTGGGGCCGCCGCCTCCCACTCCCTGTCCGGACCGGGGACTCCGTCTGCCTCACTCGACCGAGGCCGGGGCCGCCGTCTCCCCCTTGCTCCTGCCCGTATCGGGGCCGCCGCCGTCTACCCTTCGCCCGGACCGGGGCCGGGGCCGCCGCTGCTCTCCCTGTGCCCGGACTGGGGCCGTATGTAGTCCTTCAGTATCCCACCAGGTATGTTATCTGGTTCTGCTGCCTTGTGTGGGTTCACCTTGGATAGGGTTCTCCTCACCTCAGCTGCAGCTATGCAGCAGGCCCCTTCACCAGGGGGACATGGAGCTTTCTTTGGCACCAGCTTCTTCATGTCACTGAACCGTGTGTAGAAGATGTTCAGTCTGTCTGGAAGGGAGGCATCGTTGTCTTCAACTCACAAGATTGTCTTGTGATCTGTTTTGGTCTTGATCCCTTGCCACATGCCCCTCATATTGCTGGTGTTACACAGCTGACTGTGGATCTTCTGTGCATACCCATTGTGACAGTATATAGATATGGTTTTTGGGAGATAAATTGGGGCAGGTTTTTTTTAGTGTAGGTCACATACAAACACTTTAAAACAGATCTTATTTAAAATACTGGAGTTCTGCTAGTGCTAGACATGTCGGGGCCAACAGTCTTTGCAGAAGCTTTGGAGAGTGCCCAAGAGACTTCACCAATGGATTGTTGTTTACAAAAAGGCAACAGATGTAACAGCTTGTCGGAGACACCTTCTGTCTGGAGGAAGCTTGCTGTTCTAAGAGGGTCATGTGGTTTTGCAAGCAGAGAGAGTCAAAGAGGTTTTCTGTGTGTGTGTGTGTGTGTGTGTGTGTGTGTGTGTGTGTGTGTGTGTGTGTGTGTGTGTGGAGAGAGAGAGAGAGAGAGAGAGAGAGAGATTAGTTCTAGAGTTTTACAGTCAGCAGCAGCAAATGGGACTGGACAGAACAAGCTGGCAAGCTTGTGGAAAACCCCATTGGGAAGACGGGTTGTGAGTGCTTAGTTCAGCTTGATCAAAGCCCTAGTGGTTCATGCAAGAGGAGAGGACTGGCTGTCTAATGTTTCATTTGGTATAAGAGAAACAAAAAGACACCCTGTGATGACCTGAAAGAAAGAGGTAATCGTCTGGAGAACCCTGAGGGGGAAAGCTTCTTCAGCAAGACATTGAAGTGGCTGATGAAAGTAAATCAGTTGTGGGTGTCCTGGAACAACAAATCTCTCTCTGAAAACCAATAAGATCCTTCCTGAGCAGTAACCATTTACCTTTCAAGCACCAAAGCCTGGTGAACTTTATAAATGTTAAATTCTGTGCACAGTTTAAGAATTGCCTCCAACCAGTGAACTTGGAGGAATGAGAAGTGAAATTGGACTGTGAACCAAAGAACCTTTCTGAACTTACACACACATTGGATAAACGTGCGCTTAGAATTAGAAGGGGGTTAAGTTAGGTTAGTTAAGTCAATAGTGATAAGTTAAAGTGTGATTCTGTTTGCATGTTTAAAGATAATTGAAAGCCACTTTTATTTAAGTAATCATATGTCTTGGTGAATATCTATTGCTGTTGGGTTTTGGGGTCCTCTGGGCTTGTAACACCATGCTTTGCCTTCTGGATTGCATAGGAGAGTCAGCCCTGACTGATCTTAGTGCCACCTTGTTTTCTGTCCTGAAGGCAGCATCATGAGCTCTGAGAAGTGCCCGGACCTCTGCATCCAAGAATAGTTTCTAGTTAGTCCTGGTTGTGAAGCATTTGATTTTGGTGACGTCCTTAATGCACGTGCTAATGTATTCAGTCATTGAGCTCGATGTTTACCTGACAGTTATAGGTGGCCATCTCCCTGAAACAGCTCCAGTGCGTGGTCTCAAAGCAGTTCTGTAGCACTGCTGGCAAAACCCCTCTCCCCCCCCCCCCCACCCCCACCCGCCAAGAACTGATCACCCTGAACTGGCTTAGTTTGTCATGCCAGCAATCTATATGCTGGGGTTAGCAAGACAGATAAGTAATTCATGTAAGCAAGGTGGGCACGAGGGGCAGTCTTGTATGCACCAAGGTGTTCTCTCCTCTGGTGGCAAAGTTGACATGCTTGCTGACTGTTTTCAGATTGGGATGGTTGATGTCGCCAGCTACAACCATGGCAGGATGTCTGGGCTTCATGGCTTCACCACTCATTAACCAAAGGTGGGACGCAGACTGTGGCAATTAGCGTGGCCAACAATTCCTCTGGGTAGTTAGAAGAGTCTGCATTTCACCATCAGGTACTCTATCTCTGCTTAGCAGAAGGTCTTTACAACAGAGTTGTTTCTGCACCAATTCTCACTGATGTAAATGCACAGCCCCACTTCTCGAGTCTTGCCAGAAGCAGCAGCGACTCTCTCTGGCCTGAAGGAGATAAGGCCATCTAGACGGATGGCTGAATCTGGAATGGAGACCTGGAGCCACGTTGCTGTAATCACCAGAGCACAGTAGCCGTGCAGTTCTCTCTGGTTCAGATGCAGCCTCAGGTCATCCATTTTCTTCTCCAGTGAATTTCTATTTATGAGTAAGATCGTCGGGAGCGCAGGTCTGAAGGGGTTAATTATGTCTAATCCTGATCCAGCCCACTTTCCACACTTCTGTCTTCTCACGCTGCGCTTCCAAGGGCCTCCCACACGTCTCCCATTATCCACTCCACGGTTTGCTGCAGTCTTTGTTCCCTGCTTCAGTAGGTTAAAATCACTCACCATCTTACCAATCCCATCCGAAAGGAACTTACTATGGAGATTGTCTTGCCTGTTATTAGTTATAATTTGGTTCTGAAAATGTTCGAAGCCACATTTGTAGTCCTATCCTTCAAAAGAACTAAGATTCTTAGAAGTTTAATGTTTGGTGTTTTGGAAATGTTGAGAAAATAGAGGATCCAGTTATTCATTTTTTTTTAATTGTGCCCTTTTTGTCCTTGTTCACTTTACAACCTCCCCATCCTCTCCCACCCCATGGGCTGCATTTTGTGCTCTACAAGTAACTAACAGCCTCTATAGGCAGATTGCAGGATCCACAACAATATTTTCCTGATTTACATGGAAAAAAAATAAATCTCTGGCACATGGTCTTTTGAACATTACAGGGCCAGTTAAACAGAATTCTCCTTGGCTCATATTGCTTCTCCATGTTAATGAAATTGTGACAAAATAGCACAATGAAAGGACAGATCACAAGAAGCCATTAAATATTTGGTGGAGCAAACCTGAGATTTTCTGATATTTTTGGCTCATTTTCAGATTGAACTGTAAGTTTTCCAATTTTGGCCTTTATGTTTTGCTTTGCAAATGGTCTTTTTGATTATTAGTCAGGAGAGTTGACAATACAGAGCCAAATAGACTATTGTGGGATGGATTTGGATACATGCATCAATGATGGAGTCATGATTGAGGAGATTTTTGAATATTCCTCCCAGTTGGTGTTGACAACTGAAAGGTTCTCTCTCTGGGTGTGGCCGTGGATATTTGGTGGCCTTTAAGGTGTTGAAGAAACTGTGGATGTTAAAGGCCTTTTGCACTCTTTCCACTGACTACTTTCATTGATGAATTCTAGGAAAAGGAGGGGAATCCAGGGTCTCTCAGAGATGCTGCCACGATGACTATCTTCCTGAAAAAAGACTAATCCAAACATGGTAACTACAGAGAATCACCATAACATAATGAAGGGTATTATGTGAGTCCTCCTAATGTCTCTTCCCAATAGCCAAAGATCTAATCCAAAAACTCCCTTCATTCATAAAGAGCAGTGGTTTCAAACTGTCCCCCCAGACTCACATTCCACCATAAAAAAAATCCCTTTGCCTTAAGTGTTCTGTAATTGGTAATGAATTGCTTAAGGTGGTATGTGAGTGGGGAAAAAAGGTTGAGGACCACTGCTCTAGACCCAGTTGTTACTGAAACATTTTGCATGAGAAAAATTGTCATTGGCCCATTTCCTTTGGAGTTATGAAATTGCACATAATGAGTCAATTAGGTATGATTAAAACAGTGGTTTTCAAACTTTTTCTTTCCACTCACATACCACCTTAAGCAATTCCTTACTAATCACAGAGCATTTATGGCATAAGGATTATTTAAGGTGGAATGTGAGTTTAGGAGGCACAGTGGACTTGATTTTCACTCTCTGATAACTCTGAGAGAAATAGGGGAAATAGCACGGAATCTGGACTTCTTCATTTTGTTCTAGCCTTGACTCAGTCAACCAAAAGAGACTGTTGGTCATTCTTCTTAAATTTGTGGAAATTCATCTTCATCATAAGATTTGTTCATAATGACAAGTAAGCCATGATCTAAACCACAGATTCTCATCCCTGTCCATTTCGGTGAAGACCAGTGTTGGATAAGGCTGCATAATTTGTCCAACTCTTTGTTTCTCAATCTTTCCAACTGCAGTGCTGCAACTCATCTCCTACAAACTGCTTGCTGGAGTGGTCCAAATCTACAGGATTAATTGGGGACAGTTCAACCTATCATACAAATTCCGTCCAAGATTACTGAGCAAGTTAAAACCAAGAGGAGAATGTTGGAAACTTTCAGCAGATTAAGTAGTTGAATATGTGAAGAGAGAGAAAAAACTGGGAGATTTAGTTACCTGCAAGTGTTGAATTTGATGAGTTCTAAAGGTTGCAACATGTTCACATAGAAGATAAGGTGCTGCCATTGGGCCGAGTTGGAACAGTGCCAGTGGCAGCTAACAGATAGATCAAAGGGAGATTGGAATGGAAACAGTTGCCTGCCACTTCATCCCTCTCCCTCCCTGTCTTTTGAATTTCATAACTTGCCTTTTCTGTTTCTGAACTGGTCAATTTTGCTGTAAGATTATTCATTATATTAGTAACTCACATTTTTTATGTCTACAGATGCTGTCTGATCTGAGCAATTCCAATATTTTCCTGTTATCTTTGGTTTTCAACCACAGCTCGGACCTGCATTTCAATGATTTTCCAAATGACACAGTGCCATTGTTTAGATATCCCATTGGCACTCTCATACCATTGTCTGTAAAGGAGCCATTTGCAAAAGCACTTTGATCTTGGCTCCATTTGTAGCAGAGAAAGGTGCAGAGAAATGCAGAATATCTCGTCTCCCACATCTCGAGAAAGGGTTCAAACCTGAACTTTGACTGTCTCTTTTTTTCCTCCATGACTCCTTCCTGACATGCTGAGTCTGTCCAGCTTCTCTTTAAATGCTGTAATGATAAAGTTTTAATTTAAGTGCAGGATATGCTAAAATATTTCCTAGTTGGGTGGTATGGTTAGCAGCAGCAATTGGAACTGGGGTTCGAATCCCACGCTGTCTGTAAGGAGTTTGTATATTCTCCCCATGTCTGCTTGGGTTTCCTTTGGATGCTCCGGTTTCCTCCCACTGTTCAAAAACGTTCTGGGGTTGTAGATCATTTGGATGTATTTGGGTGGTGTGGGCTCATGGGCTGAAAGAGCCTGTCACCGTGCTGTATATTTAAATTTAAAAAATTAAATTAAAAATTTCAGACATCTTTGTACAATGCTTGTGCAATGCATTTAATGTACTGAAATATCCTCAGGCATGTTAAAAGAACTATTAGTCAAAAATGGATGTTGAGCCAGAAAAATATACAGGTATTACAAAGGTTCATTTAAAACTTTGTCTTGTATCATGTGTTATAGCGGAGGAGAGTTCGAGAGTTTAAGAGTGCAAATTTGTTGCGTAGGTTTAAACTGCCCAGAGCATGGCCTGAATACTAAGGAAAATAGAAAGGGTGCTTTGAAAAGAAGTTTAGGGAAAGAGTCATGAAGTCCTGGAGCCATATGAAGTACTGAAACGGTTTCTGCAGGCCACTTGTCCATGTTGTCAACATTGCCTATCTGAGCTAATCCCATTTGCCAGTGATTGGCATGTATCCATGTCCCTGTCCAAATATATTTTAAATGTTGTCTTTCTACAAATGCCCCAAACTCTGTGTTAAATAGTTGCCCTTCAGACTTTAACCTGTTTGCTCAGGTTTTAGACTCCCTTATCCCAGAAAAAGACAAGAATGGCCCTGCATGAATTTATAAACTTCTGTAAGTTCGCTTCTCAGCCTCTGATGTTGCAGGGAAAACTGTCCAAGCCTATCCCTTCTCTTTTTTACAACTTAATCCCTCCAATCTTAGTAACTCATAAATATTTTATATAGCATATCCAACTTGGGATCATCCTTCCTACAACAGGGTTAGAAGAACTGCACATGCTGCTCCAAATCTGGTTTTACCATGGCTTGTATAGCTGTAACATGATGTCCCTTCTCTTGTACTCCACACCCTGAATAAGTGTGTCAAATGCTGCCTTCACCATCCTGTCTACCTGTGTCGTGACTTTCAGGGAACATGTACCTGTACCTTTGGGTCTCTTTTGTTCAACAACCCTTTCCTGGGCCTTACCATTTTCTGTGTAGGCCCTGCCTTGGTTTGACTGACCAAAATGCAACACTTTGTACCAATGGGAATTAAATTCTCAAGGCTGGAAAGATTATGAAGGAATGAAAGGAGGAAACAATGAAAGAGTTTAAACATGAGGAAGAAATTTTAAAATTGAAGTATTTTGAGGAAGGGCTATCTATTGTTTTATACATCTATCACACCCGTGACTCTCTTTTCACGTGGTTGGGAGGACTGAAGAGGAAATAAATTGGATAACTATCAAAATAAATCACTTTAAAGAGTTTCACAGAGGATTCTAGGAAGCCAGTGAGGAGATCATTCAAACTGAATCAAGAGCTGGTCAAGACATAAATGAAGATTTGCTGAGGCACACACATTACATTTATTTATGTCTCCTATTTTAAATATTAACACCATAATTTTCTAAGATATGTCCATGGTTAAAAACAGCATGATTACAAAGGCTTATTTGTGTAAAAATGCTCCTTTTCTGAATACTTCAGTTTGATGGCTCCCTGAACATTGAAGATGTCATTGGCCCTTCAAAAATGAAGACATCACCAAGCATTTTGCATTATTAACATGTGCAAATAACATTGAAACATTTTATCATGACACAGCAGCACAACGTTCTGATGATAGATGTAATAGAAAAATGTTAAAATTGCTACTTGACATGGAGGGTTCAATACAATTTGAAATATAATGCTGTGATTCACTTGTTGATTTTAATAAATAATGGATCTATTAGAGATTAAAATGGCAAATAAATAGTTGGGACCAAATGACAGTCATTGATGCATGTTGGTGATCATGTTTTATGAATTTCATGGGACTTTAGTTTGAATTAATAACTTATAATATACTTAATCTTTTTTAAATATGGACTATATATTTTAATGTTCATTTTTTCTAAACTTGAAGAAAAGAATTTACACTTAGCAGGTAAGCTAAGCTGTGCAGTCAGAGGTGTGAAAGGATAATTAAAAATTGTGTTGATGCAGAGTGGCTGTATTGTAGATGCAACATGCTGCCATATGCTGTCAGTTGCTATGCCACAGTGCAATTTTACCAAGGTTTTCTTGAGCAATGGGTTACCATGTAATGAAGTACTTATAATTTAGCATAATGTAAGAAGTGAACACAGTCAAAGCAAGAAAAAAATGGCAGCTTGGAAATACAGAATTTAAAAAAGAAGCTGTTAATGAAGAAATCTGATATTGAAAGATAAAAGGTTGTATCTCAGATTTTCCATTGAAGTAAATAAATATTGAGCCAAATCAAACTTACTGACTACTCACGGTTGCTGGCTTCAATGCCTTTGGGCTTCTTTTCATGTTTAGAACATAGAACAGCACAGGGACAACTCCTCGTATCTGAGCTGACTATTATGTCATCCGTCTGCACATAGTCTATACCCTCCATCCCCAGCCTGTCCATGTGCCTGTTGAATTGACTCAAATGTTGCTATCATATCTGCTTCTGCCACCTCTCCTGGTAGTACATTCCACACACCCACCACACTCAATATAAAACTCACCTCACACATCTCCTTTAAATTTTTCCCTCTCATTTTAAAGCTATGCCCTCTAGTATTTCACATTTCCACCCTGGGAAAATGACTGATTATCTACCCTATCCATCTTAGAATTTTATAATTTGCCCTCAGCCTGTGATACTCCAGAAAAAGCAATCCAAGTTTGTTCAACCTCTCCTTGTGGCAAATACACTGCAATCCAGGCAGCATCTTGGTGAACCTCTTCTATGTGGTCTCCCAAGTTCCCACATCCTCTCTATAGTGTAGCAACTAGATCTGGACACTGTTACAGGCCCAGAGGACCCCAAAACCCAGCAGCAATATAAATTTACCAAGACAAATAGTTACTTAAAAGTAGTTTTTAATTTTCTTTAAACATAAAAACAGGATCAAACTTTAACATATTACTATTAACTTAAACTAACTTAACCCCCTTCTAATTCTAAGCGCATGTGTAGATAATGTGTATAAGTTCAGAAAAGTTCTTTGATTCACAGTCCAATCTCACTTCTCACTCCTCCAAGTTTATTGGTATCAGGCAATTCTTATATTGTGCATAGAATTTAACATTTATGGATTTTCACCAAGCTCTGTTGTTTAAAAGTAATTGGTTACGGCTTAAGGAGGATCTTGCTGGTTTCAGAGAGAGATTTGTTGCTCGTTGGACACACACAAACTGATTCTCTCTGATAAGCCATTTCAGTGTCTTGCCGAAGAAACTTGCCCCATCAGGGTTTTCCAAATGATAGCCTCTTCTTCTGTAGCTTACCACAGAGTTCCTTCTCGTTATCTTTATTTGCATTCAGAAAGATTGTGGCACCGGACCTAATCTTCTGAGTCCATTCATCTGTTGCTTTTAAACCAAAAATCCATTACTCCACCGCATGTCCAATTAACACCTACTTGTGAAATCTCTATAGGCATTCTTCAAAGGTTTTGCAAAGGCAATCAAAGCCTGGACTGTCTGGCTTGAGCAGAGCTCTGGCATTTTAAATGGCATCTGTTTTGTAAAGTGTTTGTGTTTGTTTGTGATCTACCCTACTCCCACAATCTATCTCCTTCAAAAAACATATCTATATACAATATAAAATATGATATAATCCATCACAACACAATATTTCATATGTGGCGTAACCAAAGCTTTACACAACTGCAACATGACTTACCAACCTTTATATTCTCATTGCTCTGATTGATAAAAGCAAGCATGCTGTATTCCTTTTTTATTACCTTGTTCACTGTGTTGCCATTTTCAGGGAGCTATGGTCCTGCATCCCAAGCTAACTCTGTGGAGGTTTGTGACAGTAGGATATTATTTTATTGAAAGACAGGAAGTTCTTAAATCTAGAAATACAGCACGGTAACGGGCACTTACGGCCCACGAGCCTGCAACACCCAAATACACCTATGCAACCAATTAACCTACTAACCCTGTACATCTTTGGAATGTGGGAGAAAGCTGGAACACGAGGAGAACGAACAAACTTCTCACAGACACTGCTTACCAAGGTTACTACAGTAACCATGATGCCCAGGAAAATATTCTCGAAATGACTTTGGGATTACCCCACCGCCTATATCATGTCACCTTTCCAGTAAAATACCCCTTCACTTGCAATTATCTTTTAATCTCAACCATAGAGACTTAGATCTAATGGGATTATACTGGCACTAGATCAACAAATTATTGGCACTAGATCAACAAATTATTGGGAAGCACACAAGTTGTAAAGAAGACTAAATCAAAAACTGCATTTGTTTGGGAAATGGGGTGGGAGAAACTGTGGTGTAAATGGCTATTCCATTCTCCAGGTTTTAAAGCAAACCTTCAGGTATCAATACAAATAAAAAATTAAATGTACCCTGGTGCAAAGGAGGTACCACTGATATTCACATTTCTAAAAGTAACTGCAAAAGTAAACCAAATAAGCTCTTACTTTGTTGTACCCAGAGGAATTGCTTGGAAAACAACCTTTAGTCTTAGCTTCACAGGCCTAATTCATATGGAGATTTTGAAGCCAAAACTTTGTTGCATAGAAATCCATAGATTTTCCCTGTTCTAAACTATAATCATTCTGCTGCTGCAACAGTTGTTTCCTGTGTCAAATGACATTTTTCCTGTGAACTGTTAGCTTTCTTCTATTCTAATTTTAAATGTTTACATTTTATTTACAACACAGAAGAAGCCAATTCCAACCATTTAAACCAGTGTCACCCAATTATCCTACAAAGCCCATGTGTTTTTGAAAGGTGGGAGCACCCGGAGGAAATCCTTGCAGACACAGGGAGACTGTACAGACTTCTTTCAAACTGTGCCACATTTGAACCCAGGTTGCTGACTCTGTAATAGCGTGACGCTAACCACTCTGCTAACCGTGCAACCCCTAGTAGGTTTGGAGGAAAACATTGTCTTTTACTTTTCATTTTTAAAATTTGTTTTTGAGTTTTATCAGAAAATCAAACGAAAAAGCAGTAAATCAATTACAATGATACCTTTGCAGATTTACAAACAATAGCATATGATACAGTAGCAATACTACTTAATTCTCAATCCAATAAATGGTAATACAAACAATATTGTAAGAAAGAAGTAAGAAAAAATGAAAAGAAAAAAGAAAAAAATCAAACCCACAGCAATCAAGGTTAAAATTCATGTTGTAAGAAGGGATAAATTCGAACAAGCGACCTCAGGGGGTCCAAACAAGTACACCCCGTGACATTCATCATTGCACCTAATTAGTCAAATTATGAAAGTGAGCTATAAATGGGCCCCAAGTCTTATCAAAAGAAATCTTAATTTTTGTGACATTATGTCTAATTTTCTCCAGATTTAAAAAGGGCATAATATTTAATAGCCATTGATTATGTGTAGGTGGGAACTTTTCTTTCCATTTTAACAGAATTACTCTTCTTGCTAATAGAGTGAAGAATGCTATAACCTGTCTTTGATTAGAAGATAAAAAATATTTATATCTTTAGAAAAAAACCAAAGTAGTGCAATTACCAGATATGGATCTAAAGTGATCCTCAATATAGTTGAAAAAGTTCTAAAAATGTCGGTCCAATATTTTTGCAAATGAGGGCAAGTAACAAAGAGGCATCGAATATTTTACATTTGTCACAGAGTGAACTAATATCAGAATAAATATGAACAAGTTTGACTTTGGAGAAATGTAGCTCTTTGAATTGAATAAGACTATAGTGCACAATGATGAATCGTAAATCAGGCCCAAAATTCACGTCCATTCTTCTGAGATATTCAAATAATTCTCCCAGTCAGTTTGAATTCCACTTAACGAAATTGCTTTCATATTCAATAATTTATAATATAAAGCAGATATCATGCCTTTATGAATACATTGTAACTCGATAAAATTTGGGTCAAGAAGAATAGGAAATGTTAAAAGCTTAGAGCAAACAAAATGCCAAATTTGACAATATCTGCAATAATGTCTATTTGATAGGTTAAATATTGTCCTGAATTGTTGAAAATGCTATTGTATAAAAAGAACTTTAAAACTATTAATACCTAAAAGAATTCAATTCTTGAAAACTGGAATCTAAAATACCTGGTTGAAATAATTTATTAAATATTATAGAACTATAAATCCCGAAGTCTGTAAAATTTTCTGAATTGATTTCAGATCTTAAATCTATGTGTCATTATTAAGTTCTTTGACGATTTTTGAATAGAGATAGGTGTCCTTTATGTAGCAAAGGCAAAGATATATAACTGATGTTTCAAACTTGAGCCCTTCATCGAACTTGAGAACAGAATTCTGCATATGTTGCATGAAGGAGATATTGCAGTGGTTAAAAGTAGATGAAAAGTAACTGCCTGTAAGCATTGCAGTATACAAATTTCAAATCATATTGGATTTATATGAACTCGTGTTGTTGCTGCTGTAAGCCATGCCAGCTCTCGAGTTTGCACAACACTCAATAGTCTTCCAGCTGAATTAATTTTCAGATTCAACTCATCATATCTGCCCAATTCCTCGTGGCATTTAATTTAAAATCCTTCTTGGCATTGCATCTCCTTCTTCTTAGGCAGCCCTTGCGGATCAAGGATGACTTGTTTCCAGTTTGAATTTGTGGCATCTGAGGTGACTCATGAGGCCAATAGGAGCTGCAGTCTCTCCTGCAGAAGGGGAAGGTAGTGTTTGTGAAGTGGTCCACTCCATCTGCTCCTTGCATAGAGCTACTCTGCTCTCCCAGTGCATGGCCTGGAGGTTCTTAATGCTCATTCATTTTAACTAATGATGGGCCAGAGGATCTGGGCAATCAGTTGGAATTTTGCACTTCTTCAAAGAAGCTTTGGTTGTATCCTTGTGTCTGTTCTGTCACAGGAGGAGATTAACAGACAGAAAGAGTGTCTGTTTTGGGAGTCTGAGAATTAGCATATAAACAAACTGATTGCCTAACATCTTTTTTTTGTAAACTTTATTTAAAACTTTTAAAAACAACATAAAATCAATACCAACAAAAAAAAAGTTTTTATACAATTCAAATAATAGTAAACTCCCACCCGCCCCCCCTCAGCTGGCCCCCTCAAGGGGAGCCAAAAAAAACATAAAACATATACAATATTTTAAGATATTTCCAAACCCATATATTCTAAATAAGATGACCACATTTTAACAAAAAAAAAATTATCATGTAAGTTATATGTTATTTTCTCCATGTAAATACAAGATCTCAATTCATTATGCTAACAAGCTATATTAATCTCTACATTGTCTTTCCAAGTAATTGCTACACATTTTCATGCCACAGATAACGCCAAATGTACAAATGTTAGCTGAAACTTATCCAACCCCAAACCAGTCAAAGAAACCATATAACCCAACAAAAAAATTTCTGGATTTAAGGGTAATTTAATTTTATCAGACCATCTTAATTTTATAATATTTTTACACTCTTCATAATCCCCCTCCAAAATTGGCAATATTTCACTCTTATCCCAATTCACCTTATACCTAGATAACTTCCCAAATTGAACTAAACATTCTTGTAAATATTTCAAAGAATGTTCTGGATGTGTCAAATAAATCAATACATCATCAGCAAATAAATTAATCTTATATTCATCGTCTGCAATATTTATCCCTTTAACCTTGTCATACTGTCGAATTGCCTGAGCTAATAGTTCAATGACCAATGCAAACAAGGCTGGTGACAATGGACAACCTTGATGAGTTGATCACGATAATTTAAATGGCAAAGAAATTTGGCCATTCGTCACCACCCTAGCAATCCGATTTTTATACAATGCCTTAACCCAACCAGTAAAAAGAGGGCTGAAATTAAACTTCTCCAGCACCTTAAATAAAAAATTCCATTCAACCCTATCAAATGCTTCTTCCGCATCAAGCGGAATGCTGTCTTGATGCATTGATCAACATTATCAATCTAAGATTGATAAGTCCAATTCCAGATGCACATCCATTCTTAATAAAACCTGTTTGATCTGTATGTATCAACTGAGGTAAATATTTAGCAAGTCTATTTGCCAATACTTTAGCCACTATTTTTTAATCCACATTTAATAAAGAAATTGGTCGGTATGAAGCTACATTCAATGGGTCTCTATCTTTCTTTGGAATCACTGTAATTATCTCACTTGAACAAGATTCTGGTAATGACTGAACTTCAGTTATTGTTGCAGCATGTCCATAAATATAGAAGATAAATCTTCAATAGACACTTTATAAAATTCCACTGAAAATCCGTCATCACCTGGCGACTTTCCATTTGGCATCTCTTGTATAGCTTCTTTAATCTCAAAGTCTGCAAACAGAGCTTCCAATTCTTTTACCTCTTCCTCCCCCAAAACCGGTAAATTTAACTTAGATAAGAAAGATTCAATAGAACCATCATCCTGATTTCCCTCAGAAGTATACAATTTCTGATAAAATGAATAAAATTGGTCATTGATTTCCTGAGGTTTATAGGTAACTATTGAATTCTTTTTAACAGTATTAATAGTTCTTGATACTTCTTCTGTTTTTAATTGCCAAGCTAATAACTTATAAGCCTTCTCACCCAACTTATAATAATGTTGCTTAGATCTTTGAATTAAATGTTCATACTGATATGTTTGTAAAGTATTGTAATGTAATTTCAACTTAGTTAATGCTGCTTTCTTATCTTCTGTAACCTTCTTCTGAAATTCCTTTTCCAACTCAGTAATTTGTTTCTCCAATGCCAAACTTTCCGCCAGATACCATTTTTTTACTTTTGTGGGATAACTAATAATTTGGCCAAGCAAATATGCTTTTAAGGCATCCCACATTACAAAATTACTGCTAACTGAATTAGCATTTTCAGTCAAAAATAAAGCATTCTGTTCCTTAACAAAAGTAATAAACACTGGTTTCTTCAATAACATTACATTAAATCTTCACTGGTAAGTTGATTGCAACACCTCAGAACTGTCCTGGGTAAACTTGTACCTCTCACTTTGTTCGTTTTAGACTGGTCACAGTGTTTGAGCTACCGAAAGAAAATAGATGCACACGCCGATAGCACTTCAGTTTATACAAATCTTTATTACAAATTCTAAAGCTGATATCAAACTACAATATGCAAGCCCTTCCCAATCATACTTATCAACGCCTGGACTGGTCCCAACTGCCGAAGCGAGGCAATGACTGCACACTTGTAGTAGATTGTCGGGGCGCCGGTAGCAGCTTCTCCACCTCCCCCGATCGGGACGTTGGCTGGACTCTGGAAGTTCTTCTTGCTGAGAGATGTTGCCACCTCTCGGAAAGTCTCGAACTTCAGCAGTGGGACCATGGCTTATATTACCCAAAACCTGCTTACTCAAGCACCTATTCCCAGCACAGAAAGAAAGATAAGTGAGCAAGCTAGCATGCCTAGGCTTCTATCGAATAGCACAACTTTCAGCTTATCACTTTGAATACAATGGTTTATTTTGCATCTAGGCAAGGCCTCTGACAGTCTGTGACCAAAACAGGCAGGAAGATTAAATGTTCTTGGTACACAGATGTCCTTTTGTCAGACAAATGCATCTCTGGGTCCCATGGTGGAATTTAGCTTATGTCTGCTGATTCTTAAAAACAAGCAGGTTCTCAGCCTTGCAGAAGCAAAGGCTGCAAAAGTAAAAAAACATGGTTTAAAGAGGAAGCAAAATACATGGTTTAAATCCTCCAATACAAGAACCTACACAAGATATAAACAACATAGAATGATCAGATATAACCCTACTCTTATATTCAGCCTGCACTACTCTAGTCTGCAAATATGCCAAAATCAAGAACAAATCTATTTTAGAAAATGAATCATGTCTAGATGAATAAAAAGAAAAGTTCTTTTCTGTTGGATTTATTCTCCTCCAAATTTTAACTAAATTCAAATCTTTCATCAAAGATCCCATTTGTATCGGCATCTTTGATTTCCTTATACTTTTCAGAGATCTATCCAGTAATGAATCCAAAACACAATTAAAATCCCCTCCAACCAAAATATTTTCATTGGCCTGATTTAATGTTAAGAAAGCTTCAGATATAAATCGATCATCATCCAGATTAGGTGCATAAATATTCAACAATGTCCATGGTTCTGCAAAGATTTTACAATTCACCATCAAAACCCTACCAGCAATCTCCTTAAATGATTCCAACTCAAATTATAGTTTCTTATGAATCAAAATCACTACACCCCTTGCTTTAGAATTAAAAGAAGAAGCAATCACATACCCAACCCAATCTCTCTTCAATTTTAAATGTTCTTTTTCAGACAAATATGTTTCTTGTAAAAAGACAATATCAACTTTCATTTTTTTATATAAGCCAATACACATTTACGCTTAATTAGATTATTTAAAACCTGTACATTAAAAGTTGCAAAATTCAAATTAGACATTTCTTTACCCTAGCAATATAGTCTTCACGCTATTACAGAATATTGCTCCCCTTGCAAAAAAATCCCTTCTAAATAAAATAACTCTTCCCCCCTTATATATAAAAAGAAACCCCAACTAAAAGAAAAGTTCTCAGTCACAAACTACAATAGTGTAGTAACTCCCCAAAAATCTGGGTGTGGTAAAACCCACTAGTGGCAGTTGACTATCAAAAGCTTCAGTGCCATCCACCCCCCCTGTCAAACAATTCCAAAGTACTTAATCAAACACATTCAACCCAATGATTCTAATCCCAATGACTGTACCGGATTTTCAATGTCAAGAAGACTCAGTGTCAATTCAACCTGCTTTCCATTCTTCCCATTCCCATTTACCCTTCTTTTAGGTGATGATAATGGCGACCGTCCACTTCCTCGTAAATCAGGCAACGAATTAGCAAAGATTAATGCATCATGATCATTCTCAAAAAATTGAGACTGAAAATTTACATAAAAAACTTTCAATACAGCAGGATAATAAAAAGCAAATTAATAACCCTTTCTCCACAATACTTCTTTAGCTGAATTAAATTTTCTACGCCTCTTTATAATTTCTTGACTTAAATCAGCATAAATAAAACACTCTATTGCCCTGAACCATCATTGGAGTCTGCTTTTGTCGAGCCTTTTGAACTGCAATCCACAATATAATTTCTCTATCCTGGTATCTCAAGAAGTGAATCAAAACTGCACGTGGTGGTTGGCCTGGGAAAGGCTTCTTCCTCAATGCTCTGTGTGCTCACTCCTATTCCAGGCCATCCGGAAAAAAACTCACTACCCAGCACATTAGGAATCCACTTCTTGAAAAATTTCTCAGGGTCTGAACCTTCAATATCTTCTGGAAGACACCTTTATTTTCTAGAGAATCAATCTTCTTCAACAGTTCTTTCTTCTGGATCTCCCAACCCATAAAAGAGTCCTCCATTTTTTCTCTATTTTGTCCCACTTGATCTTTACTAATTAATGCCTGAATTTAAAAGTTGTGTAAGTGGTTAAAAATAGTTTTTACAGGTGCCTGAATAATGGAGAATCAAGATGACTACAATTGTGAAGAAATCCAAGACACAGTTACAGAAGAAATGACCTTATAAAAGAACTGAGGCCTACACAACAGGTTGAAGCCACCGAGTTGTCTGCAGGAGCCTCCAAACCTCAGCGTATTCCAGGCCAGCTGAGTATAACTCCGGCAGCCTCTTGCCACAGGCAGTGAGAATGCTGAACACCAAAGGAACTGCTCATTCTAAACATCCAAAACTCTCATTTGTACAAAATAATATTTATCTGTTTATACCCCATTATCTGTGAAACATGGTAGTGGGAGTGTTATGACCTGGGCATGTGTGGCTGCCACAGGTACTACTGCACATCTTCATTGATGACGTAACTGCTGATGGTAGAAGCAAAATGAATTCTGAGTTGTATAGAAACATCTTATGTGCTCAGGTTCTAGCAAATGTCTCCAAACTCATTGGCCAGCATTTCATCCCATAGCAAGTCAATGATCCCAAACATTCTGCAAAAGCAACAAAAGAGATTTTCAAAGCTAAAAACTGGAATATGCTTGAATGGCCAAGTCACCCAATCTAAATCTAATTGATCATGTCTTCCATATGCTGAAGAGAAAACGTATGGGAACAAGACCCCAAAAGATGCGGGAGCTGAAGGTGGCTGAGCTTCACCAGAGAAGATACTCAGTACCTGGTGATGAATTACAAGCATCAAGCAGTTATTGCATGCAAGGGATATGCAACAAAATACTAAACATGACTACTTTAAACAAACTGTTGCTATGTTCCAAATATTATGGTGCCCTGAAATGAGGGGACTATGTGTAAAAAGTGCTATAATTTCTATCTTAGTCAAACCAAAATGTACACAAATTCTCTTTAATAAAATCTGGAATGTGCTCTATAATCACATGTGGATTGTTTGATTACAAATTTAAAACTGTGGAGCACAGGGCCAAATATAAGGAAAAAAGTGTCTTTATCCCAAACATTATGGAGGGTGTTGTAGCAAATAAATGAACTCTGTGATGCAAAAGGCAACAATTAGTATAGGTATAGGGAAACAGCAGGAAGTTGGTGTAGAGATAAAGAATCAACTACAGTACATTCCTGTTGCCATGAGAGCAGGCTCAAAGGGCTGTACAGTAGACCTAGTCCATAATCACACAATAATAGATAAACAGTTTGGGACTGAATTGAAGAAATATTTATTCGTGAGAGGCATAGTGAAGATGAATGGTCACAGTCTTTTTCCCAGGGTACAGAATCTTAAGATTAAAGAACATAGGATTTAGGTGACGGTGGAAAGATTAACAAAGAGACCAAAGTGGATGCTTCTTCCTGCAGAGGGTGGTGCATGTATGGAAAGAGCTGCCAGAAAAAGTGGTGGAGGTGGGTACAATTACGAGATTTAAAATCCAATCTGCTGCCTCGTGGAAAGGAAAGAGTGAGAGAGAGATGACCAAGCACAGGCAAATTGACCAGCTCAGACAGGCAGCTTCGACAGCGTGGATAAATTGAATTGAAGGGCCTGTTTTTATGCTGCACCACTTTATGACACTCAGAGGGTGGTGAATTTTTGGGAGCCTGTCCTAAAGAAAATTGTGATGGCTTCGTTGTTGCTTCATACGAGGTATGCTTAAGGAGCCAAGTGTTCTACTTCTATTCCTGTTGTGATTTTACTTATATTGAATGCTACCTTTCTGTGTCACTTGTACATCAAAATTTCTCTGAACTCCTTCTAAAGCAATCCATCTGGGTTGAATGTGATATGTTTCATTTGAAGTCCAAGTTGTTGAAGAGTCCTCTGTGGAATCCACAGTTTTTGCCTTAGCTGGGGCAGGTTGTGCTTGACTGGTTGAAAGGAGGGGAAGTTTCGGGTATCGTGCACTTCATCTTATGTTTGTGTGTTCCATGGTAGAAAGTCCAGTGTTTGGTAACCTTCCAGATGCTGTTCTTCCATGTTGATAAATTGCAAAGTAGTGATGACCATTTTTTAAATAAAACCAGGAATATTCTTGAAATATTTTCTATTTCTCCCTGGAAATCTGTTCTTTAATGGAGTTCACTTGACTTGATTGATGAGCATGCTCAGAGGCTCCACCCTGGGATTGTTGACCTGGGAGAGGATGTTGACATTAGTTTCCCTACTTGGCCAACTGATTTGAATAATTTTGTGGAGACAACACAGTTGGTATTTCTCCTATGCTATCAAGTGTGTTAGTGCATGTCATCCAAGGCTGAAGCTTACTGTCTCTATTTCATCAAAGTTTGCTGACAATATACAGATGAGTGAATAAGTAATTTCCAAGGATGATACATTCACTCAAAAAGATATAAACAAGTACGAGACAAAAACTATAGCCCATGGAGTATAATGTAGAGAAATATGCATGGGCCCAGCATTCACTAGATTTACAACATTTTTAAAAAAACAATATCTTCTTTTCTTTATACTAAAATAGATACCCTCACATTCCCCCACATCATGTACAATTTGCATTAGTTTAACCCACTCTCCCAACCTGTTGATACCCCTTTGGAGATCCTTTATGTCCTCCCTGCAACTTCTTTTTCTTACCTTTCTCGATATTGTCAGCAAATTCAATACCATATCCTTACTCCGAATCATTAATATATGTTGTAAGCAGCTGAGGATTTATTGCTCTTTTGTGAGATTCCCACTGTGCAGTTTGCCAAACTGTCAATAACCAACGGATCCCCTACTTTTTGTTTTCTCTGTCTTCCCAGAAATCTCTTGCTGCAGTAGAACTCAGAGCAGAGGGTTTATTTGAAGAATCTAGCCTCAGGCGTGTAAGTAGTGAAATTTAACAACCTGAGCTGGTAAAGTGTGATCTCCTGTCTCCTCTGCAACTTAAAACAAAACATTTTTTCACCTACCCTTTTCTGATACAGGTTCTTTAACCTGAACTATTAACTCTGTTTCTCTTTCCACAGAAGCAGCCTGGCCTGCTGAGTGTTTCCAGAATTTTGTTTTTAATTTCAGGTTTGGAGTTTTCTGTCAGTTGGCTAATTCTCTATAGTCACTGATATTTTTTTTTCATGTTATAATCCCTGGAACAGTGATCTTCTATTTGACATCTTTTCAAATTCATTTTGGAAAGAAAAGTACAGTTCCCCATTCCCAGCCTTGCCAGTTAACTTCAGTAAATAAAAAAATTAGGATTGCCAATTGAAAAAAAATGCACAATGTTGGAAATCTGAAGCCAGATGGATGGCATGGTTCGCATAGAGGTTAGCGCAATTCCGTTACGGCATCAGTAACCGGGAGCAGGGTTTGAATCCGGTGATGTCCGTTTCCTCCCGCCATTCAAAATACACTGGGGTGTTGGTCAATTGGATGCAATTGGGTGGCATGGACTCATGGGCCAAAAGGACCTGTTGTCGTGCTGTATGTCTGTGTGTATCTACTGTATATCTATTTGTCTAAGATTAGAAAGTGCTTGAAATATGCATCAGATTAGGCAGCAAACTGTTAAATTTCATCAGGGTTGGGGAAATGAGAAAGCAGGTTTCAAATTGCCTTGGGGGCACGGGGGATTAACAAAGGGAATGTCTGTGTTAGGATGAAAGACACAGGCAGTTCATGTGGCTTAATGCTTTTGGAATCACCTAGTACTGAGATAAATATGAGAAAGTAGAGAGAAGATTTTTAAAAATCAGAAGTACATGCTGGAATTTGTGACAGGCTGAACACAGGATTTGATGGAAATCTGAAACAAAGGAGAATGCTGGAAACTAGGCGGCATCTGTGGAAAAGAGAAACCAATTTAATGTTAATGACCTCAGGAATGGCATTGCTGACATGAACAGGAAAAGTTGGTTGTTTGAAATTGTCAAATTCAATATTGAGCCCCAAAGGCTGCAGTCTACTTAAATAGAGGATAAGGTGCTGTTTCTTAAACTTATATGAGGCGTCCTATGAACAGTGTCACGCCCAAAGTCTAGCAGTTCTGGGGTCACCATTCTAATGAAGAATCAGTGACCTGAATTATTAACTTTATTTGTATTCATGATATCCTCCGATACGACTTCACTATGCTCGTCGTACCTCATTCTGGTGCTGTTCCCACAATGTCGTTCTACACTCCAGGTTAAGGAAGGATTCATCCCCAGGGTGTTGGGCTATGTATTGTGGTAGTGTACACTGCTATTGTTGCTTATGGTGTGCAGCACCTCAAAATGTCCATTTCTGAACTGCTAGATCTGAATCACTTCATTCACACTTACTGCTTGATGTATATGTGTACTCAACAGGAAGCAATCTAATTTGCTGAACAGCTCAATTATGAGAAATTAAAAACTTCTATTGTTGCCTCACACTAATATCCAAGCAAACTTCTTTATTAGACTGTTGTCAGAGTGTGAAAGTTGCTTCTGTGGTTTAAAACATGATCTATGATAGATAGAGGAAGGAAGTGAGGATTTTTTAAAAGTTATGGTATTTATACAGTGCCCTTTACAGCCTTGCATAACAGAAAAGAATTTAATAGTTGATGAGCTACTTTCAAAATGTAATTGTGATATAGGAAATAGTAGTTTGTATTTCCTATATTAGTTTATGTGTGAAACATGATAGGCTTCAGATGCTGTGATTGTAGTAAACAATTGCTTTGAAGGAGAGCTCAGGCCTAAAACGTCAGCAATATATCTTTGTCTCCTTTAGATGCTGAAAACACCCCGGCTGAGTTCCTTCAGCATTTCAGTGTGTTTACTTATTAGTTTATGTGTACACATCAAGTTCCAAAAAGCAGTCTGGTATTGTTAGAAAGCTATGTGCTAGCCAGGGCCTTATGGATAATTCCCCATTTGTTTCAAATGACTCCTTTGGAATCCCTGATAACCTCCTAGTTTAATATTGGATCCAAAAAATTTTAAGTTCAGTAGTGTTAAACAAGAAAATCTGCAGACACTGGGATCAAATGCAATGTACAAATATCTGGAGAAACTCAGCAGGTCACGCAGGATCCAAGGGAAGTAATGGGTAACCAATACTTTGGGCTTGGGCTCTTTGTCATACTTGAAACATTGTTTCAACGTTTTACTTCCTATGGATGCTGCATGACCTACTGAGTCTCTCCAGCATGTTTGTGTATAACTTCAATAATGCATCATTCTTTCAGTACTCTAATTTCAGCGCAATCTCCAAACCATTAGTCCTCCCCACAGAGTTCCACCAAGTGAGCCATGGCTGACACCGCACAAACTGCACTCACATAGGGTTCTATCATGATATGCAATCCCCAAAATAAATGAACTAAATATGAATAATGATTTTTTAAAAATGTATTATCTACAGAGTTAGTATTAGGCCCTTAATAACTACTTGGATTTCTCAACTACAATATGTATCGAACTGGTAGAAATTCTGAAATCACATGTCATAAAACAAAATGGCACGAATATATTACTTAGGATGTTGGAATCTGAAATAAAAACAATAATTATTGGAAATACTCGGCAAGCCACCAGCATCGGTGGGTAGAGAAACAGAAAGCCAAAGGTCACCAAACTGTGATTCTCGCTATTTCTCTTCACAGATGCCATTCAAATTCCTGAACATTGCTGACAATTTCTGTTCTTGTTTCATCAAGCATTTTTATTTCTCTACTTATCATGTGTCAAATATTGGTATGTTCACTTGTATCTCACTTAATTAGTGTTGTTTTTATAGACAGTTTTTGTATATTTTTAAGATTTTTCATCTGTAGTATGAACAAAAATAAAAGCAGGCATAGATTAATTTGTCTCCTATGCTCTTCTGTAAGATGATACCTAATCTTTATTACCAGTGGTAGGGTCAGAAGGTTGAACTTACTATAGTTCTTTAAAAGATATTAATTCTCCTTTGAAGAAGACCGTAGAGCCCACCTCACTGACAAAAGGCAAAGGAAGAAAAACCTAACACCCAACCCCAACCAACCAATTTTCCCTTGCAACCGCTGCAACCGTGCCTGCCTGTCCCGCATCGGACTTGTCAGTCACCAATGAGTCTGCACCAGACATGGACATATCCCTCCATAAATCTTCGTCCACGAAGCCAAGCCAAAGAAGAATTCCAGAAGGCAAGAAGGATTACATTGGAAAGTAACCATCTGGTGACTTCAAGTCAGTGCAAGTAGGTAGTGCCAAATAAATTAAAATGTCATCCAATATGTAATGGTGCTCTTAACAGAGTCTTTTGATAAATGCCAAGGTTGCAATGTTAAAAATTCAAGGCAGAAATTTTCTTCAACTTACAGAAAGACAGAGCAATGTACTTGAAATGAATGAAAGATATTGCACAGTAAAGATGTGCCCAGAAGTTACATTTATCTTTCATTAATGCCAGGAAAAGAAATAACTCCAAGGTCTAACTTTGTGTAATAGCAGAGCATATTCATTCATTTTTAGTCAAAAGCATTATGAAAAGTTAAGATATTACCTGTAGACATGTAGTATGTGATTCATGCTTTTGTTGTGTTGCAGTTTTTAAGAGATAATGTAAATAGATATTAATAATGCACAATGACATTATATTTTTGAATATTCTACAAAGTTACTTATATTTTTGACAACCTCATAAATGGAAAAATGCCTGTGCACAATTGGTTAGAGGAATAGGGATATGGATGGTAGGCTGTTTGGGCAATTTTAAGATTTGATAACAGTTTAGAAAACGTAATACTTTGAAACAACTCAATGCCTGAAGACAAAGTGTGTGTTATAGCTGGAGCCTGGGTTTTAATATCTAGTTGATGGGATTTTCAGATGTTATGAATGTACTCCATACACGTCCAAACAAATTTGCTGGGAAATATTTGCAATTCCATGACAAAGTGCTAACATCTATCCAAGTAAATATCACCATGTTAAATCCCTGTGGCCTTGCCCAAAGTATATTTGTGCCTTCTCATGCTGACAGTGCACCATCCAGAGGTTCTCCTACAACTGCAGGAAGATCATAAGACATAGGAGCAGAAATATGCTATAATGCCCATCGAGTCTGCCCTGCTATTTAATCATGAGCTTACTCCGCCCCACTGTCCAGCCTTCTCCCCATAATCTTTCATGAACTAACTGATCAAGAACCTATCGATCTCTACCTTAAATACATCCAGTGATCTAGCCTCCACAACTGCTTGTGGTAACAAATTCCATAGATTCACCACCCTCTGGCTAAAGATGTTCCTAAGTGGATGCCCTTCGGTCCTGAAGTTGTTGCCCTCTTCTCCTAAACTGTCCCACCATGGGAACAACATCTCTCCATCTGCTCCAAACATGTATTTCAACATTCAAAATGTTTCATCGAGATCTCCCTCAATATCCTAAATTCCAATGAGCACAGGCCAAGAGCCATCAAACAGTCCTCATATGATAACCCTTTCAATTCCAGAATCATCCTTGTGAACCTCCTCTAACCTTGTCTAACATCAGCGCATCCTTATATTAGGTGTCCAAAACTGCTCACAATACTACAAGGGAGCCTCAACATCACATCCCTGCTTTTCTATTCTATTCCTTTTTAAATGAATGTCAACATTGCATTTCCTTCCACACCACCAACTCAAGCTGCAAGTTTATCTTCAGGGTATATCCTACATGAGGGTTCCCAGGCCCCTTCTGCATCTGGGAATTTTCAATTTTGCCCCCATTTAGATAATAATCTGCCTGTTATTACTTTTTATTTGAATATTTTATTTATGGTTTTTCCACACAGACTCCAACAATTGCCAATATTATCAATATAATTATCAAAGATATCCATTTTAATTACATTTTATATTTGTTAATTCTCATGGAGTTTGAGTGTTTCTTTTTTTATCCCCTCCTCCCCTTTCCCCCTGATGTTAAACATTTAACACCAAATTAATTATACATATACACAATGACCAAGACACTCACAACAAAGGTATGAAACTTTTATTTGGGGATTTATAGATTTGTCCTGTCATGGCAGCCAGCACATAGGCTGCCTTCCTTTTTTCGTAGTTTTCCCTGGCTAGAATAGGATGGACCCCCCCCCTCCACTCCCTCACCAATGGCAAATTGGGAGGGCAAGGCAGGGCAGTGAGGCACAGCAGTTCACACTACAACTGCGTCCCTATGTAGTTCAAGTAGGGCTGCTGGATCTTCAAAAAAGTACCATATTGTTTCCTTAGGTTGTAGGTAATTTTCTCCAACGGGACACAGCTCTGCATTTCTGTGTTCCAACATTCAATGCTCAAGTAGGAGTCGGACTTCCAAGTAACTGCTATGCACTTCTTGGCCACTGCCAATATGGACAGCTTCATTGTAAGTCTTACATCCATTATCTTTCCCAACAGAGAAAGAAGAGCTCTGGGTCCTGAGCTATGATTTTCTTTCCCCAGGGGTTTTTTCCCCAAAAGGGTCTCACCTTGCCACATGTCTAGGCTGCGTGCAAAAATAGTCCCTGTTGCAATGCCACATCTAAAACATTGATCTTATAATTCTGGTTAAGATCTGTTCAATTTTTGTGGCATCAGGTACAGCTCGTGTAGAAAATTTTATTGCACCAGCCTGTACTGCGGATTGATGACTCGGACCAGCATTATTCATCAATCTTTATTCCTAAATCCAACTCCTATCTTTTCCTCGACTTATCAAGGCCTAGCTTTGGGCCTTCCATTTGGAGCAAGAAATACATTGCCAAAATGAACTTTCACGTGCTCCTTCTTCACATCATGGTCTCCATGTCACTGCACACTGGAAGGGCCATAGTTGGATTATTTCTTCTACCAAAGTGCATGACCATAGACTTTCCAACATTATATTTTATTTGCCACTTCTCTGTTCATTCTTCTAATCTATCTAGGTCCTTCTGCAGCCTCCCTGTTTCCTCAATGCAACCTACTTGTCCACCTTTCTTTGTATCATCTACAAACTTAGCCATTCATTTAATAATCTAAATCATTAGTATACCACAGAGAAAGAAGTAGCCCTAACACCGACCCCTTTGGAACACCACCAACAACCACCAGCCAACCAGAATAGGATCCTTGTATTCTGACTCTCAAGTGCTATGTTTTCTCTCACTACCATCCAGGGACGTAAACAGCCCTTCCATATGAGGCAAAAATTCACGTGCACCTCCTCTAACCTCACCCACTGCATTTGGTGCTCGTGACATAGCCTCCTCTTCGTTGGTGAGACTAAATGCAGACTTAGACTGAGAGGTATAAAGAGCACCAAGTGAAAGTTACAATTTTGTGGGGGGGGGGAGGGCTTTAAATAATTAAACACTCAGCTGATAAGGCAGTATTTGTGGGGAAAAAGCACCATTGACAGTAATTTGATTTTAAATCTGGGTTTTTATGTCACTTTTAAAGAGTGTTATGTCATGCAAAATTTCAATTTTAAATTTATGTATTCTCTTAAATAAAACCAATGCATCCATGATAGGATTGAAGAAGAGGTTGTACGAAATGTTAGGGAGAATTGGGGATTTGTTGGTTAACGATTTCTCAGTGTATGTTGATTTGTGCTCGTGTGCTTTCAAAGTGTCTTTTCTACCATGAGCCTTGGACATCAGTGAGATATGTTTATCTAGCAAAGCAGGAGGCTATGTAGCTGACTTTGATTGCACAGTCTCTCAGAATGTGCGGTTCAGGAAATCTCAGTGTTCAAGCCTGTGATTTCCATCCATTAATTTTAATGGATGGACAATCATAGGCTGTGTGGGTATGTTATTTCTGACTTGTACTTGCTGCAAGCTTCCTTCTTGCCAGAATGTCTAATTGTAGGCCTCCCTTTATTTCCTAGATGATCCTGCCAGTATTTTTTTGGTGTCTGGAAAGCTATTGGAGAAAAGACTTCAACCAATAAAAATGTCAGAATTGAAACAACTGCAACAATTCTAAGAGAAAAGAAAAAGTTAACAAAAATATGAGAAGTTTGGATGAATGAATAGAAAGGATCGATTTTATTTTTGCTCAGAAACCATAGGCATAATTTAAAGTAATTAGATGAGAGGAGAGATGCAAGAAAAGCTTTTTGAATAAAGTTCATAAGGATCTGCATTTTATTACCTCAAAAGCTGGTGTAGGCAGATAGCTCCAAAACATTTAAAATATGACTGGAGGCTGAAATGAAAGGGTGTGGTCTCCATAGCTCTGGGATTATATTGGGTAATCTGGCATGTGCATGAATCTTTGCATAAATGTTCCACTGGAACTACTACCGAAACAAAAAATGAGAGTTGGTATGCGGTACCCAAAAGTGCTGAAGACATTCACCAGGGCTTGCAGCATCCATAGAAAGTAAAAGGCAATCAACATTTTGGGTCTGAGCCTTTCATCAGGAATCTGCAAAAACAGGTAGTCAATGGAATCAAAAGGTAGGGGAAGGGTTGAGGAGGAAAGGCATGGAAGCTGGAAAAGGGAGGAGCACAGGCTAACAAGTAAAAGGTAATAGAAGGATGCAGGTGGGACGGGACTGAGATTTCCTGACCTGCACATTCTGAGAGAGCATACCGTCACAGAGTCTGCCACATAGCCTCTTACTTTGCATGAAAAACAAATCTCACATGTTCCAAGTCCCACAGGAGAAAAGACACTTTTAAAGCAAATCAGCATGTATCAGGAAATCATTAACCAACAAATCCTCAATATTCCCGCACATTTATGTACAACCTCGTGGATGCATTGATTTTATTTATTTAGGGAATACTCTATATAATTCTCTGGCATAAAAAGATGAGAAATGGTAAGGGGAGAGGGCAGAGAGCTAGAAGACTAGCTCTCTGAGAAGAGAAGGAAGGGAAGGGGGTGGAAGAGTTGGAGCTAATACAGATAGTCCACGACTTACGATGTTCAGACTTCCGATATTTTGAAGTTATGATGATCAGAATCTGTTTTGAATAAAGACAAGTCGGGGTCGACCTGCATCAACCTGGTTGCTTTTCCCTCTGAAGGAAATGCTTCCATCCATCCAATCAGCGCAAGCGGATCGCTTCCCACCATCACCACCCCACCTCTCCCCCCAACTAAATGTCATCATTTTTGTGCTCCTCATGTAGTGATGTTAGGGAAACATGCATTGATGGACAATTGCCCAACGGCAAGAGAAGAGGCTAACTATAGTGCTAGGGGATTCCATAATTAGGGGAACAGGTAGGAGGTTCTGTGGAAGGGATTGAGATTCCGGGATGGAATGTTGCCTCCCAGATGCTAGGGTCTGGGGTGTTGCAGATTGAGATCATGGCATTCTCAGGAGGAAGGGTGAATAGCCAAATGTCGTGGTCCATGTAGGGACCAATGAGGAAGGGTGATAAGGTCCTGCAAAGAGATTTCGGGCAATTAGGCACAAATTTTAAGGACAGGGCCTCTAGGATTGTGATCTCAGGATTGCTAAACATGCCATGTGCTAGTGAGGTTAGAAATACATGTGCTCCCCTACTTATGATGGTCCAACTTAAGATTTTTCAAAGTTATGATGGTACAATAGAGTGACTTGTTGCTTACTTCCATGTAATACGTTAGAATAAGGCAATGCAAGCATTGTTAAATTTTCCAATAAACATTGATAATTACCCGGCAGTGTTGAAGGTTTTTATGGAGACTATCAATTTTGGTTTTTTGAGAATGATCGTGAAGCAATGATTTTTGCTGATTCATTGCCAGATATAAGAGGACAAAGATGTAGTCCACCATTGTCTCCTAAAGAAAAATCTGGTTGTTCTGGAAACTGAAGAAATGGCAGAAATGGGAAAAACGGGAATGGAAAGAGTTCAACTTTTTCTGAAACGGGATCTTCAAGATTGGAATCTCTTGGATGAAAAGAAGAATTTTCTTTTTCTTACTCTATTTTTTGTTATTATGATATTTTGATGTTATTCAT